>NC_092769.1:41190902-41790902 GCF_047496795.1 Chiloscyllium punctatum | reverse complement strand
TCCTTTTAGGGGCCTAGAGTATAACCCAAATAATATCGCGATCCCTTCTTATTTCTTAGCTCCACCCACAAAGCATGACTGGATGATCCTTCAGTTATTTTATCTCTGATTATTGCCGTGATACTTGCCTTAATCAAAAATGCAACTCCCCCTCCCCTCCTTCCACCACCGCTGTCCCGCCTAAAGCACCTGCACCCTTGCATGTTAAGCTGCCAGTCCAGTTCCTCCGTTAGCCATGTTTCTGTAATGGCTATAATATCCCAGTCCCACGTAACTATTCACGCCCTGAGTTTATTGGCCTTACCTGTCAACCCTTTTGTAGTGAAATAGATACAATTTAACCAACAGGCATTCCTTGCTCCCTGTCATGTTCCAGCCTGACCTGCCTCTTCACTTTACTTTTTCTGATTACTGTATCTCTTTTCAGCCTCGCACTTGCCTCCCTGCTCTTGAGGATACCAAACTGTGCCAATCTCGTTTGAACCCTCCATTGGAGCACAAGCAAACCTGCCTGCCAGGATATTGGTCTCACTCCAGTTCAGATGCAACCCAGCCAACTTGAACAGGTCATCTCTCCCTCAGTTAAGATCCTAACAATCCAAAAATCTGAATTCCGGCCTCACAATTTTTTTAGCTACACATTCATCTGCTATATACTGCTGTTCTTACCCTCACGAGCACATGGCACTGGAAATCATCCAGAGATTGTCACCAACAAGTCCTGGCGTTTAACATTTTTCCTCGCTCTCTATAATCACACCGCAGGACCTCATCCCTATTTCTACCTATGTCATTTCCGCCAACGTGCTGTTCCCCCTCCCCCTTGAAATATTTCTGCACACATCTGTGACACGCTGGATCCTGACACCTGGGATGTTACACACTCTTCTGCGTTCCCATTTTCGGTCACAGAATCTCTGCCTGCCCTCAACCCCTAACTATCGACTCTCCCACCACAAAAGCCCTCTTTATCTTTACCATTTCCCGCTGTGCCCCAGAGACAGTTGTAGTGCCACCAACCTGACTACTGTTGATTTCCCTGAACAGTCATACCCCCAACACAATCCAAATTGGTATAGCTATTTTCGGTGGGAATGGACACAGGCGAACCTACACTCTTTGCCTTTCCTGATGGCCATCCTCAACTCTCTGCCTACACCTTAGGTGTGACTACCTCACGAAAACTCTTATCTCTGATGCGCTCAGCATCTTAGATGACCCTGAATGCATTCAGTTCCAACTCCAGCTCCATAACAGGGTCTTCCAGGAGCTGCAGCTGGGCGCACTTCCAACACGCATGTAGTCATCAGGGAAAATGGAAGTCTTCCTGAGCTCACACGTCCAGCAGGAGGAACAGGCGATGGCCCTACCATCTTAACCACTGTCAGACTAAAGAAGAAAGTTAATAGACGTTAACTGAGCTAACCTGTTGTTCGCTGAAGCCTCTTACTGCTTACTCTGCAATTTTACCATCACGCCTCTATATACTCCTCTGCATATAGTTCTGGTTCTAGCTGGATGGCGACACTACAGGGATGCAGTGTGTGGGCATCAAGCCTCCTGCACCTGACATTCCCAGGCAGTCACCCGTCCAAGTACTAACCAGGCCTAAGTCTGCTTACCTTTCAGAAACAGACATTTTCAGACTAGTATGGCAGTAGGCCTGAAGCACACCATTCTACCAATCCATAACGACCTGTGCTTCAGCTGAAGGTCACTGCCTGGCCTTGGAGGGTATCTTGCTGAGGGTTTCCTTCTGGTAGTGGTGACTGTGCCGATGAAAGTTTTCACCCAAACAGCGCATCCACGTTGTTGTAGCTCTCTGCTGGAACTCTCTGTCTATTAGAACTGCACGTGTGATTTACTTGCATCCATCAATTGCATTGCAAACTGGATCTCACTCCAGAGGGAGAGATGGTGATGTTCCAGTGAGTACAGGGCTATTGGAAAAAAAAACTACCATCAGACATTGGAGCAACAGATTCCCATCCATTCACTGAATCTGCTTTTCCTTTCAATTTGGTTGTGTTTAAACTTATAATCCTTCATTCAACTTTCCTGCTTTTTCCCGGTAACCCTTGTTTAAAAAAAGTCTCTCTCAACCTTGAAGATATTTAATTATCCAATCTCAACAGCCTTCACAATTTTCTACAGCATGGTGGCTCAACGGTTAGCATTCCGGCCTCACAGCTCCAGAGATCCTAGTTTGATTACAGTGTAGGGCGACTGACTCTGTGGAGTTTGCACCTTCTGCCTGTGTCTGCGTGGGTATCCGGTTTCCCCCCCACAATCCAAATATGTGCAGGTTCGGTGAATTGGCCATGCTAAATAGCCCCACTGCGTTCATGGATGTGTAGGTTAAGGGTAAATGTTGCATAACGGATTTGGGTAGGGTATTCTTTGAAGGGCCCGTGTGGACTTGGAGTGCTGATGGGCCAGTTCCCATGCTGGAGGGATTCTATGAATTGTTTCCCTCCCACTGATGGGAGATTTGGTGGTCTCAATCCCTTGTCTTATTTCTAGCACACTGTGTGAAAGGTTAACCTACATTAGATGTTGTCTTGTTCCTTTCACACCTCATCTCCAGTCAGAGGAAACGATAAAATAAGGAACGTTTCAGAGTCTGTCATTTCTTCCCTCATCACCAGCCTAAGATATCAGCTCATCCAGATTAGGGATTTGCCCACACTCTACTCCACATGAACTTCCAATTCTTCCTCAGCCTCCCGGTCAAACTGCTCAAGGATCACATGGTCACTCTCCCTGAATCCGGTAACTGCTTCTCGACACTGAAGACTGATATGAAATACATGACTACCATATTATGTGGCTCCGTTCAAAGGTTGCCTCCTCAGTCCCTAATACTACCCATTCTTTCCCATGTCAACCTCTTCCTCTTAATAAACCGAGAGAATATCTTGTGAGTCTTGTTAAACTTGCCTGCTGATGTTTTACTACGCCGCTTTTTGCTCTTCTTACTTTCTTAAGGTGAGCCCTACACTTTCTATGCTCCTTTAGCATCTTCATTGACCTGCTCACTTTATATCTCCATTAAGTTTTTCTTTCCTTCTTCGGAATAATTGTAGACATACAAAGTTCTCTGGGCTTGTTTTATCTCATATTTATCTTTGGTGTGTTGACATTGTCATCAATTTCATTTTGAGTATGTGACATTCCCCACCCCCCGACTCCAAGCCTCAGCCCCAAGTTGTTCTGCTACATTTTTGACCAGAAGAAACGGTACTTTGGCCAGATGCTGTCTTGTTTGAATAAAATTTGCGTCCCCAATCCAAAAAACTTTCATTATTTAACCTTTTCCTCAACAAACTTAAAATATATGATGTCATGGTCACTGGTCCTAAAATGGTCTCACAATCCTGCCTGAAACACCTGACTGACTTCATTCCTCAGAATGAGGACGCAGATTTTCACCGGCCCTTGTTGCATCTTCTACATGTCAATATAAGGAGTTCCTGGAAAAAAAATCAGGCCATCTCTCTCCCTCTTAAAAAGTTATCACTGCCCCAATGAATGTTGGGAATTGAACTGCCTGAATGCAATGATCCTATTATTGTTCTTACACGCCTCAGTGAATTGGTTATATATCTCCTCCTGTACTTTCCTTTTTCTGGGGTCTATAAAATATCCCCAACAATGTGTTCCCATCATTTTGATCCTAACCTCAACCCAAAAAGCCTCATTTGAAGACATTTCCAAGATATCATCCATCCTTTCAACAATACCTGACTCCTTCATAAATATTGCAACACCACTTCCTCTTTGACACCCTGTCCTGTCCTACCGATAGTTCTGGTAGAACAGAATATTGAGTTGTTCGCCCTGACCTCCCTCAAACACGTCTCTGTGATGGCAAAGATGTCACTCCTCCACATGTCAACTCATTCCCTTATCACATCAGTCTGTCTGATAATGCTCCCAGCATTAACGTAAGCTGGAATATAACACCTAAAAGACTTTGTACATCGGAGTTCTTCAAACATTCACTGTTTATTATCAGACTGCCCAAACCATGAATCAAAATAATAACTCATGGAGTGAATGAATATTTGTTGAATTGTAATTTGTTTTTTTAAAAAATGTGTAGTCATCAAGTGCAACTTTCCAGAGCAGTCAGCTCCACATACAATGAGTTTCTGATGGTTAATTCCCTGTCAGTGTGCAGAGGGGACAGCCCTCAGTATTGGAGAAACTGAGGACTGCAGTTGATAGAGATCAGAGTCGAAAACGTGGCGCTGGTAAAGCACAGAAGTTCAAGCAGAATCTGTGGAGTCGATATTTCGGGCATAGGCCCTTCATGAGGACGGCATTGGTGCATTCCATTTTTTTTTATTTCATGGTTCACAGGAACCAGATTTGCTCAGGAAGGCAGCACTATATATGACACTGGAGTGGAAAGCAGTCAATCAATTGTTTGGACAGTGTGTAGACAATTTGATGGTAAAGACTGATTGATGGACAAACATAAGTATAAATAAATCCCCTGGGTCTGTGACGGAAGAGATTGATGTGGCATTGGCGATGATCCTTGCATTCTCACTCTCCACTGGAATAGTGCCAGATGATTGGAAGGTGGCAAATGTTATTCGCTTGTTCAGGACAGGGAATAGGGATAACCCTGGGCATGATAGAACAGTCAGTCTTACACCAGTGGTGGGCAAAGTATTGGAGACGGTTCTCAGAGACAAGATTTACGATTACATAGAAAACCATAGTTTGATTAGAGAGAGTCAGCATGGCTTTGTGAGGAGCAGGTCATCCCTCACACACCTGATTGAATTCTTTGAAGATGTGAAAAAATACGTCGATGAAAGTGGACCAGTAAATGTGGTGAATAAGAATTTCAGCAAGGCGTTTGATAAGGTTCCCCATTCTAGTCCAACCAATCCATGCTGAACACACTGCCAAACTAATCTAGTCCCATCTGCCTCCTGCTGTACCCGCTGAGTGGTTATAATGCCCTTGTAGTGTTATTACTGTGGTGTTAATCCAAAAACCCAGGTAATATTTTGGGGACAAAGGATCCAGGTCCTGGCATGACAGGTGGTGGATTTTGAATTCAATAAGCACCTGGAATTGAAGAGTCTCGTGATGACCTGAAACAGTTGTGTAGAAAATCCCATCTTATTCATTCATGGAGTTCGGGAAGCAACCTGCCATTGTCATCTGCTCTGTCCCACAGGAGACTCCAGATAGATAATATCGTGGTTGACTCTTAAATGTCCTCTGAGAAATAACTGACGTACTAGGCATGAATAAATTTATTTTAAAACTCCCACTTTCCCATTCATGTTTGGAATCAATTGTCCATTAAATGTTGCAAACGTACCCTCATCCATCACGTCCTCAGCAAGTTAATTGCACACGTAAAACACCTTCCCTAAAAAAATGCCTCATATGCCTTTTTTTAAAAAAAAGAATCTCTCTTTTCATCTTAAACATATGCCCTCTCGCCTTGAAATCCCCCTCCTGGGAAAAGGCCGCTATCATTAACTCTAAACTTGCCTCTCAATAAATCATAAACTTCCGTCAGGTCGCTGCTCAAACCCCTAATCTAGAGTGAAAACAGTCTCAACTAAGAGAAAATGAGAACTGCAGATGAGAGATCAGAGTCGAGAGTGTTGTTGCTGGGAAATCACAGCAGGTCAGGCAGCATCTGAGGAGCAGGAGAATCGACGTTTCGGGGAAGAGCCTGATGAACGACACTTGCGCGAAAAAAAATGATTCTCCTGCTCCTCGGATTCTGTGTTACCTGATGTGGTTTTCCAGTACCCCGATCTCGAATCTGAAAATAGTCTCAGCCTATCCAGCGTTTAATTAGAACTCAAACCTTCAACAGGCAACAAGCGTGTATGCCTTTTCTGAACCTACTCCAGCTGAATAATATCATTCCAACAACTGGGCGACTAGAACTGGACAGAATATTCCAGAAGAGGCCTCATCAATGTCCTGCAAAGCTTCACCATAACGTCCCGACTCCTCTCCACAAAGGACTGAGCAATGAAGGGAAGTTTGTTAAATGCCTTTAAACCATCTTGTCTGTAGGTAAGGCAAATGTCAAGGAATTATGTACCTGCATCCCGAGTTTCTGTGTTCTCCAACATACGCACAGCCATACTCTTTTTGTTGTACCAAAATGCAATACCTTCCATTTATCCAGATTGAACTCCATGTTACATTTTTCAGTCCAACGACTCATTGGATGAAGATCCTTTTGAAACTTAGATAATCTTCCTCACTGTCTACAATTCTGACGACGCCTATAAACCTACAAAGCACGCCTGCAGTGAGTTCCACTGTTTTCTGATATCGATCAATGATTCATATTTACTTGTCGTGGCCTTGATTTAGCAGTGTGCAGGTCATACAGTCATGCAATTAACCATGAGGAAGAAAGCCGCAGACGACAGGGAGATATTAAACAATTGGAAATAAAAATGGTCAAAGCAATTCATTGCAGGGAAGTTGGTGATAGTGAGGCAAAATTAAACTTCAAACCAGCTGCCCACGCTCCAGTTGTGGCACTCAGCTGTCTCAGCAAGATGCACTGTAGATTGCTGTTATTATAAACGGGAACAAATTTTCCCTTCTACCCCGCCTTTGACCAGAAGCACTCCCAACCTCTGAATTGCTTGCGCCTCTAAACCATCATAGAAATACCGTGCATTCACCAGTTGTGTCACTGGAGCCATTGAGTATCTGTGCGACCTCATTCCCATCCCGATTTCAAGTTGGTTCTTCGCGACTGCGTCACTCAGTTCCTCTAATTCTGGGGCTAGGAACTGGGACTATGTAGCAGCAGGGGTTACTGCCTTGTGTGGGGAAACTCGTGAAGTAACCGATGTTAAACTGCATTACTATTGAAGTATACATTTAAACAAAAGCTTGGTAAAAACAATGACTGCAGATGCTGGAAACCAGATTCTGGATTAGTGGTGCTGGAAGAGCACAGCAGTTCAGGCAGCATCCGAGGAGCAGTAAAATCGACGTTTCGGGCAAAGGCTCTTCATCAGGAATAAAGACAGAGAGCCTGAAGGGTGGAGAGATAGGTGAGAGGAGTGGGGGGGTGGGGAGAAAGTAGCATAAAGTACAATAGTTGAGTGAGGGAGGGGATGAAGGTGATAGATGGGGGGGAGGGCGGAGTGGATAGATGGAAAAGAAGATAGGCAGGTCGGACAAGTCAGGACACGTTATGGGGAAAGTGCTGAGTTGAAAGTTTAGAGCTAGGGTGAGGTGGGGGAAGGGGAAATGAGGAAACTGTTGACGTCCACATTGATGCCCTGGGGTTGAAGTGTTCCAAGGTGGAAGATGAGGCGTTCTTCCTCCAGGCGTCTGGTGGTGAGGGAGCGGCGAAGAACGAGACCCAGGACCTCCATGTCCTCGGCAGAGTGGGAGGGAGAGTTGAAATTTTGGGCCACAGGGCAGTGTGGTTGGTTGGTGTGGGTGTGCCGGAGATGTTCCCTAAAGCGCTCTGCGAGGAGGCATCCAGTCTCCCCAATGTACAGGAGACCGCACCGGGAGCAACAGATACAATAATTGATATTGGTGGATGTGCAGGTAACAAAAGCTGCACTGTCCACAGAGTCTTTGATGTTTTGGAGAAATCTATTTATCTCAGCCTTCAGCACATTAACGATGGAATCACCACAGCCTCTGAGGGCACCGATGTTAAACCGTCAGCCCATTCTGAGTTCCCACATATCTGCTACTGTTCGCTTAGCACTGATATTGTGCATTTCGTGCTCTGCCTAACATTTCTTATGATACTGTACTTATGGTGCTCGCTCAGAGCGTTTGTCTGTGGGGTGCCGTGATTGTTTAGTGGTTAATACTACGCGTTGTGGCCGCAGCAACCTCGGTTCGAATCCGAGTCACGGCAGTAATCGCTCAATTTGTCCCAGTCTTTTGTGAAACACAAAGGAATCAGTTATTTTAACGTTTTGATTTTCTCCAAGGTGATTTTATTTTCCTTCAAGCTCTGCTCGCTCACATCTCTGTGGTTTAATATGTCAGAATTCAAATCCACCCGTTCTCAGAGATTTCTTCCCTCCTTCGATCACTAACCGAACTTTTCATCCCATACCCCCATTTCATTAATTTGGGGATGCCGGTATTGGACTATGGAGTACAAAGTTAAAAATCACGCAACACCAGGTTATGATCTTACAGGTTTTATTGAAGCACTAGCTTTCGGAGCGCTGCTCTTTCATCATGTGTTTGTGGAGTCATTTCCTATTTCACTAAGGCATTGCAGAATCTATTACAGACTCTCCCATTGCTACCGATCAGTCTGTGTGGCTGGGGTCACTGTTGCTGGGTGAAGGTGCCCAACCCCACCATCGGGACCTGCAGACCATTTGATCCATTTGGTTACCACTGTTGTGAGTTCAATACTCATGTAGCAGCTTTTACCGACATGGACCAGAGATTATTGTGGGGTGGGGTGGGTCAAGCTCAGGAAAATGGCACAGAACAGTATCGGGGAAAAGCGACTTCATTGGATCAGATCAGTTTCACTGCTTTTCTGCAATGGCCGAGCGCTATTACCACTGGCCACTGGACTGTTTATTCAGACACCATGGACTCGGGTTTGACTCCGACCATGCTTGGAGGTAGAATTGGGATTCAACAAATATCTGGAATTACGAATCTAAAAACTCCTATATATCCATGTTCAATTGTTAAAAAAAAAATCTGACGTCATTTAAGGAATGAAACTGCCATTCTTACCTGCTCGGGCCTCCATGTGACTCCAGACTCACTACAATATGGTTGAGTCTCAACAACCCGCTGTGCAATTAGGGATGGCAATAAATACTGCCGAACCAGCGACGCCCTCATATTGTAACGGAATAGAAAAAAAAAGTTCATTCGTCTCTATCTAGATTACTTTGCACAGTTCTGCAATTCAGAGTACTGCATGGATGTGATCGCACTGGGAACGTTGCAAAACATTCACTGGGATATTGTCTGGGCTGATGAGTTTCAGTTGTGAGGAGTTGACTGGGGTTGTTTGTCGCCGAGCAGAGGAGATTGGAGAAGACATGACGGAGATGTACAAAATAATGAGGGATATGGATAGGATAGACTGAAAGAAGCATTTATTATTGATGGAGAGTTCAACACTGGGGCCAAGAGACTTCGGAAAAAGGCAGAAAGTTTTGAGTAGATTTGTGGAAAGGGTCAGAGAGGCAGAAATCGTTCTAACCTTTAAAAAAAATTGAGATGTGAATTTGTGATGCCAAAATAAATAAGACTATGGGCTAAACGGTGGAAATCTTGATTCAGGTCGTAAAGCAGTTGTGTTGGACAAGTGTGGCCACAACAGGCTGAAGGGCCACCTTCGATGTCGTTGTCCTCCACAGTATCGTGGTTAGTGTCCCCGCCTGTCACAGGGCTCAACACTCCGCTGGGGGCATCGTAAAGGTTTTAAACCTGTCGCTTTGTTCTCAACTGAAAGTTATTAATGCTTGGCCTTCCATTCTCGATTGGATATGTCACAGGAAGGACAGTGCTGTCTGAATCAGCGGGGAGACGGACTGCAGCTCCTGGGGAGAGAGAGTGTCAGTGACAGTCCAAACACGTAACTTCAGCAAACTGCACATTGTGTTTGCGTTGCAATGAAATCCATTTTATACAGTTGTTCCTGACTGATGTGTTAATTTAAAGCAGGAATCTGAGGAAGAAAACAAAGTCAACCCATTCAGATCTGAGTGCAGAAACATTTCCAGCAGCACTAATGCGGTTGTACAGCGTAGAAACGCGTTTGGATGGATTGAATTCGGGTTGGTGGGCGCAGCAGGCTTTCACTAGGATGAGTTACCAGTGTGTAAAGCCATTACACATGATACAGATAGTGTTCAATGTGATGGTACACTACAGTGGTTCGCAATGCTGTTAAGTCTGTAGGTCAGGCGGATTGGCCATGTTAAATTGTGTTGATGTGTCCAGGGAGTGACTTCAGTAAGTTGCGTTATCCATGGGTAACGCAGTGATAAGCTCAGCAGTCACACGATGCCAGGTTTTATTCCAGCAGGTTTATTTGAAATCACAAGCCAGAGGCCTGCCGGGATAGAACCGGGAGCTAGATCTGGTTGAGATGCTGTTCAGAGTGTCCCTACAGAATCTATTGGCTGAATTGTACTTTCTGCATTGTAGGGAATCTGTAATTCTATCAGAGGACACTGCCAGCGTTTACTGGGCTGCTAAAACATTGGAGACGATGCTGACGGCGTTTAGTGGGGATGGAATTTTATTTATTTGTGTTTTGGAAAATGTGAAACTAAAAAAAGGAAAACCGAATGGAAGTTTTCCGGAGTATTTGAGGTTTGGAGAGAGTAAACAGGTGGTAAATTCTCTCTTTCAATTCATAAATTTCTGAAAGTCAAGATTTCAAAACCATTGATGTAGGACAAAGAAATAATGGGAGCAGACTTTCTGTCACTGAGACAATCCGTTTCCAAAATATTTGGAAAGGCACATTGAGAGACACACAAGCAGCGAGTTTCACCAGGAGAGAGACAGCCTGTGGCCAGGTGTAAGTGTAAAAGTGGGATGTAGGAGGTAGAAGGTGCGAGGAAACAATGTCTAATTTGGACGACTTCAGATGAAAAGAAATATCGGAAACGTCTGCAGCTGAGTAGGATTCAGCAAAAAAAAACTCAGAGTCTTGAAAGATTTATATTAATATTCCACATGAAGCATTATAAATGGAACTGAGCAAATTTTGTATATTGTCAAGGAAAGCTATTCCATAATGAACAGGAAGTGACCCGTCTCTTGGAGATCAATTTCCTGCTTTAATCCCATGCCTTAAAGATGGGAGGATGATGGCCATGATGTTGGGTTCATTTGATACTCACTGAAATCTGCCAACGTAACTGAGCATCAAAACTGGCATCTTGTTTTGTAGTTTAACCTTCTGTTTTTCTCATCAGTATTTTCTTTAAGCTGAAATAAATTCGGAGCAAAATTGAATACAACATTAAGCGTTCCAATCATATAAATCCAATTCACTTCCGATCATTGTAATGAACAGAGTGAAGGTGCAGCAAAATTAATAAAATGAAACAAACAAAACTGCATTTCTGGGAATTTTACCCAGTTCAGGTTCAGCCATATGAGTAAGCCCATCGAGCTAAAACATCACCTTCACTTCTCTCTCCGTATATACTTCTTCACGTGAGAGAGAAACTGTCTGAAGAACGTATGCGTCAAGATTAAATGTGCGTGTGAATTTGACGGGAATTTCATGTTTGCTGGTTCATTCTGAGACAGTCCCAACTCGGAATAAATCAAGCATAAGGTATTCCTTCCAAGGACGAGGTCAGTTCCTTGGATTTTGCTGGTATTATTATTCCGCTGAAAACAGTAACAAAATGGTGGGGATTCGATTCCGCTCAGGGAATATCTTATCCCCTCGGTGCACCATATGTAATCTTGATGTGGTCACATGCGAGCCCCTTTTCCATGGGCTGAAGTGGCCCAGAGGTGAAGGCGGCGGGTTGCTCTTCCATTGCGCATGTGTGGATGTGAATCCGACTCGAACTATTACTTCTATCAAACGCAGCTGTGGTTTCCTTTTGTGCCTCGCAAATTCAGTATACATTGGATGGAGAATCTTGCTAATGCCCTTCATTGCACCGGAGATTTGTGATAAATCGATACCTCATCAAAGGAAAGTAAAGCAATTTGATTCTGTTGTAAGTTAAATTGGGATAATGAAAAGGAGTGCAAACATTTCTTTCCTCCTTTCATTCCATCTTGACTTTCTATGAATTTATATCGAATGAAAGTGAAACAAATAAGGAGAGATCCGGTGCTATAGTTTATCCAGTGGAATTGTGAATTTTAATGTAATACTCCACACAAAGTTCTGATCAGTATTTCAAACAGTCAATTGAATTGGAACCGCAGAAAACTTTTCCAATGAAACGAATCTTTCATTCTTTCACAACCTTTTGCTGTATGAAACATCCCGCGATCCATCATCCAGCATGATCACCAAGTTGGCAACAATATAAGATCCACAAATTTTCCTTAGTAATTACAACTTCTGCACATACTCATCTGCGGTGTGCCCAGTGCCATTTGTTGTCTCCAGGCCACAGCACATTTCTTGTTCATGAACTTATGAGCCTAGTTCCTGATCTGTCTGATCAGTTTGAGAAACCTTTTCTATCCCTTCATCGCATCCCCTCAGAACTCTAAATTTATCAATAAAATAAGGCGTTAGACCAAATGATGTAGGATTGGAAGTCGGCCAATCAGCCCATCGAGTCTGCTCCACCATTCAATGAACTCATGGCTGATCTGATAATCCTCAACTCAATTCTTCTGCATTGCCTCGACAAAGCTTCATCGACTTTCTGATGAAATATCTGTCTGGCACAGTTTGAAAATACACAACAACTTAGCCTCAACAATCGTTTCTGCAAGTAGTTCCAACGATTCACTGGCCCCTGAGCAAAGAAATTACTCCTCATTTCTGAATTAAATAGGCAATATCTAATTCTGAGTTCATGTCCTCTGGTGCTCTCCTCATTCCAGAGGGTAAACCACCTGCCCATAACTACCCTGTCAAGGTCCCATGAATATTGAACGTTTATGAATGTTATTATGTTATTGTGTGATTATAGAGCTCCCCTCTGCCTCCTTTGTTTCAAGGAGAAAAATCCCAACCTAACCAATCATTCCACGAGGCTCCATTTTCTCCAGCGTTGACAACATGTCCGCCCCCGGCAGCGTCCTTACATATTATTAAGGCAGGGGGAGACATTTATGCGAATAAACGGTTGAAATTTCAAGCATAGATGGGAATTGGAACTTGAAATCAGACAGCGACTGGAATCAGATTAGTCCACACAAGGACGAAATCGAGTAATGATAACTCTGAGAAATGGGCGGCACACTGGCACAGTAGTTAGCACTCCTGTCTCACAGCGCCAGAGACAGGTTCATTTCCCGCCTCAGGCGACTGACTGTGCGGAGTTTGCACGTTCTCCCCGTGTTTGCGTGGGTTTCCTCCGGTTTCCTCCCACAGTCCAAAGATATGCAGGTTAGGTGAATTGGCCATGCTAAATTGTCCATAGTGTTAGGCAAGGGGTAAATGTAGGGGTATGGGTGGGTTGCGCTTCGGTGGGTCGGTGTGGACTTGTTGGGCCGAAGGGCCTGTTTCCACCCTGTAAAGTAATCTAATATAATCTAAAAATGAGACTCCAATCATAACCCACTGACATTCAATTGCGTTACTGTAAACAAATTACCCTGTGTAATCGTCCACAGAGCTATTACTTTGTGCAAAAACGGATAGAAGCTGGCGACATAAACACTTTGACAACAACAACATGTTCTTGAGACATTTTTTTGATTATAAACTCAACTCATTGTTCCGTGAATCCTACATCGTTTGCAAGGCACAAGTGGGATGTGGAATTTAACTCTCTCCATTTGCCTAGATGAGTGTAGCTTCAGTAACACATAAGGAACTGGACACCGTCCACGACAATGCAGTCACTTGAGTGTACCCTCTTCAATACCTGCAATATTCATTCCCCACACCGCTAAGGCACAATTGCAGCAGAGTGCACCAACTACAAGACGCACAGGAGTAAGTCATTTGGGCATTTTTGACAGAACCTTCAAAACTCAACAGCTGTACTGACTATAAGGACAACGAAAAATAATAAGGAAGATGCAACAAAACGCCACCATTTTTAAGTTACCCTCCAAGGCCCATAGCACCCTGACTTGGAAAGGAATCAGTGATAAACTCATTGGTGAAACGGTCTTGATGGACAAAGTTGCATCCTTCAGCCTTCCATATTTTATCTTACAATTTAAAAACAATGCTCAGTCCTTTAGCTGCTCCCTAACCTGGTAGTTGCTAAAGTTCTGCTCTCATCCACAGCCTGTGGTCAACAATAGAAAATATCCGAAAACCGTGTCAATGAAATGTTTCCCCTCAAGATTAGAGTGGTGTTGGAGAAGCACAGCAGGTCCGGCAGCATCTGAGGAGCAGGAAAAATGGACGTTTCAGACAAAAGCCCTTCATCAGGAATGAGACTGCAGCATATGGGATGGAGAGATAATTGGGAAGGGTGTGGGGCTGGGGAGAAGGTAGCTAAGAGTGCTGTAAGAGCATGGAGGTGGGGGTGAACATGAAATGTCAGAGAAGAAGGTGGAGTGGATAGGTAGGAATGAAGATGCACAGGTGGGACAGGTCAGGAGGACGGTGTTGATCTGAAAGGTGGGAACTGGGGTAAGGTAGGGGGAGGGGAAATGAGGAAACGGGTGAAGTCCAAATTGATGCCATGGGTTTGAAGAGTCCCGAGGCGGATTATGAGGCTTTCTTCCTCCAGGCATCGGGTCGTGAGGCAGTGGCGATGCAGGAGGCCCATGACCTACAAGTCCTCGGGAAAGTGGGAGGGGGAGATGAAATGTTTGACCATGGGGCACTGGGGTTGATTCTTGCGGATATCCTGGAGATATTCAGTGAAGTGCTTTATGAGAACACATCTACTCTCTCCAATTTAGAGGAGACCGCATCGGGAGGAATGTATACAAGAAATGACATGTGTGGAAGTGCAGGAGAAATTTTGATGGATGTGGAAGCCTCTATTAGAGCCTTTTACAGAGGTGAGGAGGTAGATGTGGGTGCAGGTTTTGCAATTCCTGCAGTGACAGGGGAAGGTGTTAGGAGGGAAGGGTGGGTCATTGAAGGGTGCGGACTTGACTAGGTAGTCATGGAGCAAACGGTCTTGGCAGAAAGTGGATAGGGGTGGGGAGGGGAACATATCCCTGGTGGTGGGATCCGTTTAGAGGTGGCGAAACTGTCGGAGGATCATGTGATTTTTGTGGAGGTTGGAGGAATAGAAGATGAGGACCAAGGAGGTTTTGTCCTTGTTGTGGTTGAAGGTGTGGGGTTCGTGGGCGGATGTACAGGACATGGATGAGGTGCGTTGGAGGGCATTTTCAACCACATCGGAGGGGAAGTTGCGGTCTTTAAAGAAGGAGGCTATCTAGTGTGTTCTGTGGGTGGAACTGGACCTTTGGGAGCAGATGCGATTGAGGTGGAGGAATTGGGAATATAGGGCAACATTTGCGCAAGAATTGGGGTGGGAGGAGGTATAATCCAGATAGCTGTGGGAATAAGTGGGTTTGCAAAAAAGTGTCAGCAACACTGACCTCGTGGGATATATTTCCCTCCCCACCCGATCCACTTTTCACAAAGACTGATTCCTCCACGACTACCTCGTCAAGTCCTCGCCCTCCAATGACCCACTCTCCCCTCGCGGCCCCTTCCCATGCCACCACAGGAATTGCAAAACCTGCATCCACATCTTCCCTCCCACATCCTTCCAAGGCTCCAATGAGTCTTCCACATCCATCAAACGTGCATGTGCACTTCCACACGAGTCATTTATTGCATCTGTTGCTCCCGAAGCGGTCTCCTTTACGTTGGGGCCAACAGACAGCTTCTTGCAGAGCGCTTTTGAGAACATTTCCAAGAGACACGCAACAATCACCCGCAATGCCCAATGACAAAAAACATCAACAACTCGCCCCACCCCCCGACTCTCCCGAGGAATTGCAGTTCCTGGGTCTCCTCCACCGCCAGTCCATCACCACTGGACGCCTCATTTTCCACCTCGGGACCCTTCAACCCCAGGGCATCAGTTTCCTTATCTCCCCACTCCCACGTTATCCGAGTTCCAATTTTCTAGCTTGGCACTATCCTCTTGACCTGTCTCACCTGTCTAACTTCCTTCCTACCTATCCGTCCCACCCTCTCCTTCGACCTATAACCTTTAACTCAATCTGCATTCACCTCTTGCTCTCTCAGCTAAATTCTTCCCAGACCCAGTCCTCCCGTTTATCTCTCCACCCTCGAGGCTCCCAGCTTTATTCCTAATGAAGAGCTTTTGCCCAAAGTGTTATTTTTTTTCTGCAACTCGGATGCTGCCTGACCTGCTGTGCTTCTTCAGCACCACTCTAATCTTGATTCTGATTTTCAGCACCTGCAGTACGCACTTCCGTCCAACTGATTACCCTGTCCATTGATCTTGAATAGGGCGTTGCTAAAGTTCCAGCATCATTTCCCTGCCCTTACATTCCCATCTGCGGTCAAGAACAAAAAGTATCTCCAACCCTCGAGACCACTTGATCCCTTGTCCAATCAACTACAAAGATTCGTGAATGTTTACTCCAATTTCCCTTTTATTACTTTAAACCACTCAGTATTCACACTTTTATCATTGATCCTCCCCAAATTCATTATCACCCACTTCAATGGATTGAATTCCTTTCAGCACATTTTCTTGCCAATTGTTTCCAATCTCCCTGCAGTCTATAGCTTTCTTCCTCATGGTTAACGACATAACTAATTGTTACCTGATTTGTAAGCTGCTAAATGATGGCCACGACAAATAAATATAAATCATTGACCTATATGAGAAAACAATGGAACTCATAGAAGCCATGGTTCATAATCTTGTAGAGGACACCAGAATTGGAGACTGTAAAGAAAGTGATCGAAGTTTCCAGAAGGATCTTAATCCAACGCGTCTTTGGTCTGAAAAAATCCAAAAGGAGTACAATCTGGATAAATGGAAGGTATTGCATTTTCCTACATCAAATAAGAGTAAGGCTTATACAATTAGTGATCGGGCGTTGCATAGTGTTGTGGAAAACGAAGGCCAGGGATACAGTTAAATATTTCTTTTTAGTTTGCTTCACATATAGACAGAATGGTTAATAAAATTGTCATCCTGCCTGCGTTGCACAGTCCTTTGAGCATAGGAGTTGGTATGTTATGTTGAATTGAATCGGACATTGTGTGAGCCCTCTTCTGGATTACTGCATCCAGTTCTTGTCGCAAGGAAATTATTCAGCTGGAGTAGGTTTAGAACAGGTATACCAGCGTATGGCTAGTGGGGAAGGTTTGAGTTATAACGAAAGGCTGGATAGGCTGAGAATAGTTTCACTCCAGCACTGGAGTTTGAAAGCCGACCTGATAGAAATTTATAAATTATTGAGAGTTCGGCTAGAGTTAACTGTAACTGTCTTTTCTCCAAGGAGGGGCACTTCAAGACGAGAGGGCAAATGTTTTAGCTGAAAATAAAGAGATTTAAAATAAGACATGAGAGGCTTTTTTAACAGAGGATAGTTGATGTGTGCAATTCACTTCCTGAGGCAGTGGTGGATGAAAGTACATTTACAATATTTACAGGATATTTGGATCGATAAATGAATTGGAAAGTTTCCGTGGGATTAGAAAAAAGCTATTCATTCATTCCTAGTCCATTATTTATTGTCCAGAGGGCAGTTCAGAATCAACCACGATATTATGGACCTGGAGTCACATACCAGCCAGACCAGATAAGTATGGCAGTTTCCTTCCCTATCAGGCATTAGTGAATCAGATCTACAACAACTGATTCAACATCATCATTAGGCTCATCAACTCTCGGTACTTATTGAAATAACATTCCAGCATCTACCATGTCAGGATTTGAACACGTGTCCACAGAATTATATCTGGACATTCATATTAACATTACAGTAATAATATTACAAGGACATTATTAACCCTCATCAATTACAGGAGCCGTCAGATGCGACTCGTTTAGTTTGGCATTTTGTGCAGTATGAGCTGGAAGGAGTGAAAGGCCTGTTTTCATGCTGCGTGAGTCTATGACTTTGACGCTATGAAACCGGCAGCTGGTTGGGATTAACAGCAGCATTGACAGTTTAATTGACCTCCGTTTGGGATATGTAATCTTGCTGGCTACGCTGGAGTTTTTATTGGCCATTGAGCCCTTCCCACACACGGGACTGTTGACCAGTCTGTTCCCAGTTTGACTGAGTAAATGAGTTTCCACTGCAGCAGGTATTTGAATTCCGCGTTGCCCTGGTTTCTCTGTGATATCCGTGTCTTTGTATCTAGCCAGGGTGAACGATTGGTTCAAATCATGTCCACGCAGTCGTAAGTCCCGTTGTCCATGTTGTGAATATGCTTTTATTCTTCCTGATATACCCACAGGGTGTGGATGTCGCAGATCAGGATAGCATTTGTTGTTCATTCGCTGCTGATTCGCTGCTGTCTCGCTGCACGAGAGACATGGATTCGATCCCAGCCTTGTGTGACTGTTTGCAATTTGCACAATCTCTCTTTGCTTGTGTGAGTTTCCTCCCACAGTCTGAAGGTGTGAAGGTTACTGGGATCAGCCATGGGAAATGAAGGGGAATGAAATAGGTATGGAGTGTGGGTGGATAGGATGTGCTTCGGAGGGATGGTGTCGACTGGGATTGGTACGAATGACGAGCCTACGCACAGTGTCGGCATTCTTGGACTCAGGGTCAACCATGAGGTTCTGCACCTGGAGTCACAAGTAGGCAGGATTGGGTCAAGATGGTAGCATCCCCTGCATAAGGGTCATGCATGAATGGGATTGCAGGAAATTAAATTCATGTTCTCTGTTCCTGAGATCAGGCTTCCATTCCAGGTTTTATTCGTCGAACTTTAACATTACCAGTTCCGTGTCTGAGTCCCCAAAGTTGACTCGTTTATTATATAACCACAACACCACCTTCTCCAGGTTCCAGCATTTACTGGGAACAAGAAGCTGATCCTGAGCTGATGCAAACATAAACAGCTGCTACTGCCAATGTCAAGAACATTGATCCAAATAGGAAAATGAAATTTCGCAACATTGCCACCCCAAAGTTAAAGGTCCAACACCATTTAGATACGCCATATAGTGCTTATGGCTATAATAGAATAAATGGGGGCAAGTATTCCCTTCCGCCCCGCTTTTGACCGCAATGCCATTGCACTCACTGTTGCTGGGCGACCATGCCCCAATCTCTTCATTGGCACCGTCAAATCATTCGATCCGTTTAGATACCGTGGCTGTGAGATCAATTCTCTTTTAGCAGCTTTTACTAACATGGACAAGAGATTATTGGAGCGTGAGGTTTAATAAATGAGCACAGAGAATAATTGGGGAGAAGCGACTCCATTGGAAAAGGTTAGCCATAACGGCTTTCTGCAATAGCCTACTGGTATTTTCGCTGGATTGTTAACACAAAAGGCCAGGTCACATTCTGGTGAGACGGGTTCGATTCTCATCACACCACGCCGGTGGTAGAATATAAATGCAAGAAATGCCTCCAATTAAGAATACTCTAAACCCGTTGTATGAAAAACCCATCTGTTTCAGTAAAGGTCATGAGGGATGGCCTTGAGAACTGGTCAGGCCTCCATGTGACTCCAGACCGCTGGGCAATATATGCTGCAGAGCCACACCGCATGCTGGAACAGAATGTAAAAAAAGGTTCAATTTGACTCCACCTCGACAATTATCTGCAATTCACGTAAGTTCAGGGATGTGATCAGGGAAAGGTGCAGGAGAGATTCACTCGGATAGTGTCTGGGCTGAAGAGATTTGGTCATGAAGAGAGACAGGACAGACTGGGGTTGTTTGTCACGGCGCAGAGGCATTCGTGAGAAGGCATGGTTCAGATGTACAAAATAATGAGGGGTATGCATAAGGTATTCTGAAAGTAACGTTTCCCATCGACGGAGAGTTCGATCACGGGGGGGGGCAGAAATTTAATGAGAAAGACAGAAAGTTTTAAGTAGATGTGTGGAAAAGCGTTTTAGGCCGGCGGGTGTTGGAATTTGCAACACTGTGTCTGTAAGGGTCAGAGAGGCAGGAAACCTAAGAACCTGAAGAAATATTCAGATGTGAATATGTTCTGACAATAACTATAAGGCTATGGGCTAAACGATTCGAGTCGTTAAGCAGTTGTTTTTTGACAAATGGAGTCACAACGGGCTGAGGGGTCTCCTTTGAAACTGTTGTCCTCGGTAGTATAGTGGTTCATGTCGCCGCATGTTACGCAGGAGATAGGAGATCAATTCCTCGATGGGGCAGTGCAAATGTTTTAAAACTGTCGCTAATATCTAAAGTGAGGGTTATTAATGCCTGTCCTTCCATTCTCCATGGGATATGTCACAGGAAGGACAGTGCTGTCTGAATCAGTGTGGGGAAGGACTGCAGCTCCTGGCGAGACAGTGTCAGTGAAAGTACAAACACGTGACTTCTGCAACCTGATGCTTCACTGAACTAAACTCCAATTCTGATGCGGTTCAAACCCACAAACCTTGAATAGCAAAGTTACCAAATTTGTAGAAATCTAACACACTTTTCATTGCACCACAGAGCTGCAGTCGCCACAATTTTACTGCATCCAAAGTTGTGGTTGTCGTGGAGAAAATGTCAACAATCACCAGGAGATTACGGAGAGTTTTTCAAGGAGAAGATCTTTTATTTGCAAACAAAAACCGTGACACTCAGAAAACAAATTCTTGAATCCCCCCGAACCTCAGGGCCCATGGCATAGAGTCATAGAGTCATTGAGATATGCAGCATGGAAACAGAACCTGCTGTCCAATTTGTCAATGCCGACCAGATATCCCAACCCAATCTAATCCCACCTGCCAGCAACTGGCCCATATTCCTCTAAACCCTTCCTATTCACATGCCTCTTAAATGTTGAAATTGTACCAGCCTCCACAACATCATCTGGCAACTCATTCCATACACGTCCCACCCACTGGGTGAAAACAAGTTGCCCATTAGGTCTCTGTTTTATCTTTTCCCTCTCAGACTAAACCTATACCCTCTAGTTCTGGAATCCCCGACCCAGGAAAAAGACTTTGTCGATTTATAATGTCCATGCTCCTCATAATTTAGTAAACCTCTATAAGGTCACCCCTCAGCCTTCGACGCTCCAGGGAAAAGAGCCCCAGCTTTTCAGCCTCTTCCTTTAGCTCAAATCCTCCAACCCTGGAAACAGTCTTGTAAATCTTTCTGAACACTTCCAAGTTTCACAACGTCTTTCCGGTAGGAAGGAGACCAGAACAGCACGCAATATTCCAACAGTAGCCTAACCAATGTCCTGTACAGCCGCAACATGACCTCCCAACTCCTGTACTCAACACTCTGACCAAAAAAGGAAAGCATACGCCTTCTTCACTATCTTATCTACCTGCGACTCCACTTTCAAAGAGCTAAGAACCTGCATTCCAAGGTCTCTTTGTTCAGCAACACTTCCTCGGACCTTCCCATTAAGAGTATAAGTCCTGCTAAGATTTGCTTTCTCAAAGTGCAGCACCTCGCATGTATCTTAATTGAAACTCCAACACTTCTTCCCTTTTCTTGAATCATGTTTTTTAGCTTATCAAAATGGCCAACGGTGTTAGTCAGAACTACCTCATTTCAACTATACAATAAACCAATCGTGTTAGTTCCCATTATCGTTCTACTTCTGCCACTATGGTTTTTCATAATTCTACTTAATATTATTGTACTGTCACTATTAGGGATTCTACTGCCACCTGTGCTGCAATGATCTTCCATCCCAGACTAACCTGTCATGATTAGATATTTAGCTACCCTATCTACCACAATGTTTTCCTGTCCCAAGCTGACTCGACAAACTACTGATTAGATATTTAATGTCATGTCCTGCTACAAACGTCTCAAGCAGGCTTACTCTACTATCAATTTATTATTTAAAGTCATGTCCTAAGTATTTATTGTCACGACTTGTCCCAGCCTGCCATGATGATATTTAGTAGGCGAGTCTGACGTTATTAATTGTCATTATCTCAGCCTGCCATAGTAACCTTTCAGCCCAGTCTGACTCTCCTAATTGGTGTAGCAGCATTCCACTATTCTTATCCCATCCTGCCCCAGTGACCTTTTGACGCGTGTAGCATTCCGCAGACCCCTTGTAACAGATCGTTAGTAGTTTCCATGTCTTTACCCTCTCCATGTTTTCATGCTCTGTATTTTCTGTACAGTGTTTGGATTTTTCATCAGACTTCTATTTATCTTCACCCTACTTTCTAGTATCTGGTCCTTATCCATGTGTGCTCTAACTTCTCAAGTATTCAGTTAAATACTCCTGACACATAGCTTTACCACACGTTCAAACAGTGAATTCCAAATAAACAACACTCTCAGAGTGAAAACGTTCTTCCTATCCTCTCCTCTAAACATCCTCTTACTGGGGTTTTGACGGAGATCCCTGGTTGTTAACTCTTCCCATAAGAAGTTTATTCCTATCACACATATCTATCCCTTTAATGTGCAGCTTAATCACTTCCTCACTCAGCCCTCCCCGCTCTCAGAGAAGGCGCCTGAGCTGAGCTCGTCTGTATTCGCCATGGCGGTAGTGTCGTGCTGGAAAAGTACAACAAGTCAGGCAGTATCCGAGGAGCGGGAGAATCGACGTTTTCTGGCATACGTCTTTCATCAGAAATGAGTCTTGTGGGTGGGGACTGAGAGGTAAATGGGAGGGGGTGGGGGTTGGATGTAAGATAGCTGGAAAAGGGAATGGTGGATGGAGGCGGGGAGAAGGTGATCAGTCAGAGGGCGGGGAGATGAATGGGTCTGGAGGGTGGTTCTGAGTTTGAATGCTTCAGACTGTGATAATGTCGGGGGAGGGGAAATGAGGAAGCCGCTGAAATCTCCATTTATCCCGTGTGGTTGCAGGGTCCCAAGGCAGAACATGAAGCGTTTATCTTCGAGGTGTCAGGTGGTAACGGTTTGATGGTGGTTTATGCCTGAAACGTCGATTGTCCTGCTCTGCAATTCACATGACAGGAGAGATGTGAAAACCAAGGAATGAGAAAAAGGAGAAAAGCATATAGATTCAGAGTTTATGGAAGTCGACACAGTGCAGATAGAAACCATTTGGCCAGTTGAATCTTCACTGTGCCGTGGAAGTGATTCACACTCCCCCACTCTATCTTTCTAAACCCGCATTTGTGATCCCCCTACAAAAATAGAAATTACTCCAAAAGCTTAGCGAGTCAGGCAGCATCAGTGGAGAGAAATTAGAGTTAACATTGAGAATTCAAAACAGTTCCGAGGAAGGGTCTGTTGTCCCGAAATGGTCATTCTGTGTTCCCCGAGCTGCAATTCTGACTTTTGTCTCTTATTTACAGCACTTACACTCCATTCAGATTTTGTTTGCCATGTACCTGAATTGCACACCTTTGCACTGTGGGAAGGAATCAGAGCAGCCAGAGGAAACACACACTGGAGATAGAGAGCAGGAGTGTGCAATTCCACACCGTAAGTCACACAAGACTTGAATGAAGTCGGGTTTCTGACGCTGTACAGTTTCACTCACTGAGCCCTCCCAATATACCAGCGCACGTCCTGGAAGCGAATTGAACCCGACCTCACACAGTGACAGGCGGTGGTACTACGCAGGAAATCTGTGCAAAAAAGAAGCCTATTTGTTAATACTGGAAATTAACATTCGCTTAACTATCCGAACTCTTTATTTAAATTACTTGGACTATAGCCTTGTATGTGTTGGCATCACAAATTCACATCTGAAAACTTCTGAAAGTTATGAGCATTTCTGCCTCTGCAAACTTTACATGCACTGAGTTCCAGATTTTATTCAACGGCTGTTTCAAAACATTTGTCTGCACATTCACTCAAATCTTTCCTCTTCTATTTTTATATCTATGCCACCCTATCCCTCCCCCCGTGATCGATCTCACCATCCTAGAAAAACGTTTATTTCAATCGACGCCGTCCATATCCTTATTATTTTGTACATCTCAATCATGTTTCGTCTCAATTTCTTCTGCTATAAGAAAAACGCCTCCAGTTTATACAACTTCTCTTCATAACTGAAACTCTTCTATCAGACAATATTCTGGTAAATCTCTGCTGCATCATTTGCAGTGCGATCATATCCGTGCTATCATGCGAATTGCAGAACTGCGCACAATAGACAAGATAGAGCTAAATGAGCAAGTGACATAAATGATGTAGAAGTCAACAGAAAGAGGTATTTTCGAGTAAAGTTTATTTTCCTCAGTGCTGCCCTGTGTCCTTTTCCAGAGCCTGATGTTCCAATAATCTCTGGTCTATGTGGTAAAAGCTGCTACATGTGAATTGATGTCACAACCATTGTATCGAAATCGATTGACTGATTTGAACACGGACACGTGTTTCTTCTATGACGGCACAGAGGCGCAAGAAATGCCAAAGCTGGGAGTGCTCCTGGTCAAAGGCGGGGAGGAAGATCATATTTGTCTCCGTTTATTAGATTATTAAAATACAACAGCAGCATTAACCGCACAGCAGAGTAGCTCAGCTGAAGCGTGCTGGAGCCTTGAGCAAGAGGTCAATTAATTGAAAGCATTCTCTGAAATTTTCCTTAACAATGCGCTGTTTTGTTACTTTGACAGTAAGGCCTGTTTTTGATCACATCGTCTCCACATCAGCCGCTTGCTCCCAGTAAACACTCCAATCCAGCGTACATCACTTACATTCCGACACAGCCACATATTATGTTCTCATTCCCTCTGTGATAATTAGAATTGACAATGTCATTCTCTGAGATGCAGCAATGTAATATGAAGTTGGCAGAGTATTAACAAAGAAGAACAAAGAACACAGAGAAAATTCACAGCGCAGGAACAGACACTTGGGGAGTTGGGGAGTTGAAACAATAGCAGTGAGGATTCTGAGTGGCGTACAGGAAAAAAGAGATCTTGGAGTAAACATTCAGAGATCCCTGAAGATTGTTGGACAGGGAGATCAGATGTTTGTGAGGCTTTTTGGATATTTTCTATTGTTGACCACAGGCTCAGGATGATATTCGATCTTTATCAACCGCCAGTTTAGGGAACAACTTAAGGAATGGGCACAAGTCTGGTCCATGCAATTATCAACATTTTTAAAAATTGTAAAATAAAAGGTGGATGGCTGAAGTATAAGTCTTTGCCCATCAAGACCGCTTCATCACTCAATGAATTTACCACTGATTCCTCTCCAAGTCATGCTGGTATGTGCCTTGGAGGGTAATTTGTAAATGGTGACGTTTCAGTGCATCTTCAACCTTGTCGTTATAGTCGGTACAGTTTTTGAGCTTTGACGGTTGTGTCAACAAAACCTGGATGACTTACTTCAGGGAATCTTCTCGGAGGTGCTCTCTGCTGCAATTGCGCCTTAGCAGTTCAGGGAATAAATATCCCGGTGTTGAACAATGTACACTTATGTGACTGTATTGTCGTGGAGTGTGTCCAGTTCCTTCAATGGTATTGAAGCGACACCGACTTGGGCAAATGGAAAGAGTTCTGTTAAACATCTAATTTGTGCGTTGCAGACGATGTCGCCTTCACGGTGAGAAGAGTTGAATTAATAATCAAACAAAGTCGACCGACGGACATTATTTTGGAGTCAACTTCTTTATATGAGTGCTCAGGTTCCATTTCTCCTAAATACTATCTCCCAGGACGATTACACGGAGGAATTCAGCTACAATGAAACCTTTAAAGGCGAATCGAATATGATAAGATTCACATTGGTCAGAGTAATCATTGCTGTATTTGGTCCTTCTATACATCAATCCGATTCCAATCACTTTCTGATTTCAAGTTCCAATTCCGTCTGTGCCTGAAATTTCAACCCGTTTCCTCGCCGAAATTTCTTCAGTTTTCTTAATAAATGTAAGGACGCTGCAGGGGACAGCAGATATTTACAAGTCTGTTGCCAACTCTGTATCAAATGGAGCTCGTGAACTGATTGGTTAGGCTGGGCTTTTTCTCCTCGAAACAAAGGAGGTGGAGGGGAGAATTATAAACGTTCAATATTCGTGGAATCTTGACTGGGGGGAAACGGGCATGTTGTTTTCCCCATGCTGTGAGGAGAGCACCAGAGGACATAATCTCAGAATTAGATATTGCCCATTTAATTCAGAAATGAGGAGTAATTTCACAGGAACCAAAAAAATATATGGCCTTTTTCAGCAATCGCTGTTGAGACTGTGTTTGTGGGCATTTTCAAACTGTACCAGATAGTTAATCAGAAAGATGATAAAACTTTGTCGAGGTAAGTGAGCAGAAAGTAATTAAAGATTATCAGATCAACCATGATTTCTTTGAATGGTGGGGCAGACTCCATGGGCTGAATGGCAAACTTCCACTTGCTTAACATTTCCTCTAACGCCTTATTTTATTCATAAATTCAGAATTGTGAGGGAATGGGATGAAGTGATAGAAAAGGTTTGATAAACAGATCAGACAGATCAGGAACAACGCTCATAAACTCAGGAGGAAGAAATGTGCTATGACCTGGGGGCAACAAATGACACCGGGCCCAGCACACGTGGTTGTGTACTGAAGCTGGGATTGCTGAAGAAAGTTGGTAGACCAGACACAGTTGGCAAGTCAGTGATCACGCTGGATGATGGATCATTGTATGATTCACACACAGCAGAAATTTGTGAAAGAATGAAAAGTTCATCTCATTGGAGAGGTTTTCTGCGGTTCCAATGCCGAGTGACTGTTTGAATAACTGATCAGATCATTGTGTGAAGTGTTAGTTTAAAATACTCATGAACGACCCCACTGGATAAACTTGCGCTCTGGTCTCTTGTTATTTGTTTCTCTTTCTTTCGACGAAAATTCATAGAAAAACAAGAAGGAATGTGGGGCAGAAAGAAAAATGTGTTCAATCTCATTACACCAATTTAATCGAAAATTGAATGGAATGACTGCTCTCACTCATCATTTCGACTTTAATGTGGTGTCGATTATTCGTGAATCACCTGTGCAGTGAACAACAAGAACAAGATCCTCGAACCAGTGTATACCAGAGGTGCAAAGAAAAACTGCTGGAGAGGTTTGTGAAGTTGGCAACCAGAGTGTGACTCTAACCCGTGAATGTGGGGCACAGTGGTATAACAACCCACCACCATAAACGCTCAGTCTCCTCAGCACGATTTGTAGAGGTGTGACTTGTAACCTCATCAGGTTACATGTGGTGAATGTCATGGAAATTTCCAGAGTGGAATCGAATCCACACCATGGTGTTTCTGCTTTCACCAGAATTATAATAACAACAAATATCAATAAATACCCATGTTCGCAGAATGAATAGCTGTCATTGATACATTTTGACTCATAACTATGTCAGAGTGAAACATAGCACAAGAATTTTCGTCATCTTCTCACCTACGTTTGACTCGTAATTTCTTCAGTCACTTTCTCTCTCACGTGAAGAAGCAGCCATGGAGAGGGAAATAAAGGCGATGTTGTGGCTCAATGGCCTTTCTCATGTGACTGAACCTGAATTGGATTAAATCGCAAAAAACACTGTTTTGTTCATTTCATTTTATTTTTGCTGCAACCTCACAATGTTCATTGTAATAATCGGAAGTGTATTAGACTTATCCCATTGGAATGATAAATGTTGTATTCAAATTTGCTCCGACTTTATTTCAGTTTAAGGAAAATACTGCATAGAAAAACAGCGGGTTAAAGTGCAAAAGAAAACCCAGCAGTTTTATTGCTCGTTGCTTTGGCAGATTTCCCCGAGTATTAAATAGACCAAACATCATGGTGTTTGACCTCATATCCTTAACGCATTTGATTAAAGCTGGAGGTATATCTCCAAGCAACTGATCACTTCCTTTTCATTATGTAATATTTTCCCTTCACAATAAGAAAATCCACTCAGTTCCATTTACAATGGTTTAGGTGGAATATTCTGCCAAATCTTTCAAAATCCAGAGTTTTTGGAACCGAATCTTATTCAGCTGCACGTGTTCACGAAATGTCTTTATATTTAAAGTCAACCAACTTAGGCATTTTTCCCCGCAACTTCTGACCAACTACATCCCACCCCAACACCTTTATCTAGCCACACGCTTCTCTCTCTCCTTGTGAAATTTATTCCTTGTATTTCACCAAATGTGCCTTTCCAAATATTTTGAAAAACAGATTATCAGAGTGACAGCAATTCTGCTCTCATAATTTCTTTGTCCTTCAAAGGTTTTATCAAGGCTTTGAATGCCTGACGTCGAGATGTTTACTTACTTGAAAGGGAATTTTCCACCGATCTACTCTGTCCAAATATTTCATAAGCCCCATTAAGTCTCCCTTAGTACAGGGATAACTGTTGTAAATTTTCCAAGGCAACAAGTGAAGAAAATGTCATCCTCAGTACACCCCGTCAGCATCGTCTATCATGGTGTTACACCCCATTATTTACCGTTGTTACCCACTCCGATAGAATCACAGAATCCCACAGTGCAGAAAGGGCATTTAAGTCAATCGAGCCAGTGTCGACACCCTGAAGAGCATTTCACCCAGACCTCGTTCTCCTTCCTATTCCCGTGTATTTCACCTGAAGAAGGGGCAGCCGTCTCCCTTACGATTTCAAATAAACCTGTTGGACTATAACGTGGCGTTCTGTGACTTTTGACCTTGTCCCCGCGTAACCCATGGTAAATTCACTCTTAACATGCTTTATTCAATCCCTGGACACGAGAGGGAAATTTAATTTTGCCAATGAACCTTACCATCCGACCGAACAGCAGTGCGAATTACTGAGTCAATGTTCCATCATAGTGAGGAAATGGTGGATCATTTTTATTAGCTTTATACCCTGGTAACTCAGCCTCATCAATGCAAATCAACCCAAATTCAATGTATCGAAACACTACCCTCTACTCTTCAATTTCATTCGTGCTGCGGGAAGTGTTTCTGCACTTATAGTTGAATGCTTTTATCCTGTTTATTCCTCACCTTCGTGCTTCCGGTAAACAATTCAATCCGGAACAAGTCTGTCAAATGGTTTTCATTCCATCACAGTCACAAGATGCAGCTTGCAAAAGTCACATGTTTGCACGTTCACTGACATTCTGCCTCCCTGAGAGCTGTAGCCCTTCCCCACCATGAATCAGGCAGCAGTGTCCTACCTGTGACATGCCCCATCGAGAATAGAAGGACAGGTATCGATACCCGCACTTGGAAATGGAGTGACAGTTTTAAAATATTTCCACTGTCCCCAGCAGAGAACCGAGCCCTGTGACAGGCGGGGACACAAACCATTATACTACCAAGGACAAGAGTGTCAAAGGAGGCCCGTCAGCTAATTGTGGCCACACTAGTCAAAAACAACTGCTTAATGAACTGAATCCCATTTCAATATGTTTATCCCACTGCCTTATATGTTTTGGCATCACACATTCACATCTGAATATTTATTCAGGCCCTTGGGTTTCTGCCTTACTGAACAATACAGACAACGTATTCCAAATTCCAACCCCCGCTTCCCCCCCCCCTCCCCCCGCGCTGGCTGATAAAGCTTTTCCGTACATCTTCTCAAACTACTCAGCCTTTCTCCTTAAATCTCTGGCCCCTGCTGATCGATCCCTCCATCAATGGGAAACTCGTTCAGTCAACCCTGTCCATATCCTAACTCAGTCATGTCTTGTCTACATCTCCTTTGCCCTGCAACAAACACTCCACTCTGTCCTGTCTTTCTTCCTAACTGAAACTCTTCATCCCAAACAATATCCCGGTAAATATCTCCTGCAATTTTCTCAGTGTGACCACATCCCTGCTATAATGTGACTTGCAAAACTGCACAACAACACTCTTGCGTGAGCCTTATGAGCAGTTGTTTTAAAATTTCTGAATTAGTATGAGGGCGATTCTGGCTAAGTAGAATTTATTACCCATTCCGAATTGCCCAGAGGGCAGTTGAGACTCAACCATATTGCTATGAGTCTGAAGTCACATGCAGCCCAGACCAAGTAAGGATAGCAAATTCCATTCCGAAATGACATCAGTGAAACAGATTTTTTTTCAACAATTGTCAATGGATATATAGTAGTCATTAGATTCTTCATTGCAGATATTTATTGAATCCAAATTTGACGATTATGGTACGGTGGGATTCAAGCTCGAGTACTCAGACTATTACCTCGGTCTCTGGATTATCAGTCCTATGAAATTATCACAAGAACAACGCAGAAAGTCACAAAGCTGATGTTTTCCGATAAAATGTCTTTTCCCCCAAACTGCCCTGGGTCTTTTCCATGAGCCAGACGCTCCAATTGTCTCTGTCCTATGTCAGTAAAAGCTGTTACATGGGGATTGATTTCACAACCGCGGTATCCAAATGGATCGATTTGTTTGAAGGTCCCGATGGTGGGATTGGGGCACGTTCACCCAACAACAGTGACCGCAGCAGCAGCACAGACAGAACAGTATGAATGTGAAAGAGAGTGATAGGTTGGGCATTGCCTCAGAGAAATGGGAGGAGGGACGGAAAGGAGGTTTAATGATCGTGGGAAGGAGAGAAATCTCCGACAACGGCTGTGTTTGAATCCTGATATATGAAACGCAGAGATGTGGGAGAGTGGAATTTGAAGGTAAAACAATTAATTTCTTAGCATTTATCACAAAAAAAAGACAACGGAGGGAACACTTAGTGTCGTGATTTGGTTTCAAATCGAAGTTGCTGTGGTCACAATGCAAAATACCGACAACCACGATCACGGTAACCACAGAACAGGATGCTTGCAAGCAGCAATAAATATACTCGCAGAGGAAATGTTCGGAAGAACAGCAAGTGTACAATATCAGTACTCAGCTCACAGTGACAGATATGTGGGAGCTGAGAATGAGCTGAATCTTTCAGTTCGATGTCTTCAGAGGCTGTGGAGATCCCATGAATGAGAATGTTGAAAACTGAGATTGATAGATTTTGACAAACCATCAAAGACTCAGGGGACAGTACAGGATATTGTTGAAAAGTAAATTAAATAGCATTTTAGCATAACATCGGCGAGTTCACCAGCTTCCTAAAGTTGTAACCAGTGTTGCAGATAATCACACACAATCCCAGTTCCCAGCCTCGGGATCAGAGAAACTGCGGCACAGCCGCCCAGATCCAAACGGAATTGGGATGGGAATGAGGCGCGGAGTTACTCTCTGGCTCCAGTGATGCAACAGGTAAGCGTGCAGTCCTTTTATGATGGTATGGAGACGCAAGAAATTCCTCGACTGAGTGTGCTCCTGGTCAAGGGAATGGTTGTTCCCGTTTATACTATCAAAGCGATCTACAGTACATCTTGCTAAGACAGCTGAGTGGGACACCTGGAGCCTGTTGAGCCCTTGACTTTGCAGTGGTGGGTTTAAAAGATGATTTTGCTGTTTGGATATGTGTTTCCGACACTGGCGGTGGCAGCTACATTTGCTCGCATCAGCTCAGTATCAGTTTCTTCCACACAGTCAAGACTTCAACCTGTACAAGGTGGTGTTGGGGTGATATTTTAAACTATTCGTCCTTGGCGATTGGAACACGGAAAGGGTGATGTTTAAGTTCGACAAATAAAACCTGGAATGCAAGCCTGACCTCAGGAACAGAGATCATGACTTTAATTTCCTGCAATCCCATTCATTCATGTCCCTTATGCAGGGGATTCTACCATGTTCACCCAGTCCGGCCTACGAGGGACTCCAGGAGCAGAAGAACATGAGCTTACCCTTAATTCAGGAATCCCCACCGTGTGGGGAAGCAGTCTAATCGTCCCTTCCAGTCCACACGGTCCATCCGAAGCGCGTCCCACCAGACCCCACGGTATTTCCTGTCCCATAAACCTGCATTTCCCATTGTTGATCCCTGTAACTGGCGCATTTTTGGTCAGAGGGAGAAATAAAAACGCAAACACGCAGAGAATGTGCAGACTGCCCACAGACAGACACCCGAGGCTGGGATCGCACCCGGGTGTGTGGTGCAGCCAGGCAGCAACGAACGAGGGGCAAAGAATAAATGTTGTCCTGACCAGTCATACTCACAACCTGTGGGTGATGAGGAAGAATGAATACACATTCACAACATGGAAACAGGAATTTATATCTGTGTGGACACAATTTGAAAGGATCGTTCACCCTAGGTTGTAAAAAGGACACTGATACGACAGAGAAAGCAGGGCTATGTGGGAACTGCCGGAAGAGATTCAATTAACCACAGAAATGGAAACTTATTTAATCAGTAACACTGGGGAGAGACCGGTCACCAGTCCCGTGTGTGGGAAGGGGTCACTGAGCAAAACAACCTCCGGAGACTCCAGCAGATTTACATATCCCATCAGGTTTTCAGTTATGCTGTCAATGCTGCTGTTAATCCCAACCAGCTATTTGTTCCATAGTGTCAATCATAGAATCATACAGCATGAAATCAGGCCTGTCAGTCCAACCAATCCATGCTGAACATACTGCCAAACTAATCTTGTCCCATCTGTCTCCTGTTGAACCAGCTGAGTGGTTATAATGCCCTTGTAGTTTTATTACTGTGTTGCTAATCCAAAAACCCTGGTAATATCTTGGGGACAAAAGGTTCAGGTCCTGGCATGACAGATGGTGGAGTTTGAATTCAATAAGCACCTGCAATTGAAGTGTCTCGTGGTGACCTGAATCAGTTGTGTGGAAAATCCCATCCGATTTCGGGAAGCAAACTGTCATATTCAGCTGCTCTGTCCCACATGAGACTCCAGATGGATAATATCGTGGTTGTCTCTTTACTGTCCTCTGGGAAATAACTGATGTGCTAGGCATGAATAAATTTATTTTAAAAATCCAACTTTCCCATTCATTTTTGGATCCAATTTTCCTTTAAATGTTGCAAATGTACCCTCCTCCATCACTTCCTCAGCAGGTTAATTGCGCACGTAAAACACCTTCTCTAGAAAAATGCCTCACATGTCTTTTATTTAAAAAAATCTCTCTCCATCTCGAACATATGCCCTCTCGTCTTGAAATTACCCCGCTGGGAAAAGGCAGTTATGGTTCACTCTAACTTACCTCTCATAAACTTCCATCAGGTCGCCACTCAAACCCCGAACCTGGAGTGAAAACAGTCGCAACGAGGAGACCGTGAGAACTGCAGATGAGAGATCAGAGTCGAGATTGTTGTGCTGGGAAAGCACAGCAGGTCAGGCAATATTTGAGGAGCTTGAGAATCGATTATTCGGGCAAGAGCCTGATGAGCGACACTTGTGCGAAAGGTTGATTCTCCTGCTCCTCGGATGCTGCCTAACCCGTTTTGGTTTTCCAACACCCCGATCTCGAATCTTAAAATAGTCTCAGCCTATCCAGCTTTTCATTATAACTCAAACATTCCACACACGGCAATATTCGTGCATCCCTTTTCTGAACCTGCACCAGCTGAATAATATCATTCCTACAACTGGGCTACCAGAACTGGACATAATATTCCAGAATCGGCCTCATCAATGTCCTGAAAATTTTAAACTTAACGTCCCAACTAGTGTATACGAAAGACTAAGTAATGAAGAGAAGTAAGTTAAATGCCTTTGAACTATCCTGTCTGTATGTGATGCAAACTACAAGGAATTATGTACCGGCATCCCTAGCTTCCGTGTTCTCCAACACGACGTGAAGCCCTGCTCCTTTTGCTGTACCAAAACGGAATACCTTCCACTTATCCAGATTGAACTCCATGCTACATTTTTCAGTCCAACGACTCATTGGATTCAGATCCTTTTGAATCTTAGATAAGCTTCTTCATTGTCTACAATACTGATGTCGCCTGCAAACCGACCGAAGCACGCCTGCTGTGAGTTCCACTGCTTTCTCATATAGATCAATGATTCATATTTAATTGCAGTGGCCGTATTTTAGCTGTGTGCAGATCATACAACAGTTAATCATGCAGTTAACCATGAGGAAGAAAGCCGCAGACTACAGGGTGAAAGCAATTCATTCCAGGGAATTGGGTGAAAGTGAAGTAAAATCAAACTTCAAACCAGCTGTCCATGCTCCAGTTGTGGCACTCAGCTGTCTCAGCAAGATGCACTGTAGATTGCTGTTATTATAAACGGGAACAAATTTTCCCTTCTGCCCCGCCTTTGACCAGGAGCACACCCAACCTCGGAATTGCTTGCGCCTCTAAACCGTCATAGAAATACCGTGCGTTCTCCGGTTGTGTCACTTGAGCCATTGAGTATCTCTGCGACCTTATTCCCATCCCGATTTCAAGTTGGATCTTCGCGACTGTGCCACTCAGTTCCTCTGATTCTGGGGCTGGAATTTGGGACTATGTGGCAGCAGTGGTCACTGCCTTCTGTGGGGAGCTGGTGAAGGAGCCGATGTTAAACTGCATTGCTGTTGCAGCATCCATTTCAACAAAAGCTCCACTGTCTCCGGAGTCTTTGATGTTTTAGAGAAATCTATTTGTCTCAGCCTTCAGCATATTAATGATGGAATCACCACAGCCACTTGGGGCACTGAAGTTAAACGGTCAGCCCATTCTGAGTTCTCACATGTCTGGCACTGCTCGATAAGCACTGACATTGTGCGTTTGGTGCTCTGCCTAACATTTCTTATGATACTGTACTTATTGCTGCGACCTTGTGCGCTTATCTGTGGGATGCCGTGATCGTATAGTGGTTAGTACTCTGCGTTATGGCCGCAGCAACCTCGGTTCGAATCCGAGTCCCGGCAACAATTACTCTCTTTGTCCCAGTCTTTTCTGAAACACAAAGGAATCAGTTATTTTAACATGGTAATTTTCTCCAAAGTGATTACTTTTTCCTTCAAGCTCTGCTCGCTCACATCTCTGTGTTTCAGAATTCTAATCCACCCGTTCACAGAGATTTCTTGCCTCCTACGATTACTAACCAAACTTTCCATCCCATACCCCCATTTCATTAATTTGGAGATGCCGGTGTTGGACTATGGAGTACAAAGTTAAAAATCACCCAACACCAGGTTATGATCTTACATGTTTTATTGAAGCACTAGCTTTCGGAGCGCTGCTCTTTCATCATGTGTTTGTGGAGTCATTTCCTATTTCATTAAGGCACTGCAGAATCTAACACTGACTCTCACGTTGATACGGATCAGTCTGTGTGGCTGCCGTCACTGTTGCTGCGTGAACATACCACAACCCCACCACCGGGACCTACAGACCGTTTGATTCATTTGGTTACCGCTGTTGTGAGTTCAATACTCATGTAGCAGCTTTTCCCGACATGGACCAGAGATTATTGTGGGGTGGTGTGCGGTGGGGCGGTCAAGCTCAGGAAAATGGCACAGGACAGTATCGGGGAAAAGCGACTTCACTGGAAAAGATCAGTATCTCCGCTTTTCTGCAATGGCCGAGCGCTATTACCACTGACCACTGGACTGTTTATTCAGAAACCACGGACTCGGGTTTGACTCCGACTATGCTAGGTGGTAGAATTTGGATTCAATAAATATCTGGAAATACGAATCTAATAGCTCCTGTTAATCTATAGCCAATTGTTGAAAAAAACAAATCCATCTGACGACATTTAAGGAATGTAACTGCCATTCTTACCTGTTCGGGCCTCCATGTGATTCCAGTCTCACTGCAATACGGTTGAATCTCAACGACCCGCTGTGCAATTAGGGACAGCAATAAATACTGTCGAGCCAGCAACACCCTCATACTGTAACAGAATCGTTAAATAAAAGTTCATTCGGCTCCAGCTAGATTACTGTGTGCAGTCTTGCAACTCACAGAAGAGCATGGATGTGATCGCACTGGGAATATTGCAGTAGTGATTTACTGGGATATTGTCTGGGCTGAAGAGTTTCAGTTGTGAGGAGAGATTGGACAAACTGGGGTTGTTTGTCGCCGAGCAGAGCAGATTGGAGAAGACATGACTGAGATGTACAAAATAATGAGGGATATGGATAGGATAGACTGAAAGAAACGTTTCTTATTGATGGAGGGATCGAACACTGGGGCCAAGAGATTTCGGGAAAAGGCAGAAAAGTTTGAGTAGATTTGCGGAAATGGTCAGAGAGGCGGAAATCCTTCTACCCTGAAAAAAAGAGATGTGAATTTGTGATGGCAAAACATATAAGACTATGTGCTAAATCATGGAAAACTTGATTCAGGTCGGTAAGCAGTTGTGTTGGACAAGTGCGGCCACAACAGGCTGAAGGGTCTCCTTCGATGTTGTTGTCCTCCACAGTATCGTGGTTAGTGTCCCCGCCTGTCACAGGGCTCAATTCACCGCTGGGGGCATTGGAACTGTGTTAAACCTATCGCTCTGTTCCCCACTGAAGGTTATTAATGCCTGGCCTTCCATTCTCGATTTGATATGTCACAGGAAGGACAGTGCTGTCTGAATCAGCTGGGGAAGGACTGCAGCTCCTGGGGAGAGAGAGTGTCAGTGAAAGTGCAAACACGTAATTTCAGCAAACTGCATATTGTGTTTATGAAAACCATTATATAGAGTTGTTCCTGACTGATTAGTTTATTTAAAGCAGAAATCTGAGGAAGAAAACAGAGTAAACCCATTCAGGTCTGGGTGCAGAACCATTTCCAGCAGCACGAATGAGGATGTACAGCGTAGAACCGCGTTTGGATGCATTGAATTCGGGTTGGTGGGCGCAACTTGATTTCACTAGGTGGGATTACCAGTATGTATAGCCATTACACATGATTCAAATAGTGTTCAATGTGATGGTACATTTGCTCAGTGGTTCTCACTGCTGTTAATTCTGTAGATTAGGTGGATTGGCCATGTTAAATTGAGCTGATGTGTCCAGGGAGCGAATTCAGTAAGTTAAGTGAATTAGCCATGGGTAACGCAGTGATAAGGTCAGCAGTCACACGTTGCCAGGTTTTATTCCAACAGGTTTATTTGAAATCACAAGCCAGAGGCCTGCGGGGATAGAGAAGGGAGCTCGGTCTGGTTGAGATGCTGTTCAGAGTGTCCCTACAGACTCGATTGACTGAACTGCACTTTCTGCATAGTAGGGAATCTGTGATTCTATCAGAGAGGACACTGTCAGCGTTTACTGGGCTGCTCAGGCATTAGAGACGATGCTGATGGCGTTTAGTGGGGATGGAATTTTATTTATTTGTGTTTTGGAAAATTTGACACTGAACCAAGTAAAACTGAAAGGAAGTTTTCCGGAGTATTTGAGGTTTAAAGAGAGTAAATAGGTGGTAAATTCACTCTTTCAAGTTCGTATATTTCTGAACGTCAGGTTTTCAAAACCATCGATGTAGGACACTCAGAGAATCCACTTCCAAAATATTTGGAAAGGCACATTTAGAGACACACAAACAGTGAGTTTCACCAGGACAGAGACAGCCTGTGTCAGGTAAAAGTGTAAACGTGGGGTGTAGGGGGTAGAAGGTTCGAGGAAACAATGTCTAATTTGGACGACTTTAGATGTAAAGAAATATCGGAAACGTATGCAGCTGAATAAGATTCAGCAAAAAAAAAGCTCAGAGTTTTGAAATATTTCTATTAATATTCCACATGAAGCATTATAAATGGAACAGAGCAGATTTTGTATATATTCAAGCAAAGCTATTCCATAATGAATAGGAAGTGATCCATCTCTTAGAGATCGATTTTCTGCTTTAATCCAATAGGTTAAAGATGGGAGGACAATCGCCATGATGTTGGGTTCATTTGAAACCCAATGAAATCTACCAAAGTAACTGAGCATCAAAACTGGCATCTTGTTTTGTAGTTTAACCTTCTGTTTTTCTCATCAGTATTTTCTTTCAGCTTAAATAAATTCGGAGCAAAATTGAATGCAAAATTAAACGTCCCAATCATATAAATCCAATTCACTTCCGATCATTGCAATGAACAGAGTGAAGTTACAGCAAAATTAATAAAATGAAACCAACAACACTGCATTTCCGGGAACTTTCTCCACTTCAGGTTCAGCCATATGAGAAAGCCCATCGAGCTAAAACATCACCTTCACTTCTCTCTCTGCATATACTTCTTCACGTGAGAGAGAAACTGTCTGAAGAAATTATGCGTCAAGACTAAATGTGCGTGTGAATGTGACGGGAATTTCATGTTTGCTGGTTCATTCTGAGACAGTTCCGACTCGGAATAAATCAAGGACAAGGTATTCCTTCCAAGGACAAGGTCAATTCCTTGGATTTTGCTGGTATTATTATTCTGCTGAAAGCAGAAACATAATGGTGTGGATTCGATTCCGCTCAGGGAATTTCTTATCCCCGAGGTGCCCCGTATGCAATCTTGATGTGGTCACATGTGAGCGCCTTTGCCATGGGCTGAAGTGGCCCAGAGGTGAAGGCGGCGGGTTGCTCTTCCATTGTGCATGTGTGGAATTGAATCCTACTCGGGCTGTTACTTCTATCAAACGCAGCTGTGGTTTTCCTTTGTGCATCGTATCTTCAGTATGCATTGGATGGAGAATCTTGCTCTTGCCCTTCATTGCACCGGAGATTTGTGATAAATCAATACCTCATCAAAGTTGTAATTAAGCAATTTGTTTCTGTTATAAGTTAAATTGGGATAATGAAAAAGAGTGCAACGTTTCTTTCCTCCTTTCATTCCATCTTGACTGTCTATGAATTTACATCGAATGAAAGGGGAACAAATAAGGAGAGATCGGGTGCAATAGTTTATCCAGTGGGATTGTGAATTTTAATGTAACACTCCACACAAAGTTCTGATCAGTATTTTAAACAGTCAATTGAATTGGAAATGCAGAAAACTTTTCCAATGAAACAAATCATTCCTTCTTTCACAACCTTTTGCTGTGTGACTCATAGTGCAATCCATCATCCAGCGTGATCACGAAGTTGGCAACAATATAAGATCTACGAATTTTCTTGAGCAATGACAGCGTCTGCACATACCCATCTGTGGTGTGCACATTTCTTGTTCATCAGTTTATGAGCCTAGTTCCTGATCTGTCTGATCAGTTTGATCAACCTTTTATATCACTTCATCCCATCTCTCAGAATTCTAAACTTATCAATAAAATAAGGCGTTACATCAAATGATATAGGATTGGAAGTCGGCCATTCAGCCCATCGAGTCTTCTCCACCATTCAACGAACTCATGGCTGATCTGATAATCTTTACCTCCATTCTCCTGCCTAACCTCTATAATGCTTCATCCACTTTCTGGTTAAATATCTGTCTGGCACAGTTTGAAAATACACAATAAATCAGCCTCAACAACAGTTTCAGGAAAGAGTTCCACAGAATCACTGGGCCCTGAGCAAATAAATTCCTCCTCATTTCTGAATTAAATAGGCAATATCTAATTCTGAGTTCATGTCCTCTGGTGCTCTACTCATACCAGAGGGAAATCCATCTGCCCATATCTGCCCTGTCAAGATCCCACGAATATTGAAAGTTTATAATTATTATTATGTGATTATAGAGCTCCATCTTATACAGGGTTGGCACCATGTTTGTAAATCTCTGCTGCCCCTTATAGCGTCCTTACATATTATTAAGGCAGGTGGAGAAACTTATGTGAGGCAACGGTTGAAATTTCAAGCACAGACGAGAATTGGAACTTGAAATCAGCGAGCGATTGGAATCAGATTGGTCCACACAAGGACGAAATAGAGTAATTATCAATCTGAAAAATGAGAACCTAATCATATTCCATTGACATTCAATGGCTTTACTGTAACCTAATTCCCCTGTGTCATCGTTTACGGAGCTAAAGTCTGGGAAAAACGGATTGAGACCGGCTATATAAACACTTTCACAACAAAAACATGTCCGTTGGTAGACAGTTTCGGATTGTAAACTCAACTCATTGCTCCGTGAATCCTACATCGTTTGCAAGGTCCAAATGAGATGCGGAACAGAACTCTCTCCATTTGTCGAGATGGGTGTGACTTCAAAAACATTTAAGGAACTGGACACCATCCACGACAATGCAGTCACTTGATTGTCCCCGATTTAATACCTGAATATTTATTCCTTTCACCGCTAAGGCACAATTACAGCAGAGTGCACGATGCACTGGAGTAAGTCACCTGAGAATTTTTGACCGAACACTCAAAGCTGAACGGCTGTACTGACTAACAGGACAAGGTTGGAACATTCAACGGAACGTCACCATTTGCAAGTTCCCCTCCAAGTCCAATAGCAGCCTGACTTTGAAAGGAATCAATGATAAACTCATTGAGTAGTGAATCAGTCTTGATGGGCAAAGTTGCATACTTCATCTTTAATCTAAAAACTTAAAAAACGTTGATTAATGCAGTGACCAGACTTCTGCTCAGACCTTTAGCTATTCCCTAAATTGATTTTTGCTAAAGTTCTACTAGCTGAAACATTCTGTGGTCAACAACAGAAAAATCCAAAATCCCTCTCAATCAACTTATTCCCCTCAAACTGAAAGTGGTGCAGGAGAAGCACAGCAAGTCCGTCAGCATCTGAAGAAAAATCAACGTTTCGGGCAAAGGCCCTTCATCAGGAATGAGACAGTCTATAGGGTGGAGAGATAAATGGGAGGTCGTGGGTTTGGGGAGTAGGTCGCTGAGAGTGCAGTAGGTGGATAGAGGTGGGGGTTGACGGTGATATGTCAGAGAGGAAGGTGGAATGGATAGGTGGGAATGAAAATACACAGGTGGGGCAGGTCAGGAGGACGGTGCTGAGCTGGAAGGTTAGAACTGGGGTCAGATGAGGGAGTGGGAATGAGGAAACTAATGAAGTCCACATTGATGCCATGGGGTTCAAGGGTCCCAAGGAAGAAGATGAGGCATTGGGTAGTGAGGGAGTGGCCAGGGGGTGGCTCAGGACCTGCATATCTTCAGGAGAGTGGGAGGCGAAGTTGAAATGTTTAGCCATACGTTAGTGGAGTTGATTCTTGTAGGTATCCTGGAGATGTTCTCTGAAGTGCTCTGTCAGAAGATATACGGTCTACCCAATTTCGAGGTGACCGCATCTGGAACAGCAGATACAACAAATGACATCTGTGGAAGTGTAGGTGAACCTTTGATGGATGTAGAAGGCTCCACTGGAGCCTTGGACATAAGTGAGGGGTACGATGTGGTTTCAGGTTTTGCAATTCCTTCGGTGGCAGAGGAAGGTGCTGGGAGGGAATGGTGGGTCACTTGAGGGCATGGGTAGTCACGGAGGGAAAGGTCTCTGAGGAAAACGCATGGGTTTGGGGAGGGAAATATATCCCTGGTGGTGGGGTCAATTTAGAGGTAGTGAAAATGTCGGCAGCTGATGTGATTTTTGCGGAGATTGGTGGAATGGAATTTGAGGAACTTCCTCGTGTCCTTGATCTGTACTTGTTGTGTTTGGAGATATGGGGTTCATGGTTGGACGTGCAGAACATGGATGAGATGCATTAGAGGGCATCTTCAACCATATGGGAGGGAAAGTTCCGGTTTTTAAAGGTCATCTGTTGTGTTCGGTTGTGGAACTCGTCCTCTTGGAGTAGATGTGGCAGAGGCAGAGGAGTTTGGAATACAGGATAACATTGGTGCAGGAGGTGCAGTGGGAGGAGTTGAAGTCCAGATAGCTGTGAGAGTCAGTGGGTTTCTAAAAAAACATCAGTAACACTGACCTCCAGGGATATGTTTCACTCCCTACCCCTATCCACTTTCCGCAAAGACCATTCCCTCCATGACTACCTAGTCCACGCCCTCCAATGACCTACGCTCCCCTCCCAACACCTTCCTCTGCCACCACAAGAATTGTAAAACCTGCGCCCACACACCCCCACATCTGCCCTCTGCCCAAAGAAGCCTTCCACATCCATCAAAGATTCACCTACACTTCCACACATGCCATTTATTGCATCTGTTGCACCCGATTTAGTTTCCTCGACAGTGGGGCCACCAGACACCTTCTCGCAGAGCGCTTCAGAGAACATCTCCAGGACACCGGCAACAATCAACCCCAATGCCCAGTGACCGAACACTTGTACTCCCCCCTCCACCACCCTCCCGAGGACATGCAGGCCTTAGGCCTCCTCCACCGCCATTCCCACACCACCCGACGCCGAGAGGAAGAACGTCTCATCTTCTGCCTCATGACAGTTAACCCCATGGCATCAATGTGGATTTCACCAGTTTCCTCATTTCCTCCCGCCTCCCACCTTACCCTAGTTCCAACCTTCCAGCTTGGCACCGTCCTACTGACCTGTCCCACCTGTCTATCTTCCTTCGCACCGATCCACTCAAACCTCTTCTCCGAATTAACACTCTGATCTCCACCTCCATCCACCTATTGCTGTCTCAGCTAAATTCTCCCAAACCCCACCCCACCCATTTATCTCCCCAACCTCGAGGCTCCCAGCCTTATTCCTGATGAAGGCCTTTTGCCCAAAACGGCTTTTTTTTTCTGCGACTCGGATGCAGCCTAACCTGCTGTGCTTCTTCAGCACCACTCTCATCTTGACTCTGATCTCCAGCAGCGACAATACGCACGTCCGTCCAACTAATTCCCCTGCCCATTGACCTTCAGCGATCATGAATGTCCACTCCAAGATCTCTTTGTCTGTCTACACCATACAGAATACTCATTGCTATTGTTTCTTCTCCCCAATTTCGTTAACACTCATTGGTCTGAATTCAATGCAATTCGCCTTTTTACCTTTCCATCTTATTGATACATCCCTGGAGTCACTGTCAGTCCTCGTCATAGTCAACTACACGACCAATTGTTAAATCATCAGCAAACCTCTGAATCATGGCTCCTACAACTAAGTCTAAATCATTGGTCTACATCAAAAAACAGTGGAACTCCACTGCAAACACGCATACAAACATGGTTCATTGCTGGTTGGGGTTAACAGCTGCGATAACAGCAGAATCGGCCTCCTGCTGTTATTTGTAAACTTGCTGTTCACTCTGTCAGTTGTTCTCCAGAGTGATCAGTTCTAACATATGGGTGTGATGAGTGACCTGTACGCATTCTGACTGAGCAAGTGAGTTTACACCTCAGCGGGTAATCGAATCCCTTCCTGCAGTCACCCCATGGCCCTGACTTCTTGGCGTTGCGGGTATCCTTTTGTCTACTTAGTTTGATAAACAGTTGACTTCGAGTCCACACAGGCACGATTCCCATTTCCCCGTTGTCCATATATTTTTGTGCTTCCTTATTTTCCCACAAAAGGTTGTTATCATTGATCTGAAGACCATTAGTTCTTCATTCTTAATTCGCCTTGAACTTAATCACGGAGAATTTATGGGTGAACCACATTGTTCTGGGTCTTGAGTCACATGTTGACAGGACTCGTTATGGTCGGCAGATTTCCCTTTCGAAGGGACATGAATGAATGAGTATTCAGCAATGTAATGTTATTGTCTCTGTTTCTGAGATTGGGTTTATTTTCCAGATTTTTTTCATCGAATTTAAATAACAGCAGCTGCCACGTTCCAGTCTTCATAGTTTACTCGCCCAATATATCGCCGCTGCACTAACAACTCCCTGCTGCACTTCTCCATTCAAAGAATGACATTGTCAATTTAGATTATCCCAGACTGAGAGAGAATACTACGCGTTCCTGGAAGCAATGTACAATGGATTGGAGCGTTTACTGGGGCAAGAGAATGATGTGGAGACGATGTGAGCAAAATCAGTTCTTACTGTCAAAGTAACAAACTTCCACTTTGTTGAGGAAATCTCTTAGAATGCTTTCAATCCATCAGCCTCTCACTTAAGGCTTCAGTAAGCTTCCTCTGAGCCAATCCTCAGTGCTGGTTAATGCTGCTGCTGAACCTTAATAATATAATAACTTGAGACCAAGATGCCCTTCCACCTCGCCTTTGACCAGAAGCACTCCCACCCTCAGCATTTCACACGCTTGAATAAATAGACAATGTCGTTTCACTGGTGTCGGGGAGTCCAGAACTGGAGGGCATAGATTTAGGATGAGAAGGGAAAGATATAAAACAGACCTCAGGGGTAACTTATATATACAGAGGGTTGTGCGTCTATGGAATAAGCTGTCAGAGGAAGTGGTGGAGGCTGGTACAATTGCAACATTTCAAAGGCATTAGGATGAGTATAGGAATAGGAATGGTTTGGAGGGATATCGGCTGGGTGCTGGCAGGTGGGACTAGATTGGGTAGGGATATTTGGTCGGCATTGACAGGTCGGACCAAAGAGTCTGTTTCCATGATGTACATCTCTATGACTCAATGACCACACCTTTACCAATCATGTCACTGGTGCCACAGAATAGCTTCACGTGCTCATTTCCTCCCCCACCTCAGGGTTGATATTAGCGGACGTGCCACAAAGTTTGCCTGATTCTGGTTCTCGGAACAGGGGTTATGTTACTGACTGCAGCAATGGGTACCTCCATGTGTGGGTATGCTAGTGAAGCAAAAGTTTTAAAGCTCATTGTTATTGAAACATACATTGCACCAATATCTCGCACTATCCCCTGAAACTTTCTGTTTCTCTAAATCCATCAAACTCAGTCTTCAACATGCAGTCTGATGGAACCACCACAGCGTCTGAGGATATCGAATTTAAAATTCAGCCAATTCTGAATTCCCACATACCTCCTGTCCCTTGCCTAATATTATTGTTGTGCATCTGCTTCTCTTCCTAACATATATTATGTCACTGTAATTATTGTTGTTTTTATACACGTGTCTCTGCATGACTCAGTGATGGTTTCAATGATAAAATGTTCTGCATTGTGGCCGCAGTAAGCTCGTATAAATCCGAGTCACTGCATTTTATTCCTTGTGACTCATACAGAGGAAGCACAGAAAGAAATTAGTTTATTTTACTTGAAAACATTCTCAGACATTATGATTACTTTGCCAACAAACCCCTCTCACACACACACACACATCTCTGTGAGTCATATATCAGGATTTAGACTCAACCCTTCTCAGAGTCTTTCCTCCCTCCCGCAATCACTTAGGTCTTTTACGTTCCCCCTCCCATTTCCCTTACAATCATTTTCACATTGACCCGGTTCAGTTGGTGTTGTTGCGCTCACTGTTGCTGGGTGACCATGCCCAAGTCTCACCATCGGGACCTTCAAACCAGTTGATCCATTCGGATACCCCGGGTGTGAGATCAATCCTCATGCAGCTGCTTTCACTGAAATGAACCAGTGATTATTGAAACATCAGGCTCAGGAAAAGTGCACAGGGCAGCATTGAGGAAAATAAGCTTTATTCAAAAAAAACAGCAGTTTTTTGTCGAAATGCACATCATTTATTTCACATGTTCATTCGGCTCAAGCGAGATCAATGTCTGTAGTTATGCCATTTATATTAGAGCAGGGATGTGATAGCACTGGAAACGATGCAGGGGAGATTTGGTAAGTTCTTGTCTGGGCTGAAGAAGTGAGATTGGACAAAGTAGAGTTGTTTTTCTTTGAGCAGAGGAGATTGTGGGGGGCATGATTAAGATGTAAAAAAGAACTGAGGGATATGGATAGAGTAGACTGAAATACATGTTACACTTTGATGGAGGCTTCGATCACGGTTGGCCATCGATTCAAGGTCAGGGGCGGCAAGATTAGAGTGACGTAGAAAACCGTTTTCAAACAGTGGGTGGTTGAAATCTGGAATCCAGTGTCTGCAAGACTCGGAGAGGCAGAAATCCCCATAACCTTCCAAAATATTCCGATTGGAATTTGGGATGCCAAGACATACAAGACTATGGGTCAAGTTATTTGAAATGGAGTTTGGACAGTTCAGTGATTGTTATTAATAGCTGTCCTCCCATTCTCGAAGGGACATTTCACAGGAAGAACTATTCTGTTTTAATCAACGTGAGGGTGTACTACTGCTCCCGCGGACACAGAGTGACAGCGATAGTGCAAACACGTGACTTCTGCAAGCTGTACCTCGTGTCAGTGCTGGAATGAAAATCATTAAATACATTTGCTCTGTAGTGAGCTGTTTTTTAGAGCAGGTAGCTCAGGAAAATATACATTCTGCCCTTTCCCTACTAGCCCATACTCCTGAATACCGGCACTATGCAGGAAACTTTCTTTCTGTACGCCATCGTCCAATCCTTCTTGACCTCCAGCCCTTCCCCAGATGGCACATTCCACGAAATCCAAGAAGGTGTAATGCTGATCGTTTATGATGTCTCTCCTCACTGTGAAAGGTTCATTGATTTATCTGCCCATCACTCAATTTAGCAAACAGATTTTCCAGCTCACAATGTGATCTCGTCCAGACTGGGGAGAGAAAAACAGAGCGGGTGACAAACATGTGTACACCTACGTTCTATCTGCAAGCAAAAAAAGACCATGAGCTTCCAGGTTCCTGTCACTGCATCACCCCACTGTGTTCCCATGTCTCCATTTCAGTTTGGTCTCCTGCAGACCTCCCTCATTGCACAGCGCGAGTTGAAAGAGCGGCACGTCATTTCCTGCTGAGAGACTGTGCAATCTTCAATACCCAGTATCGAGTTCAATTATTTTAGATACTGTACACCTTCTTTCACGTTCCTGCCCAACCTACACATATCATTCGTTCCACAGGTGGATGGTTTGTCTCGAAAATCTCTCCCAGATGCACTAAACCTGCTGATTTTGTTCAGATATTTCTACTTTTCTTTAGATAATTTTGTTCTGTTCTGATTAACAGCCTTCAGGAAACGTGTGTTTGCACGGGAGGGTGGTCAGAGGAGATTTACCAAGGTAGTGCCTGAGCTCGACCATTCCTCCTGCAAAGATAAGCGAAAGTGAGGGCTGCAGGTGCTGGAGCTCAGAGTCGACAGTGTAGTGCTGCAAACGCACAGCACGTAAGACAGGATCTGAGGAGCAGGAGAATCCATGTTTCAGGTACAAGCCACCGCTATTTCATTACTAGCCGATGCCTGGACGAAGAACGTCTCATATTTCACCTTAGGACCCTGCAACCAGACGGAATAAATCTGTATTTCAACAGCTTCCTCATTTCGCCTCCCCATCATTATCCCAGTCCCAATTAGCCACTGCTCTCTGGACACGTTCATCAATCCCTCCTCTGAATTATCACATTCTCCCTCACCTTCATCTACTTTCCCATCACCTGACCGCCAACCCCATTCCTCTCCCTCAATCTCGACTCAAAATCTTCATTCCTGATGAAGGGCTTATGACGGAAACATCGATTCTCCTGCTCCTCGGATGCTGCCTGACCTGCTGTGCTTTTAAAGCACTCCACTCTCACCACTGCAAAGCTCGACTGGGGCTCTTTATCTGAGAGCGGAGAAAGCTGAGAGAGGAATTTACTAACGTGCACAGAAAGGGGATAGATATGTGTGACCGGAAGAAACTTCTTATGGGAAGTGGTAATAACCAGGGCTATAGATGAAATGCGAGAGAGAGGATGTTCAGAGAAGATTTGGGAAGAATGTTTACATCCTGAGAGTGTTGTTTGTGTAGACCTCACTGTTTGAACGTGTGCTGTCTTCAGGAGTTATGTGGCCGTACACATTAGGAGCTAGAGCATGCACGGATAAGGACTACTTACTGGAAAGTGAGGCGAGGATAAACAGATGTTTGATGAAAGACTTGAACACCATAACTTTGGGTGGAGTAGAATGGAGGGTAGCGCAGCTCTGTGGCACAATGAGAGACGTGTTGGACATCGACTGCATTGTTAAGATTGCGATTCAAAGTTTGTGGGATTGAGTCCCACCAGAATCGGAGTTTAGTTCGGATTTCAGCTGAATCAATGATTGTTCCACTGACTCATCATCAGTTCCCATCGTCTGGAATTCTCGTCCCTGCTACTGACCAGAGAAGTTTCCTCACTTTCTGGGTGGTGAGTTTTGAAGGAATCGTATCATTTGAAATATGATCAGCCCACAATCGGCTGTTCGTTCACAAAACCCACTGCAGAAGCCCACTGTCTCTAAACACATTTCCCTCCTACAGTTACACAGAGGTTTTCGGTTTATTCAGTGTCTTTTTCCCTTTGGGCGACAGGTTGTTGTGGATGGGCTGGGAAAAGACATTGATGTGTTCGGTCAGCCATAAGGATATCAAATGGCGGGGAAGCTCTGGCGGGTGTAATGGCCCCCTCCTATTCCTCTCTGTCTGTGCTGTTTCTGACAGAGGGTTTTAAACAATAACATGATGAGGACCCTGTGAATCTACACCACGGAATACCAAGGACCTCCCCTTTATCCCACTACTCACAGCTGGAATACACAGCTCCTTGTTGTAGCTTTAGATCAGACAGTGGAGGGTTCTCCCAGGCGCTCTATCAGACTGCATGCTCCTTCACACAGGTTTCCAACTGCACACATGGAGCAAACGGCCGTGTAGATATTGGGGATTCAGGGACAGATTTCCCCTTTGCCTGGCTCGAGTTCTGGCCACAGTAATAAACATGAATTTGGGACATTCAGTACCTTACCCTGGATTCTTATCACTTTAAAATGTAAACTGAAATTTAACTTACTCTGTATAACATTCTTATGTCTTCAATATTCATGAAAACTGTACAACATGTCCTTGGATGTAGCCATGGTGAAGTTTGGTGATGAGTGCAGTATGTTTCATGTTGTCGGTAGGAACTTGCAGAAGGAAGTTCGGGAAGTGTCGGTGAATCGAATTCTGTGCTAAATTGAAGCCGACCCAATGAGAAGCCCTGCGACATCGATAATGTCACATTGTAAACAACGCAGCGAGCCACAGAAACCCAGTTTTAAATCCCATTTTTCTGTGTCCCGGTTCCTGAACCTGATGCTCGAAAAGTCACAGGTCCATATCAGTTCCTCCTCTTCTGCCTTAGCATTAATTCCAGAACTGCAGCAAAAGTAGAACAGGCGGGTCGAAGGTCCCAGAGGTACGAGTAGGGCACTTTGTGGGCTTGCTGCAGGTGGGCTCCAGTGGAGCAACTGATCAGCGCTTGGTACTGAACAGTGTGTTAAAATGCCGCAGTTGTAATTTCAATCCTTATCTGCTTTTACTGACGTTGATCAGGAATTATTGGAACATCAGACTGAAGTTTAGTTGAAGAGTAATGTCAAATAAAGCAGAATCTATTCGAAAACGGCAGTTTCTGATTTGTGGGATTTTCCTGTCTTTGTAAAGGGTGTCAATTATTAACCGTAAACCTGCACATATTCACCAGGTGATTATCCATCTGTGGATCGAGAAACAGAGGTGATATTTTAGCTTGATGACCTTTTTCAAATCACTGACACTGCACTGAATTACATTCTTGAAAATGCTGTTCAACTCGTTTCATATCATCCTGTTTGCTGCAAACTCACACAGCTCATTCAACCATTCGAAAGGAATTAGATTTATCTCTTTGGGTAGATTGAATGTTGTAGCGTATCTGGTAAAGTCATGACAAATAGTTTTGCTGCTGTGTGGAACAGAGGGTTCCAACAGGAATAAGGATGATTCTTGTCGCTGGATTTTTCGGACAGAGATCAGTGAGAATTAAATGGACTCAGTCCCGTTCCTGGTCATTGTGAACAAATGTTCAAGGCAACAGATGGCAATGATAATGATGTTTGACATTGACATGTCCATTCCTACTCACTAGAATCACATTGTATGACAGATCACGTGAGCAGAGGAGTTGATGATCCTTATGGCAACCTGAGACAGTGCGACAATTAATCCCATGTTGTTCGTCTCACTCTATCCCATAAACCAGTTAGCAACGGACTGAGCTAACAGGCTCCCACTTAATGCAAAGCTAAAACAAACAGCTCAGTACATTAACAATTTGTAGTAGTTCACGTCGAACCAGCTGCTCCACCTTTCAACATCACCAGCTCTTCTTACACTTCACATGTTCAGTTGCAGGTGTTATGAAATTCCTTTCTGATGAACGCTAAACAATTCGTGAGTGTGTCATCTTTGCCTCCCTATCCAGGCAGCCCAGAATCCCTGTCCCTGTTAAATTCACTCCTTGTGTGCCTGCACGTGGTTTTTCAACTATTCTGGGATCATCTTCACAAAAGGGCTTTTTCTTTCTGAATAGTCAATTCCGATACATGGATACAAAAAAAATCGAAATCGGCCAATCAGTTTAAATTATGCCCCAATCAAGTTTGAATTTGATATTTTTACACTGTTAAAACCAATGAAACGATCCGGCATTTTGTGGGACAAATATTCGGACATTTTGAACAGTTATCCAGAGCGGCAAAGAACACCAAAGAGAGCAGCTAAAATACCAAGAGATGGAGAATGTTATTAAAAACTCCAAGAGGTGCCTATCTGGAGAAATAGATTGCATAGAAAAAAAAGCATTCACACAGACCTGGATAAAAAATCTACAGAGAAAGATACAAAGAGAAGATTCGACAACTAGCTGGTTTTTAAAATTGATTTTTTAATAAAATGTTAATGGGCTCGGGGTTGGGGAAGGTATTGTAGAGGAGAAGGTTAAAGACCGGTTGAGAGAAAATGAGTTAAAAGTAGTTATAAGTTGATTATTCTCTGTCAAATGTTAAAAAAAAAAACAAGTACGTTGTCATTTTTAACTTTAAATGGTGATTTTTGGGATCTTTGTCTGCCTCTTGAACTTTAACAGAATACAGCACGGCGTGAATCCTTTCTGTTTTGCTGATTGACATTAGAGAGGGGTTTACCTCGTCAAGTAACACCAGTTTCTGTGGTTGCTTTGTTGTTTCGCTCATTAGTGCATTTTGCCTCATTAACGATTTTGAAGTTGTCCCCTCTACACAAAACGTCCGTGCTTTTGTACCATTGTACAAGAGGTGCAGTGTGTCTAAGCGACAGGACCCCCGACAATAACATTCGACGCTGATTCAATCTATCGAGACTGATATTGGCCCAGGAAACAGCACTGCGCTCTCTCCTCGAGTCTGCAAAACACAGATAATGTTACATCCCGCTCTCAAGGGGGCTTCTCATTCCATTGCTTTCAATTCCTCACAAAACCCGTTTCAACAGATTTTGTCACTGAGTCATTTCTTTGTTTGTGTTCAAATCCTGTGAGCAGAGGGTCCCAGTTGGAGCATGATGAGCCCATAACCCAGAGGGCTGACCATATTCTGTGCACTATAGTCTGCTGTTCATCCTTTCACTAACAGCAGGGAGACGTATTTATGCTCTGCAAATTTTCACGCCTGTTTTAAGAAACAAGATAAACATTTCCTGGTTCCTGCTTTTGTTGTCACACAGACCAAGAGTGTAAATGCTGGGAACATGCACAGGTCTGGACTGTTTGCTCTCCCACATCCGTTTTCTCCCCAGGAGGTGTTCAGATGATGGTCCAAATCGCTTTCTTCTGTTCCCTGTCACTCTGGGATGATGTGAGCTGTGAAATCTGTTCTCTGCACTGGGGGTAACGTGATAAAGCTTATACACATCAGTTCCAATGTAACTGAGCAACAGGACTCGCTGCAGTAACACCCCATGCTGAGTCAGATAGCAGAGCCCTCGCTGTGACTTCGAGAAGGACACAGACATGTTCCCGATGACTGCGAGAGATTCTCTCTTTCCCAGCAGTTCTGCACTTTTCTATCAGTCTCAGATGGCGTTATTTGCACAAGGTTCACAAAAGAATGAGTTCCTGTGCATGCATGATCTCCGTTTTGTTCAGCTTTCCAGAAGTTCCATAACTCCCACTCCCTCTAACTCCCTCCCGCGCTCCATAAGCCTTAATCTGGTTGATAGGAAACTGAAGAGCGGACACACATTGCTCTCCCACGACACTGATTGCTAATAGAAGACGAGTTGATCCAGCTCCCATGGTGGGAGCCCGCTCGTGGGGGAACTGGCCAGCACAGCCTCCTGGGAACCGGGAGACAGAGCGGGAAGGAGCTGTTCTTAAAACTCAGTGCTGCCTTCACTCCGAAACAACAGAAGAACATTTTTTTTAAAAAAACAAGGAAACTCACCTGATTTATGGAAATGCTTCTGCTACGGTTCTGGCTCTTTGGTTTTGGGTGTGATATCGCCTCGGGTGGGGGATGTAAGTGCGAGCCCTGGGGTTTTGCATCCAACTCCATTTTGGACTCAGGTATAATTGTGATGAGATCGAGGTCAGATCATGGTACCAAAACTTAAAGACAGACAACAGTACCTTCTTGTAGACCGTTACTAGAGGAGAAATGGATTCCCTAACTTCAAAAAATGCTGATCCTGTTAATGTGGATTTTGCCGAGCGCATGTCCTGTGCGGAGTAACCTGAAAGCCTTAATCTGTCCAAAATGTTGTTTTTCTCATGCTGTGATCTGCATACCCTTGATTACTATGATCTGCATTTACCAATCGCAAACAAAAGTTTTCACTGCACTCAGGTTCACGTGACAATCAAATAAAGTCAATCAATTAAACTACACAGACACTTCCCTATTGTTTGGTGCCAGCACAGCGAAGGTGGGCTGCATGGCCTCACTTTGCACTGTGACATATTTTGTGATTCTGAGTGAAATCACAGTTAAATCAACAGAATGTGGCAAGTTAGTCGCAGGTTGTATTGACACAGCCGGGACACATCTGCACCAAAGAGTGTTGCACAATAATCGTGAAGACCTTTTGAAATCATTCTCTGAGGTACATGCCACACGCCAGACAAAAAGCTGAAGACTGTGTGAACCTGCTATGGTCAGCGCTAACAGCGCGGCCCAGTGGAAGCGTATTGGGCTCACAACCATGAAATTAATGGATTGAAAACATCCTCTCCTCGTTCACAATTCCTTGTTTCAGTGTGTGTACACCCGGCTCCAGTGTTTCTCTATAATATATCTCCATTCTATGCATTGCGTGTTGTTTCACTTTCCGCTTCCTTTCATTCAATGTATCTGAAATGAATATTTCATACCGATACACAAGGGAAATTTGCACAAATGAGGAAACACACTTGTGAAGTTCTGGAAGCTCTGATCTGATTCACAAAATCTTTTGCCAGAGCTGGGAATAAACTGATGAAGGTGAGACACATCAGTTGTAGAGTGCTCTATGTGCATGACGCCCTGCTGTTAGTCCCCACGCCGTTTCACACAGCAGTGTTCTCCCTGTGAAATGAAAAGTTGTGAATTACAATTCGATCAATTTGTTGGAGACAGAATTGCGATCCATGCACAGCTCCACATTATTACGACATACATCATCAACTATGAATAACCACAGGGGTACACAAGCGTCAGAGAGTCGCTATGGACTCGATGGGCTGAACAGCTTCTGTCGGCGCGTGAGTGACTCCACACATTGATGCTGTCCCTCTTCCTGTCTCTGGGACAGAGTGGCTGATGGTGAAACAAAGTCTCATTGTTAACCCTATCTTCTGCGTTAAACTGTCTGCAGCCCCGCAGGTCATGGCCGTGGGGATGGCTCTCAGTGAGTGAGACTTTCACTCGGATTGTTTTTATCTGGGAAAGTTGGGGCTCAGATGTTCACTGCTGCCCGATTGCAGCAAAGAAGCCGATGTTACTGTTACAAAAACCTTTCTGCAGGATTGCTGTGTGAAGATGGATTTTGAACAGCAAACAGGCTGCACAAAAATGCCCTCACATGAATTTACTTGAGGGTAGAGAGTCCGGAGTCCATTTGTGACTTACCCGCCAGCTCAACATCTTTATCACTTCTCAGATAAATGATATTTGCAGGAAGCTCCCAATCAACCTTGCTGATTCCCAGCACTTGATGGAACTGGCTGTGCCGATGAGAGCGAGCTTTAGAGTGTAACCGCGCTTGCCTCCCCTCACACTGCTTGTCGGTGGAGGGAAATAGCTGAATACTCTGCCGATGGAGACAATTTAGTGCAAACGGAAGGGATAAACAGTACTGTCCCGTGAACAATGAGATGGAATGACAAGGCGATATTCTTTAAATACTTGGATGCTTAGAAATCCGAGAACAAATTGGGATGTAGTTGGACCTGACCGAATCTCAGCTGGTTTGGTGTTGGCAATGTAAGAGTGTCGAGGGCACGATCTTCACTTAGCAGCTTGTGTTAATACTGGCATGGGAGAATGTCCGACTTCAAATCGCCATTGAGACTTGGTTGTTTGGTTTCACTTTTTCCCGGTCGACTAATCAACTGTTTGATAAAAAGATGTAAATCATTAAGTTGCACCCTTTGAAATACCTTTGAGTTTTGGGGTCAGAAGTGTCATTGTAGTGGGCATGGCACAGTATCACATGTGGTGAAAGTGAAACAAGTGTTAGAGGATGTTCACCCAGAGAACCCCACTCTGAGTAAATCCACCATCTGGATATTCACACAGTTCTGGGGGTGAAACTTTAGGAAGTGGGGACGTGAAATGATTGAAAACAGCGCGGAACAGGTTGATGAGAATGGTGCTGTGTACGAGGAATGTCAACAATAAAGGTCATTTGGAAAGTTGGGACAGGTCTCCTTGGAGAGCAGAAGGCCAAAACCTGGCCTGGTTAAACGTTTCCAAGACATGAGTGGGTTAGACAGAGGGAATAAGGAAGGGGGAATGCTCCCTCCGCCTGAAAGGATCGAGAACGATTCGGCAGAGTTTTATAGACATTAGTAAAAGAAGAAAAATGTACATGAGGAGAAATGTTTTCACAAAGGGAATGGTTAGAGTCTGACATTGACAAAGACGGAGTTTCAATCGAGTTGTTGAAAAACTAATTCAATGTTCATGTTGAAAGTAAAATATGTAGAGTTACAGGGAGAAGGCAAGAGAATGATACGAAAAGAGAATCACATTTATCTCTGTAGAGAGCCAGCGCAGCTAAGGTGTTTTGTTACACGTTTGTGATTCTGACTGGAATCACAGTTCGACCAACAGGATGGTGGGAGTTAAACAACGGTGATATTGGCAAAGCCGGGACACATGACACAACAGAATGTTATCCAGCACGGACATATCACAGGGAGGATGGCGCTGTCTGAGAATCCTGCAGGGTGTCCTGCGGATCAGACACATGAAATTTCACTATTCGAACTGCATCAGACCTATGAAGAATAACCAAGGAGCCGGAGGATCCTGCTTCAGGACTCAATTACTAAAGAAGCTGAGGCTCGATTTCCCCCCACTGCAGTTTCTGTGGCTGTGGCGTGTTCAAATAAAAAGCAGAACCGGGAGTTTGCTTTGTGGAGACAGGCGCCAGTGTTCATCTTGTCATGGTCGGGTTTGCCTTCCACACAGTAAATCGTGGGCTCAAGCTGCTTTAGGTTGTAGGCAAGTTGAGGTTTTAACAAATTGGGTATGACTCCTACAGAGTTAGCTGTGGTGTGGGAGAGTGCAGATTTTCTCAAAGTGTCTGTGCTGTCATGGTAGTGTTCGCCTCCCGCACGTCCAATCGCAAACAGCTCTACAGCTGCTTTATGTTCCAGGCAGGTTGAGGATTTACAAGAACCGAATGGAGACTGTTATTACATTGCTGTTGTGAAACAAAGTCCTGTCGCAGCCGTTATGCTGCGGGGAAAGTCGTCCCACATTATTCCATCTCGCCCGACGTTCCAAACATTGACGACATCCTGGTCTATATTTTGTCATCAATTTCACGTGTTCTTTTTTACGTTTTCAAGATGTTAATTACGCTGGACAACAACAAGCTCTTGGAAACAGAAAGGTGAAACGTAGAATGGCTTCAAAGTTCAGTGCTGGATGCCACTGAGCTGCAGAACGGTGGCGTCGGCTGGTTTCTGTAGTGTAGTGGTCATCACGTTCGCCTAACATGCGAAAGGTCCCCAGTTCAAAACTGGGCAGAAACTGCTTTGTTCTTCAACTGCAGCCATTCACATGCACAAGAACGGAGCTTTCTTGCTTGCTTTCTCATCTGCAAACCTGCCTTCGAATTTGCTTGAACGAATCTGCTCTCGCAGTGAAATGTAAGGCAGCTCCATTTAATTACTGTGCAAAGCATTATAAAGTTTTTTTCTCCAACCTGGTTCTGATCATATGCCATTCTGTTTGAGAGTGTAGTTGCCGCGTTCTGATCCTTCCACGAAAAGCAGTACCGCATTTGCATTCCTTGCGAGGCGGCCCGGTTCAAAGGCAGGGAAGAAGCTGATGCGCTGGTGTCACAGCGCACCACGAATTCCTGAACTTGTCTGTCTGTCAAACGTACCACAAAGTCGTCTCTGAAAGGCCTCATTTGGAAGCTGTCTGTCGTTATTCAACGCGCGAGAGTTGTCACCGGAGGTCCTGAATCATGTTTTGGAGCAGTTCGCACGTTCGTGGCTCATTCAAACAGCAACAGCAATGAAAAAAACATACACTCTGAGAGGAACCTCCGGACCTGTGCTGTCAAAGCGTCGCTAGTATTAAGGTGCGCCCCGAGATCTAAGCCATGTTGGAACTCAAACGGAGGAATCGACAGAGAGGCTACAGAATGACATCGCATCCATTTAATTTTCTTTAAATCACTGACGAGCAGGAAAATGTTCACGGAGAGGGCGAGTGGAGAGGTGTGGCAATTGAAGCTCTGGTGAAACTCCTTCTTTGTGATTCACTCAGCAAACAGAGACGTGAAGGTGACTCAGGCGTGAGAGCTCTTCACATCGAGAACAAAAAGCAATCAAGGGCAGTTAGCACCTCTTGCGGAGTGGCGGTGGGGTGAGGTAATTACCTTTTGAGTTCTGTTACTATGTTCAGAAACTGCCTTTTAGATTGAGGTGAACAGAAACTCCATTTCTAAGAAGCACCATGGAAGTTAGCAAAATGTATTGAGTCGCTTCTCGTCGATTCCCGCACAGGTTTCCGACTCAGTTGGTATCCATGTGGCTCATGTCCAGGAGTGAACATCTCTGCAGCAAATTGCACGGTTCAGTGTGACGGTGATGGAGTGAGTGTGAAGGGGTCAGGATGACGGAGATGGAGTGAGTGTGAGGGGGTCATTGTGACTGTCATGGAGAGCGTGAGTGGGTCAGTGTGACAACGACAGATTGATTGTGAGGGCTTCAGAGTGATGGTGATGGGGTTAGTGTGTGGGGGCAGGGTAATGGTGATGGAGTGATTTTGAGGGGGTCAGCATGATGATGTTGGAGTTCGTGTGAGGGGATCAGGGTATCTGTGATGGAGTGAGTGTGAATTGGTCAGTGTGAGGATGATGGAGTGAGTGTGAGGGGGTCAGGGTGATGCTGATAGAGTGAGCGTGAGAGCGTTAGCGTGACTGTGATGGAGTGAGTGAGAGAGAATCATGAGTGATGGAGTGAGTGTGTGGGGTCAGCTTGAAGGTGATGGAGTGAGTGTGAGACTGTCTGGGTCAGGGTGATGGAGTGAGTGTGATGGGTTCCAGGGTGACGGTGATGGAGTGAGAGTGAGGGGGTCAGCGTGATGGTGTTGGAGTGAGTGTGAGGTGGTCAGGGTGACTGTGATGGAGCGAGTGTGAGGCAGTCAGTGTGAGGATGATGGAGTGAGTGTGAGGGGGTCAGGGTGATGCTGATAGAGTGAGCATGAGTGTGTTAGAGTGACTGTGATGGAGTGAGTGAGAGAGGATCAGGAGTGATGGTGTGAGTGTGTGTGGTCAGGTTGAGGGTGATGGAGTGAGTGTGAGATGGTCAGGGTCAGGGTGATGGAGTGAGTGTGATGGGTTCAGGGTGACAGTGATGGAGTGAGTATGAGGGGGTCAGTGGGATGGTGTTGGAGTGAGTGTGAGATGGTCAGGGTGACTGTGATGGAGCGAGTGTGAGGGGCTGAGTGTGACTGTGATGAAGTGAGTTTGAGGGGATCAGGGTGATGGTGATGGAGTGAGTGTGAGGGGGTCAGGATGACGGTGATGATGTGAGCGTGAGGGGGTCAGGGTGCTGGTGATGGAGTGAGTGTGAGAGGGTCAGGATGACGATGATGATGTGAGCGTGAAGGGGTCAGGGTGCTGGTGATGGAGTGAGTGTGATGGGCTCAGGGTGACGGTGATGGTGAGAGTGTGGTGGGCTCAGGGTGATGGTGATGGAGTGAATGTGGGCCATGCAGGGTGACAATAATGGAGTGAGTGTGAGGTGGTCTGGGTAACGGTGACGGTGTGAGTGCAAGGGGGTCAGTGTGACGGCAATGGTGTGTGTCTGAGGGGTTTGGGATAACGGTGATGGAGTGAGTGTGAGGGGGTCAGGATGACGGTGATGGAGTGAGTGTGAGGTGGTCAGGGTGACGGTGATGGAGCGAGTGTGAGGGGCTCAGTGTGACTGTGATGAAGTGAGTTTGAGGCGATCAGGGTGATGGTGATGGAGTGAGTGTGAGGTGGTCAGGGTGACTGTGATGGAGCGAGTGTGAGGGGCTCAGTGTGACTGTGATGAAGTGAGTTTGAGGGGATCAGGGTGATGGTAATGGAGTGAGTGTGAGGGGCCAGGGTTACAGTGATGGTGAGAGGGTGGTGGGCTCAGGGTGAGGGCGATGGAGTGAATGTGGGCCACTCAGGGTGACAATAATGGAGTGAGTGTGAGGTGGTCTGGGTAACGGTGATGGTGTGAGTGCAAGGGGGTCAGTGTGAATGCAATGGTGTGTGTGTGAGTGGTTCGGGATGACGGTGATGGTGTGAGTGTTAGGGGGTCAGGATGATGGTATGGAGTGAGTGTGAGGTGGTCAGGTTAATAGTGATGGAGTGAGTGTGAGGTGGTCAGGGTGCCCGTGATGGAGTGAGTGTGAGGGCGTCAGGGTGACGGTCATGGAGTGAGTGTGAGGGGGTCAGGGTGATAGTGATGCATTATGTTTGAGGGGTTCAGGGTGATAGTGACGCAGTAAGTGTGATGGGGTCAGGATGGCAGTGACGCAGTAAGTGTGAGGGGGTCAGGGTGACAGTGATGCAGTAAGTGTGAGGGGGTCAGTGTGATAGTGATGTAGTAAGTGTGAGTGGGTCAGGCTGATGCATTCGGGATAATTGTGAGGGATCAGGTTGACAGTGATGCAGTAAGTGTGAGGGTGTCACGATGACAGTGACGCAGTAAGTGTAAGAGAGAGAGGCTGGTAGTGACACAGCAAGTATGATTGGGTTCAGGCTGGCAGTGATTCAGTAAGTGTGAGGGCGTCAGGGTGACAGTGACGCTTTAAGTGTGAGGGGGTCAGGGTGACAGTGATGCAGTATGTGTGAGGGGGTCTGGCTCATAGTGACGTAATAAGTGAGCGGGTCAGGGTGATACTGACAGAATAATTGTGAGGGCTCAGGATGACAATGACATGGTTATTGTGAGGGAGTCTGGCTCATAGTGACGCAGCAATATAAGGGAGTTAGGTTGATAGTGAAGGGGGGGTCAATTTGATAGTGACAGATTCATTGTGTAGGGTTCAGAGTGACAATGATGCAGTAACTGTTAAGGTGTCACAGTGACAGTGACGCAGTAAGTGTGAGGGGGTCAGGGTGACAGCGATACAGTAAGTGGGAGGGGAATACGGTGACGGGACGCAGTCATGGTGAGAGTGTCAGGGTGACAATGACACAGTAACTGGGAGGGTGTCACGGTGATAGTGACGCAGTATGTGTGGGGGGTCACAGTGACAGTAACACAGTAAGTGTGAGATGGAGAGGCTGGTAGTGACACAGTAAGTACGATGGGGTCAGGGTGTCAGTGACGCAGTATGTGTGAGGGGGTCCGGCTCATAGTGACGTAACAAGTGAGCAGGTCAGGGTGATACTGACGGAATAATTGTGAGGGTTCAGGGTGACAATGACATGGTTATTGTGAGGGAGTCTGGCTCATAGTGACGCAGCAATATAAGGGGGTCAGGCTGATAGTGAAGGGGGATCAATTTGACAGTGACAGATTCATTGTGTAGGGTTCAGGGTGACAGTGACGCAGTAACTGTGAAGGTGTCACAGTGACAGTGATGCAGTAAGTGTGATGGGGTCAGGGTGATAGTGACGCAGTAAGTGTGATGGGGTCAGGGTGATATTGACACAGTAAGTGTGAGGGGCTCAGGGTGGTAGTGACACAGTAAGTATAAGGGGGTCAGGGTGATAGTGACGCAGGAAGTGTCGGGATGTTAGGACGACAGTGACACAGAAAGTCTGAGGGGGTCAGGGGGACAGTGACACAGTAAGTGTGAGGTGAAGAGGCTAGTAGTGACACAGTAAGTGTGAGTGGGTCAGGATGATAGTGATGCAGTACGTGTGAGGGGGTCAGGGTGACAGTGACACCGTAAGTGTGATGCAGTAAGTGTCGGGATGTTAGGGCGACACTGACGCAGAAAGTGTGAGGGGGTTAGGTGGACAGTGACGCAGTAAGTGTGATTGTGCCAGGGTGAATGTGACACAGTAAGCGAGAGGGGTTCAGGGTGATAGTGATGCAGTAATTGTGATGAGATCAGGGTGATAGTGATGCAGTAAGTGCGAGGGATCGAGGCTAGTAGTGATGCAATAGGTATAAGGGGCTCAGTCTGATAGTGATGCAGTAAGTGTGAGTGCGTCCAGCTCGTAGTGAAGCTGTAAGTGTGAGGGGTCTGTAATGATAGTGACGCAGTAAATCCGAGGGATCAGGCTGACAATGATGCAATAATTGAGAGTCAGTCTGGATGATAGTGTCGCAGGAACTGTGAGGGGGTCAGGATGATAGTGACTCAGGAAATTTGAGTGGGTCAGGATGATAGTGATGCAGTAAATGTGACAGGGTCAGGGTTACAGTGACAAAGTAAGTGTGAGGGTGTCAGAATGATAGTGTTGCAGTAAGTGTGAGGGGGTCAGGGTGACAGTGATATAGTAATTGTGAGGGAGTCAGGGTGATAGAGAAGCAGTAAGTGTGAGGGGGTCAGAGTGATAGTGAGAAGTAAGTGTGAGGGTGTCAGGGTGACAGTGACGTAGTAATTGTGTGGGCTCAGGGTGATAGTGACGCAGTGAATGTGAGGTGGTCAGGGTGACAGTGATGCAGTAAGTGTGAGTGGGTCAGGATGACAGTAACGCAGAAAGTGTGAGGGGATCAGGGTGACAGTGAAACAGTAAGTGTGAAAGGGTCAGGGTAACAGTGATGCAGTCAGTGTGAGGGGGTCAAGGTGACAGGGACGCAGTCAATGTGAGGGGAGTCTGGGTAAAATAATGCAGTAATTGTGAGGGGGTCAGGCGATAGTAATGCAGTAAGTGTGAGGGCGTCAGGGAGACAGTGACGCAGTAAGTGTGAGTGGGTCAGAGTGACAGTGACGCAGTAAGTGTGAGGGGATCAGGGTGATAATGACGCAATAGGTGCGAGGGGGTCAGGGTGACAGTGATACAGTAAGTGTGAGGGGGTCAGAGTAATTGTGATGCAGGAAGTGTGAGGGTGACAGTGATGCAGTAAGTGTGAGGGTGTAAGGGTGAGAGCGACACAGTAAGTGTGAGGGGGTCAGGTTGCCAGGGACACAGTAAGTTTGAGGGAGTCAGGCTGGTAGTGACAAAGTAAGTGTGATTGTGCCAGGATGATAGTGACGCAGTGAACGTGACGTGGTCAGGGTGACAGTGATGCAGTCAGTATGAGTGGGTCAGGGTGATAGTGATGCAGTAAGTGTGAGGGGTTCAGGGTGACAGTGATGCAGTCTGTGTGAAGGGGTCAGTGTGACAGTGATACAGTAGATGTGATTGGGTCAGGGTGACAGTGAAACAGTAAGTGTGAGGGGGTCAGGAGGATCATGATGCAGGATCTGTGAGGGGGTCAGGATGACAGTGACGCAGTAAGTGTGGCAAGGTCAGGATGGCAGTGACACAGTAAGTGTGAGGGGCTCAGGGTGATAATGACGCAGTAAGTGTGAGGTGGTCAGGGTGACAGTGACGCAGTAACTGTGAGGGGTTCAGGGTGACAGTAACACAATAAGTGTGAGGGGTTGAGGATGATAGTGACGCAGGAACTGTGAGGGGTTCAGGGTGATAGTGTGGTAGAAAGTGTGAGGGGTTCAGGGTGATTGTGATGCATTAACTGGGATCAGGGTTATAGCTTCGCACTAAGTGTGAGGAGGTCAGGCTGACAGTGACACAGTAAGTCTGAGGAGTAAGGGTGACAGGGATACAGTGAGTTTGAAGGAGTCAGGCTGGTAGTGATGCAGTCAGTGTGAATGTGCCAGGGTGATAGTGTCGCACTGAATGTGAGGGGGTCAGTGTGACAGTGATGCAGTAAGCGTGAGGGGGTCAGCGTGATTGTGATTCAGTAAGTGTGAGGAGAAGAGGCTAGTAGTGACACAGTAAGTGTGATGGGGCCTGGGTGATCGTGATGCAGTAAGTCTGAGCGGATCAGGCTGGCATTGACACAGCAAATGTGAGTGGATCAGGATGATAGTGACGCAGTACGTGTGAGGGGTTCAGGGTGACAGTGACGCAGTAAGTGTGATGGGGTCAGGGTGACAGTGACACAGTAAGTGTGAGGAGGTCAGTGTGACATTGACGCAGAAAGTGTTGGGATGTTAGGGCGACAGTGACGCAGAAACTGTGAGCGGGTCAGGGTGATAGTGACGCAGTAATTGTGATGAGGTCAAGGTGATAGTGATACAGTAAATGTGAGGGAACGAGGCTAGTAGTGATGCATTAGGTGTAAGCGGCTCAGTCTGATAGTGATGCAGTAAGTGTGAGTGTATCCATCTCGTAGTGAAGCTGTAAGTTTGAGGGGTCAGTAATGATAGTGACGCAGTAACTCTGAGGGATCAGGCTGACAATGATACAATAATTGAGTGTCAGTCAGGATGATAGCATTGCAGGAACTGTGAAGGGGTCAGGATGATAGTGTCGTAGGAACTGTGAAGGGGTCAGGATGATAGTGACGCAGTAAGTGTGACAGGGTCAGGGTGACAGTGACAAAGTAAGTGTGAGGGGCTCAGGGTTATAGTGATGCAGTAAGTGTGAGTTGGTCAGGGTGACAGTGACGCAGTAACTGATGAGGGGGTCAGGGTGACAGTGACACAATAAGTGTGAGGGGTTGAGGATGATATTATGACGCAGGTACTGTGTGTGGGTCAGGCTGATTGTGTGACAGAAAGTGTGAGGGGTTCAGGGTGATTGTGACGCATTAACTGGGGTCAGGGTGATAGCTACGCACTAAGTGTGAGGAGGTCAGGGTGACAGTGACACAGTAAGTCTGAGGGGTATGGGTGACATGGATACAGTGAGTTTGCGGGAGTCAGGCTGGTAGTGATGCAGTCAGTGTGAATGTGCCAGGTGAGAGCGTCCCACTGAATTTGAGGGGGTCAGTGTGACAGTGACGCAGTAAGTGTGAGGAGTTCAGGGTGATTGTGATTCAGTAAGTGTGAGATGAAGAGGCTAGTGGTGACACAGTAAGTGTGATGGGGCCAGGGTGATAGTGATGCAGTAAGTGTGAGGGGGTCAGGCTGGTATTGACACAGTAAGTGTGAGTGTGTCAGGGTTTGAGCGACGCAGTAAGTGTGAGTGGGTCAGGGTGACAGTGATATAGTAACGGTGAGGGGGTCAGGATGCTAGTGACGTAGTAATTGTGAGGGGGTCAGGGTGATAGTGATGCAGTAAGTGTTTCGGGGTCAGGGTGATAGTGCGCAGTAAGTGTGAGGATTCATGGTGGCAGTGACGTAGTAATTGTGAGGGTTCAGGGTGATAGTGACGCAGTGAATGTGAGGGGGTCAGAGTGACAGCGATGCAGTAAGTGTGAGTGGATCAGAGTGACAGTAAAGCAGTAAGCGTGAGGGGATCAGGGTGATAGTGATGCAATAAGTGCGAGGGGATCAGGGTGACAGTGACACAGAAAGTGTGAGGGGGTGAGGGTGACAGTGATGCAGTAAGTGTGAATGGATTAGAGTAATTGTGATTCAGGACGTGTGAGGGTGACAGTGACGCAGTAAGTGTGAGGGTGTCAGGGTGAGAGCGACACAGTAAGTGTGAGGGGGTCAGGTTGCCAGGGACACAGTAAGTTTGAGGGAGTCAGGCTGGTAGTGACAAAGTAAGTGTGATTCTGCCTGGATGACAGTGACGCAGTGAATGTGAGGGGGTCAGGGTGACAGTGACGCAGTAAGTGTAAGTGGGTCAGGGTGATAGTGATGCAATAAGTGTGAGGGGGTCAGGGTGATAATGATGCAAAATTGTGAGGGGGTCAGGGTGACAGTGATGCAGTAAGTGTGAGTGGGTCAGGGTGATAGTGACACAGTAAGTGTGAGGAGTTCAGGGTGATAATGATGCAAAATTGTGAGGGGGTCAGGGTGACAGTGACGCAGTAAGTGTGAGTGGGTCAGGGTGAAAGTGAAACAGTAAGTGTGAGGGGGTCAGGAGGATGGTGAGGCAGGATCTGTGAGGGGGTCAGGATGATAGTGATGCAGTAAGTGTGACAAGGTCAGAGTGGCAGTGACACAGTAAGCGTGAGGGGCTCAGGGTGATAGTGATGCAGTAAGTGTGAGTTGGTCAGGGTGACAGTGACGCAGTAACTGATGAAGGGGTCAGGGTGACAGTGACACAATAAGTGTGAGGGGTTGAGGATGATAGTTACGCAGGTCCTGTGAGTGGGTCAGGGTGATAGTGTGGCAGAAAGAGTGAGGGGTTCAGGGTGATTGTGACGCATTAACTGGGGTCAGGGTGATAGCAACGCACTACGTGTGAGGAGGTCAGGGTGACAGTGACGCAGTAAGTCTGAGGTGTAAGGGTGACATGGATACAGTGAATTTGAGGGAGTCAGGCTGGTAGTGATGCAGTCAGTGTGAATATGCCAGGGTGAGAGCGTCGCACTGAATGTGAGGAGGTCAATGTGTGAGTGACGCAGTAAGTGTGAGTAGGTCAGGGTGATTGTGATTCAGTAAGTGTGAGGAGAAGAGGCTAGTGGTGACACAGTAAGTGTGATGGGGCCAGGGTGGTAGTGATGCAGTAAGTGTGAGGGGGTCAGGCTGGTATTGACACAGTAAGTGTGAGTGTGAAATGGTGTGAGCGACGCAGTAAGTGTGAGTGGGTCAGGGTGACAGTGATATAGTAATGGTGAGGGCGTCAACATGATAGTGACGTCGTAATTGTGAGGCAGTCAGAGTGATAGTGATGCAGTAAATGTGAGGGGGTTAAGGTGATAGTGAGCAGGAAGTGTGAGGGGTCATGGTGACAGTGATGTAGTAATTGTGAGGGTTCAGGGTGATCGTGAGGCAGTGAATGTGAGGGGGTCAAGGTGACAGTGATGCAGTAAGTGCGAGTGGGTCAGAGTGACAGTGAATCAGTAAGTGTGAGTGGGTCAGTGTGACACTGACGCAGTAAGTGCGAGTGGGTCAGAGTGACAGTGAATCAGTAAGTGTGAGTGGGTCAGTGTGACAGTGATGCAGTAAGTGCGAGTGGGTCAGGGTGACAGTGAATCAGTAAGTGCTGGGGGTCAGGGTGACATTGACGCATTAAATGTGGTGGGGTCACGTTTACAGTGAAACTGTAAGTGCGAGGGGGTCAGGGTGACAGTGACGCAGTCAGTGTGAGTGCTTCAGTGTTACAGTGACACAGTAAGTGTGAAGGGCTCAGGGGGACAGTGACGCAGTAAGTGTGGTGGGATCAGGCTGGTATTGACACAGTATGTCTGAGTGGTTTAGAGTGACAATGACATAGTTAGTGTGAGGTGTTTAGGGTGACAGTGACGCAGTCAGTGTGATTGTGCCAGGTTGATAGTGATGCAATATGTATGAGGGGAAGAGGCTGGTAGTGATGCAGTAAGTGTAATGGGCTCTATCTGATAGTGATGCAGTAGGTGTGAGTGTGTCCAGCTCATAGTGAAACTTTAAGTGTGAGGAGGTCAGGGTGATAATGGCGCAGCAAGTGTGAGGGGGCCAGAATGACAGTGACGCAGTAAGTGTGAGGGGGTCAGGGTGAAAGGGTCACAGTGAGTGTGAGTGAGACAGGCTGGTAGTGATGCAGTAAGTGTGAATGTGCCAGGGTGATAGCGTCGCACTGAATGTGAGGGGGTCAGTGTGACAGTGATGCAGTAAGCGTGAGGGGGTCAAGGTGACTGTGATTCATTTAGTGTGAGGTGAAGAGGCTAGTATTAACACAGTAAGTGTGATGGGGCCTGGGTGATAGTGATGCAGTAAGTGTGAGGGGTCCGGCAGGTAGTTTCACAGTAAGTGTGAGTGGGTCAGGATGATAGTGATGGAGTAAGTGTGAGGGGTCAGGGTGACAGTGACGCAGTAAGTGTCGGGATGTTCGGGCGACACTGACGCAGAAAGTGTGAGGGGGTTAGGTGGACAGTGACACAGTAAGTGTGATTCTGCCAGGGTGATAGTGACACAGTAAGCGAGAGGGGGTCAGGGTGATAGTGATGCAGTAATTGTAATGAGGTCAGGGTGATAGTGATGCAGTAAGTGTGAGGGATCGAGGCTAGTAGTGATGCAATAGGTGTAAGGGGCTCAGTCTGATAGTGATGCAGTAAGTGTGACAGGGTCAGGGTGATAGTGACAATGTAAGTGTGAGGGGGTCAGAGTGATAGTGTCGCAGTAACTGTGAGGGGCAAACTGTGATAGTGACGCAGTAAGTGTGAGGAGCTCACGGTAATAGTGATGCAGTAAGTTTGATGGGGCCAGGGTGATATTGATGCAGTAAAGTGTGAGGAGGTCAGGCTGGTATTGTCACAGTAAGTGTGACTGTGTCAGGGTGCGAGCGACGCAGTAAGTGTGAGTGGGTCAGGGTGACAGTGATATAGTAATGGTGAGGGGGGTCAGGATGATCGTGATAATGTAATTGTGAGGGAGTCAGGGTGATAGCGATGCAGTAGATGTGAGGGGGTCAGGGTGATAGTGAGCTGTAAGTGTGGGGGTCATGGTGACAGTGATGTAGTAATTGTGAGGGTTCAGTGTGATAGTGAGGCAGTGAATGTGAGGGGTTCAGGGTGACAGTGATACAGAAAGTGTGAGGGGGTGAGGGTGACAGTGAAACAGTAAGTGTGAGGGGGTCAGAGTAATTGTGATGCAGGAAGTGTGAGGGTGTCAGTGACGCAGTAAGTGTGAGGGTGTCAGGGTGAGAGCGACACAGTAAGTGTGAGGGGGTCAGGTTGCCAGGGACACAGTAAGTTTGAGGGAGTCAGGCTGGTAGTGACAAAGTAAGTGTGATTGTGCCAGGATGATAGTGACACAGTGAATGTGAGGGGGACGGGGTGACAGTGACGCAATAAGTGTGAGTGGGTCAGGGTGATAGTGATGCAGTAAGTGTGAGGGGGTCAGGGTGACAGTCACACGGTAAATGTGAGGAGGTCAGGGTGACAGTGATGCAGTAAGTGTGATTGGTTCAGGGTGACAGTGAAACAGTAAGTGTGAGGGGGTCAGGATGATAGTGACGCAGGATCTGTGAGAGGGTCAGGTTGATAGTGACGCAGTAAGTGTGACAAGGTCAGAGTGGCCGTGACACAGTAAGCGTGAGGGGCTCAGGGTGATAGTGACGCAGTAAGTGTGAGGTGGTCAGGGTGACAGTGATGCAGTAACTGTGAGGGGGGTCAGGGTGACAATGACACAATAAGTGTGAGGGGTTGAGGATGATAGTGATGCAGGAACTGTGAGGGGTTCAGAGCGATAGTGTGGCAGAAAGAGTGAGGGGTTCAGGGTGATTGTGACGCATTAACTGGGGTCAGGGTGATAGCGACGCACTAAGTGTGAGGGGGTCAGGGTGACAATCACACGGTAAATGTGAGGGGGTCAGGGTGACAGTGATGCAGTAAGTGTGATTGGGTCAGGGTGACAGTGAAACAGTAAGTGTGAGGGCGTCAGGATGATAGTGACGCAGGATCTGTGAGAGGGTCAGGTTTATAGTGACGCAGTAAGTGTGACAAGGTCAGGGTGGCAGTGACACAGTAAGCGTGAGGGGCTCAGGGTGATAGTGATGCAGTAAGTGTGAGGTGGTCAGGGTGACAGTGATGCAGTAACTGAGGGGGGTTAGGGTGACAATGACACAATAAGTGTGAGGGGTTGAGGATGATCGTGGCGCATGAACTGTGAGGGGGTCAGAGTGATAGTGTGGCAGAAAGAGTGAGGGGTTCAGGGTGATTGTGACGCATTAACTGGGGTCAGGGTGATAGCGACGCACTAAGTGTGAGGGGGTCAGGGTGACAGTGACACAGTAAGTCTGAGGGGTAAGGGTGACAGGGATACAGTGAATTTGAAGGAGTCAGGCTGGTAGTGATGCAGTCAGTATGAATGTGCCAGGGTGATAGCGTCGCACTGAATGTGAGGGGGTCAGTGTGACAGTGGCACAGTAAGCGTGAGGGGGTCAGCGTGATTGTGATTCAGTAAGTGTGAGGTGAAGAGGCTAGTAGTGACACAGTAAATAATGGGGCCAGGGTGATCGTGATGCAGTACGTGTGAGGGGGTCAGGCTGGTATTGACACAGTAAATGTGTGTGGAGCAGGATGATAGTGACGCAGTAAGTGTGAGGGGGTCAGGGTGACTGTGACGCCGTAATCGTGAGGGGGTCAGTGTGATAGTGACGCAGTAAGTGTCGGGATGTTAGTGCAACAGTTATGCAGAAAGTGTAAGGGGGTCAGGGGGACAGTGACACAGTAAGTGTGATTATGCCAGAATGACAGTGACACAGTAAGCGTGAGGGTTTCAGGGTGATAGTGATGCAGTAGTTGTGATGAGGTCAGGTTGAAAGTGATGCAGTAAGTGTGCGGGAACGAGGTTATTAGTGATGCAGTAGGTTTAAGGGGCTCAGAGTGACAGTGAAACTGTAATGCGAGGCGGTCAGGGTGACAGTGATGCAGTCAGTGTGAGTGGGTCAGTGTTACAGTGACACAGTAAGTGTGAAGGGCTCGGGACAGTGACACAGTAAGCGTGAGGGTTTCAGGGTGATAGTGATGCAGTAATTGTGATGAGGTCAGGGTGAAAGTGATGCAGTAACTGTGCGGGAACGAGACTAGTAGTGATGCAGTAGGTTTAAGGGGCTCAGCCTGATAGTGATGCTGTAAGTGTGAGTGTGTCCATCTCGTAGTGAAGCTGTAAATGTGAGCAGTCAGTAATGATAGTGACGCAGTAACTCTGAGTGATCAGGCTGACAATGATGCAATAATTGAGAGTCAGTCAGGATGATAGTGTTGCAGGAACTGTGAAGGGGTCAGGATGATCGTGTCGTAGGAACTGTGAAGGGGTCAGGATGATAGTGACGCAGTAAGTGTGACAGGGTCAGGGTGACAGTGACATACTAAGTGTGAGGGGCTCAGAGTGATAGTGTCGCAGTAGCTGTGAGGGGCTAAGTGTGATAGTGATGCAGTAAGTGTGAGGGGCTCATGGTGATAGCGACGCCGTAAGTGTGAGGGGGTCAGGGTGATAGTGATGCAGTAAGTGTGAGGGGGTCATCTGGTATTGACACAGTAAGTGTGATTGTGTCAGGGTGTGAGCGACGCAGTAAGTATGAGTGGGTCAGGGTGACAGTGACATAGTAATTGTGAGGGTTCAGGGTGATAGTGACGCAGTGAATGTGGGGGGGTGTCAGGGTGACAGTGACGCAGACAGTGTGAGTGGGTCAGTGTGACAGTGATGCAGTAAGTGTGAGTGGGTCAGGATGACAGTGAATCAGCAAGTGCGAGGGGGTCAGGGTGACATTGACGCAGTAAATGTGATGGGGTCAGAGTGACAGTGAAACTGTAATGCGAGGCGGTCAGGGTGACAGTGATGCAGTCAGTGTGAGTGGGTCAGTGTTACAGTGACACAGTAAGTGTGAAGGGCTCGGGACAGTGACACAGTAAGCGTGAGGGTTTCAGGGTGATAGTGATGCAGTAATTGTGATGAGGTCAGGGTGAAAGTGATGCAGTAACTGTGCGGGAACGAGACTAGTAGTGATGCAGTAGGTTTAAGGGGCTCAGCCTGATAGTGATGCAGTAAGTGTGAGTGTGTCCATCTCGTAGTGAAGCTGTAAATGTGAGCAGTCAGTAATGATAGTGACGCAGTAACTCTGAGTGATCAGGCTGACAATGATGCAATAATTGAGAGTCAGTCAGGATGATAGTGTTGCAGGAACTGTGAAGGGGTCAGGATGATAGTGTCGTAGGAACTGTGAAGGGGTCAGGATGATAGTGACGCAGTAAGTGTGACAGGGTCAGGGTGACAGCGACACAGTAAGTGTGAGGGGCTCAGAGTGATAGTGTCGCAGTAGCTGTGAGGGGCTAAGTGTGATAGTGATGCAGTAAGTGTGAGGAGCTCAGGGTGATAGCGACGCCGTAAGTGTGAGGGGGTCAGGGTGATAGTGATGCAGTAAGTGTGAGGGGGTCAGGCTGGTATTGACACAGTAAGTGTGATTGTGTCAGGGTGTGAGCGACGCAGTAAGTGTGAGTGGGTCAGGGTGACAGTGACATAGAAATTGTTAGGGTTCAGGGTGATAGTGACGCAGTGAATGTGGGGGGGTGTCAGGGTGACAGTGACGCAGTCAGTGTGAGTGGGTCAGTGTGACAGTGACGCAGTAAGTGTGAGTGGGTCAGGATGACAGTGAATCAGCAAATGCGAGGGGGTCAGGGTGACATTGACGCAGTAAATGTGATGGGGTCAGAGTGACAGTGAAACTGTAATGTGAGGGGGTCAGGGTGACAGTGATGCAGTCAGTGTGAGTGGGTCAGGGTTACAGTGACACAGTAAGTGTGAAGGGCTCAGGGGACAGTGACGCAGTAAGTGTGGGGGTGTCAGGCTGGTATTGACAGAGTAAGTCTGAGGGGGTTAGGGTGTAAGTGACATATTTAGTGTGAGGTGTTCAGGGTGACGGTGACGCAGTCAGTGTGATTGTGCCAGGTGAATAGTGATGCAATATGTGTGAGTGGGACAGGCTGGTAGTGATGCAGTAAGTGTAATGGGCTCTATCTGATAGTGATGCAGTAGGTGTGAGTGTGTACAGCTCATAGTGAAGCTGTACATGTGAGGCGGTCAGGGTGATAATGACGCAGCACGTGTGAGGGGCCAGAATGACAGTGACGCAGTAAGTGTGAGGGGGTCGGGGTGACAGTGACACAGTAAGTGTGAGGGGTTCAGGCTGGTTTTGACACAGTAAGTGTGAGGGGGTCAGGGTGACAGTGACGTAGTTTGCGTGAGGGGGTCAGGGTAACAGTGACGCGGTCAGTGTGATTGTGCCAGGGTGATAGTGATGCAGTAAGTGTGAGGGGGAGAGGCTGGAAGTGATACAGTAAGTGTAAGGGGCTCTATCTGATAGTGATTCAGTAGGTGTGAGTGTGTCCAGCATGTAGTGAAGCTCGAAGTATGAGGAGGTCAGTGTGACAGTCACGCAGTAAGTGCGAGGGGGTCAGGGTGACAGTGACACAGTAAATGTGAGGGCGTCAGGGTGACAGTGACGTAGTTTGTGTGAGGGGATCAGGGTGACAGTGACACAGTCAGTGTAATTGTGCCAGCGTAATAGTGATGCAGTAAGTGTGAAGGAGAGAGGCTGGTAATGATGCCTTAAGTGTAAGGGGCTCTATCTGATCGTGAAGCAGTAGGTGCGAGTGTGTCCAGCTTGTAGTGAAGTTCTAAGTGTGAGGGGGTCAGGGTGATATTGATGCAGTCAGTGTGGGTGTGTAAGGGGACAGTGATGGAGTAATTGCGAGGAGGCCGATGATGTTGATGCAGTAAGTGTGAGGGTGTCTGGGTCATAGTGATGCAGGAACTCAGGGATCAGGCTGATAGTGACACAATAAGTGTGATAGGGTGAGTGTGATAGTGGCCCAATAAGTGTGAGGGGGTCCTGTTGATAGTAAAGCTATAAGTCTTAGGTTTCACTTAGACTGAATCTCTCTCCCTCCTCTCCCTCCCTACCTCTCTGACACACTCTGTCTCCCTGGTCCTTCCGTCTCCCTCTGACCCAGAGACTAGGGGTTGGGTTGATGGTGAGGCTGCATGTGCGGGGATTGGGGTGAGATGTGGTAGGAAGGGAAAATGGGGTAGAGACTGAATTGTGGGAGGGAGACAGCGATGGCAGGACAGTGAGAGTGAGAGTGAGCGGGGGGAGAGGAAAGAGTGGCGGCAGGTGGAGAAACCAGGGTTGGGGGTGTGTGTGAGAGGGGGAGCAAGGGAAAGTGAAAGGAAGAGTTGGTGAGAAAGAGTGAGTCTGCAGAGAGAGGGGGAAAGAAACGTGTAGAAAGAGTGGGGGAGAGGAAATTGGGAGTCCAGGTTGGAGTGGGGGAACAGAGGGTGTTAAACCCAGCTCCTGAGCTCAGGGCGTGCTGCCCTCCCATTTCCTGAGGACCAGGACGTGGGGCTGAGTCTGTCTCTCTCCAGCTCAGCTCCTCCAACTCAAAGACACACAACAACATCAGTCACTCTGCTCCTCAGCACGCTTTTATGAACATTTTTATTGTTTACAAATGGAAGCGCTGGATGCAGTCAGTGGGATGGTGCCTTTTTTCACTGGCCCCTTAGTTGATTGAAACATTGAAATGTGACCCTGTAACCTCCCCACCACAGCCCCCCCGCCCCCCCACGTTGGATAAGATGGACAAACCAGCGCAACCCTCAGTCTGTTACCATAGCGACAGGCTGCTCCATAGCTGAAACACTGAACTGAAATGAGAAAATCCTGAATGGATTGATTAATGAGGGAATTTGATTCATGGATATATTCGGGTGAAGGGATATTTCAGCACATTCTTCAGCTGCTGCCTGAACTTAGTCTGGGTCACGGCATAAATCGCGGTGTTTGTGCAGCAACTGAGGAGCTGCAGCATGAAGCCCAATTCCCGCACAGAGCGATGGAGAAACACAGACTTATACCCAATATCATCCAACCGGGTCCATATAGAATACAGCATTAACGTTGACCATAACAGGATGAAATTGGCCGAGATCACAAACAGTAAAATTATGGATTTTTTTCGGTTTCTCATTTTAGTGTCAGACTGAGCGTCCCCATTGTTGTGAGCGCGGAGTCTCCTGCGGGCTCTGCTGGTCACTAAAATGTGTCTGACGGTGAGAACATTGAGCAGCAGAATCAGGAGAAATGGGACACACGAGGTTAGAATGTGGTTGAGGAGCTCGATTGTGACCCAGACACTGGAGTAACGAACAGCGTTTGTTACCTCACAAAACCAGGGAACGTTCATCAGCCAATACCGAGCCTTGAGCTTAAAATACCAGAAAATGTTCTTTAAACAGCTCAGCACAGTCACTGCTCCCAGAACCACAGCCGCCGTTTTCTCACTGCAATATTTACTTTTCAGCGTCTGGCAACAAATGGCCACAAACCGATCAAAGGTGAAAGTGACGGTGAACCAGACAGAGCAGTCAGTGGCTGCAGAAAGCAAGACGGCGTGGATATTACACACGGGGACGTAGTACCTCAGGAAATAAAACTGTTCCCGATAAACAATGGGAATGTGTCTCAGGACCAGGTCGAGGATAATGACCAGGAGATCCGCCACTGCCATGGCCCCCAGGTAACGTCTGACACATGGAGACAATCCACAATCTTTATAAAGAAGGATGTAGATGGTCACTACGTTAACTGTGAGGAAGGAAAACAAACCCATTATCCATCAGCCTGGAGGCAAAGGGACCCGTTTGATCGGGGACCCAATGAAATTTTCAAATGTGTCCCTGTATTCAGGGATTTATTAAAACAATTGGAGCTGGCATAACAAATGGGAAGGTCGGAATTACTGACAAAAATGTGACATAAACCACAAGAAACCCTCCCTCCCCAAATACACAGAGACACATCCGTAAGAACAGATAGGTTTTAGAACATTCCCACACACTTGAGAGCAGACACAGATCACTCCTTCCCAGTTCCTAATACGGAGGGTGGGAATGTTGCTGTCCTGAAGGATTCTCTCCCAGTTTCCTGAAGATAAACGGAGTTTGGGAATTTCTGTATTTTGGTCTAAATTGTGGTCGATCCTGTGTCGTGAAGAAATGTAAACGCAGATAAAACGTATTCACCCCTTTAACTGCCTGAGGGGCCTTCGGAACAGTGTCTCCTTCTCCCTGGAACGGGATCTCTTCCCTCGGGATCTTATCGTTTGTTCAATTCACTGACATCCGGCCATTCACAAACAATGTCAGGGCAGAACGTTCCGGGGAATGTCAGTTATAGAATGTCAGGGACAGAACGTTCCGGGGGATGTCAGTTATAGAATGTTAGGGACAGAATGTTCCGGGGAATGTCAGTTAAAGAATGTTGGGGACAGAACGTTCCAGGGAATGGCAGTTATAGAATGTTGGGGACAGAACGTTCCGGGGAACTCCTTGACCTGCCCATCACCTTTCCCCCCTACCCACCCCACCAACACAATGTACTGCGCCTGGGCACACTGTAACACTAATAGGGAGAGAGACGGAGGGTCCAATCACAAGAATGGGAACTAAAGGCATTGCCACATTAGATGAAATGGTTAGTTATACCACATTCTCAAACCACCTCACAGAAACAGCCCAGACACCATAAACCCCGAGGAGATATCTGTTCACCGTGGAACACTGTGCAGACCAGGCCAGTGGACTGCTCAGTACAACCCAGCAATCTGTCCAGATTCATCCATTGCACTGGTCAGTACAATCAAGCAATCTGTCCAGAGTGGAACATTGCATAGATCATGTCACATCACTTATCTTCAAAGGCAGGCTAGACATCTGTCCAGTTTGGGAAGCTGTGATAGAGAAAGAAAAGCTGCAGATGCTGGACTCCCAAGTAGACAGGCAGGAAGCTGTGAGAACACAGCAGTCCTGACAGCATCAAGAGGTGGAGAAGTCGACATTTCGGGTGTTACCGTTCTGTAAGAGTCCTGAAGGATGGCTAAACCTGAAACATCAAATTCTACACGTCCTGATGCTGCCTGGATTGCGGTGTTCCTCCAGCAAGTATTCAGCATGGGAAGCAACGCAGACCACAGCAGTGCATTGGTCTATAAGCCCAGACTAGATATCTGTCCAGAGCTGAAAATGTGTTGCTGGAAAAGCGCAGCAGGTCAGGCAGCATCCAAGGAACAGGAGAATCGATGTTTCAGGCATCAGCCCTTCTTCAGCAACCGGCTATCTGTCCAGCACGAGGAGCTGTGCAAACCACAGCAGTGCATTGATCTATAAACCCGAATTAGATATCTGTCCAGCACTGAGAGCTGTGCAGAACACAACAGGACACTAATGTGTAAACCTGAAACAAATATCCATCCAGCATGGGGAGCTGCACATACTACATCATTGTATTATCTATAAACCTCAACTAGATAGTCTGACCAGCACAGCGACCTGTGCAGTGATCACCCGTGAATTCATCTGTGAACCAGGAGCAGCTACCGTCCCAGAATGTAGGATTATGTACACCTCCGCATTGCATTAATCTGTAACTCAGGAGCAGTTAACCTCCCAGCATGTCGAACTGTGTACACAACCCCAATACATTAATCTGTAAATCAGGAGCAGTTACCCTCCCAGCATGTAGGACTGTGTACACCACCCCAGTGCATTCCTCAGTAACACTGTGTGAGATCCCTGCCCAGTGTGGAGAAACTTGCAGCCCATGCTGGAAGTGACGGGATATGCAGCTCTCACCCATTTACAGCTCCATCTCTCCATTGTGCCCTGACAAGGGGGTGCTGTGGGTGTGAGCATCACTGCCAGAGAGAGATGGCAGGGGAATCAGTTTAAATATCACCACACAGGAAGAGTTTGGGGTATAGATAAAGATGGGGAGTTTGAGAGACAGTGTCATTGAAGGATATGGTCCCAGGTTGCAGAATGCTGAAATGTGGACACTTCGATAGCATCCTGTCACATGAGCCAGTCTTCCCATTAAAGATGGGAAAAAGGGATTTTGGTGTGAGGTCAGATGAAACAACAGCTGCTGCATTGTTTTGAAATTGCGTTTATGTAATTGCTGTAGAGTTGGAGTGGGGTAATAAGCAGTTAAGAGAAATGGGTTTTCAGAGTTGTGAATAGTCGATGAAAAATGTTCACTTTCAGAGTTAAAAAATAAATTGACATTTTTGTTCAAACAGTGGAATTTGGGAGTTCTCTGTCACTCATATTTTTACAGTTTACAAGACAAACTGAGCATTTCTTTATGTTTAGTTTAAATTACCAGCTGAGCTCAATGTTGTGTCCGAACAATTGCTGTGTGTGTATCTGTGTGTCTCTGTGTGGGCAGGTCTGGCAGTCTCTCGGGTGCTTAAAGTGATGCAATGCCACCATCTGCTGGCCTCCCCACGCCACTGCACAGGCATTGGCAGAGGGTGAAAACCCGCAGGGATTCATTCAGAGAAGGGTAGGGGGAAGGCACCTGCTCACAGCACCATCCAAACTGATGTCTTATCCATGTATTGATCTAAATGTCCTTTAAACGTTGTAACTGTCTCTGCTTTCACCACTTCCTCTGGAAGTTTATTCCACACCCAAGCCAGATTCTGTCGAACATAATTCCCTCTCATGACTTTTGTAAATCTTTTTCCTCGCACCTTAAAATATCCCTCAGTTTTGAATCCCCAACTCTAGGCAAAAGACATCAGCCCTTGTGTAAAGTTACCGCAGAATCTCATATTCTTCAGTGAAAACAGTCCCAGCCAACACAGCCTCTCCTTGTAGATCACTCCCTCCTTCCCCAGCAACATCCACGTTAATCTCTTCTGAACCCTCTCCAGTTTAATAATATCAAGGTCAATAATATCAAAGTGAATAGTCAAGGTATTTTCTTAGGGCACGGGGAGTCCAAAACTAGAGGACATAGACTTAAGGTGAGAGGAGAAACATTTAAAGTGACATATGGGGCAGCTTTTTCACCCAGGGGGTGGTGTGCCTATGGAATGAGCGAGCAGGATGACCAGGCTGGACATAGTATTCCAGAAGAGGTCTCACTAATGTCCTGTACAACCACAAGATGACGTCCCAATTCCGATACTCAAAGGTCTGACCAATGAAGACAATTGTGTTAAACACCTTCTTAACCACACTATCGATATGAGATGCAAATTTTAAAGGACTATACCTAACGGCCTAGGTCTCTGTTCTACAATACTGCCAATGACCAAACTTTTAATTGTATAGGTCCTGTTCTTGTTTGATTTAACAAATCCAATGCCTCGCAATAATCCAAACTAAACTCCATCTGCCACCCCTCAGCCCAGTGTGTGATATTACTGCCGCCTCACCCTCCCCCTTCAATTTTAAAATGCTCATCCCTCTCCAGGATGCCTGCACACTCCGGCCTTGATTTTCACAAAGGCTCTGCGCTTGGGTTGCCTTGAGCGGTTAGAGGGAGGAGGGACATATTACAGACACAGTCAGTGGGAAGGAAAGGCTGGACAGTAATCAGCGGCTTGGTATCATTTCATGGTTTTAGGAAGAGGGCAGTCGCACGTTAGAGGTGGGTAACTGATCGGTGTTTTGGAGTCAGAAATTAAGCTCTTACTTCGTCTCTGGTGTTCAGTAATAAATGTCTATTTAAGACTCTTCATTGGGCAGAGTGTGTCTGCAGGATTTCTTTCCTTAATATTGCAGACTACAGATAATAGCAATTAAAGATGTTTATAGTTAATTTTGATAGCATAGCAAGTACACTCAACATCCTACAGTTGATACAAATATCTTGCATTTGTTTAACAATACAAAAGGTTTTGTGTAGCTCAGTAATGGTAACCTGATTATAATAAATCCTGACCGAGCTGAAAGTGGGCACTAAAATATGACTCAAAATCTGGGTATGCCAGTGTGGTGGGTAGTGACCCTGTCTCTGAGCCAGAGCTCTGAATTTGATTCCAATTCCTGAACTTGTGCAGGAGTGCTCCTAGCTCTGGACTAGAAGACCTGGATTCAAGTCCTACCTGTTGCAGAGGTATGTCTCATCATGTCAGGACAGGCTGATGAACAAACACACAGGAGAATACTGTTACAGCTTTATGGGTATTGCTGAGCGATGCTCACGTCCCTTTCTCTGGGCACAGTGGTCTGGGTGTAAATCCCACAGAAGTGTCTCATGATACATCTGAATAAACCGTTTAAAATGGATTTAGAATTGTGACTTGTTGGAGAAGGAAGAGGTGTCAGTATTGCATTTCAGAATTTAGGCCCAGGATGAGTGAAAGTACAGCCATTCATGTTGATTGAAGTCACAATTCGCAGTAGTAAAGGTTTATAAAATCAGAATGGTCATGGATAGGTTGAGTAGTCAGGGTGTTTCCCCAGGTTAGGGGCGTCCAAAACTAGAGGGCATTGGTGGAAAGTGAGAGGGGAAAGGTTTTGATGAGGCCGAAAGGGCACTTTTTCACACATAGGGTGGTATGCGTATGGAATGAGCTGCCAGAGGAAGTGGTGGAGGCTGGTACAAATACAGCATGTAAAAGGCATCTGGATGCTGACAGACCTGTATTTTTTCAGCAATTTCTGTATTTCTTTAAAAAATGCATTCAGTTTCACACAGGTACTCTGAAAAAAATTAAACAATTTTAATTTTTAATGACGCAGGGGCATATGGGCGGCACGGTGGCACAGTGGCACAGTGGTTAGCACTGCTGCCTCACAGCGCCAGAGACCCGGGTTCAATTCCCACCTCAGGCGACTGACTGTGTGGAGTTTGCACGTTCTCCCCGTGTCTGCGTGGGTTTCCTCCGGTGCTCCGGTTTCCTCCCACAGTCCAAAGATGTGCAGGCCAGATGAATTGGTCATCCTGAATTGCCCGTATTGTAGGTAAGGGGTAGATGTAGACGTAGACGTAGACGTAGGGGTGGACTTGTTGGTGTGGACTTGTTGGGCCGAAGGGCCTGTTTCCACACTGTAAGTAATCTAATCTAAACATATCATCAAATCGACCAAGACCATTCTCTGTTACGCGTATGTCTCTGTGCATGACAGAAGCAATGATGCACCTACATGGAACAGGGAATGTGATGGAGACATAGTTTGGACAATGTACAAGGAGACCTCACACGGTCCAATTTGGGAGAAGATGACATTTCTGTATGATTCAGCTCAGAGAGGGAGAAAATGTAATCTGCCTGAGAATGAATGGCCTATTGCACTCTCTCTCCTTCATTGTTCCTCATCACAACAATGTCTGCGAGCTAAAAATCTCTAAACTCATCGTTACCATTCTTATTTTTATGGAATCCCTGCAGTGTTGAAACAGGTCCTTCGGCCCAACAAGTCCATACTAACGTTCCCAAAAAATTCCCCTATATTTACCCCTTACTAATGCACAGAACCTAGAAATCCTTGATCACTACGGACTAATTTGCATGCCATTCAACCTAACCCACACACTTTGAGCTGTGGTAGGAAACTGGAGCACCTATTAGAAGCTCACACAGACACGGGGAGAACGTACAAACGCCACACACCCAGGCTAGAGTCGGACTAAAGTCCCTGGTGTTGTGAGGCAGCAGTGCTAACCACCGTGCTACCCTTTGGATGGTCCCTGACCAGAATTCATTGGAATCTACTCACTGCCTAAAGCAAAGGGAATTCAGCCAAATCCAACTCTCCCAGGATGAAACCCCATTGCTAGCAGCTGTGTGAGTACAATATCTTCAGTAGCAGAATAATGTTTTGAACAATCTTGCAATTTTTCCTTTGTCATGAGTTCCAATAATATCTGGACAACGTTCTTTCAAGTTAAAATTGGAGAGATTGTGTGTGTGTGTGTGTGTGTGTGTGTGTGTGTGTGTGTGTGTGTGTGTGTGTGTGTGTGTGTGTGTGTGTGTGTGTGTGTGTGTCAGTGTTTTTAGAAAGGGAAATATTGATTATATTATTGCAATACACAAACGGTTTACCATTCACCTTTCCACCATAGTTTCAGTAACATTGCTCTGGATCATAAAAGTGCTTTTTGAGCAGATTAAAGAAACTAGCCTGACTTGTTCCTAAAACTGACCCTGACCCAGTATGAGACAGATATCATCTGCGATATCACAAACCTGGTTACATTTAACATTTGTTATGAGCAGTGGAGGAGTGGGACTAGAAAAGAAAACAGTGACCCCAAAAGCCGGGGAACTATAGACCGGTGAGCCTGATGTCAGTGGTGGGTAAGTTGTTGGAGGAGATTCTTAGGATTGCATTTACATACATTTGGGAAAGCAAGCGCTGATCGGAGTAGACAACTTGGCTTTCTGCATGGGAAATCATGTCTCATTTATTTGGTTGAGTTTTTTGAAAAGGTGACAAAGAAGATTGATGAAGGCAGTTTGGTAAACATTGTCTATGTAGACTTCAGCAAGGTGTTCATTTAAAGAACAAAGAGCAAAGAAAATTTACAGCCCAGGAACAGGCCCTTCGCCCTCCAAGCCTGAGCCGATCCAAATGTACTGTCTAAGACTGTCAGTCAATTCCTAAGCATCTGTATCCCTCTGCTCCCCAACTACTCATGCATCTGTCCAGAAGCATCTTAAATGAATCTGCCGTGCTTGCCTCTACCACCTCTGCTGGCAACACGTTCCAAATGGCCACCATCCCTCTGTGTGAAGTAGTTGCCACATGTATCCCCTTAAACGTTCCATCTCTCACCTTGAAAGCATGACCTCTCGTTATTGAATGCTTCAACCCGGGGAAAAAGGTTGTCTTTATCCACCCTGTCTATCGCTTCATGATTTTGTAAACCTCAATCACGTCCCCCCTCAATCTCCTTTTTTTCAGGTGAAAATAAACCTAACCTACTCAGCCTCTCTTCATAGCTCGTATTTCCTTCTGATTGGTAGACAGATTAGTAAGTTTCAGTCAAATGGGATACAGAAGAAGCTAGTCACAATTGGTTCGAAGGAAGAGGGATATTTTTCAGCCTGGAGGCTTGTGAGCAGCAGTGTTCTGCAAGCATCCATATTGAGTTCACTGCATTTGATCATTTATGTAAAGGATTTAGATGTGAATATTGGGGCCATAGTTAGTAGGTTTACAGATGACATCAGAAATATGGTGTCGTAGATTATCTCAGAGTACAACGAGACCTCAATTAAATGGGACAAAGAGGCAAAGAGTAACACATGAAGTTTAATTTAGATAAATAAGAAGCTTTGCATTTTGGGAAGGTAACTCAGGGCAGACATTATATACTTCATGGTCAGGTCCTGGGACATGGCAGGTAGACAGAGTCATACAGAACACATTTGGTACATTTGCCTTAATCAGTCAGAGCAATGAGTATAGGAGTTGTGGTGGTATGTTGCATCTATACAGGATGTATGGTGAGGCCACTTTAAGAATACTGCGTACAACTTGGTTTTCTGCAGAAATGACTTACACGGATGTTCCAGGACTGGAGGTTTGAGCTGTAGGGAGAGGTTGATTAGGTTGAGGTGTTTCCCCCGGAGTGTCTGAGGCAGAAGGGTGACATTATAGAGGTTTATAAAACCATCAGGGGCATGGATATTCTGAACAGCCACGTTCTGCTCTCCAGGATAGGGGAGTCCAGAACAAGAGGGCATAGGTTGAAGGCGAGCTGGCAAATGATTTAGAAGGGACCTGAAGGTAAATGTTTCACACACAGAGTGGTGTGTGTACAGAAAGTGCTGTCAGAGGAAGTGGTCAAGGCGGGTACAATCGCACATTTAAAAAGTATCTGAAAGGGGAGGGATATTGGCCAAATGCTGGCAAATGGGACTGGATCAGATTTGATATCTGATCGGAGTGAACAGATTGGACTAACGGGTCTGTTTCCGTTCTGCATGACTCTCTGATTCTATTAGATAGATGATGAAAAATTCTGAAAGGATCTTTCAAGTCGGAATTCTCTTCAGTGGAAGTTTATCGTGCCTCTAAGTTCACATTGATTGAAAACTGCGTTAGGTAAATATTTGACAGGGAGGTGAGTCATGCATAATAGGATGGAGACAGGAAAGTTTGGCTGAGTCCACAACCTGATCAGCCACAATCTTAGTGCCTGGTGGAGAAGGCTCAAAGTATCTAATGACCCACTCCTATTCCTCAGCCCCATGTTTCTGTGTTCCATTTAGAAACTTAAACCTGCTAGACAGGAACAGTTGGAGTCCACTTACTCCTATAACTTGGTGCACAGAAACAGAGGAGACCATTCAGCCTTTCAAGACGTTCGCACACGCTTTGAGGTGATTTGGGAAATGTAATTGGAAAATCCAGGCTGGGTATGAAAGAGGCCCCTCATCTCTCTTTAGAAAGCGTCCCCTATCTGCAGCTTGTGCTTTATTTGTTGGTCAGAATCACTGTGAATACAACCCACATACCTCACCCAGAGATGGGTCACAAAATCATCTTGTCTCCATGATTGCAATATGCAATACCAGAACATTCATAAATATAACACCCACTAACTTTCCAATAACAGAATGTGAGAACATCAGAAACAGCGGCATGTCATTCACTCCGCAACCTGCCTTACCCTTCACTAATGTCATGGCTGATATGCTCCTGGCCACAATTCCTCTTTCATACCCAATTCCTCACGGCCCTCACCTCTCTGACAGGTCTATATCCATCTATTTCTTCTTCAAATACGTTCAGTCATCTAGCTTGCCGAACACTCTTGAGAAGAGAAATCCTGACATTCAATACCACCTGTTTGAAAGAAACACTTGCTGCTCCTGTATCATGGCCTATTGATGTGAACAAAAGAGGTTGAGACAAGGATTCAGGTAAAAATGACTGGCCCTGATAGCAAGGCAGTGGTTGACTTCTGTTGACATCAAGGAGCTGGACGTAATGGGAATCAGAGTAAACTCTCCAGTGTTTGGTGTCAAACATGGCACAAAGGAAGATGTTCATCATCTCAGTCCTGGGTCACCTCTGTGAGAGATCCTCAGCGTAGCTTACTCTTCACAAACAGCTTCAGCTGCTTCATCAATGTCTCCCCACCCTCACCCTTCCAACCATAAGATCAGAAATGGGGATGGTCTCTGAATATTCCACAATGTTCAGAACATTTTGTCCCCGTCAGCTCCTGAACTGCTCTGTGTCCATATGCAGCAAGACCCAGGCTCCATTGAGACTTGTACTGTTAAAGTGTCTGTAACATTCATGTAACACCACTACCTGACACTGCACATTGCCACAGTAAAACAAGAGTTCATTCAGCACCTCACGCTGGGTTCACAGGAATATCAGGAGGTCGTTCAGCCCATTGACAGTATTAGAGTAGAACAGGGACAGCCCATTCAGTTACTCCAGCCTATTACTCAGGAAGAGAAGGAGTCTCGTGTGATGGACCACACCAGAGCCCCTTGAAAATATTTGACGGCAATAGCCTAGACTCGAATGTTTTCTTATTTTCAAGGAAGTGTAAATTTTCTGTCCCAGATGCAATGTGACTGGTAAAACTACTCGCTGTGAAGCAAAATACCATCTATTTCAACACGAAAGAAGAAATAAAACTACAGAAAGAGGAATTTAGAATAACGTAATTCTATTGGCCAAGTTAACAGAATAATAGATCTTGGAGCCATTACTAATGAACTATTCCAACATAGAAAACTCCCATAAACACAGCCCTTGGCAAAAAGGAAAATTCAGACACAGTTTGTCATAAATATTTCTCCAATCCAGGAATTAAAAACAACATCAAGAGAAAATTCAGAGAGAGTAGCAACCAGGAGACATTCACTGATGCTTCCAAATCTATAATTTTTGATGTTACTGAGAATCCAAAACCCAGTCATGCTAATCTGTGAGACCTGGCCATACCCATTCAGGCTGCATTAATATTAACCTAAGGCCTCATTAGCTGTTTACTCAAGTGGTCTTAACTAACCAGGTTGGTAACAATCGTTCAATCTCTCTCATAAAAGAAACCCGGACAAACTCACCTCTTAAAGCTGCATCATTGTCACACTGGTCAGTACATCGAGCTGTCAAACAGGAACCAGGGGAAACCCAGTCAGGCCCTTGGCCCTGTCCAATTGGAAGAGGAAGAAGCCAGTCAGTCCATTGAGCCACTTCAGAAAGAGTAGGAGGCCATTCCCACCTTATTGCACTTACACGGGGGCAGAATAATGTAATTTATTCTGATTACTAATGAATGTTTTATGCCCAAAACGTCGATTCCCCTAGTTCAAGGATGCTGCCTGACCTGCTGTGCTTTTCCAGCAATCGATTCTCTACTCTGATCTCCAGCATCGGCAGTCTTAAGTGTCTCCTAAATGATGCTCTAACATGATGAAAAAGAGGAGCAGAAGCTGCACAGACAGACTGCTCCACGTTGTTCCTCCTGGGTCCGTTGCTCATGATGCACACGTGGGACTTTAACATGGTTTTCTTGCGGTGAGGAGGGAAGCCATATGTCTTGTGTGAAGTCTCAAGATGGCATCTTTTATCTCCGAGAAGACAGCCTGGTGTTCTCAATGTAGGGCGGAAGCTGGTGGGAATGGCTACCTGTTTCAGAGGGAAGGTATTTTGGCTGCTGTTGGGGATAGTGAACAACATGGCGTTCACTACGGGTTCACACACCGACTGCAAAATAACGTGGGGAGAGTTAATTTAGGCATATAAACTATTAGGAAAGCCATGTTAGACTGATGAATGGAGTCTCTAAGTTCAATTAATGGTGATCTTGTTCATGTTGACCTTGTCTCGTGCATGTCCTGTTCAGTGTTACCTGTGTGCCTTACTCTGTCCAAGTCTATTTCCACCCTATGATCTGCAGTGAAGAAGGCTTTTGGCACACTGGCCTTCGTCAGGCAGGACATTGAGTATACAAGTTTGGAATTTATGTTGAAATTACACAGGACTTTGGTAAGGCCGCACTTGGAGTATTGTGTTCAGTTTTGTCAACTTGTTATAGTGAGGATATTGGAAAGATTGCAGAAGGAATTTACAAGGACTTTGCCAGGACCAAATGGTGTGAGTTATAGGGAGAGGTTGGACAAGCTAGGAACTTTTCTTTAGAGTGTAGGAGACTGAGCGGGGACCTTATAGAGCTGTATAAGATCATGAGGGATATGGATAGGGTGAATGCTCTCAGTCTTTTCCAAAGTTTAGAGAATCGAGGACGAGAGGGGATCAGATTAAGGTTAAAGGGGAAGGAATAAAAGGGAACCTGAGGGACCACTAATTTACATAAATGGCAGGTACGTGGATGAGCTGCCAGAAGATGTGGCTAAGGGGGGTACATTAACAACATTTCAAAAGCATTTGGATAAATATGTAGATAGGAAAGGACTGGAAGGATATGGGCCAACTGCAGGGAAATGGGGTTAGTGTGAATGGACATTTACAATGTGGAGTCGAACCATTTTGTGAATTAAAACCAAACACCCAGAAAAGCTCGTCTCAGGTCATAATCTGTTAACATATGAGTGACACAGATCTCCTACATTCCACTATTTAAACAAAAATTCGCAAGTTAGTTTCTTAACTTTAATAGTGAACACTAAACAAAAACTATTCACAAATTCCCTCTTTTCTTAGCTACTTACTATCTGACTCCAACTCTGTAAAAATATGCTGTTCCAACAACCCACATATTAAACGTTTGAATCTCAAGACCACACAGTTTCTATCTTCCCCGCTGTGTTCACTCTTTCAGCTGCTGATCTCCCTGGGTCATGTTTTTTTTCAACTGCAAGTAAGTTTACATGAACATGTGTCTTGATAGAGAGTGTTTGAGATGGTCAGTTAAAACTCCTGCTCTACAGCAGTTACTCTGCTGTTGGATGGCAGTGGCTCTCCCTCTAGTGTTCAAAATGCTGGGATTATATACTTCCCATGATACAATAACTCTCATAATTTGATTGCTTTCCAGGTGTACGAACAATAATATTCAAATTTCATTGGATTCTGATATTCTGAGCATTATTTAAAGTCTTTGATTGCATTTAAATTGCTGTCAAAACAGCAACCTAAACTCAGGCTTCCATTTCCCAGCTAATCGTTACATTTGGAACAGTCTGACCTTTAGCTGGCATCTGTGGCTGTACGTTCGATTCAGCAAAACCCATCCTATCTTAAAGTGAACAGACATTGATTAGATTCCAGGCAGTAACACACCCCAGGCTATCTGTTATTCTGTATACTGACCTCCTTAAACCCCTCGGTTCGATTCCAGGCTGTAACCCACTCCTAGGTATCCGTTATTCTGTATATAAACAACCCTGAACCCCTCGATTACATTACAGGCTGTAACTCAGTCGTGGGTATCTGTTATTCTGTATATAAATCACCCTGAACCCCTCGATTAGATAGCAGGCTGTAACTCACTCTGTGGAGTCTGCTGTTTTGTATATAAAACACCCTGAATCCCACGATTTGATTCCAGGCTGTAACTCACTTCGGGCTATCTGTTATTCTGTATATAACCCACCCTGAACCCCTCGATTCGATTCCAGGCTGTAACTCACTCCGGGCTATCTGTTATTCTGTATATAAACCACCCTGAACCCCACGATTAGATTCCAGGCAGTAACTTCCTGTCAGGGTTGAAAGGGAAGGCTGGTAGTTAGAGGGAATGTTGGCTGACTAAAGACATTGAGGATTTCGTTCAGAAAAAGAAGGAAGCGTATGTCAGGTATAGAAAGGATAGATCGAGTGAATCCTGAGAAGAATACAAAGGAAGTTGGAGTACACTTAAGAGGGAAATCGGGAAGACAAAATGCGACATGAGATAACTTTGACAAATAGAATTAAGGAGAATCCAAAGTGTTTTTACAAATATATTGAGGACAAAGGGTTACTAGGGAGAGAATACCGGCCCCTCAAAGATCAGCAAGGCGGCCTTTGTGTGGAGCCACCGAAAATGGGGAAGATATTAAATGAATATTTTGCATCAGTATTTACTGTGGAAAAGTATATGGAAGATATAGACTGCAGGAAAATCGATGGTGACATCTTGCAAAATGTTGCAGATATAAAGAGGAGGAAGTGCTCGATGTCTTGAAATGGTTAAAGGTAGATAAATCCCCAGGACGTGATCAGATGTACCTGAGAACTCTGTGGGAAGCTCGAGAAGTGATTGCTGGGCCTCTTGCTGAGATATTTGTATCATCGATAGTCACGGGTGAGATGCTGGAAGACAGGAGGTTGGCAAAAGTGGTGCCAATGTTTAAGAAGGGTGGTAAAGACTAGCCAAGTAACTATAGACTGGTGAGCTTGACCTCGGCGGTGGGCAAGTTGTTTTAGGGAATCCTGAGGGACCGGATGTTCACGAAGTTGAAAATGTAAGGACTGATTCAGGTTAGTCAACATGGCTTTGTGCGTGGGAAATCATGTCTCACAAAATTGATTGAGTTTTTTGAAGAAGTAACAAAGAAGATTAATGAGGGCAGAGCAGTAGATGTGATCCATATGGACTTCAGTAAGGCGTTCGACAAGGTTCCCCATGGGAGACTGATTAGCTGGTTAGATCTCATGGAATAAAGGGAGAAGTAGCCATTTAGATACAGTACTGGCTCAAAGGTAGAAGACAGAGGGTGGTGAGGGTTGTTTTTCAGATTGGAGGCCTGTGACCAGTGGAGTGCCACAAGGATCAGTGTTGGGCCCTCTACTTTTTGTCATTTATATAAATGATTTGGATGCGAGCATGAGAGGTACAGTTAGTAAGTTTGCAGATGACACCAAAATTGCAGGTGTCGTAGACAGCGAAGAGGGTTTCCTCAGATTTCCACAGGATCTGGACCAGATGGGCCAATGGGCTGAGAAGTGGCAGTTGGAGTTTAATTCAGATAAATGCGAGGTGCTGCATTTTGGGAAAGAAAATCTTAGCAGGACTTCTACATTTAATGGTAAGGTCCTAGGGTGTGTTGCTGAGCAAAGAGACCTTGGAATGCTGGTTCATAGCTCCTTGAAAGTGGGGTCGCAGGTAGATAGGATAGTGAAGAAGGCATTTAGTATGCTTTCGTTTATTGGTCAGAGTATTGAGTACAGGAATTGGGAGGTCATATTGCGGCTATACAGGACCTTGGTTTGGTCTCTCTTGGAATATTGCGTGCAATTCTGGTCTCCTTCCTATCGGAAAGATGTTGTGAAACTTGAAAGGGTCCAGAAAAGATTTACAAGGAGGTTGCTAGGGTTGGAGGATTTGAGCTACAGGGAGAGGCTGAACAGTCTGGGGCTGTTTTCCCTGTAGTGTCGGAGGCTGAAGGGTGACCATATAGAGGTTTACCCTCGGGTAAGGGAGTCCAGAACTAGAGTGCATAGGTTTAGTTTGAGAGGGGAAAGAAATGAAAGAGACGTAAGGGACAACATTTTCACGCAGAGGGTGGTACATGTATGGAGAGAGCTGCCAGAGAGGTGGTGGAGACTGGTACAATTGCAACAGTTAAGAGGAATTTGAATGAGTATATGAATAGGAAGGGGTTGGAGGGATATGGGCCGGGTGCTGGAAGGTGGGACTAGATTGGGTTGGGATATCTGGTCGGCATTGACAGGTTGGACTGAAGAGTCTGTTTCCATGCTGTACATCTCTATGAGTCTATGACTCTATAACTCACTCCGGGCTACCTGTTATTCTGCATATAAACCACCCTGAAACCCTCGATTAGATTCCCGTCTGTAACTCACTCTGGGGTATCTGTTATTGTACACATAATCATCCCGAATCCCCTTGATAAAATTCCAATCTGTATCCGACTTCCAATTTTAAGGGGCTCTGCACATTAGCCACCTCAATCCTTTGATTCGATTCCAGTCTGTATCACACTCCTGAGTATCTGTTATTCTGTATGTTAACCATCCAATCCAAACCCTGTTAAAATTGTCCACAGTGTTCAGGGATGTGTATGTGAGGTCCATTAGTCAGGGGTAAATGTGGGTAAAATGGTCTGGATGGATTATTCTTCTGAGGGTCATTGTGGTCTTGTTGGGCTGAAGGGCTTGTTTCCCCACTGAAGGGATTATATGAATCACCCGGAACCCTCTCTATTAGATTCCAACGTGTAACTCACTTCCATGTATGTGTGATTCGCATGTTTCAAAAACACCCCAAAACCTTCAATTGTATTCCACTTGATGGAGTTCAATTTAGATAAACACGAGGTGCTGCATTTTGGGAAAGCAAATTTGAACAGGACTTATACACTTAATGGTAAGTTCTGAGGGAGAGATGCTGAACAAAGAAACTTTCAAGTGCACGTTCATAGCTCCTTGAAAGTAGAGTGGCAGGTGGATAAGATAATGAAGGCAGCATTTGGTATGCTTTCCTTTATGGGTCAGAGTTTTGAGTATTGGCATTGAGAGGTAATGTTGTGGCTGGACTGGACATGGGTTAGGCCACTGTTGGAATATGGCATGCAATTCTGGTCTCCTTCCTATCGGAAGGATGTTGTGAAACTTGGAAGGGTTCAGAAAAGATTTACAAGGAGGATGCCAGGGTTAGAGGATTTGAGCTACAGGGAGAGGGTGAATAGGCTGGAGTTGTTGTCCCCGGAGCATCAGAGGCTGAGGGGTGACCTTATAAAGGTTTATAAAATCATGCCGGGCATGGATAGGATAAATAGACTAAGTCTTTTCCTTGGGGTGTGGAGTCCAGAACTATAGGGCATAGGTTTAGTGTGAGAGGTAATATGAAAGAGACCTAAGGGGCTTCTTGTTCACTCAGAGGGTGGTACATGAATGGAATGAACTGTCAGAGGAAGTGGTGGAGGCTGGTACAATTGCAACATTTAAAATGCAGCTCAATGGGTATATGAATTGGAAGGTTTGGAGGGAGATGGGCCAAGTGCTTGAAAAAGAGACTAGAGTAGGTTAAGATATCTGGTCTGCATAGACGGGTTGGACCAAAGGGTCTGTTTCCATGCTGTACATCTCTATGACTGTATAACTCTGCGATTTTGTGACTCACGACTTGTTATCTGTTATTCTGTATGTAAACCACGCTGAACCCCTCGATTAGATTCCACTCTGTCCCTCACCTATGGGTATCTCATATGCTGTATGTAAACACTAAACCCCTCAATTAGATTCCAGTCTAGAACTCACTCCTGGGGATCTGTTATTGGATCTGTGAAGTGATCCTTGTTGGATGTCAGACCGAAGACAAGGTAAACTATATGGTCAAATGATACATTGGGAGCAGGAACACAGAAAGCTGCTATTACATTTCTGTCCTGTACATATCTCAAAGTTTCAGATTGGGGCTGAATTCCTGTCACAATGGGGAAAGTCACAAAAGCAGTTTCTTGTCCTGCATGAATGCATCATTATAACATAAATTCCCGTGTAAGGTAGGAAATGGAGACAGCTCCTGGAAGGTGTCTGTATCTCTGTGTGTGTGATACTGTGTGTCTGTGTATGCATGTTTATGTGTGATTCTGTGTGTCTGTGTATGCATGTTTATGTGTGATTCTGTGTGCGTGTTCAATGTATTATATATGTTCGAACTGTATTGATATTGCCAGTCTCTCTTGCTTTTCCTTATTTATAAACTCAATGGCATCGTTTTGTTGATATAAAATGGTGACTGTGGACAAATCTAAAATGACTGCCTGACTGATTTGTGTCAGGAATACTTTCAGCAAGGGAGAGGGAGCAATGTGTCAAAAAGCCATTTCCATTCATTGATGCTAGCAGAGATAGGAAATGGAGACAGCTCTTTGAAGGTGCATAAAATGCAAATCCCAGAACCTGTTTACAGTGAATGCGGAGAGACAATGTGACATTTCAGTAAGGTGTGCCTTACTTTCCAAGCTACTAATATATGAAGAAACAATATACAAAACCTGATAGAGCTCAATCACTAAATTGTAGATTTGCAGCGTTCGATCAGAATCCTGCCTGGCGAGGCCTCATCCCAAATTGAAGGGTTTTTCAAATGTCACACTGACCATCTGTGGGTTCAAATTGTGTGTTGTCTACAAATAAAAGAAATTAATGCACCTGCAATTGAACAAAATTCTTTCTGGAAATTTGTGCATCTGTTGGTTTAAGTATCTTTCAACAGGATTGAAGATAAATGAGACAGTGAGAGATCGGTAGCACTGTAACCAGAATGGCAGTGCAGTATAAAAGGTATATTAATACTTTCAGTGGAAGGGAAAAACAGAGGAGGATAGTCCTCAAACTAGGAAAGTTGGGAGTCACTAAAGTTGTGTAGTTTGTGACTGCATTGTGTTTATTTGAGTCAAGATTTGCAACCAGTTGGCTAATAGTGCACTTTGTGACTCACTCCCTGTAACAAGTTATTTCACATAAAAAGGTTAACATATCCCTCGATTAGATTCCAGGCTGTAACACATTCCAAGCTATCTGTTATTCTGTATATAAACGACCCTGAACTCCTCGATTTGATTCCAGTCTGTAACTCACTCCGGGCAATCTGTTATTCTTTATCTAAAACTCCCTGAACCCCTTGATTAGATTCCAGGCTGTAACTCACTCCGGGCTATCTGTTATTCTGTATTATTAGGAGCTTAACAAAACTGAACTTAATGGGAATCAGAGTAACCTCTCCAGTGTTTGGGGTCAAACCTGGCACAAAGGAAGATGTTCATCATCTCAGTCCTGGGTCACCTCTGTGCGAGATCCTCAGGGTACCTTCCTCTTCACAAACATCTTCAGCTACTTCATCAATATCTCCCCCGCCCCACTCTCCCCACCATAAGATCAGAAGTGGGGATGGTCGCTGAAGATTCCACAATATTCAGAACATTTTGTCCCCCGTCAGCTCCTGAACTGGTCTTTGTCTGTAACTAGCAGGATACATACTCCATTGAGACTTGTGCTGTTAAAGTGTCCGTAACATTCATGTAACAGCACTGGCGGGCACTGCACATTGCCACAATTAAGCAAGAGTTCATTCATCACCTCACGCTGTTTTCAAAGGAATATGAAGAAGTCGTTCAGACCACTGACACTGTTGGAGAAGAACAGGGACAGCCCATTCAGTGCCTCCAGCCTATTACTCAGGAAGAGAATGAGTCTAGTGTGATGGACCTCACCAGAGCCCCTCGAAAATATTTTAAGGCGGTAGCCTAGATTCTAATGATTTCTTATATTAAAGGAAATGTGAAGTGTCTGTTCCAGATGCAATGTGACTGGTCAAACTACTCGGTGTGAAACAAAACACCATCGACTTAAACACGAAAGAGAAAATGAAACCAAAGAAAGAGGAATTTAGAATAACGTAATTCTATTGGACAGTTTAACAGAATAATAGATCTAGGAACTATTACTGATGAACTCTTCGAATTAGGGAAATCCCATAAACACAGCCCTTGGCAAAAAGAAATATTCAGACACAGATTGTCACAAATATTTCTCCAATCCAAAAATAAAAAACAGTATCAAGAGAAATTTCAGAGAGAGTAGCAACCAGGAGACATTCACTGAAGCTTCCAACTCTGTGGAGACACCAATAGTTTCTGATGTTACTGAGAAACCAAAATCCAGAGATCCTAATCTGTGAGAGTTGGCCACACCCATTCAGTTTGCATTAAAATTATCATAAGGCCTCCCTAGCTGTTACTCAGGTGGTCTTAACTGGCAAGCTTGGTAACAATCGTTCAATCTCTCTCATAAAGTAAACCAGGACAAAATAAAGCTTCAACATTGTCACACTAGTCAGTACAATGAGCTGTCAAACAGGAACCAGGGTTAACCAGTCAGGCCCTTGGCCCTGTCCAATCGGACGAGGTTGAAGCCAATCACTGCCTTGAGTCACTTACTCAGGAACAGCAGGAGGCCATTCCCACCTCAATGCACTTACACGGGGGCAGAATGAGGTAATTTTTGCTGATCCCTGATGAATGTCTTATGTCCAAAACGTCGATTCTCCTGGTCCACGGATGCTGCCTGACACGCTGTGCTTTTCCAGCAATTGATGCTGTACTCTGATCTCCAGCATTGGCAGTCCTAGCTGTCTCATAATTGATGCTCTAACATGATGAATAAGTGGGGCAGAGGATGCACTGACAGACTGTTCCACGTTGTTTCTCTTGGCTCCGTTGTTTATGATACACATGTGGGAGTTTAACATGGTTTTCTAGAGGTGGGCAGGGAAGCCATATGTCTTGTGTGAGTCTCATGAAGGCATCTTCCATCTCCACGAAGACAGCCTGGTGTTCTCTGTGTAGGGTGGAAGCTGATGGGAATGGCTACCTGTTTCAGATGGAAGGTACTGTGGCTGCTGTTGGGGATTATGAGCAACCTGATGTTCAGTACGGGTTCACTCGCCGTCTGCACAATAACATGGGGAGAGTTTATTTAGGCAAATAAACTATTAGGAAAGTCACGTTAGACTGATGAATGGACTCTCTAAGTTCAAATAATGGTGATCTTGTTCATGTTGATCTTGTCTAGTGCATGTCCTGTGCAGTGTAACCTGTATGCCTTACTCTGTCCAAGTTTATTTCCACCCTATGATCTGTCTGGCCATGCTTACTATGATCTTCTTACACTGCTCATAAACAAAGAGTTTCCCTTTACTGAGATACACGTGACAATAAATCAAACCAATCAATCCTGGGTAAAGTATGGAATTTCTCTCACTGTCAATGTCTGTTTTGGAAATAAGTGATTGCTGCCACTCCTCGTGTTTCAGCATCACAATTTCTTCGTCTCTCACAGCTCTACAGATTAAACACTCAGCTTATTCACTCTATCCTCATGTTCCTAATACCGGTGTCTATGGTAAGGGAATCATTCCTTACGAAGGATATCAAATCTGTACAGAATGCCCCAAATACTCTCTCAGCAAGGCTCTACAACAGCCGGAAGATGGCTTTACTTATGTACTCGAATCATCTTTCAATGAATTTCAGCATACCATTGACTGCACCCATTACTTACACAGGGTTTGATTCAGAGCAGTCAGCATAGACTTTTGAGTGGGAGATCATGCTTCCCAAATTTCTTGGAGTCCTTTGATGAAGTTACCAGGACGTTTGATGAGGTCAGAGTGATAGACGTAGTCTCTATGAATTTCAGTAAGGCCTTTGATAAGGTTCCACATGGCAGGCTGCTCAGGAAGTCTACATCTCGTTGAATGCGAGGGGAACTGGCCAATTGGATACACAGTTGGCTTGATGGTAGGAAGCAGAGGGTTGAGTGGAAGGATGTTTGTCAGACCGGAGGCTGGGTCCATTGTTGTTTGTTATCTATGATTTGGTTGAGAATGTACAAGGTATGATTAGCAAGTTTGCAGATGACACTAAAGTAATTGGGAGCATGATCAGTGAGAATATTTATGAAAAATTGCAGCAGGACCTTAATCAGGTGGGAAATGGGCCGAGAAAAGCAAATGGACTTTAATATAGAAGCGTGAGGTCTTGCATTTTGGAAACTCAAATCAAGGTAGGAGTTTCATGGTGAATGGGAGGGTCTTAAGGGATGTAGTGGGCAGAGAGACCTTGGTGTAAGGTGCACGGTTCTCTAAGAGTGGAGTCACAGGTAGACAGGGCAGTGAAGACGGCTTTTGGCACATTGGCCTTCATCAGGCAGGATATTGAGTATGGAAGTTGGGAACTTATTTGGCAGTTACACAGGACTTTGCTAAGGACGCACTTGGAGTATTGTGTTCAGCTTTGTCAGCTTGTTATGGGGAGGATGTTATTAATTTAGAAAGAGTGCAGAAGAAATTTACAAGGACATTGCCAGGACCCAATGGTCTGATTTACAGGGAGAGGTTGGACAAGCTAGGACCTTTTCTTTAGCGTGTAAGAGACTGAGGGAGTCCTTATAGAGCTGTATAAAATCACGAGGGGTATGGATAGGATTAATGCTCTCAGTCGTTTACCAAGGTGTAGAGAATCGAGGGTTAGAGGGGATCAGTTTAAGGATAAAGGGGAAGGAATGAAAGGGAACCTGAGGGGCCACTTCTTTATACAGAGGGCTGGTACGTGGATGAGTTGCCAGCAGATATGGTTGAGAGGGGTACATTAACAACATTGCAAAAACATTTGGATAAATATGTGGATAGGAAAGGACTGGCAGCGTATGGGCCAACTGCAGGGAACTGGGGTTAGCGTGGATCGATAATTACAAGGTTCACTCGAACCCCCTCTGTTAATTAAACCCAAACACCCAGAAAAGCTCGCCTCACCTTGTAATCTGTTAAAATATGAGCGACACAGATCTCCGACATTCCACTATTTAAACAAAAATTATCAAGTTAGTTTCATAACTTTAAACAACACCTATTCGCAAATACAAGCCCCTCTTTTCTTAGCTACTTACTATCTGACTCCAACTCTTTAAAAATATGCTGTTCCAACAACCCACATATGAAACATTAAAATCTCTAGACCATACAGTCTCTATCTTCCCCGCTGTGTTCACTCTTTCAGTTGCTGATCTCCCTGGGGCATGTATTTTTTTTATTGCATGTAGGTTTACATGAACATGTGTCTTTGATAGAGAGTTTTTGAGATAGCCAGTTAGCACTCCTGCTGTACAGCAGTTGTTCTATGTTGGATGGCAGCAGCTCTCCCTCTAGTGTTCAAAATGCTGGGATTATATACTCCAGATGATATAATAATTCTCATAACTTGATTGCTGTCCAGGTGTCCAAACAATAATATGCAAATTCTGTTGATTTCTGGTATCCTGAGAGTTATTTAAACTCTTTGGTTGCATTTGGATGGCTGTCATAACAGCAACCAAAACTCAGGTATCCATTTCTCAGCTACTGGTGACATGTGGAACAGTGTGACCTTTAGCTGGTATCTGTGGCTTTAATTTCTATTCAACAAAACCCGATGTGTCTTAACGTGCCCATGCATGTTTTTGGCTTCATAACATTTTCCAGCGTCAGAAAATAAAATGAACCAGCAGAATGAAAATATGGCTATATTTCTTTTCCTCTAATTCTTTATCCCAATTATATAAAATTCAAAAGTATTAGTCTCAGTTATATCATTCATATTAATTCTGCACACTGGAATAAGACAAATCTTATCTACACTGCTTTCCGTTAAATCCGCCAAAACCCATCTGCTGTCACACTGTAGCAGCCACAGCATGTACATTTTGTGAGTTTAAAGTCGGTAAGGTAAGACTGCAATTAAATAGTCTCATATTCTGGTGTTTAAATATTCCGAAAAATGCGAGAGATTTGTCGTTGTCCACAACCATCTCTGACAATTTGTTTGTCACATAAACATTAAAATATTGTCAGGCCAGTGTGAAACTTAATCATTCTTGTTCAATAATGGAGATTTTGTATTTTTTTTCTGGTGGATATTGAGTTTTTTCAACAAGTAGCCAATTAGCCATTCAATTCCATCATCCTCTTTCGAAATCAATACATCTCCGACCCCGATATCCCGAGCATCAAACACAATTTTCAAAGAGTCTCAAAATATTTGGTGTAGCTAAAACTGATGTGGTGATTAATCCTTCTTTAAAATTCTCAAATGCCTCCTGGCATTGTTCTGTCCACCACAATTCTGTTTCCTTCTTTAATAAATCCATCAGTGGTGCCAATACGCTGCTGAAGTTTGCAACAAACGTCCGATAGAATCCATTCAGTTCCAAAAATCGAAGCACCTCTTTCTTCGAGGATAGTCGTGGAAATTCCTCAAAGTCCTTCGTTTTTATGTTCCATGGGGTCAACCTTCCAATCCAATGTAATATCCCAAGAACTTTACCAAATGCCTTCGTGAATTCTGTTTTCTTTAAGTTTATTACCAAGTTTGCTTCCTGTAATCCTTCAACATGCTCTGCCAACTGTAACATGTGAGCTTTCAATCACTTGCTAAAGATCACTACATCATAAAGATAATCTGCAAAATTTGTTCATATGGCCACAACTCTGTTTCTGAGTCTTAAATGTAGCTGGTGCATTATTCATCCATATGAAATACTCGATAAAGTTTTTTGTCATCTCTAGTATCTTTACTGGGTAGTTTAATTGACTCCACATTTTTTTTATTTGAAAGGGTCCACTAAACCTGGCTTTGAAGAGATTTCTTACCACTGGTGGCGATACTAATACGTCATCCCCACGGGAAATCTTCAAAGTTTCAGTGTTTTTATCTGCCACCTGCTTCACTCTATGCTGTGCTCTTCAGATACTGTCCAGCAAACTCACCTACTCCATCTACTCTCTCCTTCACCTCATACACATAATCCAGTTGTGAGATTTCCGACTTATATTTATATTTAATTTAATTTCAAAGGAGCTCTCACTTCATGCACGAATATTAACTCAAAGGAAGTAAAGTGAGTAGATTTATTTGGGACATCTTTAATGGCAAACAATTTAATGGGGCACCTTTATCCCAATCATTTGGCTAACCCTGACAGGTACGCTGTAAACATAGTCTTCAGCATCTGATGCTAACTTTCCAAGGCTCTCTGGGATTCAGGATGGGACGCACTTGATTTGAAGTGCTGTCTGCCTAAGTCATCCATGACTTCCTTAAACAGCTGAGCGGTAAAATGAGACCATTGGTCTGACTGAGTCTCTCTGGGCAGCCCACAGCGAGTCAAGAAAGCTATCAACTCCTCCACCTCCCTTTTTGCCTTAACACTCTAATAATGGAATTGCCTCTGGAAATCTGGTAGACACATACATTAAGGTCAGCAAGTATTGGTTTCCACTTTTATTTTAGAAAGGGGAGCTACACAATTAATCATAATCCACGTGCAAGGTTTTTCGAATGCAGGAATTGGCAAGAAATGTGCTGGTTTTATTACTGCCTGTTACTTATCTACCATTTGGTATGTATGTCACGTACAACAAAAATTAACAGCGTCCTTGTGCATTCCAGGCCACTAAGAAATGCTTCTGTACCTTAGCCTGAATCTTCTGTACACCTAAGTGACCGCCTGCAGTTAGTTTATGAGCTACCCGTAACACTGGAGGGTGAGGATGGAGCTGGGTGTAAGGGAGCTTGGAAGGCGATAGGTAGATGCAGGGAGGGTGTGATGGCGATAGGTCGGACAGGAGGGTGATAGGACTCCTATCGGTGGTAGGACAGCTGGAACCCTCAAACTGTATAGCATCAACGTTGACTTCACCAAATTCCAAATCTCCCCTCCACCAACCTCTCCCTGATCCAACCGTTCAATCGAGCACTGCCCTCTTGGACTGCCCTAACTAACCATCTTCCTTTCCACCTATCGACTCCATTCTATCCTCCGACATATCACGATCACTCCCACCTATATCTTCATATTGCCTTCACAGTGACCCTCCCACCAGCTCAGCTATTACCCTCGTATTTATCTTTCAGTCCCCTTGTCCCCCTACCATGTTCCTGACGATGGTTTTCTTCCTGATATTCGATTGTCCTGCTGTTTGGATGCTGACTGATCTGTTGTGTTTTTCCGGCGCCTCACTTCTCAACTATTAGAGACTGAGCAGATCCCGTATCTCACAAAATTATAACTTCTTGTCCTTCTCCCCCTGTTCTTTCTGAGAAAAGTTTATATACAGAGGTGAATTCTTTAGAGAGATCTGGCACTGCCTCCATATCCAGCCCTTGACTAGGCTGTGCAATTTACTGCAGCTCCTCGGCTCCACTTGGGGTCTCCTTTGCCAGTTTCACTAATGCCACTGAGCTTAGCCTCTTCTGCCACATCTTTCCCCAAAGTGTCTTCCTTTAACGCCCAGCATGGTGTGTCCCAGCTTACTGCAGTTAAAACAACATTTTCCCTGTGCCCTTCTTAGACCACCAGCACTGTAATTTTATGTGTTACACTCCCTTATCGTGAGAGCACCTGAGGCCTTTCACCACCTTTCAACCCCCTTGAGCTACTTTCTTCACCTGTAGTGAACTATTGTGAGCTACTGTTCGCTTTATAATGTGTGATCGTCCCTTCTCCCAATTTCTATCTCTCACAGGATGAAATTCCTGCCAGACGCTAAATTTCATCACATGCCACAATGCATATTTACCTGCCTTTTCTGCCGCGCTTCTCACTTCTTGAACTTTGTATTCATTCACATTAATTCTTACTATCTCTGGAAGTGAGTCTTTTAACTTCTCCAGCAGATTAGTTTCCCTTCAAGCCTCACAGGTCTTATCCATTTTTAAGGCCAGCACCCACCTGTCAAAATGACTGTGGTTAGTTCTTTCAAACTCAATATAAGTCTGACCTGGTTCCGTCTCTATTTTTCTGATCTTCTGTCTATATGCTTCTAGTACCAATTCATAACCAATCAAAATAGCCAATCTGACATCTTGATAATCTCTTGATCCCTCATCTGATAGCGCTGCACATACCTCACCAGCTGTGCCCACCAGCTTAGTCTGAACTAGCATTACCCACAAGTTCACTGAACACGTCATCTGCCTAGCCATTTTTTCAAATGAAATAAAAAAGTTTTGACATTTTTCTCATCGAAATATGGCAAGTTACTAACCTAGTTGTATACATCCCTACGTTCTCCCATCATCTCCATTCTGTTAATTTAACTTTCTTGTCTAATTCCCAACTTGTGAATTTCAAATGCCCTCTCTCTTTCTTTTTTCCTCTCTTTCTCTTTCGTCTCTCTCTGTTTCCGTCCCTTTATTTATCTTCTAACTCCATTTGCCACATTTACAATTTAAGTTTTTTCTAACTCTACTGCAGTTGCCTATTTCTCTGATACATCAAAGTGCTTAACTTACTCCAAAACAATTTCAGTTTCCCTTTTCTCCCTGGTTAAACACAATTCCAACGTATTTGCTAATTCTAAAACATGTTCTCCTTCTGTCTTTCTAAACTTCCTTGGAAAATTTGGGAACCTCTTCAGTAATGTTAAAAGCCATTTCCCTCACTTTTCATTTAACTAACCACAAGTAACAAAATTAAACGAATTTTCCCACTGGTTTCATTTGAAGATCAAAGTCACTAATTGCAATGAGTTGGAATTTGCTGGGACCTGTTGTTTCTCAACTCTGTTAAAGTCAGTTCAAGTGCCACACGGTAAGGCCCCAAACTGTTATGACATCAATGTCGAACCCCTTTGTTAATTAAAATCACACACCTAGAAAAGCTCACCCCACATCATAATCTGTCAAAACATGAGCGACAGAGAACTCCTAAATTCCACTAGTAAACAAAAAAATAACAATTTATATCTATGCAAGTTAGCTCGCTGAGCTTCAAGATATGTTGTCAGAAATTTCGTCACCATGACTAGGTGACCTCATCAGTGGGAGTATCTGCTGAAGCGCTGGTGTTATGTCCCGCCTCTCTATTTATAGGTCTTGGTTTCTTATAGTGGGTGATGTCATTTGCGGTTATTTTAACAAGAGAATGTAGACAGGATCTAAATTGATGGGTTTATTGATCGACTTCTGGTTAGAATACCATTCCTCTAAGAAGGTCCTTGCGTGTCTTCGTACGTGTGTGCGCTTTGCCCCAGTCAAAGTGGTGCCCTTCTTTGTCTGTATGTATGGGATATAGTGATAGTGCGTCATGTCTTTTGGTGGCTAGTTGGTGTTCATGTATCCACGTCACACAACAACAGGACAGTTTAAATAGTGGAAAAATGATTTTGTATACACTGTTTAATCAATGTGTGTGCAGATAAGTCACATTTTTCATATGTGCGCAACACTTTGTAAATGAACAACAGAGACACTGTTAACGAAAAATGATGCATATGATGTATAAAGTTGACAAAACATTAAAACATGTTTTGATCCTCTCAACGTACCCTCCTTTTGTGGGATTCCAAACTCTAATCTCTCATTCTCACGAGGATGTGTGCTCCAAATTCTTGATTCTGGTGTCCCAACTTATTTCAGTTAATCCCCTTTCTACCGGGACTTCAATATGTTGGCCTGCTGGGTTCTTTCCAAAACTAGTGTCTGTCATATTATTGGAGATAAATATTCTGGCATCAGACTCAGCATTTGAACATATTACTCTGTTGTACATGCACTGTACAAAGGACCACAGCACACAGGCTTTGCCAAAACATTGGGGGATGTTCATCTACTTCTTTGGATAATGTGGTTGCCTCATTTTCCACATCTCCATATCTATATCCTCTCTCTCGTTCCCTTTGTATCTAGTTAAGAAATCCACCAATTATTCTTCGTGTCCCATCTCCCAAAGCATCTTCTTTCAGTTTATATCTACACTCTCTTCAAGATGTAATGTGGTTATAATTAAGCAATGTAACTACAAAGACATGCGGGCGTTGCTAGCCAGAGTTAATTGGAAGGGGAGCTGAGCAGGAAAGACCATGGAGCAGCAATGGGAGGAGGGTCTGGGGATAATTCGGAAGATAATACCAGAAATGCAACCCAAAGAACTTGAAACATTACTCATGGGAGAACAAGGCAGCCATGAGTGATAATGCATCAACCAAAAGAGAAAATATACAATGTGGTGAAGATGATTGGGAATCCAGAGAATTCATTGGCTCTGAAACTACATAACGCTGGCATCACTGACACTACAAAGCTCTTAATCATGGTCAGGGAAAGAAACAGAGGAAACACATTGACTTTAAACTCAGAAGATGGTTTTTCTCAAGGAAAAAGATTCAGGTGAGTTAAACATTTGCATTAAGATCAGTAAAATGCTTTTGCGGAATGTGTCAGGTTGGAAGCAAGACTCGGGGAGAGAGACCCTCAGCAGGATGAGAGTATGAAAATGGAAGTATTGCCACATCAGAAACCAGGTTAAGTCACTGAGTGCAGGACTGATGGGTGAATGGGTCTCAGTGAAAATTGGGGAACAGACCGCAGAATTGCATTGCAGATATTGCAGCTCGAAACTGCGTATTCACGTAGTGCTGTAGACCACAGCAGCAGGAGAGGCAGACATGCATTAAACCACAACCTGTAACTTTTTGCCAGGGAAACACCTCAGTCTGTCATTACCATCAACATCATCTGTGGCTCAGTGACGAGTGTGGGTGAACATGTCAGAGTCAGAATCACGTGAACTTTAACCTGATGTTAACTGATTAAAGCTACCGGACTTGACCAACAGATCTGATCGAAGCACATTCAGTCATAAATGATGATGGATGATTAAACAAATGACTGGAGGAGAGGGCTCCACAAACATTCCCATCCTAAATAATGGAACAGACCTGCACATCAGTATAAAAGAGAATGATGTTTTATCTGCACCATCTTCTGTTGAGTCGATGATACACCTCACCCATATCATGATGCTCACAAAATCACAGATGCCAGTCTTCAACCAATTTGATTCGCTGCACGAGACATGAAGAAACAGGTGAACACAGTAGATACGACAAAGGCAGTGGGTCCTGACTCCATTCCTGCAATAGGACTGAAGACTTGTGCTGCCCAACAAGCCGTGTCCCTGTGGAAGCTGTTACATTCCAGCTCCAACTCTGACATCTCCCTGGCAATGTGGAAAATTACTCAGCTAAGTCCCGTCCCCTAAGACAAGAATAATTACAATCTGACCAATTGCCACCTCCTCAGTCCCATCATGACGGTCAAATTGGTGGGAGTTCTTTTTGACAGAGCGTTCACCAGCACAGAAATAATCTGCTCAGATGGTTTCCGATAGGTCTCCATGTGGAGATGGTGCTGTTGTGGTAATGTCACTGGATTACTAATCCAGACCAGGCTAATGCTCTGGCAGTGGGTGGAAGTTAAAAACAATTAATAAAATATCGAGATCTCAAATCTGGGGTCAGTAACAGTGACCTTGATGCCAATATGGATTGTAAACAGAATTTCCTTCTCCAATGTACTTTTAGGAAGTGAATCTCCCATGATTTCCTGGGCTGACCTAAAAGTGACTCCAAAGACCCTGACATGTGATAGACATTTCAATGGTCTCTGAACCCCAAGCAAGGGCACTCATTTGTATCAAACTACTCCGAGGTCTGAAAGGATGAAACCGGACAGAACACCCAGCCTCAGCATCAATATCAGAAAAGGGAATGAGAACACAGTCCTGCCTACCCTGCAGAAACCTCCTTCCTAATATCTGAGAGCTTGTGACAACATTTACAGAGCTTTCCCACAGACCGCACAGAAACATCGGGAATGGAAAACACATTTAGCCTCCTCATTCTAGTTCATGGAAAATATCTCCTCAATGCACTTACCCCACACGATATACATATCCATTAATGTGAGTAACCTTGGGAAGCTACAGAATACGCGGTGCAGTAGTACGTTTGGTTCATCGAGTTTGCTACCCAATTCAATATTATGATGGTTGGCCCTTCATTTCCTCACCGTACTCCTGCTCTCCCACCATCCCTTTACGGTCTCTAAATCCTTATTTATAAGCAGTGTCTCGGTTTCCAGGTGCGAGTGAATTCCTCACGTTCCCCGGTCAGCGAGAGCAAAAATTTATTATCATTTCAATGCAGAGTGCCTGCCTGTACCTAATACTGTGGCCCCTTGTTTTACAAGTCCCAGCCAGGGTAATTATCATCCCTGCTTCCAATATATCTCACCCTGTCAGAGTTTTGTATATTTCACTGAGATCTCCACTCATTTTCCTAAACCTCATGAAATACTATCCCAGTCACCACAAACTCTGCTCCCACCACAAGCCTGTCACCCCAGAGATCAGTCTGGTCATCCTTCACTGCTCTCCATCAATGTCAGGTTTGTCCTTTATTAGGTAAGGAGATCAAAACTGCACACAATACTGCCCAATGTTCAAGAAGATATCTCACCAAGGCCCTGTACAGCTGCAGTAAGACACCTTTTCTCCTGGACTCACATCCCCCTCAAATGAAGATCCACACACCATTTATCTTCCTCACTGCTTTCTGTTTCTGCAATATTCCTTTCAGCGACTGGTGTACAAGGAGATGCAGATCCTTTTCAGTGTTACAGCTCCCCACTTGAAGGGTCTGTATACACTGGTCAGCGTGCCAATGCCATGTCCAGTATTGACTTCTGGTTGCAGAACTCACTGCGCTGCAGGGACCTCAGAGGTTTATGCAGAAGGAAACAAGAAAAAGGAGCATACGTCCCTTTGTAGATCAATATGTTTCAACCAATCCTTTGCAAATGGTAGGCTGCCAATTTATCGTTTCCACCAAAGAGCACACCGTCACCTCTATCCACATTGTTCTCCATCTGTCACGTATTTACCCATTCACTCCGCTTGTCTTAGTCTTCTCGGTGCTTTTTTATAACCTCCTCACACACTCACAATCCCACACCCGTTAGAGCTGTCAGCAGGCTGGGATATATTTTATCTGATTCCAGCAACCAAATGTTTAAAGGGCATTGTGAACAGCTGGGCCCCAAGCACCGATCCCTGCGACACCTCAGCAAACTTCCTCTGTTAATTTCTATTTATTTATTTCATGAATCTGGGTGTGGCTGGCTCGGCCAGCATTTATTGCCCGTCCCTAGTTGCCCTTGAAAAGGTGGTGGTGAGCTGCCTTGTTGAACGCTGCAGTCAACCTGCTGTTGTTGACCTCCAGTGCCATTAGGGAGGGAATCCCAGGATTCTGACCCAGTGCCGGTGAAGGAGCGCTGATATATTTCCAAGTCAGAATGGCGAATGGCTTGGAGGGAACCTGAAGATGATGGTATTCCCATACATGTGTAGCCCTTGTCCTTCTAGATAGACATGGTCGTGAGTTGGGAAGTTGGCATCTGAGGATTTTTGGTGAATCATTTCATGGCAGCATGAAGATAGTAAAACACTGCTGCTGCTGCTGAGCGTTGATGGTGGAGCATTGTGGATGAATGCACAGTCTAACTGGCTGCTTTGTCCTGGATGTCATAAAGATTCTTGGGGCTGCACTCATCCAGGCAAATCGGAAGTCTCCTATTACACTTCTGACTTATGCATTGTAGACGATGGACCGACTTTTGGAAGTCAGGATGTGAGTTACTCGCCGCAGTATTCCTAGCTTCGGACCTGCTGTTATAGTTACTGTGTTCATGTGGCGAGACCAGTGAGTTTCTGAGCAATGATTACCCACCAGGAATTTGACACTGGGGATTCAGTGATAGTAACACCATTGAATGTCAAGGGGAAGGTTAGATTGTAGTTTATTGGTGATGGGCCCGGTCTGGCATTCGTGTGGGCTGAATATTACTTGCCACTTGCCTGAATATTACTTGCCTGGATAGTGTCCAGATCTTGTCGCGTTTGAGCATGGACTGCTTCAGTACCTGAGGAACCACAAATGTTGCAGAACATTGTACAATCATTGGCGAACATCCCCACTTCTGACCTGAAAATGGAAGGAAGGTCATTGATGAAGCAGCCCTGAAGATGTTTTCGGTCACTGCTCGAGGGACTCCTACAGATTTGGAGCTGAGTTGACTGACCTTCACCAATCATGACAACCTTCCTACTTGTCAGGTATGAATCTAACCAGCAGGGATTTTGCCTCTGATACCCATTGATTCCAGTGTTGCTAAGGCCCCTTGATACCACACAGGGTCGAATGCAGCCTTGACTTAAAGGGCTGTAACTCTCACCCCACCTCTGGAATTCAGCTCATTTGTCCATGTTTGAACCACGGTAATGAGGTCAGGAGCTGAGTGGCCCTTGTGGAGCCCAAACTGGGCGTCATTGATCAGGGCATTGCTGAGCAAGTTGTGCTAAAAAGCACTGAGACCTTCCACCACTTTACTGATGATCGAGAGAAGACTGATGAAGTGGTATTTGGCCGGATTGGATTTGTTTTCCTTTTTATATACAGGAGATGTTTCGGGTAATTTTCCACATAATGAGGAAAAGCCATTGTTGTAACTGTATTGAAACAGTTTGGCTCGGGGAGTGGCAAGATATGGAGAACATATTTTCAGTACTATTGCCAGAATGGTGTCAGATTATGCACCTTTTGGAGTATCCAGTATCTCCAATCGTTTCTAGATATCGAGTGGACTGAATCGAATTGGTTGATGACTGGTAACTGAATTGCTGACGACCACTGGAGGAGGCTGAAATGGATCATTCACTCAGCATTTCTGACTGAAGATTGTTGCAAATGCATCAGCCTTATCTTTTACATTGAAGCCTTATCTTATACATCATGGAGGAAGCGGTTATTTGTGGAATCTCTTCCTCCAGTGAATTGTTTAATTGTCCGCAACGTTTCTCGACAAGATGTGGAAGGACTGCAGAGCTTAGATCTGAACCGTTGCATGTGGGATCACTTAGCTCAGTCTATCACTTACTGCTTATGGTATTTGGCGCACAAGTAGTCCTAATTGGTGGCTTCACCAGGCTGACACCTCATTGTCAGGTATGCCTGGTGCTGCTCCTGCCATCCTGCACACTCCATTGAACCAATGTTGATTCTCTGGATTGATGGCAATTGTTGCGAGGGGGATATGCCAGGCCATGAGGTTATGCAGGAGTACAACTAAACTGCTATTGATGACCCAAACACCTTATGAACATCCAGATTTGAGCTGCTCAATCTGTTCGAAGTCTGCTCTATGAAGCACCATGATAGTGCCACCCAAAATGGTGGAGGTTATTCTCAATATGCAGGTGTGACTTTGTCTCCACAATGACTATGCGGTGGTCACTCTTACTGATACGGTCATGGACAGATACTTCTGCAACTGGCAGATTAGTAAGGCTGTGGTCAAATATGTATTTTCCTCTTGTTGGTTCCTTCAACACCTGCCGCCAGTGATATCCTTTAGGACCTGGCCAGCTCGATCAGTAGTGCTGTAGCTGAGATACTGTTGGTGGTGAACATTGAGATTCCCCACCCAGAGTACATCTTGCGTACGTGCTACCCTCAGTGCTTCCTCCAAGTGTTGATCAGCATGGAGGAGTACTGATTCATCAGTTGAGAGAGGCTGGTACATGGTAATAAGCAGGAAGTTTCCTTTCCCATGTGCAAGCTAATGCCATGAGACTTCATGGGATACAGAGTCACTGTTGAGGGCTCCAAGAGCAATTCCCTTCCAACAATATACCACTGTACCGCCACTTCTGCTGTGTCTGTCCTGCTGATGAGACAGGAGATATCTGGTGAAGGTAATGGGGAGTCTGGGACATAGTCATACTCACAGAATCATACCTTTCAGAAAATGTCAGGGTGTTGCTTGACGAGTCTATTTATTTCTATTCACTGTTTCCTGCCAGCTGTCCCATTCTAGAAACATGTCCATATATTCGCCCGAATTCACTCAGATTTGATTTTGTAAATTGAGCTTGGAGATTTACCAACGTTTTTCTAAAAATAATGTTTTGCATCATTGCTTCTCTTTCATTTGTCTCCCAGTTTGTTTCTCAAACATAATTCCCAATTCATAAATCTATGTTAGTGTTGTCTATGACCATTACTTTCAGCCACAATAATTTCTGCTAAACCATTTACTTACTATGTTCTATATTCCATGCACTCTATCATTTTCGCACAACAGACTCGGTTTTCCTTGTATTGTGAGAAAGTTTTGTGAAGACAGAACGGAAGTAGTGGCTTCATAGTCCTGCCGTTTCCCTGTTCCCCATTCTTCATTCTCTGGTTTCAAACAGTAAGGAAACTGCACTTGTTTTCTCATATATCTAACATTGACGTAATTTAACAAGCAAATACAGTTCACTCTTATAACCCTTATGAATATAACTCTTCAGAAACTCATCAATTCCTGCCTTAAACTGCTCAATAATTGATCTTCCACACCATAAACTCACAGGGGCATAGACTCTGTGCCGACAGAAATACAGTACGATCTATACTAGTCCCACTTTCCTACACCAGACCATAGCCTGGAATGTTATGACACTTCCAATTGCTCGTCCAAGTGATTTTTAACGATTGTGAGGTGATCATTCCCCTCTCAGGAAATAATCCCAGAACCCCACACCCCTAGGTGAAAAAATGTTTCAATCATCTCTGAACCTCAAACTCTTCACTTTAAAAGAGTGCTACTTTGTTCTTGACCCTCTCACTAAAAGGAACAGCTGCTGTCTATCCACCCTGTCCATGTCCCTTATAATCTTATCCTTCTGAATCACTGACTCCTCAGCTTTTCTGCTCCAAAGTAAACAATCCGATCTTATCCAGCCTCTCTCCATAGCTGATATGCTCCATCCCATGGAACATCCTGGTGAATCACCTCTGCACCCTCTCCAGTACAATCACATCCTTCCTGGAATGTGGTTCCCGGAGCTACATACAGTATTCCATTTTGTCCGAACCAAAGCCCTGTATAGCTCTTATAATCTACAAGGAGAAAGTGAGGAATGCAGATGCTGGAGATCAGAGCTGAAAAAATGTGTTGCTGGAAAAGCGCAGCAGGTCAGGCAGCTTCAAAGGAGCAGCAGAATCAACGTTTAGGGCATAAGCCTTTTCAGGAATCTGCCCGAATCATCGATTCTCCCGCTCCTTTGATGTTGCCTGACCTGCTGCGCTTTTCACAACACATTTTTAAGCAATAACCTGTCCAGTCACATTCAGGGATGTGTGGAGAAGCACAATCTGAGCTTCCCAGTGTGCTGCCATTCATCGAGTCCTCCCCTGCCTGGTTACTTCTCCCAAAGTGCATCACCTCATATTTATCAGGGTTACATTCCATCTGCCATTGATCTGCCCATCTGACCATTCCATCTGCATCTTCCTGTAACTTAAAGCCTTCCTCCTCACTGCGAACCAACCGGTCAATCTTTATGTCAAACATACACTTACTTATCACACCTTCCCCACTCTCCACCTAGCCCCATCCACATTCACATCTATATTTTGTTATGAATAACACAAAAAATAAGGGACACAGCACTGATCCCTGTGGTACACCAGGTGATACTGGTCTCCAGTCACACAAACAGCCTTCTCCCACCACCCTCTGTCCCCTGCCACTAAGTCAATTTTCGTTGTAACTTGTGAAGTTATCCATCATATTGTGAGATTTTACTTTATTTTTCAGTTTCGGAGGTGGAAATTTGTCAAAGGCCTTCCTACAAAACTAAATAATCGACCTCCTCAAACGAATTCAATCAAATCCATTGGATGTGACTTCCTTCTGATAAAGTAATGATACTTATCCCTGATCAAACCTTGTGACTCTGATTGTAGTTCGATTTTCTCCTTCCCTATTTTATCCAGTAGTTTCCTTAACAGTGATCAAATACTCACTCGTCTATAGTTCCTTGGTCTATCTCTCCCACTCTTACTGTGGATGCAATAATATTAGCAGTTCTCTAGTTCTCTGGCACCTCCCCTATGCTCAGATTCTAATTAAAATATTCAGTCAGGGTCTTTCCTCCTTCGACCCCAACAGCCGCCTGTGATACAACTCATTCAGACATGGAGATTGGTCCAAATTTGTACAGAACAAAGCCTCAAATCCTTTCCAATGTTTTACATCAATCTGTTCAAGAGCTTCCCACTCCATCTTCTTGAATTTTGTACCTGCCTCCTCCTTCTTCCAAGTAAAATAGATGTGAAGGTCTCATGTAACAATCCATCGATGTTCTCCAGCTTGACACACGGATTACCACTTGGTTTCTAATGGACACTAACTATTTGCTGATTATTCTGTTCTACTTGTCCGTGTGGAATATCGTGGGATACTCCCTTATCTCGCCTACTTGTTCTTCTTCATGTCCCTCTGTTATTCAGTCCTTTCGATGTTTCTAAGATTCACCACAATCAACTCTCATGTTTTAAAACTCGAGATTACAGGCTGAGGTTCCCCATCAGACAATCTTGCCATTGTACGGATTAATCTGGATATTACCTTTTGCAGTTCCTCTGTAGTCAGTATATTCTTTCTTAGATTGGGACTCCGAATGATACACCATATTCTACGTTTAGTCTCACCACCGCTCGATGCAACTGGTGCACGACATCCTCTATCTTCCAATTACATTCACATGAATGTAAACCTAATTTTTACTTTCCCATTTGCATATGTTCTTCCCAATACCTCTCGCTTTAATTTTTCTTATGAACTTGCTGTGTGAGGTCTATAAAAAATGCTCATGAATATCCAACTATACGTTATCCAATGGTTCATCATTGCCTATGTCCACAAGAATCATCTTCAAACCACTCCAAATAATGTTTGCCACTTCTGGTTTTCCTTCCATCGGTATAATCTCACACTCCCCAGTTATGTTATTACCTTCTAAATATCTAGTAGCATGTTCTTTGTAATCGAGTCCAACAGATACCCGACTGCGGATGACAAGATAACTGGTCTGTAGTTCACCATTCTCCTAATCCATCCTTTCTTAAACTATTGGACAATATTTATAACCTTTGCCTTATCCAGATTGGCTAAATGCCTTTCAGGAATGTGTCGGAAAATAAAGTGAAAATCCGCGATGCAATCAACATGTCTATTACTGCTTCCTCTGAAATTCTTGTATGATGTGCATCTCGTCTGTCAGATTTATAAATACTCAATCCAGCTTTCTTTGCAAAGATAACCCCAACACTGATAAGAATGATCTTAGACGTTACTTACACAATTCCCATGTCACTTTGTATTTCTGGAAGAAATTCTGGACATTCTTCCATGAAGATAGACACAAAGACACTGTTTCTTTTCCCTGCGATTTCTCTGTTATCTGCAATAAATTATCCTGAACGCACACCAACTGTTCCACATTTGACCTTGTTTTTATTTTTTTCATAGACGCTTTTTAGCAGTCTTTATGTTTTTCTTTCATTTGCACGGTTTTTCTCTTTCTGATTTTCTTCTCAGTTTCTTGGCCATCCTTTGTTGGGTCCTACATTTCCCTGAATCCACTGGCTTACTGCAACACTTGGCATTTTTCTAAGCTGCCTCCTTTCATCCAATAGGTAGATGAAGGTGGGGTTGAAAGTGATAGTCAGAGAAGAAGGGGGAATGGAACAGACTGTTAGGGAGGAAGGTGGACACATAAGAATGTTCAAAAAGGCGGTGCTGATTTGGAAGTTTGGAGGAGGATATGGTGGAATTAGGGGAAATGGGGAAATAGGGAAATCCATTATGATCCCCTGTGGTTGGAGGGTCCCATGGCAGAAGAGAAGGCTTTCTTCCTCCAGCCTTCTGGTGGCTTGGATTTGGCCATGGAGCAGGCCCAGGATCCTCATGTACTTGGCAGAGTGGGAAGGGGAGTTAAAGTGCTCAGTCACAAGATGATGGATTTATTCAATGTGGCTGTCCTAGAGATATTCTCTGAAATGATCCACAAGTTGAACTCCTGCCTCACCAATGTAGAGAAGACCACATTGGGTTTAATGGATGCAGTAGATGAGGCATTCTGTCTCCCTTTGTCACCTATCACTTTCAACCCCAGCTTCATCGACCTATCACAATCCCAGCTACCTCCCCACTGCTGTACCCCTTCCCCATTTATCTCTCATCCCCCTTGGCCAAGAGGCTGCATTCCTGATGAAGGGCTTATGCCCGAAACATCGATTTATCTACTCTTAGTATGCTGCCTGACTGTGCTTTTCCAGTACCACACTCTTCGATTCTGATCACCAGCATCTGTAGTCCCCACTTTCTCCTCACACCTTCATGGCTTGCATGTCTCAGATTTATAACGGTTACTGCAAATAAAACAAAAACTTTCGTGTACTCAAACAGCATAAAACAAAACCAATACATTGTGGTCACTGTTCCCAAAAGGTCCTTGACAGCAAAATTTTCAATTAGCTCTTCTGATCACTCAACACCAATTCCTAAATAACCTGATCTCGAGCTCTGTGCTCGACATAATGTTAATGTAAACCATCTCACACGTGGTTATGAAATCCAGTTTTCCCAGCATTAGCATTCAATTGGGTTAACACAGTTTAGATATAATTTAAACAGTACATTATAACTGAAGTACATACAAATGTGTATATCATATCCTATGTTATAACATGTCCAACATTTGTATTGCAGCTTTCACTTTGATAAAAACTCCCATCAATGTTTGCTCCTCCTTGCTGTTTTTGCACTACACCTTACTAGATTCTGTGGAATCTGAGCGACGTGGGCTCTGGGGAGATTAATGGTTGAGGTTATCTCGCCACATCATTTATGATCTTCTTAAACTTTAATTTCTCCAGAGCTCCCATTATGCTGATGGAGTAGAGAAGGACAATGATAGTCTAACAATGCTCTGTTTCCCCGAGAGAGCTGAGACAGCTCTAAGCTGGGTGGGAACCTTATCAAAGGCTGGTAAAGTGTTGCTGCTGCTGTACAGGTTCTTAGTGAGATGACATCTGGAGTAGTGTGTACAGATTTAATCTCTTCAATGAAGAAAGGATGTTGTTATATTGGAAGCAGCTCAGAGATGGTTCCCTCAACTGATTCCTGCAATGAAGGTGCTCGCTTATACCGAAACGATGATCAGGTTGACCCAGTAGCCACTGGAGTTTACAAAAATTAAAGATGATCTTATTTGAACATAGATGACAGAAGGAGTCAACAAATGAAGCGAATTATGCAGATAGTGGAGGAATCCATTCCGTTCTCCAGTGTGTTACACAGGAACAACATGAGGATACTCAGGCCTTCGAGCCTGTTACATCAAAACAGGACGAGGCTATTCAGCCCCTGGAGCCTTATATACATTTACAGAAGGAGGTCAATCAGCCACTCGAGCCTGTAACAGTAGGCCATGCTGCACCAGTATCCTGTTAAACAGCAACAAGATCAGTCCATTCAGCCTCCTCACGTCTGTAACATAGGAACTGGAAGAGGTCACACAGTGACTGGAGATTGTTACACAGGGATAATAGGAGGCCATTCAGACCTACCGAGACTATTGCAAGGGAATTGGATAAGGATAAAAAACTATCTGAGAGTTATTTCTTGAGAAAGGAAGAGGTAATTTAGACAAGTGTCTGTTGTATGGGAACAAGAGAAGACCAATCAATCCCTCGGTCCCATCTCTGGGATACATGAGGAGACCTTTCAGTATATCCACCTGTTATGGAAAAGTATGAGAAGACCCATCAGCCTCTCAAAATGTTACACAGCAACAGGAAGATTCCATAGTCTCCCAATCTTCTAAAGCATCAACTTGAGGAGGTAATTCTGGCCTTGGAGATGACAAAATGGGAACTCCAGAAAGATGTCAGTCCATCGCGTTGGTACACCAGCAGGATGATGAGTCCATTCAGCCACACATGGATCTTTCACAGCAATTGGAGCAGACCTTTTAAAGCCTTGTGCCTGTTAAACAGGAATTCAAAGAAAACGTAAAGGCTGTCGAAAGGGAAGAACTTATAATAATGGTATACATTAAAGACTAAAGTGTAACAATAAACTATTATAATTTAAGGCTAATTGTTAGAGTCCATTGTTCAGGACATTTGCAAAGTTAAACTACAATCCGTCAGAGTCAACATGGTTTTACAAAGGACAAATCAAGTTTGAATTGTTTGCTTGAGTTATTTGACGATGTCACAAACAAGGTGGATCGTGGGAGATGGAACATATCTGGTCTTCCTGAAGGCATAAGATATGTCGCTTCTCCAAAGAGTAAATGGTAAGATCAGACAACATGGGTTTAGGGGTAATTTATTATCTCGGATGGAGGATTGGTTAACCAACAAAATGCAGTCACATAGAATAAATGTGTCATTTTATTTTGCCAAATGCAATTTGTGGGGTGCCATTGATTTCAGTACTCATGCCTCAACCATTTGCGATCGATGGTATTACTGTCCTCGGTTGATGGGATAGAAAATACGATGCCACATTTTCAGTTGACACTGACATCGGTGGGAAATTACTTCGGAATGATGATGCAAGAGATTTTCAAACTACATGGATAGGTAGGGTGAATGGGCCAACATTTGGCAAGGACACGTTAAGTGAATAAATATGGGGCTATTAAAGTTGGCCAGTACAATAGAAAGATAAATGATTATCTAAATGGAGAGAAAGTTCAAAGTGCTTAGGTGCAGAGGGATCTGGGTGTCTGCTTTTATATCACAGAAAACCTGCCTGCGGGTGCTGCAAGTAATGAGAATTGCAAGCATAATTTCAGTGTTTACTTATAAAAGGGTAGAGTAGAAAGGAAGGGAGTGTTGGTGTAGCTATGCAAGGCATTAGTGAGGCTGCAACTGGAGTACAGTTTGGGTGTCCTGCAGAATGAGGTATTTGCATTGGAGGCAATTCAGATGAGCTTCATTAGATTGATTCCATATTTGAAATGTTTGCCTTATGAAGAGAAATTGAGCAGTTTAGGCCTATACTCTCGAGTTTATAAGAATGAAAGACGATCTCATTGAGGTCTGTAAAATGCTAAAAGTAATTGAAAGTGTAGCTGTGGAGTGGATGTTTTTCCAGTGGCGCAATCTACAACAAGAGACTAGAGTTTTAGGATGGAGAGATGGCAGGAAACTGGAACAGAGGCCGCGGTGACATCAGCCTCATCGAGGGGTTGGATTCCTCACAGATGCTCCTTGTTCTTATTCAACCCTTTCTGTTTTGCACAGGAATGGGGCATCATACAGGAGCAGGCACTCTGGATAAATCAGTCTCAATCAGTAAGAGGGAATGTAACCGGTGGAGTGACAATGTGACCAGTGCTGGGTTCTCAACTATTTACAGTCTATATTAATGATCAGGAGGATGGAACAGATATACAGATGCTGAGTTTGGTGATGTCGCTGTGGCAAGCAAAAGATTAAATTATCAAGAGAGGGTGGAGAGTCTGCAAATAGATTCAGAGAGGTAAAGGCAATAGATAATAGTTTGGCAGGTGGAAGTTAACATGATTTAACCTGTCATTCCATGTACAGGAATAATGGAAGGAAATATGATACTGAAGTGGAGAGGGATTAGAGGACATAATGATATTGGATACTGGGGGTTTCCCGCAGACCCGTTCAGACATGGGAGGTTTTGTTCCATCCCTGATCGTCTGCTCCCAGACACTCCAAGTGACCCCATTGCTTTCTGTACACATGGAATACTTTGTTGTGGTTGATTGGTAGTGGGGATAATGTTTTGAAACGTGCATCAAGGTGACAGCCTTTATGCAAGATATATTCATTTCTTTCTACATGGAGACATGATGATGATGGGAATGGCTGACTGCTTCTGAATGAAGAGGCCATGACTGGTGCCAGGACCAGAAGATGTATTCACCAATACTATATACTGTGAAGGGCACACTGTAACATTGAGAGAGAGAGAGCCTCTTCGGTTCTTCTAAATCTCTCTATTGACATGGGTACTCTGCAGATGCCATGTACACCATCGGGAATCCCACTATACTGGAAACACACGGCAGTTCCCTGCTGTGAGAGAAACAATGTATTCACCACATCCACGATATATATCCTCCATCACCCAATGGTGACATTGATGTTGAGATACTGGGAAATGATTGATATGTCACCTAGTACTTCCTGGAATGTTATCGATTATCGAAGCTGAATGAAACTGTGACCCTAACAGGCACTGGCAGCACCATCCTCCCCCTGGTGTGAAGCGGCAGGTCGTGTTGAAGGAGGTGACACCGCTCTATGTACAATCAGTGTCCCCTTACACTCTGCTCCTGGGTTAAGTGGAGCTTGGGAAGCTGTTCCTGGAAAACCCCGTTTGGATACAGCAGATCCCCTTCCCCACACACATTCACTCTGTGGTTTCAGAGCTTCCCCTCTCTGCAGCCGCTGCTGCATTTGGTATTCATGTTGCAGACCCAGATGCTGTATAAACAGTCTCCATGCTCCATCCAGAGTTGGGGCACCAAATCCTCAGGTCTCCCTGAATGTCTGAGGCAGCTCACAGCACAACCTCCAGTAAACCATCCCCAGCACCTCCACAAAATTTTCAATGACAGGAGCCAGTCAGAAACCCCTTGGTACAAATGTTGTGGACCAGATAGATCCCTGCAAAATATTTTACGAAGGCCGTTTAGACCCAAACCTTTCCTTATTTTGAACATAGATGTGAAGTGTGCGTTCCAGATACGTTGCGACTGGTCAAACCACTCGACATTAAGCAAAATATAATCTATTCAAATGCTTCAGTTATAATACAATCAAAGAAAAGAACGTTTTGGGATATCTTATGTGTTGGAACTCTTACACAAATCATAGATACTGTACCTTCTTGGTTTACACCGCTTGGCACAAAGATATATTCAAATACAGATCCTTCCAGCAGTTTTCCAATCCAGGAGGAAACAACATCAACAGAGATCTCAGAGAAAAGCAACTGGGGATCATGTATTGAAACTTCCAACCCTTTTGGGATCCCCAGCAGCTTCTGAATGCTTAAGCTAAAAACAAAATGAGATACCCTGGTCTGGGAGAGCTGGCCACTGCCCTTCCATTGTTAACACCGTTTTAATGAAACCTAAAATCTCAATTATTTACTCTAACTGATTTCAGACAGCAGTTCTGCACCTCTGCCTTTAAAACTTCTCTCCAAAACAAAAAGACCCAAGAGAAAATAACCTTTTTACAGTGATAGTATTCTCACAACTCCATCTTTAATAGAATCATCCATCAATATGCAAAGGTGGATTCATTTTAGACCACCTAATCTCCCTCGATTAGCAGACTGGAATGAATATGCTTGACATTGATTCTGAGCTTACAAATGTTGACAACTAGTTTTGATTTCAGTCATTTTACTCCTGCCACAGAATGCCTTTGTCTTTCTTCATCCAAGTCTCCACAACGTGTCAAAACTTAGGTTTTCTCGCCCTGTCACCTGTATAATTTCAAACTTAATGGCAGCAATAATAAGCTCAATCGAAACAGACTGGTATTTTTCTCCCTAAACTTCTCCAAAACCTTTAAGGGGTCACAATCAGTAATAAAGATTTGTCTCATGTATGTTATTCGCAATTTAAATGCTGAAATGTTGTAACGCCAACACCAAGCTAAAGGGCTCCTTGCTAATTGTTGAATAAATCTGTTGATGTTTCCACTGGACACTCCAACCACACTTTACATAATGGAGCACTTCTCATCTCTCCAATAGTTCTTCTGAATGGCATAGCTCCTCATGTGTCAGCATAAAAGGGTTACATCTTAATGCGCTAACTTCTTTACCTGCTAATCCTGGCCTATGCCAGTAAACCTTACTCTCACAGGTATATGTTTTAAAAGGATCTTGCACATTCTTCTCAATCTCTCACAGAAACCAAACTTTGATTTCTGAACTCAATTATCATCATCAGCCATTTCAGCTTCTAATCTTGCCATTGTTACTCTCTGCTCTTCCACACGAGTTCTCACGACTGCAGGAAGTCAATTGTTGAACTTCTCCAAAATAAGAATCTCTCTAAGAGTGCCATAGGTTTGTTCTGTTTTTAATACCCTTACCCACCTTTCAAAATGATTTTGTTTGATCCTTTCAAACTCAATGTCCGTTTAACCAGGGACCCTTTTTTAGATGCTATCTATTGGCTTCTGGCCCAAGCTCATATGGATTTCAGATGGCTTTCTTCACTACCCCATACTGGCCAGATACCTCCTCCGATAGGGATGCAAACACCTATCAGCTTTGTTTGGATCAACTAAATCCGCATGGTCACTGGGCACTGCATTTGTTTAGCCACTTTCTCAAATGAAATTCAAAAGGCTTCCCCATCCTTCTAATCAAATTTAGATAATGCCTGGATGTATTTAAACAGAACCCTATTAGGCCATTGGTTACAATCGGGTTGCTCAACCTCACTATCCTCCTCATCCTGCCGACCTTCTACCTTCATCACCGCCCTCTATGTCAACTGTCCACTCTAATTGCCAACATTTTAAGTTAAAACTCTCTGCTTTTCTTCTGTCCTTTCCTCTCTTTCTTCTTCATTTCCTTTTCTTTTATTTCTACTTTTCAACATAATTCAAACTGTTTCAATTCCTTCTCATGTTCAAAGTGCATCATTTGAAATTGAATTCCAGGTATTTCCAAAGAGTGTAATGGCAGTTCTACCAAATGTAATTGCTGAGCTATAGCTGTAATTATCTCTCATTTTCTCACAGACGAACACAACCCCAACTCCAGTTTGTCTGCCAATTCCTAAAGCTTTGCCTTCATTACCTTTTGTAAAACCCCCAACTTTACTTCTTCCACACCCAGAGAACTCTTAATGACTGAAAGAATCTTTATTCACAAAACACTGTTTAAACCAACCGAATTCAACATCGCAACAAAAGACACTAACAAATACCATACACGACCTTTGAACCCAATAGTCTACAGGTGCATAATCTCCAGTGGCTGCATGAGCTTATTCTGGATTCTCTGGTTTCCTCCCACAATCCAAAGATGTGCATGCCTGGTAAGTTAGCCATGCTAAATTGCTCATAATTTTCAGGGATGTGTGGGTTAGGAGCCTTTGTCGAGGTAAATGTGTAATAATAGGGTAAAGGAATGGGTCTGGCAAGGTTACTCTTCAGAGGTTCGGTGTGGACTTGTTGGGTCGAATGACCTATTGCGCACTGAAGGGATTGTAATTCTAAACCCCATATGGTGTTATCGATATAGAACCAGACAAGAGACCCCAGTTTGCTCTCGACCAACCAGATTGCCTCAATCTATTTTAAGAGGGTAGCTTGGATGCCAAACCTTTCTTATTTAAAAGGTAGATGTGAAATCGGTGTTCCAAATGTGATGCTACCAGTCAAACCACTCACCATTAAGCAAAACACAACATATTTAAACAGTCTAATGAAAATCCATTCAAAATGAAGAGGAATTTAGAATAATTTAACTATTGGAAACCTTAACCGAATAATGGATACAGTATCTTCTACAAATGAACTGTTCCAATATAATAACATCCCTGAAACACACCCCTTTGCAAAAAGGAACATTCAGACATACATTCTTGCATACAGTTCTCCAATCCAGGAGGAATCAGCATCAAGTCAGGTTTCAGACAGAGTAGCAGCTGGGGATAAGTTACTAGGCCATTGTTACTGCTATTTATGAAAAACCCTAAAAGCGTCGTAAGTTATTTACTTGAGCCGTTTTCAGTAGGCAGTTTGGCCTTTAAGATCTCTTGTTTAAAAAAGGAGAATATAACTTTTTTTTTAAAGTAACAGCATTGTCACACAATTTAGATGCCAGGTCCTTTACTCTAGGGGCTTCCTCGTGCTACTGATCACAAGGTCACCTGAGAGGGACAAATTCTGGTACAAACCGAGTTACAAGGATGTATCTCATAACTTCTGAAACATCCCTGTCCGTGGACCATCACGTGGGACATACAGGGAAGTGAAAAACAGCCTGACACACACTATTTCACTGTTTCTCAGCTTCACAATGCCAGCACTCCATACACTAGGGAGCCATAAACAAAGGGCAGGGAAAGATACAGAGGGACAGAAAGATTCACATTAAAGACAGAAACAGGCAGTTAATTAACTGAAAAATGTTGTGGAAATGTGGAGAAAAAGACAGGGCAGTGGGACTAACTGGAGAAGTGAGAATCTTCGAGAGTAAACTTAAAAGAATGAGAACATTGAAGAAAGGCATTGTCAGATCAGCTGAAATGGTTTGTTACATCAAATTCTGAATCTACATCGCAGAACACCACAAACAACATAAACTGGGACAAGATGACAGCCCAGCATGGAGAGCTGTGCAGAGCAGGCGAGTGTGTTGCTCAGTAAACTGCACTAAATGCCCAGCTTAGAGAGTATTGCAAACTTTTCTATCATATGCGAACCATACTTGCATCAAATTACTGCCGACAGTGGGAAGATTTGCTGTGTGTGTGTGTTCATCAGAAACTGAGGGAGAGTACGTGTGTATGCGCGATAGGCGTGGTTGAATGCGAAACTCATTGTTTGAGAAGGAATGCACATGGAGGAAATTATTTTAAATAAGAACAACTGGCAGGCGTTTTGTTAATCGACAGAGAGAGAACGAGAGAAGTTTCATGGACAGATGAGGTAAAGTGTTTGAGAATATTAAAACAAAGGCATTGCCAGACACAATAGCAATATACATCGGCGTGCACATGAATGACGGATGGTGAGTTTGGTGTGAGTTCGAATCAGATTTGCTTCGGCAGGTTTGAAACCGGGAGTGACAGCAGCAGATTATTAACTTTATTAAGACGGTATTTCATAGCTCAAGGTTCAAACAGCAGATGGAACAAACCAGTGAGATATATTCTGGGCTGGTGAGTATTTCAAGTTCGAAATGGTCAGGGAATGGTGTCAAGAATCAGCTCAAGGTCAAAGGGATCTCCCACAGTTGTGACTTGTCTGCTTCAGCAGCTGATATTGGCCAGGGATGGGATGGAAACAGTGGAAGGAAGTGAAGTTTGTAACCAGAACAGTAGAGAGTGACCTCCATGCTCTTAATATGTAAATCCTAAGGCAATGATAGAATAAATTGTAGTTCGCAGCTGGAACTGAGTAAGTCAACATCGAGACCCATGAGTAACATTGCCAGAGCAGAGAGGGAGACAGTAAGTGAACACAGTCATTGATGTAGTTATTAGCGGTCTGTAGAGTGAATATATGGATTGAAAGTTTCAACAGGAAAATAATAGTGACAAGAAGTGTAGACTATATGAAAGAAGAGTAATACAGTCATAACCAGTTTATAGAAAAAAATCTGTTCAGTGACACTTACCAGGAACACCAACTATAGCCAGGAAAGGATAATAAAACTATTGAATAATGAGAAGAGCATAATAGATCCGCAATGATAATGACAAGCAATAAAATGCAGAAAGATACCAAACATAATGTGATAAACCCCTGTCTATGGTTGGAACATGCTGGTAGAATGTTCCCAGATTCTGATACATTTTTGGGACATTTCAGTCTAATGTTCTCAGATTCTGATCTCCTTCCCCTCTGTCCAAATCTGCTGATCCCTATCAGTGCTGTGATGCTCCGATCATGTTATGGGATAACACATTGAACTACGCATATTTATCACTTAAATGTGGAAACCTTCCATGGAATAATTAGAATCCATGGAGATTGGAATGAATCACAGTCTCTGAACAAACTCTGGGAAACCGAGCAAAGGCTACGACAATGGATGAATGGGCACCGCACAACAATCAACAGACAGGAGGGTTCCCTCCCAGTTGGGAAACACTTAAGTAGTCCAGGACCTTCAACCTCGGACTTTCTGGTGACCATCCTCCAAGGCATACTTCAGGACAGGCAGCAGTGAAAGGTGGCCGAGCAGAGGCAGATAGCTAATTTTGATGCACATAGGGAGGGCCTCAACTGGGACCTTGGCTTCATGTCACATTAGAGGTGACCACCCTTGCACTATACACACACACACAGGCACTCTTATATGCACACATACATACGGACACACATGTACTCAGACATGCATGCAGGCACTCACACGCACCCTTACAGACACACACACTCCCACACTCACACAGGTGCCCCCTCACAGACTTAAGACACACCACATTACTACACACACATGTACATTCTCTCTCACACTCACAAACCCCCCAATCCAGACAGACACACACACACACAAACCGACAAAGACCCACATGCACACATATATTTTGTGGGATGAATTTGTACTTGCAGAGTTACATTGTAATTTGTTCAAAAACTTCGTGAATTCATGTAAAACCCTGAGCTCAAACATTGCATGGAGTCATGTAAAACTCTGTTATCTCACTTTTCAGATTACAATCAATCTACACATCATGGCATAGACAGAGAACACAGGGGGCTAACACCTTCAACATATTGTCTAGCTAACACTCACTGTTACAGCTAACCCGAGAATGCAACATTTTATTTTTTAAAAAAATGTTCCGTGATTTACACAAATGAAAGAAGTGAAACTATCATGGTATTCAAACAGATGAAAAATCTCAACAGACAATCAAGGTATTTTTCAATGAATAATTTCAGTTACATCACACTGTAAATTTTTGCTATAAATTCTGTTCCTTAGAAGTGTGTCCTGCACTATCACCTGCTGAAGGAGCGGCGCTCCGAAAGCGAGTGTGCTTCCAATTAAACCTGTTGGAATATAACCTGGTGTTGTGTGATTTTAACTTTGTACATCCCAGTCCAACACCGGCATCTCCAAATCATGACTGAGCAAACAGGTTCAATTAACGAGTTCCACACATCACTTTACATATAACTACAAAAGAGAATATTTTCTGGGTTTGGATGGAATGGATGAGGGTTGCTGAGGGATGGATCATAAATCTTCAAATCTTTGTTTAAACTTGGATATGAGAGTATTAACAGAAAACTGCATGGGTATATATATGTTCCACACTGTTTATGAAAGAGGCTGTTATAAAATAACAGATCGGCTGCATAAAGAAAAGTCGGGTGAGCAAGTTTCTCGATTCCTTATTGACCAGTGTGAGTCTACTCCTGTTTTTAAGTGCCCTGCTACCAAATCCTTTCATCACCTTGAGACAGAGCATTCAGACTGCTGCTCAATAACAGGCCGAAGCAATTCTGTGCCTCTGGGCCTCTTACAGAGGGAGAATATAAGGCCATTCAGCCCATATTAGCCTGTTGCTACTTGAAAAGGTGGTAATCTAGAATATTGGCACATTTTGCCAACAAGGAGAAAGTGAGGACTGCAGACGCTGGAGATCAGAACTGAAAAATGTGTTGCTGGAAAAGAGCAACAGGTCAGGCAGCATCCAAGGAGCAGGAAAATCGACGTTTTATGCTTTTCCAGCAACACATTTTTCAGCACATTTTGCCAACAGAATCATTCAAAACAAAGAGATGTGTTGCTGCAGCTGTATGAGGTGTTAGTGAGAGGGCACCTGGAGTACATTGTGTTGGTTGTGTTTCTGCAACTGAGAAGGGATGGACCTCCATCAGATACAGTTTAACAACTGCTCGTAATCCACGGGTTGCTGTCTCATTTAATGTCTCGGGTCTGTTACACAAGGACAGGACAGGAGGCCATTCAGCCTTTCCAGTCTATTACAGAGGGCCACGAGGAGCCCATTCAGCCTCTCGAGCCTATTACAGAGGGGCAGGAAGTGTTTCGTTATCTTTCTGTTACGCATAAATATTAGTTTTAAATTAGTTGTGGAATAGGAAAGACCTGATCTAAACGTTAAAGGTCTAACTTTGAACAAGGCCAATTTTGAAAGTGTTGGGTGAGCCCTGTGAAAGGCTGATTGGAATACCCTATTCACAGGTAAATGGATGGTTGGAAAATGCAAGGCCATCAAAACCTGGTTTCAGAGAGTCCAGAGCCAACGTGTTCCTTTTAGTGAGAGGGGCAAGGCTGGTGGGTGCAGGGAGTGCTGGATGGCTACATATATTGATGCTCTGGTCAAGGTAAGGAAGGAGGCATATGTCAGGTAAACTGAGCTAAGATCAAGTAAATCCCGAGAGGTGTATAAGGGCAGCAAGTGCATAGTCAACGGGGAAATCGGGCCAGAAAAATGTGGACATGAGATGGCTTTAGAAATAGGGTTAACGAGGCATTGAAGAAATTGTACAACTCCTTTAATGGCAAAAGATTAACTAGGGAGAGAACAGGGCCCCTTAAAGATCAGTAAGGCTACCTATGTGTGGAACCACAGGACATTTGAGAAATACGAAACAAAACCTTCTCCTCAGTATTTAATGAGGAGGAGATTACAAGGGCGAGAGAATGAATAAATATATAGTAATACATTGAAAAGTGTCTATATTACAAGAAGGTGTTTGACAATTTAAAACACATAAAGGTGAACAAATCCCTGGGACCTGCTCAGTTGTATCCCAAATGTATGTGGGAAGCTAGGAAAGACATTGGTCAGCATTTTGCTGATGTATTTGTATCATTGATTTTCACAGGTGAGGTGTCAAAAGACTGGAGGGCTGTTAAAATACTGTCATTATTTAAGAAAGTAAGGAAAAAAAACAGGTAACCATAGATCGCTGAGCCTGACGTCAATGGTGACTAAAGTGTTGGAGGAAAGTTTGTTTGAAAGGATGTACATGCATTTGAAAAGACAAGGACTGAAGAGGGTCTTTGTCCATTGGGGATCAGGTCTCACTGACTCGGTGTAACCTTTTGAGGAAGTGATGAAGATGATTGATGAAGACAGGCCAGTGGATGGTGTCTTTATGGGACTCAGGAAGGAAACCACAATGGTCTACATGGGAGACTGGTTAGGAAGGTTAGACTGGCTGGGATCCAGGGAGAGCTCGTCATTTATATCCAAAATTTTCTTGAATATTGGAGACAGTGGACATTTCTTCATTAAATTTGGAGACATTTGACCAGTGGCGTGCCACAAAGATCAGTAGTGAGTCCACTGCATTTTGTCACTGATACAAATCATTTGCATTTGATATATGAAGTATGGTAAGTAATGTTGTAGATAATTCCAAATTTGTTGGTGTAGTCGACAGTGAAGACCTGTCAGACTATAATGGGACCTTGTTTCGGTGAACCGAGTGGCAGATAGCGTTTATTTTATTTAAATGTGAGGTGTTGCATTTTCGCAAGACAAATCAAGGCAAGACATACAGGTAGGTTCCTGTGGAAAGCTGAAATCAAGGAGAACTCCATAGAAATGATCGAATCCCTACAGTTAGGAAACAGGTTTTTCGGCCCATCGAGGCCACAACGACCCTCTAAACAGTATCCCACTGGACAAACCCCTGCCTTATCCCTCTGAGCCTGCATTTCCCATGGGTAGTCCACGTCCCCTACACATCCCTGGGTACGGTGCGCAATTTAGCATTGCCAATCTACCCTTACCTGTATATCCTTACACTGTCGGAGTAAAACATAGCACCCGGAGGAAACTCACGCAGACACGGGGAGAATGTACAAACTCCACACAGCCAGTCATTCAAGGTTGGAATTAAACCCAGGTCACTGCCCTGTGAGGCAGAAAAGCTAGCCTCGTGGTGCAGGTTCTCCGTTCCTTGAAAGTGCTGTCACGGGTAGATAGCGCACTGATGAAGGCACTTGGTGATCTTTCCTTTATTGGTGCGTGCTTTGAGTCGAAGCATTTGCATGAAATATTAAATCTGTACAGGACATTGGTTTGGCTAAATTGTAATATTGCCTTAAATTCTGGTCTCCCTGCTGTCGGAAAGGCGTTGTCAAACTTGAAAGGTTGCAGAAGAGATGTAAAAGAATCTTGCAGGTTTTGGAAGGTCAGAGTGACAGGGAGAGTTTGAATAGGCTGGGGCTATTTTCAAGTGTTGAGGCTGAGGGGGACCTGGAAGAGGTTAATAAAATCATGAGCGGGCATAGATAAGGTAAACAGTCAATGTCTTTTCCCAGGATAGACGAGTCCAAAATTAGAAGAGAAAGGTTTAAGGTGAGAGGAGAAAAATTTTAAAAAGGGACACGAGGGACAACATTTTCACACAGAGACTGCTGTATGTATGGATGCAACAGCCAAAAGAGGTGGTGGACGCAGGTACAGTTACACCATTTAAAAAGCATTTGGATGGATACATGCATGGGAAGTATGAAGAGGGAAATGGGCCAATTGCTGGCAAGGGGGACGAGATTAATTTCGGATATTTGGCGGTATGGATGACCAGACGGAACGATCATTTTCCGTGCTGTACATCTCTGAGAGTCTATTGACTCTTCAGTGTATAACACGGGAACAGGAGGAAGCTATTCAGCATCTGAGTTCTGCCAGTCGGCTTGTTTGCTCAATTACTGAGAGTCAAATACAAAAATACATCAGTCAGATTTTGATGAAGTTTTACAGAAATAGTAGAATGGCCTTTCATCAAGAAAAGCTGTAAAGAATGTGAAGAGGCCATTCAGTCCCTCACCTCCATTCCACAGGAGCAGTAGGTGAGCACAGAGCTATTGGAGCCTGTTACTCAGGAGCAGGAGGAGGACATCTACTTTCACAAACTTGGGATCAGGAGGGAGTCATTCAACTGCTTGAAACTGGGGCACAGGGACAGGAGACAGTCACGCAACTGTTCGAGGCTGGGACACAGGAACAGAAGCCAGTCATTAAACTGCTCAAAACTGGGGCACAGGGAAATCTGGAGGCTAGTGAGGCCCGATGATCCTGTGACGCAGGAATAGGAGGAGGTGACGCAGTCCCCACCAATATGGGACACTGGGAGAGAAGGGAAGTTTGCTTGGAACAAAAAGAAATATATGAATAAATTGCATTAGTTGTCCATTCAATCCTGCCCCACCATTCACTCAGACCACGGCTGATCTGATGGTGATTCCCTCATTCCATTTTATGGAGACTGTCCTCTCTGCAGCCTCTGCTCCATTTATTGGTCATGTTGCAGACAGAGGTGCTGTAACAACAGTCAACATAACTCATCTAGACGGATGGGTCTAACCGGATGAGTCAGGATTTGAAGAGTCCAATCACAAGAATTAAAACACAAAATAAAGGCATTGCCAGATGTTTAGTTCTCTCATATTCGCAATCCAAATCACATAACCAGCCATTCCATTACATATTCAGGATGGAGCACTGTGTAGATCCGACTAGTGTCTGCTGAGTGCAACCTCGCTATGTGCAGAGTGAAACTATGTGCAGCCCACACCAATGCTGGATCTATAAAGGAAACAATTTAAATAGCAATAGTTCTGATTAAGGCGCATATCACTCTAGAATTTAAAGATGAAATAGCCGAGATAATAACCAATGAGATTTTGTAAATGATGCAAACAATAAGAGGGGTTGGTAACGTTATAGTGGTTGCGCTATAAGCCTTCAAATAATCAATGGGAATTAGAAGAACAAATATGCAGGGAGACTGGCAAGACTTACATGAGCAATAGGGTTGTCATAATTGGTGATTTTAATTATCCTAACATAGACGGGGACTTGCAGAGGGTTAAAAACTTAGATGGAACATAATTTGTTAAGTGTTCAGGAAAGCTTCCACAAGCAGCATGTAGAGGGTCCTACTGGGGAAGGGACAACTCGACCTACTGTTGGGAAATTGGGTAGGATAGGTGACGGACGTAAAGTGGGGGAGCATTTTGAGAAAAGTGACCAGAGCTGTATTAATGTTAAAATAGGTATGGTAGGGACAAAATTGGTCCACAGATTAAAGTTCTAAATTGGGGCAAGGCGAATATTGTTGGAATTAGACAGCGGATTGCAGGGCTTGATTGGAGTCGAGTATTTCCAGGTAAAAGGATCCCGGGCTAGTGGGGGGGCTTCAAAAGAGAGATAGCTCGAGTTCAAGGTCTGCATGTTCCTGTGAGGGTGAAGGGAAAGTGAGGCTGGAAGAGAGAACCATGGATGACAAGAGATATTGAGGCTCTGACCAGAAAGAAAGGAGGCGTGGCTCAGGTACAGGCAGCTGGGGCCAAGGGAATCTCTGGAGGTGCACACACAGGGGATACAGGAGTTTACTGAAGAAGGAAATCAGCAGGGCTAAAGTGGGGTATGAGATAGCCTTGGCTGATCAGATTAGGGTGAATCCAAATTCAGTATAGTAAAGAAAAAGAAAAACTAGAGAGAGATAGGACGCCTTAAAATCCAAAATGGGCATACATGTGTAAAACTTCAAGAGATGGGTAAGGTCCTCAATTTCCCCTCTGCGTTTATCATGAAGAAAGACATGAAGACTTGCGACCTTTGAGAGGTTAGGTGCGATATCTTGGCACAGTCCATATCACAGTAGAGGTGCTGTTGGACATATTAGAATGCACTAAGTCAGATAAATCTCTTGGTCCTGACCAGATATATCTAAAGGCGCTGCACTAGGCGAGAGAAGATAGTTCAGGGGCAAGGTCCCAGAAGACTGTTCAGTAGCAAATGTTGTGCCCTTATTCAGAAGGGCTGAAAAGAAAAGCCTGGGAAATATAGACCAGTAAGTTTTCCATCTGTTTCGGAAACCACTAGAGAAGGTTCGGAGATATAAGTTATGTATGCATTTGGAAAGACAGAGTTTGCCTTAGAGCAGTCAGCATAGCTTTGTGCGTGGCAGAGCATGCCTGACAAATTTTGATAGAGTTTTTTGAGGAAGTGACCAGGAAGGTTGACGAGGGCAGGGTGGTAGACATATTCTACATGGACTTCATTAAGGCCTTTGATAAAGTTCCACATGGTAGGCCAATCTGGAAGGTTAGATCACATGGACTCCAATGTAAACTGGCAAATTGGCGACACAGTTGGCTTGACGTTATGAAGCAAATGGCTATGGTGGAGGTTAGCTTGTCGGACTGGAGGCCTGTGACTAGTGGAGTGCCTCAGTGGTCGGTACTGGGACCATTGCTGTTTGTTATCTATATCAATGATTTGGACCAGAGTGTACAACGCAACGTTAGTAAGTTTGCAGATGACACTAAGTTAGGAGACATCATTTACAGTGAGGAACGTTTTCAGAAATTGCAGCAGTACATTGATCAGCTGGGGAAGTGGGCTGAGAAATAACAAATGGAGTTTAATATAGATAAGTGTGATGTCTTGCATTTGGGAAAGTCAAATCCAGGTAGGAGTTTATTGACGAATGATCGTGCCTTAAGGAGTGTAGTGGAACAAAAGGACGTTGGAGATCAGGTGCACGTTTATCTGAAATTTGAGTCACAGATACACAGGACAGTGAAGAAGGATGTTGGCACATTGGCCTTCATCAGCACATTGAGTAAAGAAGTTGGGGCGTTATGTTGCAGTTGTACAGGATGTCGGTAAGGCTGCAGTTGGAGTATTGTGTTCAGGTTTGTTCACCTTGCTCTAGAAAGGATATTATTGAACGAGAAAAAGTGTAGAAGAAATTTGCAAAGATGTTTCCTGGGCTAAAGGCTCGAAGTTTTAGGCAGAGATTGAACAGGTTAGAACTTATTTCTTTACAGCATTGGAAACCGGCGGTGGGGTGGGGGTGGGGGTGGGGGTGGGGGTTCTTATAGAAGTGTAGCTCTTATAAAATCATGAGAGGTGTGCATTAGGCGAATAATTCAAATTTTTTCCCAGGTTTGGTGAATCGAGTACTAGAGGACATCCATTAATGTTTGGAAAGGATAAAAAATGTAAAAAGGAAACCGAGGGGCAACTTTTTAACATAGAGTGTAGTACGCATATGGACTGATCTGTCAGTGGAAGTGATTGAGGTGGGTACAATAACAACATTGAAACGGCATTTGGACAAATACACAGATAGGAAAGGATTAGAGGGATACAGAACAAGGACAGGGGAATGGGGTGAGTCTGGATGGACAATTTGTTTGCCATGGACCAGCTGGGCCAAATGGCCAGTCATAATGTCAGTCTCGTGCAATAGGACTGTAAAGCAGTGTGTTTTGGGGTGGAGACAGGGTGGGGGGTATACACCGAGATAAAATGTCATGGAAGGATATGTTCACAGGTTCAGAATGCTGAAATGAATTAATTCCGATAGTATCATGCAACACGGGTCAGTATTTCGAAGAATTATGAGTGAAAGTGATATTGCTGTGAGTTCAGGCGATGGGGAGTTTTGGATTAGCATTTGTTCTGCAGCTTTGTAACTGGGAATGAGGACAGAAGAGTCTTCACCTCACTGGGCTGAATCTAACGAAAACCTGTCTCAGTGACATTTTCATTGAGTGTGACAGAGGGATTGTCTGCACGAGGCTGAGCTAGTTTCCTGGTGCTATCTTACCAAACTGACCTCATTAATTACCCACCCCACCCCTTGGTGTCCCTTTCATTCAATGCCAGCCCGATTCTCCCAACCATCATGACTGAAGGTACACACAGTCGCCCGGATGCCCCTGGATATTCCGTGATCCCTGACACTGGTTCCATCTTTAAAAGGCCAATGGGCACACGGTTGCACTTTCTCAGTTTGGAGCTGCCCTGCACATTTTCCCCGAGCATGGCAGCGAAGGGGAAATTACACCACGGTTTGTCAACAGTAGCACGGAGGTCCTGGTGGATGGGCTAGTACAAAGGGGACCATGCTCTTCTCAGAGGGGGCCACACTACCAGACCCACCCAGCATGGCCTGAGCTCACCACCCAGCTCAGTGCACTTTCTGGGGTCTGACGAAATGACCAATAAAACAGAACAAGCATCAATAAGCTTCCCCGCTCTGTCAGGATAAGGGTCACCATATTTTCTCTGCTCCCTCACACTCACTGTATATCTGTTATAGCACCGACCCCCGAACAAGGCTCATGCTCCACCACTCACACTACTGCATGCAGCACCTTCCATCACTTTCTGTTTTGCCTTTCTTATGCCCCCCACATTGTTATAGAATATTCTGGAGAATGTGAATTATGGAATGATCCAGGTACTGTTCCAACTTATTCCCAGTTTCAGTAAAGCAGCTGTGCCCCAGTGTGTAACATGTAAGAGGATGGAGTAGAGATGTACGCCTTTCAAATCACACACAATTAAAATCCATCATGAGGCCATTCAGTACTTCAAATATGCTCCAACATTCAATACGTTTGGGGGTGATCTGATGGTTTTCTCAGCTCCATGTTACAGGAACTTTCAGTCATTCGACCCCCAGGTTCCTGTTACCGAGCAGACGATTCTCAGAAACTTTATACCCCGGGTTTCTTCTAGCATGTGTTCAGAAGGCATTTCACATGGGGACGGACTCTCCTTACAATATATTTCATCTGATTTATAAATTCATACAACAGTCAGTATGGTTTCCACAGACCATTCAAAAACATGCACTTATTTTATCGTTATCGATATCCAATCACAATTAGTCATTCTGGTTATTTCACTGGTCTCACCGTATATTATTCAGCCAAAGACAACTTCCAAACACTTGTCTCATTATAAAATATAATCTGTAGCAGAGAATATTTTTGTCTCAAATACACCTTTTTCCTTGTCATTAAAATTTCTCTTGCCCTTTTTCTGTGACTGATTCTATGTGTAACAGTTGCACAGTCTACCACTCAGTTGGCTGGATGGTTGGTTTGTGATGCAGAGGGAGGCCACCAGCGCAGGTTCAATTCCCCACACAGACAGAGGTTACCATGAAGGGGATGCTCTCTCAACCTCACCCCATCACCCGTGTTGGGACCTTCAATGTAAACCAGCATGAGTGGTCTCTCTAATCAGAGTTATTTTGGACTCTAATCTATCAATGTTAGCATTTTAATTTTATAACATTTATTTTATTGAAAAAGATTTTTTACTATTTATATCAAACCAACAACAAAACAACGCAAATGACTGAACAAAATTACACCCATGTGCATGTATATACAAAATAAGTTAAAGTCTCTAAACGGACAGAAGAAAAACAAAAATAAACAATAAATAATAATAAATAATACGGCTCAGCATTACAAAGTGATAGCTCTCGTTCTTCGAGAGCATGAACTGATACAGATTCATACATTCACAATTCTTAATATGTGATTCATTAGACAATATCGTCATGGCTGTACAAAAGCCCTTTTTAGAGTGTCAGATCAGCCTGTATCGCGGTAATCCAAAAAGGGTTGCCATATCTTATATAAATCTCTGCTTTTCGGTGCACTATACTTGTGAGAATGTCCAAAGGGATATTCTCCATGACGAGCTTACAATGACACAACAGTCCCGGAGGTTTTTCAGACATCCAACACAACAGAATATTTTTACTAGCACAGGAAGTGTGTGGCAGATACTAAAGGAGTATTGTGCATCAGTATTTACTGTAGAAAAGGATATGGAAGATATAAAATGGAGGGAAGTAGGTGGTGACACCTTGCAAAATGTCGATATTACAGAGGAGGAAGTGCTGGATGTCTTGAAACGGGTAAAGGTGGATAAATCCCGATCAGGTGTACCCGAGAACTCTGTGGGAAGCGAGAGAAGTGATTGCTGGGCCTCTTGCTGATATATTTGTAGTATGGATAGTCACAGGTGAGGTGCCGGAAGACTGGAGGTTGACTAACATTGTATGAGAAGGGTGTTAAGGACAAGCCAGGGAACTATAGACCATTGACCCTGACGTTGGTGGTAGGCAGGTTGTTGGAGGGAATCCTGAGGGACAGGATGTGCCTGTATTTGGAAAGGCAAGGACTGATGAAGGATAGTCAACATGGCTTTGTGCGTGAGAAAATATGTCTCACAAACTTGATTGAGTTTTTTGAGAAAGTAACAAAGAGGATTGAAGAGGGTAGAGGGGTAGATGTGATCTATACGGATTTCAGTAAAGGTTTTGATGAGGTTCCCCATGGGAGACTGAATGGCATGGTTAGATCTCATGGAATACAGGGAGAACTAGCCATTTGGATACAGAACTGGCTCAAACGTAGAAGACAGAGAGTGTGGTGGAGGGTTCTTTTTCAGACTGGAGGCCTGTGACAAGTGCAGCGCCACAAGGATCGGTGTTGGATTCACTACTTTTTGTCATTGACATAAATGATTCGGATGCGAGCATAAGAGGTACAATTAGTAAGTTTGCAGATGACTCCAAAATTGGAGTTGTAGTGGAGAGCGAAGAGGGTCACCTCAGATTGACCAAATGGCCAATAGGCTGAGAAGTGGCAGACGGACTTTAATTCAGATAAATGCGAGGTGCTGCATTTTGGGAAAGAAGATCTTAGCAGGACTTATACAATTAATGGTAAGGTCGCAGGGAGTGTTGCTGAACAAAGAGATCTTGGAGTGCAGGTTGAAAGTGGAATCACAGGTAGATAGAATAGTGAAGAAGGCGTTTCCTTTATTGATCTGAGTATTGAGTACAGGAGTTGTAAGATCATGTTGCGGCTGTGCAGGACACTGGTTAGGCCAGTGTTGAAATATTGCATGCAATTCTGGTCTCCTTCCTATCGGAAATATGTTGTGAAACTTGAAAGGGTTCAGAAAAGATTTCAAGGATGTTGCCAGTATTGGAGGATTTGAGCTATAGAGAGAGGCTGAACAGGTTGGGGCTGTTTTCCTTGGAGCGTGGGAGGCTGAGGGGTGACATTATCGAGGTTTACAAAATTATGAGGGGCATGGATAGGGTAAATAGGTAAAGTCTTTTCCCTGGGGTCAGCGAGTCAGAACGAGAGGATATAAGTTTAGGGTGAAAGGGGAAAGATATAATAGAGAACTACGAGGCAACTATTTCACACAGAGAGTGGTGCGTGTATGGAATGAACTACCAGGTGATGTCGGGGAGGCTGATACAAGTGCAACATTTAGGACGCATTTGGATGGGTAATTGAATAAGAAGGGTTTGGAGTGTTATGGGCCAGGTGCTGTCAGGTGGGACTAGGTTGGTTTGGGATATGTGGTCGGCATGGATGGGTTGGACCGAAGGGACTGTTTCCATGCTGTACATCTCCATGACTCGATGATTCTATGACTTATATTAAGCTCTGTTTTTGGTGCACCATGCTGGTGAGAAAGTTCAAAGGGATATTCTCCATAGTAAGGATACAAAGTCTCAACAGACCCGGGGAGTTTTCGACATACAACACAACATAATATCTTTCCTCGCATAGAAAGTAAGGATATATTTTTTTTACCATGTGCATCTGTGTAAGATACTCTGGGCAGGTTCCGGAAAAGAGAAACCGGGTCCATCTCCAATTCGGTCCCCATGACCCACTCTACCACACCAATATATACGAAGCCTGCAGCAGGACCACAAGCAATGAGTAAGATTGCCTGTAGTCATTCTGCATTTAGGACATGCTGAAGATAATCCCACTTTGAATTTTGAGAGAAAATCTGGGGTCAGAAAGAACCTATGAAGATTTTTCAACTGCATGGAATGGGTTTTATTACTAATCAAAATCCTTCGAGCATTTTCACAAATATCCTCCCATGTCTCCGAAGAGATCTAAAATCACAACTCTCTCGCACAGACGTCACGAAGCTGCACAGTCTTGTCTGCGGGGACACTATCCAACAAACGGTAAAGGGTCCTGACAGAGAATGTATTCTTTACAATAATCACCTGCTTCTCTGTATCGGATCTATAAGTGTCTTGTAAAATTGTGTTTTTTAATCAAATTTCTAATCTGGAAAAAAACAGAAGAAGTCTCTACTAGGTAGTCCATACTTACGAGTTATTTGATCAAATGGTATCATTGTTTCTCCTTCAAGTAACATGTCGTGGCTCGGTGGTTTGCACTGCTGACTCACCGCACCAGGGTCACGGGTTTAGTTCCAGCCTTGGGTGACTCGCTGTGTGGAGTTAGTATATTCTCAACTGTGTCTGCGTAGGTTTCCTCCCACAGTCACAAACATGTGCATGTTAGATGACTTGGCCATTGTTCAATCGCTCATTGTGTTCCAGGATCTGTAAGTTGGGGCATCAATCAGGGTAAATATAGGATGGTAGGGGAATGGGTGTGGGTGGGTTTCTCTTCAGAGGATCGAAGTGGACTTGCTGGGCCCAAGGACCTGCTTCCACACTGTAGGGATACTACTAATTCTAAATCACCCAAGCAAGGTACCCCCCCTCGCTGTCCACAGTTTAAACCTGGAATCCATTATCCCCAGTATACCAATTATAGGAGTAAGAAACAAGGTTTTGGCTGTATTGCCTCGATCTGACGCATTGGCCTTGAAGTTTTAACAGAATTGATAATCATTATTTTATGACAATATTCCAAAATGTTGTCATTTTATCTGAGAACAACAGACTAATAAGGGTTCACTTTGTCTGAGAGGGCTCAATGTCTAGCCATATCGATGCCGAGAACTCAGCGGCCCAGGCACTAACATATGATGAAAAAAAAACTTAATTGATTGCTTTTAATCGGGGAGATCGAACCTCCACATCCCCGGGTACTATGGGCAATTTAGCATGGCCAATCCGCTCTAAGCTGCATATCTATGGACGATAGGAGGAAATCCACACAGACATGGGGAGAATGTTCAAAATCCACATAGAGGGTTGCCTGAGGTTGGAACTGAACGCAGCTACTTGGTGACGGGAGGTATCAGTGCTAACCACAGATCCACCATGCGCATCTATTAGTTCTGTTAGTTACTTGTGGCTAACTAAAGAAATCAGCCTGACTTGTTCCTGTCACTGAACCTGACTCAGTCTGAGAACATTATCATCGGCCATGTCACCAACCTGGTTACATTTAAAATTTGGTGTCAGCAGTGGAGGAATGGGACGAGAAAACAAAACAGTGACACCCTCCAACATACGTCAGAGTAGGAATTAGGATAAATCCACAAAGTGGGATTTCAGTCAAGAGGGAATTCTCTTTCTCAGAAGTTTGGTGTGGCTGGACCTTTATATTACATCGGGGCTGGCTTTGCCTGATTTTCCATGGACAGGTGAATCAGGGATAATGGTGCATGGAAAGAAAAGTGCAGCTGGGATCACAATGAAATGAGCCATGACCTTATTTACTGGTGGAGTAGTGTGAAAGGGCTGAATGACCCACTTGTGTCCCTCAGCCCTATGTTCTGATGTTCCATTCAGCCCTCGGACATGCTAAACAGGGACAGATCGAGGCCACTCCAATGGTTAGGTGTAGTTTTGGAAATGTACTTGGAAAATTCAGGCTGGATCAGGAAGTGACCACCACCCCACCCCCCAGTCCCTGTTTCCAGGCTTCCCCTCTCTGTAACTTCTGCTCCAGATGTGGGTCATGTTGCAGACCCAGATACGCTGTGAATACAGCCACATACCCCACCCAGGGTTAAAACAACAAATCCTCTGCTCTCCCTGAATGCAACATTGTACAACACGATTTCCAGCAAAATAACCCGTTACTTTCCAAAAGTATAACATGTGAAATTAATAAATAGGAACAGGAGGAGGTCAATCGGCCCCTCAAGCTAACCCTGCCATTTAATAAGGACATGGCTGATCTACTCCAGGGCTCAACCCCACTCTCTTGGCGACTCCTTGTATCCCTCCACACCTCTCTGAGTTATTGAATTCCAAACATTCACTACCTTAGGAGAGAAGACATTACTCTGCATCTCAGATTGAAATCGATGTTCCTTATTCGGTATCTATATCATCGAGTTCGACACTTTGCTCAAGAATGGAAAAAACTTCTCAACCTCTACCTTCTCCAACCCCTTCTGCGTCTTGTAGGTTTCAGCATTATCACTCCTCATTCATTTAAACCCCAATGAATTATCGCCTCACCAGCTTAGAGATTCTCAATAACACAACCCTTTCTTCCCAGGAAACCACCTAATATACCAACCAAGTTACTTGCTGCATCATCTTGCTGACTTAATGTTTCATACACAGGAAGACTCCAATGCCTTTACTGTTCCTTTTCTGGAAGTCCTCTCTATTAAGTAACTGCCTGCCTTTTGATTCTCAGTGTCATCCATAAACTCGAATGTATGTTGCACTCAACTCCCTCCTTCAGGCTGTCAGGTTAGATTGCAAATAACTGATGCCATCAGACTGATATTTGTGGTACTGCAGCAGATAAACCTTTACCATAAAGATCCATTAATCCTGACTCTCCGATTTCTGTGTTAAACAATCATCATCCCATGTTAATAAAGTATCCGACCCTGGAGCTTCTGTTTTGTGTAAGAACTTTTGTTTTGTAATACCTTGTGGAAAATCTCTGGAAAGCCTCATGTCCATCAGATCGCCTTTATCAAGTCCGCTTGTTACATTTACAGGCATCTCCAGAAATACTTTGCAAGATTTTACAGGGCAAAATATCATTTTCCTTTCACAAAACCACCCTGACTCTGCGTCAAGCTTTTCTAAATGTCCATGCTTGCCAGGTTTTCCAGACTATACTAGTCCCATCTGTTTTCATTAGGTCCATGTGCCTCTAAATGTTTCCCATTCATATGTTTGTCCAAATGAATTTTAAATGTTGTAGCTGTCTTTGCATCTCCCACTTTTCCTCTGGAAGCTCATTCTATACCCACACCGCCCTCTGTGTAAAAAGGCTCCCCTTTAGTCCCTTTTAAATCTACCCTCTTTCACCTTAAACCTATTGCCTCTAAGTTTGGATTCCCCTACCCTTTGGAAAAGACCTTGACTATTCACCCTATCCATATCTGTCATGATTTTATATGTTTCTATAATGTCACTCCTCAACATCCTGCACTCCATCTGATACTAACTTCAAGAACAAGCGTTTAAAGATAAGCAATGCAAAATTAAACAATATTAAAAATGACAGGTAACCAACACTCGGCCCAAAAGTCAAACTGTGATTTGTTTTTCTCCTTGTTCCAATACTAAGGCAGCATGAAACGCTTACTAGTGCCAATAAGAAGTCAAGCACCCGAATTCCTTTATCTAAAGGGGGTGATGATCACGAAAGTGAAAACGTATCTGTGGCCACATATATACACCACATGGTCAACATTCTCCCTCCTGGCCTCCGTATAGCTTGGTGTGGTTGTGTCTTTTTTATCTTGCATTCAATAGAGAGAACCCCTTTCCCCGATTCACACCTTAAATTCGACCCGTTATACAGAATCTTTCCTTTCACCACTGCTAAAAGCCCGTTTTTCTTTTGCCACACAATCTTTTCCCTGCCACCCATCCTCTACATCTGGCAAGGGACTAAAAGACCATTTTGCAATTGTATTCAGTTTTGAAGATTTGTCACACTGGACTGGAAACGCTAACTTTGTTTCTCTTTCTCTGCAGATGTTTACAGACCTTCTGAGTATCTCCAGAAATGAATTAACGCAGAACAATTTTTCAATTAAATAAATAATTATGGATACTGGAAATAAAAATAAAAAGCCTTTATAGAAGGTTCACTGGACCTGAAAGTTTAACTCTGCATTCACTCCAGAAAATTCTTCAACATCTTTCGCAATGTCTTCAGCAATTTCAGTTTTTGAACAATTTATACGACATATTGTCAAAGATGCCCAAACATCCTGTCCAACATGAAGCTTTGTACACTGGGAACTGAACAGTAACGCATGGTGACAAGTTCCTTGACTCTGCAACTGCAGAAGGCTGGCATCACTGATACTGCAGAGCTCTGAATCATGGTCAGGGAGAAAAACAGAAGGAAACACATTCACTTCAAATACAGATGATGGCTTTACTGAAAGGAAAAGATTCAGATTGCTACCTTAAATGGATATTGTTTATGTAACAAATTGGAGGCGTGACACCAAGGAAAGACTTCCTGCAGAATGAGAATATGAAAATGGAAGTATTTCCGCATCAGAAACCAGAGTAGGTCACTGAATACAGGGTTGATGGGTGAATAGGTCTCGATGTGAACTGGGGGGCATTCAGTAGAATTGAATTGTAGATATTGCAGCTAAAACTTGGTTATCATCTGATGCTGTATATTTCAATGACAATCTGTAACCTTTCCCCCAGGATAGTCCATCCATCTACCATTTCCATCAAGCCGATCCATGGGTCAGTGACGATTGTGGGTGAACATGGTCGGGTCGGAATCACGTGCACCTAAACCTGATGACAATCCATTAAAGCTACCGCACTTGACTGGTTACACTACGAACAGGAGGACTAACATCTGATACAGAGAGAGAGATGATCCCAAGACTAACAAATCAGATCTAAGCTCTGTCGTCCTGTCAAATCAATGCATAAAAGTCGATGGACCATTAAACAACTTACTGGAGGAGAGGGCTCCACAAATATCCCCATCCCAAATAATGCAACAGCCGTGTGGATCCATGTAAAAGATGCAGGATCTGCACCATCCTCAGCCAGAAGTGTTGAGTCGATTACCCACCTCACCCTCAATATGATACCCTCAGAAGCACAGATGCCCGTCTTAACCAATTCAATTCACTTCACGTGATATGAAGCAACAGCTGGACACTGTAGATATGACAAAGGCATTTGGCCCTGACACTATTCCTACAATAGGTCTGAGGAATATTGCTACACAACAAGCCGTGTACCTGAAGAAGCTGTTTCATTCCAGCTCCAACTCTGAAAACTCCCTGGCAATGTGGGTAATTACTCAACTAAGTCCCATCCCCTAAGAAGGGAATAATTACAATCGAACCAATTACCACGCCCTCAATCCCATCACGATAGTCAAATTGGTTGGGGTTATTTTTGATAGAGCTGTCAAACAGCACAGAAATAATCGGTTCAGTGTGGTTTCCGATAGGCCCCCATGTGGAGATGCTGCTGTTGTGGAATTGCCATTGGATTGCTAATCCAGACCAGGATAATTCTCTGGCAACTAGTGCAATTTAAAAACAGTTAATAAAATATGGAGATCTATTATCTAGTGTCAGTAATAGTGATCTTGTGTTCAATGTCGATTATACATGTCGATCTCCTTAACCAGTGTACTTTCAGGAAGTGAATCTCCTGTGCTTTCCTGTCTGGCCTAAAATGACTCCAGACACACAGACATGTGATACACTCTTCAGTGGTCTCTGAAACGGCCAAGCAAGGCACTCAATTGTATCAAACTGCTCCGAGATCTTAAATGATAAACCGGAGAGAACAGCCGACGCCAGCCTCGTTATCAGAAATGGAAATGGGAAACACAATCCTGTTGACCCTGCAGCTACCTCCTTCCGAACAGCTGAGAGCTTGTAGCAATATTTACAGAGCTTTCCCACACACTGCACAGAAGTATCGGGAAAGGAATATGTCATACAACTCATTGAGCTTTCCCTATTCTAGTTAATGGCCGAACATCTCCTCAACGCAGTTTTCAACATACAATATACATATTCCTTAGTATGTTTAAACATTGTGAACCATAAAATGAGAACTGCTGTAGTCCATTCAGCCCACCAGTTTTGCGCCTCCAATCTATGTACAGGCAGTTCACCAATAACACGTGTTGATTAAATACAATTCGGCTGCAATGCAATTCATGAACCTTTTTTCTATAAAGTGTACTGGCGTTTACTGTGACACGATTCCTTGGCTGGCACCAGCTGAACAGCAAACCCAGCCTCAGAAACCCTCTATCTACAAAAGTGCAATCAATGTGTTCAGCTAAAACAGGAGTGCAATTCAGGCCTTGAAACTGAGCCTGAAACTGGGAATTGTAGTCTATATTTAGACAGAACTTCATTTCAAACTGTGGGGAGAATCTTGGGGAAAACTGGAATTCGGCATCGGTATCAGATGGTCGGTCAGCCCTCGCGCGCTTTCTGGTGAAGATTGTGGTGAAAGGTACAGTGCACCAGTGAGTGACTGTCGTGTGAAAGCGTTACATTTACAGGACTGTTCCATTACAACATGTAATTTAAAGTTTTATTTATATTCTCCTATTGTGTGTTAGACCAAATTTAAATTTTAGTTTTTACTGATATTTTTGGGAGTTCGCCACTTACCCTCTTTTTTCCATAGACCCCATTATTAATATTGCACGATTTTCTACAACACAGTGTTGAACAGGAACACAGTTATTGTGTTATTGGAGAACAACCTGGAATAATAGCTGATCTTCTATCTTCACACCATACTCCTGCTCTCTCCCTATCCTTTTCGTTTCCAGAAACCCTTATTTATACTCAGCCCCTTGATTTCCACAGCCTGATCTTGGAGAGAGTACCCCTGGTTCGCCAGTCTCTGAGTGCAGGCATTTATTCTCATCTCAATGTAAAGTGGCCTGTCTGTACCTAATATTGTGGCCCCTTGTTTTAGACGTTCCAGCCAGGTGATTTACCGATCTGCTTCTAATCTGTCTCGCCCAGTCAGAGTGTTATATATTTCAATGTGATTTTCACAAATTTTCCTAAAGCCCATGGAACGCAGGTCCAGTCGACCCAAACTCTGCTCCCACAACAAGCCTGTCATCCCAGAGATCAGTCTGGTCATCCTTTGCTTCTCTCCCTCAATGTCAGGTTTTTTCGTCTGTTAGGAAAAGAGACGAAAACTGCACACAAAACTGCACAATGTTCGGGATGGGGTCTCACCAAGGCCCTGTACAGCTGAAGTGAGATGCATTTACTCCTGTACTCAAATCTCCCTGAAATGAAGGTGAATGCAGCATTTATCTTCCTTCTTGCTTTCTACTCCTGCAATATTGCTTACAGTGACTGCTGTACAGGGTAATCCAGATTCCTTTCAAAGTTACAGTTCCCCACTTGCTGGGCCTGTCTACAATTGTCAGCGTGCCAATGCCATTCCCAGTATTGACTTCTGGCTTCAGAACTCACTGCCCTACATTGACTCTGAGGGCTACGCAAAAATAAACAAAAATGCAGCTTAAGTTCACTTATAGAGCAACATTTTTCAAACACTCATTTTTCAAATGGGAGGCTGCCATTCTACTGTTCCCATCAAAGTACACAGCATCGCATCTCCCCATTACTCTCCATCTGCCACGTATTTTCCCAGTCACTCGACTTGTCTCAATCACCTTGGAACTTTTTTACATCCTCCTCATCCACTCACAAGCTGACATCGTTTAGTGCTGTCAGGAGACTTGGGAATATTGCATTTGCGCCCCTCACTCAAAGATATTGGGAATAGCTGGAGCCCAAGTCACGATCCTCCAAGCCTTCCATATAAAAATAAAACATGTTTTATTCCTACTCACTGTTTCCTGCCAGCTCTCCCATTCTAAATCTATGACCATATATTAGCCCGAGTCCCATAGGATTCGAATTTGCACAATAGGCTTGGGGCTTTATCAAAAATCTTTCTGAGATTCCACTCGCATGGCATTGATACCTCCTACATAAATTTCCTAAAAGCCACTTTCTCAAATATGATTCCCATATCATACATCTCTGTTGAATTTGTCTTTGCCCATTAATTTCAGTCCAATACTTTCTCTAAACTGGTTAATTGCTATTTTCATTCTATTCCCTTTTTCTCACAAGACTGAAATTCCCTGGTATTGCTAGGAAGGTTTCTTTTTTGTTTTGTTTTCTTCTGTGAAGCATAACTCAGGTATTTGCTCCATAGTTCTGCTATTTCCCGGTCCTCAATTATCTGGCATCAGACTGCATGAAATCTGCAATTTTTTTCTCTTAATTTTGCCATTGACATATTTCCAGAAAATATTACACGTTCTCTATTAACAAATTTGTTACGATATTCTTCAGAAACCCATCAATTCCTACCTTAAGCTACTCAATGATTGACCTTCCACAGAAGCACAGACTCTGTACTACCAGAAATACAGCACGGTCTACTTTAGGCCCACTTTCCGACAGAAGACCGTAGCCGTGAATCTTAAAGCATTTGAAGTGCACAACATTTGGTTTCTAATGGTTTGAGGTTACCATGACAACTCCAATCTCAAGAAGTGCATTCCAGACCCCAACACCCTCTGGTTGAAAAACAATTCTCAAATCTTCACTAAACCGCAAAGCCTTCACTTTGAAAGTGTGGCCCTTTGAGTCAAAGCAACAGCTGCTGTCTATCCACCCTGTCCATGTACCTTGTAATCCTATCCCTCTGAATCACAGACCTCGCAGCCTTCTCTCCTCCAAACTGAACAACCTGAGGTTATCGAGCCTCTCTCCATAGCTGATATGCTCCAGCCCAGGGAACATCCTGGTGAATCTGCTCTGCACCCCCTCCACTACAATCACATCCTTCCTGTAATGTTGTTCCCACACCCACACAATATTCCATCTTGCCCTCACCAAAGTTCCGCATAGTTCTTATAATCTATGCCTCGATGTATAAAGGCTTTGTTTACATTCCCCTAGCCTTTCCCAGATTGTGTATTAACCTGTGCAGTCACATTCAGCAATGTGTGGAGAAGCACGCTCTGAGCTTTCTAGTGTTCTGCCATTCATTGAGTACTACCTTGTCTGGTTCCTTCTTCCAAAGTTGCATCACCTCATATTTATCAGGGTTACATTTTATCTGCCATTGATCCACCCATCTCACCATTCCATCAGTATCTACCTGTAACATAAGGCCTTCCTCCTCACTGCGAACCACCCAGCCAATCTTTGTATCAAATTCAAACTTACTTATTACACACCCCAGCCCTCGTCCATTTTCACAGCTGCATCATTTATGGATACCACAAATAATAAGGTTAAAAATCTCTCAACATCAGTTATATCACGTGGTTGTGCACATTGATGAAGAAGCTACGTTTCGAAAGCTAGTGCTGCCGAATAAAAACCTGTTAGACTATGGTCTGGTGTTATGTAATTTTTTTAATTTGTCCACCCCAGCCCAACACTCGCACCTCCGAATCACAAACACTAAGGGACCCAGCACTGATGCCTGTGTTACACCATTGGACACTGGCCTCCAGTCACACAAACAGCCTTCCACCAGTCCCCTCTTTCTCCTACGACTAAAGTTGATTTAGATGCAACTTGGCAAGTCACTAATGAGTCCTACGTGTTTATTGGTTATTCTGCTCCACTTGATACACTTGTAGGTTATCTGGGGATTCTCCGTAATCTCGCCTTGCCTTGCACCTGTGTTAGTCAGTCCCCTCCTCGCACAGAATTTCGTCCTTATTGCAGTCTTAAATGGTTTGTCCCTTATCCTGCCATTATTTGCCTTGAATATGGATTAGACAGCCAGATAAACATCCTGTTAATTTCCAACTTGTCGTATGTTTTGTGAGTTTTATACAGTTCACAGTGACCCACCGCTGGTTCTTTGAACCTCAAGAGAACATAGGCCGAGTTTCCTCATCACGCAAGCTTGCCACCTGAGGGATTTGTCTGGATAATGTTCATTGCACTTCTTCTGTGGTCAGTATATTCTTTCTCAGGTTTGGTCACCAAAACTGTGCACAATACTCCAGGTACAGTTTCACCAACACTCTGTAAAACTGCTGCAACGTGTCTTTACATCTATATTCTGACTCCCTTAAAGGAAGGTAAACCAATCTTTAGGTTTCCACTTACATATATTCCTCCAAATACCCTTCACATCATAGCATTTTCGAACTCACTGTGTGGGTTCTTATAGAAAGCCTTCTGATAATCTAAAATATGCCAATTCTACTGGATCCCCATGACCTATGCTATAAGAATCAACTTTAAACAATTACAAAGTTTATCAAGTATGATTTCCCTTTCAGAAATGCATACTGAGTCTCTCTAATGTTGCTGTTAATGTCTAAGTATCCAATATCACCTCCTATATAATAGATTCCAACAGTTTCCCGACAAATGTCAAGTTAATTTGTCAGCAGTTCTCCACACTGTCTCTTCTTCCCTTTGTAGATGCTTGGATTCCCTACCATTCATCTATAGTGCTTGGATCACTTTTATGAATGTACGTTTATCTACATCAGCTTCTGGACTCTGCAGAATGTACACGAAAATAGAACACAGTCATCGACAATGCAATCAATACTTCTATTTGTGATTTATTAATGAAGATTTTGGTATGAAGTACATCTGGACTGTCAAGCTTAGCAATGCTCAATCCAGCTGCATGTTTAATATTGCCTTGTTACTGATATGAATTGACTTTATGTCTTTACTTCCACAAGTCCTATATGATCACTTCGTATTTCTGGGTGATTTTCTGGATCTTACTCCATTAAGACAGATGGAAAGTAACTGGTCATTTGCTTTGCCATTTCCCTGTTATCCACCAGAAACTCGTCTCTCCCGATTGCAAATGTCCACACTTGACAATGTTTTTTTTCTTTTGAAATATAGATCATAAATTTTTAGTGTCTTTGTGTTCCTGTTTGTTTGCATGCATGTTCGCTTTTTTATTTCCTGATCAGATTCATGGCCCTCCTTTTCTGGATTGCACTTTTGTGAGAATTCTTAGGATTCCACAATGTCTGCAATTCTTCTGAAGTCACTTCCTGGAATTAATATATTCTTTAATTTGTTATGTTAAGCATCATTGAGTCACTTACTCACTCTTTGGTGTTTTCACCTGAAATAAGTAGACATATCTTTCAGACTATGCAGTATTTCTAAACATCTCCTGGTCCTGACCAGATATATTCAGGAACACTACAGGAGGACAGAGAATTAATAGTGGGGGCCCTGGTTGGTAGCCAAAGGGTGAGGTCCCGGAGGACTGGAGTATAGCTAAGCTGTTCCCTTATTCAAGAAGAGCTACAAAGAAAAACCTGTGACCTATAGACCAGCAAACCTGATATGTCTCGTAGACAATTTTCTTGACATGATTCTGAGAGAGACGATATACATGCATTTGGAAAGGCAGGGTGTGATTATGAGCATTCAGCACGTCTTTGTGCGTGGGCGATCATGGCTCAATAATTTGTTAGAGTGCTTTGGTGAAATGACCAGTAACTTTGACAAGGACATGGTGGTATATGTAGTGTATATGGATTTCAGTAAGGCCTTCAGTAAGGTTCCACATAGTAGGCTGCTCTGGAAGTTTAGATCATATGGAATTGAGGGAGAGCTGGCAAATCAGATCATAGATTTGGTTTATTGTAGGAAAACAGAGGGTAACAGTGGAAGTATGCTTGTCCGGCTGAAGGCCTGTGATGAGTGGAATGCCTCAGGGGTCGGTTCTGGGACTATTACTGCTTGTTTTATGCATGAATATTGTATATATATTTACATATTACAAACATCTATGATTTAGATGAGAATGTACAGGCATGAATTATAAGTTTCAAGATGTCACTAAAATAGGCGGTATCGTGGACAGTGAGGAAGATTATCAGAAATTTCAGAAATTACAGCAGTGCCTTGATCAGGTGAGAAAGTGGGCCGAGAAATGACAAATGGAGTTTGATACAGATAAGTGTAAGTTCTTGCATTTTAGAAAGTCAAATCAAGGTAGGAGTTTCATGGTGAATGGCAGGGCCTTAAGGAGTATATTGAGACAAAGGGACCTTGGAATTCAGGTTCAAGGTTCTCTGAAAGTGGAGTCAGGTAGTGATAGGGTAGTGAAAAAGGCATTTGGCAAACTGGCCTTCATCAGTCAGAGAAATGAGTATCGAAATTAGGGAGTAATGTTGCAGTTATACAGGATGGTGGTGAGGCAATACTGGTAGTGTTAGGTGAAGTATTGTTCACTTTACTACGGGAAGGATGTTATTATACTGGAAATAGTACAGAAGAAATTTACAAGGATGTTGCCAGGACTCAATGATCTGAGTTATAGGGAGAGGTTGGGCAAGCTAGGAGTTTTTACTTTAGAGTGTATGAGACAGAGGGAGATCTGATAGAAGTGTATAAGATCATGGGAAGCATGGATAGAGTGAATGCAATCAGTGTTTTTCCCCCCAGGATTGAGCAACCACGGACTAGAGGGCATTAATTTAAGATCCGAGGGGAAAGAGTAAAAGGGAACCTGAGGGGCAATTTCTTTTACACACAGAGTGGTGTGCACATGGAATGAGATGCCAGCAGAAGTAGTTGAGGCAGGTAGATACTCAAATTTTAAAATGCATTTGGACAAATAGACGGATAGGAAAGAATGAGAAGAATATGGAGTAAGGGCAGCGAAATGGGGTTAATGTGAATGGACATTTTGTTCGGAATGGACCAATTTGGGCTGAAGGGCCTTTCTCCGTGATGTCGGACTCTATGACTCTCACAATTGTCTTCTCCCATTGAATGTTATATTGTACTTCCCCAATTCATTGGAGCGAACTTAACCCTCTAGCCTCCAGTCTTCCATGACGTTTGACCAGAATGTTCAAACATTCGATATTGTATTCAGACGCCGTGTAAAAATGCAACATATTGTTGTCACTATTCCTCCAAAGCTGCTTCAGAGCAAGGTTATTAATTAGTCCTCCTGACAACACAACACCAAATCTGAAATAACCTGCTCTCTAGTTTGGTTCACAACATACTGTTCAACCTACCTAATGCACACTTATGGAACTTATTCTTCACAGTATTAGTAGTCACTGCAGTTTCGGTGCAACTTGAGACCATCCATTATTACTGCAGCACACACGATTATTTGTTACTCATTCGCAGGATGAGGACGTCGCTGGATAACCAGTATTTATTGCCCATGCCAGAGGGCAGTTAAGAGTCAGCAGCGTTGTCTACAGTCTGCAGTCACATGCAGGCCACACCAGGTAAGGACAGCAGTATCCTCCCCTCAAGGACATCAGTGAACCAGATGAGTTTTTCCAACAATCGCCAATGGATTCCTGATCATCATAAATCCTTGATTCCAGATACATATTGAATTCAAATTCCACCATCTGCCATGCAGGATTTGAATTCATGTCCCCAGAATATTACCTGGGTCTCTCGGTGAAGAGCCCAGCGATAATATCACTGTGTCATTGCTCTCCCTTGCATATAATTGCATACCTAATTTTCAGAGCATATGTTGTAAAGCATTTACGTGACAGATTTGGTTTTGATATATAACACACTAAGGTTTGCTTCACCTTGCTATTTGTAACATCCACCCAAACTGATTCTGTGGGAAGTGTGGGAAAGGGTCTGTGACGTTATTAGCGGAAGACTTGAACAAGACGTTCAGGGACACTCACCTCAACGCTGAGATGATCTGAAGAATTGGTCAGCAATACAGGACAAGCATCAATATTCTTTCCCCCCACTTTGCCAGGATAAGTATCACCATATTTTTCTGCTCCATCGCACTCACTGCATATCTGTTATAGCACCTACCCCCGAACAAGGCTCACACGCTATCTGCAAATAAGGCTCCAGCACAACCACACTCACTGTTGAATTCAGCACCTTCCTTCCCCCACTTTTTCTGTCCCTGACGCAATAGCCCCGCACACTAATACCACTGCATGGAAACAACACTTGGTCAGACGCCTTCCGGACATCTCACCCTTCCCCTTCCCCTATAACAGCAATAACAGCAGGGACACCCACTCCCACCCTCACTCCGTCCCTCTTCTTCTCCCATTCCAGGAGAAACATCCTGGAATATGACATAAAGGGTCAAGCAGGGTGTTAGACTGCTCGATATCCGTTCCCTCACCCTCTACCTCGACATGTGGGGAGGATCCTGGAAAGATCCAGAGAGGACCAGGACACCTTGTGTGGAGATTATGAAACGTCGACATCCCATCAACCAAGTAAGCAGCAATGTTCAGTAAAGAGCAATTCTCAATTTAAACTTGCTGGCAGTTCCAATTTCATCTCTCTCACTTTTCAGGCTTTATTAAAAGCATGAATAAAAGACTAAAAATAAAAATAATGTTTATGCTCTTCAGTAAAAATGTTAAAAAGAAAATATAAACGACATAAGTTCATTACGAAAAATCTAAAACATGATGTTCATTCAAAATTATGGACAATCCTCGTAGATACTCGACACCATTTCTCTCAGTAAATTTTCTTACGAGTGTTTGTATTCTAGCATCTGTTTCTTTAATTTCAACGGACTTACGTGCCCTGCTATAAGATGCTCACAGTAAATGTCCCTTCCTCTCTGAACTTTTCATAAACTGTCAATATATTTCCAAATAACTGGATGTTCCACATCAAGTTCGCATTGTCATCTCCTGTGGGCAGCTTCTGCATTATTGTGTGGTTTGTCCTCATTATTTAAAGTTCTTTCATATAAATTCCACATTCCAACTGGAAAAAGCGGTGGACGCCATCCATTTCTTCTGCGTAATCATCTACCTCCATAGTTATCCTCGAACAAGTCCAGCAGTGGTTGCAATTCATCTGGAAGCGTATCAGTCAAATGTTTAATAGCTTCATGAATGTTTTCAATGTGAATAAATGCAAGACCAATTATCATTTTAGCTTTGAAATAAAACTCTAAGTCAATGTTACACTTACTCAAGTATCTTTTTCGCATTTTTACTAAAGGCAATAAACATTATTTTTATTTTTATTGTTTTGATTAATGCTTTTATCGAAACCTGAAAAGGAATAAATATGAGCTGCGCTGAAATTTTCTGCGCCTAAATGGGTCTGCGGCAAAATGGGCTGCACCAAACAGGCCGCACCAAACAGAATGAAGTATTCAGTAAATTACACAGCACAGGGGGACGCCAGAGAACCATCCTAGGCTGTTATGCAGAAGCAGGGACACCCTGGGTAGCTGTCAGGAAGTTCAGAGTAGAGAGCATTACTCATTTTGTGTTTGGAAAGTTGCAACGAATGGAATTCCTCAGGGATCTGTATGAAGTAATCAACAAATTACAATCTATTCTAATGAACCGGATGAAGGAGATGGGGTTCAGTTTGATCATGCACCAGGATAGTCATTCAATAAGATGTCAAATGGAGACAGAGCATCTGCAATGGGATATAGACAGGGGGAGGGTCGAACGTCTGCAATGGAATACATACAGGGGGGAGGGCAGAGCATCTGAAATGGGATACAGACAGTGGAGGGAAGACTGACTGCAGTGGGATACAGACGGGGGAGAGCAGAGCGTCTGCAATGGTACAGATGGCGATGGCAGGGCATCTGCAATGGGATACAGACAGATGGCGATGACATAGCGTCTGCAATGGGATAGGGACTGGAGGAGAGCAGAGTGTTTGCAATGGGATACAGACAAGGGGAGGGCATAGCGTCTGCAATGGGAGACAGACAGGGGAGGGGAGAGCATCTGCAATGGAATATAGAAGGGGGAGGGAAGAGCATCTGCGGTGGGATACAGACAGGGAGAAGACGGAATCTCAGAAATGTGAGACAGACGGGGGGATGGCAGACCGTCTGCAATAGGAGACAGACAGGGGGCGGGCAGAAGGTCTGAAATGGGATGCAGACAGGGAGAGGACAGATCATCTGCAATGGGATAAAGACGAAGGAGTGCAGAACGTCTACAATGGAATATGGATGGGAGAGAGCAGAGCGTCTGCAATGGGATACAGACAGCGGAGGGCAGAGCGAGGGCAGTGCGTCTACAATGGGATACAGACAGGGGAAGGGCAGAGCCTCTGAAAGGGAGATAGACTGGAGAAGGGATGCACGCCTGCAATGGGATACAGGCAGGGGGAGGGAAGAGTGTCTGCAATGGGATACTGATGGGTGAGGGCAGAGCGTCTGCAATGGGATACAGACAGGGGAGGGCATAGCGTCTGCAATGGGATCCAGACGGGGAAGGGCAGAGAGTCTGCAATGGGACACAGCTCGGGGAAGGCAAAGCGTCTGCAATGGGATACAGACAGCGGAGGGCAGAGTGATGGCAGTGCATCTACAATGGGATACAAACAGGGGAAGGGCAGAGCTTCTGCATTGCGATACAGACAGCTGAAGGCAGTGCGTCTGTAATGGGATACAGACGGGGAAGGTCAGATCGTCTGCAATGGGATACAACCAGGACGAGGGCAGAGCGTCTGCACGGGATACAGACAGCGGAGACAGAGCGAGGGCAGTGCATCTACAATGCGATACAGACAGGGGAAGGGCAGACCGTCTGCAATGGGATACAGATGGAGGAGGGCAGAGAGTCTGCTATAGGATACAGACAGTGGGAGTGCAGAACGTCTGCAATGGGACACAGACTGGGAGAGGGCACAGCAACAAGCAATGGCATACAGACAGAGGATGGCTGTGAGCAAAGTTTCAGCAGAAAAAAAGCAGTACAATATATACGTGATGGAAATTTTCTGTTTTGCGGAAAAGACGAAACAGCAGAAATTTATTTAAATGCAAGGAGAATGCAGAACTCAGTGGTTCAGAGGGATTTGTGTGTCTGAGTACATGAATCACATCAAATTTCCCTGAAGATGTAGCAAGTGATTTGGAAGGTAAATGTCGTGATCCTGTTTCGTGCAAGGGCTGTTGGGTATGATCTTAGAGATGTTTTCTGCATCAGTACAGGGCATTGCTGAGATTACATCTGTTGTATTATGTGTAGTTATAACTGTCTAAACTGAAAATAAAAAAAAAAATTGCTTTCGAAACGTCTTTACTCATTCTTGGGATGAAGGCATTATGTTATGAAGAATTAACAGTTCGGCCTGAGAATGAGGGATGTTTTCTTGAACAAATAAGACCTTGAGAAGAGTGTAGTTGGTGAATACCGGATGGATATTTCTTCTTGTGTGGAAGAATAAAACTGGGGAAATACTTTTAGAATAAGTCAGGTTCAAAGGAAAGGTCATTGGACAGAAACATTCTACATGCTGACAGACAAGCTGAGCTTTTCCAGTAATTACTGTATATGTTTAAGAATTTTCATTTTAACACAGACATTGTGAAGACATGAAACGCTTATGTTTACATTATGCAAGCACATATTAACACATTCAAAACAAGTAGGACCACTAATTGTTAATGAATAGATTCTGCAGTAACACACTGCCCTGGAGTCGAGAATGTGATGGAGTCATTTAGTTCAGACAATATTCAAGAAGAGCTCACTGAGTCCAGTGTGGGACTGATAACGTTACTGATTTAACTTCCAGATGGAAAATGTAACCTATCTGTGGAGAAACATTCTATTGCTTCCTTTCTGTTTCCCTATCGCTCATCACAGCAATGTGTGGAGTGAAAAGTCATCTTTACCACTAATGGAGGATTACTTATTCATTGGAATCTGCCCATTGCCTGCAGCAAAACAATTCAGCCAAATTCAACTGTTTCATGAAGAAATCCCATTGTCAGAAGGCTGTGCAAGCAGAATAACTACAGAACTAATTATCTGACTCGATAGTGAGGAGAACAGACAGGAGATTCTGTGGTTGCAAATGGGAATCCGGAATGGTGTGTAAACTCCCACATGCCCAGTGTCCAGGATGTCTCAGAGCGGCTGCAGAACGTTCTCACCGGGGATGGGGGTGTGGGGTGGGGAAGCTGCCAGAAGTCATTGTGCACATTGGTACAAAGGACAGAGTTACACAGGTAGAAATCGTGATGAAATCCTGCAGAGTGATTGTAGAGAGCTAGGGGAAAGGATAAACGACAGTGGTAATAATATCCAGGTTATTTCCAGTGCTCCGGGCTAATGAGGGTAAGAACAGGAGGATATGGCAGATGAAGGGGTGGCGAAAGAATTCGTGCAGGGGGCAGAGATTTTTGGATTACTGGGTTCTTTTGTGGGGCAAGGTGACGCGTTCAGGAAGGACGTGTTGTACCTGAACTGCAAGGGGACCAATATCCTGACAGGCAGGTTTGCAACTGCTGCAAGGGAGGGTTTCAACTAGATTGGCTGGGGTTGGGGAGGGGTGGGATCCTCAACAGCAGGGAGGCAAGTGCGAGGCTGGAAGGAGATACAGTAATCAGAAACAGTAAAATGAAGAGATAGGTCTGGCTAGACAACGAATGGAGCAAGGAATGCCTGTTGGATTAAATTACAACTGTTTCAATGCAAGATGGTTGACAGGTAAGGCTGATGTACTCAGGGCATGGATCGGTGCGTGGGACTGGGATATTATAGCCAATACTGAGACATGGCTGAGGAGGGACAGCACTGACAGCTTAATGTACCAGCGTACAGGTGCTTTATGCGGGACAGAGATAGTGGAAGGAGGGGACGGGGAGTTTCATTTTTGATTAAGGCGAGTAACAAAGCAGTGATCAGAGATAAAATAACTGATGGATCATCCTGTGAGGATTGGTCTGGGGAGCTAATAAATAAGAAGGGAATGGTGATAGAATTTGTATTGTACTCTAGGCCCCCAAATAGTAAACGAGGATTTAGGGGACCAAAGATATGTAGACAGACTGGGGAGACTTGCAGGGCCAATAGGATTGCATTAGTAGGAGATTTTAATTTTCTTAACATAGACGGGGAATGACAGAGAATTAAGGACTGAGATGGGGTGTATTTATTAAGTGTGTTCAGAATAGTTTCCTCAAGCAGTCAGTAGAGGGTGCAACTTGGGATGGGACGAAGCGTGACCTCCTCTAAGAGCTAGAGTAGGGCAAGTGACTGAGGTGACTTGCGGGAGAACACTCTGGGACCAGTGACCATAGTTCTATTAATTTTTAAATATTTATGGAGAAGGACAAAACTGCTCCACATGTTCAAGTTCAAAGTTGGAGCAAGGCGAATTTTGATGGAATTAGACAGGAGCTTGTAGGGGTTGGTTAGAGGAGTTTGTTTGCAGGCGAAGAGACCTCCTGCAAGTGGGAGGACTTTAAAAGTGAAATGTTTACAGTTAAAGGTCTATATGTTACTGTGAGGGTAAAAGGCAAGGTTTGTAGGAAGAGGGATCCGCGAATGTCAGGAGATATTGAGACTTTGACCAGCAAAAAGGAGGCGTGGCTCAGGTCCAAGCAACTGGGATCGAGGAAATACCTGGAGGTATACAGAGGATACGGGAGTTTACTGAAGAAGGAAATCAGCAAGGCGAAAAGGGGGCACAAGATAGCCTTGGCTGAAAGAATAGGGTGAATCCAAAGAGGTTCATTAAGTATATTAAAGTAAAAGGAAAAACTAAATGAGAATATGACACCTAAAAATCCAAAATGGATATGCATGTCTCGAACCGTAGGAGCATTGCGAGATTCTCAATGAATATTTCTCCTCTATCTTTACCGTGGAGAAATACATTAACCTTGGGAGGTTAACAAAGGTCATGGTATTATCTTGGAGTCAGTCAATATCACAGGAGAAGACGTGTTGGATGCATTAGAATGTATGATTTTGGATACATCTCCTGGTCCTAAACAGTTGCATCCAAGAATACGGCAAGAGGCTACAGAAGAAACTACGGGGACCCTGGTTGATATATATGCATCGTCATGAGCTACAGGTTAGTTTAGAGAATATTGGAGAGTACCAAATGTTGTGCCATGATTCAAGAAGGGAAGCAAAGAAAAATCTGGGATCGAGAGACGAGGAAATCTAACATCTGTAGTAGATAGGTTACTTGAGAAGACTCTGAGGGATGAGATATACATGCATTTGGAAAAATAGGGTTTTTTTTTAGAAATAGTTTTTTTTAATCAGATTCCCTACAGTGTGGAAACATGCCATTTGCCTCAACAAGACCAACCGACCCTCCAAACAGTAACCCACCCGGTCCCATTTCCCTACCCTTCACTTGGTGATCGCTACTGATGATGTTACGTAGTCAGGTAATGAAACGTCTGGATATCAAAACTACAGCTCAGCGAGCAAACCTACACCCTACACTATGGGCAACATAGCATGACCAAATCACTTAACCTGAACATCTTTGAATTGTGGGAGGGAAATGGAGCACCCAGGGGAAGCACACACAAACACAGTGAGAATGTGCAAGCACCACACAGAGTGTCGTCCGAAGCTGGAACCAAACCCGGATCCATGGCACTATGAGGCAGCAGAACTAGCCACTGAACCACCATGCCAACCTAGCTTTTTTCATCACAGTTCAATGACACAGGGACAAAATCTATTCTGCCCTTCATCCATGATGCACGTTCCAATATCACATACCATGGATAATTTATTCTCCACTGAAAATGTCATCTTTTTTTATTTATTAGTTTATTATTATTAATTTAAATAATTATTAATAGTTGTATTTCGACTGGAAAGATTGCATGGCTTTGTGAGTGGAAGATCATGCCTCTAAAATTTGTTTGACCTCATTGATGAAATGAGCAGGAATATTGATGAGGGCAGGGCGGTAGACATAGTCTGTATGGTTTTCAGTGAAGCCTTTGATAGGTTGGTCTGGATGATTAGAATAGCATGGCATCCAGAAGGAGCTGGCAAATTGGACACGCAATTGTCTTCATGGTAGTACGCAGAGGATAATAGTGGAAGGATGATCTCGGACTGGAGGCCTGTGACACATGAAGTGCCTCCGGGTCGCTGCTGGGCCCATTCTGTTTGTTATGTATAACAATGATACTCTTGCGAATGTACAAGGCATAATTAGGAAAGTTGAAAATGACACTAAAATAGGTGGTATCGTGGACATTGAGGAAGTATGTCAGAAATTGCAGCAGGACCTTGATCAAACTGGAGAAGTGGGCCGAGGAATATTTTGATGAAGTTAGATCAAGGTCGGAGTTTCATGCTGATTGTTAGGACCTTAAGGAGTGTAGTTGAGCAGAGGGACCATGGAGTTTAGGTCCATCGTTCTCAAAAAAAGGGGTCATAGTTAAACATGGTAGTTAAGAAGGCTTTTGCCACAATGGCATTCATCGGTCAGGACATGGAGGAGAGCAGTTGGCGAGTTCCATTGCAGGTATACAGGACATTGGTGAGGCTGCACTTGTAGTGCTGTGATCAGTTTTAGTGCTATGATCGGAAGGCTGATTTTAAATTGGAATGTGTGCAGACGGATTTTACAAAAATGTTGTCAGGACTCAACAGTATGAATTATAGGGAGAGATAGGACAAGCGAGGACTTTTTTCTTTAGAGCATAGGAGACTGAGAGGGATCTTATAGAAGTTTACATGGATAGAATTGAGGAATCGAAGAGGAGAGGCCATCAGTTTAAGGTGAGAGGGGAATTAATAAAAGAGAAACTGGTGGAAAATGTTTTACACAGAGAGTGGAACACAAAGGGAATGAGCTGCCAACGGAAGTGTTTGAAGCATTTATATTAACGATATTTAACCGGCATTTGGGCAAGTACATGTATAGGAAAGGACAAGAATGCTATGGGCCAAGTGCTGGGAAATGAGTTTAGTGTAGTTGGATATTTGGATCAGCATGGACGGGTTTGGGCCAAAGGGCCTCTCTGCCTCTCTCCATGCTGTAGGACTTGATGACCCTACAAATACAACGGCATTTGGGTCAAACTCTCATCTTTCCTTTGGTCATGAGTTCGGATCATATTTGGACAATGTTCTTTCAAGTTAACTTTGCAGATATTTTGCTTTTCAGTTTGCTATCAACAATACGTGTGTGTGTGTGTGTGTGTGTGTGTGTGTGTGTGTGTGTGTGTGTGTGTGTGTGTGTGTGTGTGTGTGTGTGTGTGTCCGCGCGCGTTTCTCAGTATTTTTCAAAGGGAAGTGTCTATGTACATATTTGCAATATCCTCTCGTCATTCCTCATTCCATCATAGTTTGAGCAATTTTATTTTGGTCATAAACGTGTTGGTTTAGTAGGTTAAAGAAATCTGCCTAACTTGTTCCTAACACTGATCCTGACACACTTTGAGAACTATATCATTGGCCATATCAACAACTTAGTTATAAATAGTTTTTGTGGCCAGTGGAAGATTGGGGCTAGAAAAGGGAGCAGTAAGCCAAAAACTCACAGGGGGTTACAGACTAAATCAGCCAGTGTCAGTGTCGAGGAGTTCGTTGGAGTGGATTCTGAGGGATAGGATTTACATCTATTTAGAAAGACAAGGACTGAAAAGGATCCGTCAATATGGATTTGTGTGATAGAAATCATGTCTAATTAATGAGATTGAGTATTATGAAGAGGTGACAAAGAAGATTGAAGAAGACACTGTGGTATACATTGTCTACACAGACTCCAGCAAGGCATTTAATACGGTACCTCATCGTAGATAGATTACTAAAATTAGGTTATATGTAATGTAGGAAAAGCTAACCAATTGAATACAAAATTAGATTGAAGGTAATAGATTGTTTTCCAGACTGGAGACCTATGGCCAGCGTTGTGCTGAAAGAATCAGTGCTGAGCTCACTGCTTTTCTTCACCGATATGAACAAATTTGATGTGATTATCTTCACCGATATGAACAAATTTGATGTGATTATCAGAGGCATGGTTAGTAAGTTTACAGATAACATCACCAACGTTGTTCAGTGGAGAGTGAAGAAAATTATTTCAGAATATAACGGGATCCTTGACCAACAATGAGCCAAGGACTGGCAGTTGGAGTTCAATTTAGACATTTGTGAGGTTTGGCATTTTGGTAAGTTAATGCAGGGTAGTGCCCTGGGGAATGTTGCTGAACAAAGAGATCTACGGGTGAAGATTCATAGTTACTTGAAAGTAGAGTTTAGTTCGGTAGAGTGGTGAGGAACGTAGTTGGTATGCTTGCCTTCTTTGGTCAGAACATTGAGTATAGGAGTAGGGGTAGCGAGTTGTGCTTGTATGTAGGTGAGGCCACTTTGAGAATACTGCATACATGTCAGTTGACTCTGCTAAAGGATGGATATTGCTAAGCTTGAAAGGGTGCAGAAAAGATTTACAAGGATTTTCTGGAACCTGAGGGTTTGAGCTACAGGGAAATAATGAACAGGTTGAGGCTTTTTCCTCTGGACTGTCAGAGGCTGAATGGTGACATGACAGAGGTTTAAAAAAGTCCTGAGGGGCATAGATAGTCTGAATGGGCAAGGTTCTTTTTCCCAGTGTAGGGGCGTCCAGAACTAGACGGCATAGGGTGAAGGTGACAGGGAAAAATCTTAGAAGGGACCTGAGGGAAAACCTTTTCATACAGAGTCTGGTGGGTGTACTGTCAGAGGACCTGGTGAAAGCGTGTACAATTACACATTTAAAATGTATCTGGATAGGTACATAAATAGGAATGGTTAAGAGGGATGTGGACAAATGCTGGCAAGTGGGAAGAGATCTGTTTAAGATGCCAGATTGGCGTGGACAATTTGGACAAAAGGATCTGTTTCCACTCTGTATGACTCTCTTATTCTCACAGCAGGATTAGCAAAAATTCTAAAAGGGCCATTCGAATGGGAATTCTCTTCCCCGGAAGTTTGTGGTGCCTCTCTGACCACAAGTATTCACAGCTGAGTTAGTTAAAGATTTGAGAGAGAAATGAGTCACGGATAATGGGACACAGGCAGTAAAATGCGGCTGAGACCACAATCCGATCAGCCACAATCTTAATGCCTGGTGGTTAAGGCTGAAATTCTCTAATGACCCACTCCTGCTTCTCAGTCCCATGTTTCTGTGCTCCATTCAACCCCTCAAACCTGCTAGACAGGAGCAGTTGGAGTCTATTTACTGTTATAGCATGGTGCACAGAAACAGAGGAGACCATTTCATTCCTCAGGACTGTCCCACTCGGTTTGGGAGATTTGCAAAATGTAATTGGAAGACCCAGGCTAGATACGAAAGAGGTCGGTCATCTCTCTTTACAGAGCTTCCATTCTCTGTAAATTGTGCTTCATTTTATGAACATGTTGTCGACCCAGATTCAGTGTGAATCCCAAATCTCATCCAGCGATGTCTCACAAAAATCAGTTGGTCTCCCTGATTGCAACATTCCATAAAAGACCTTCCAGAAAAATAACACCTACTAACTTTCCAATAACACAATGGGAGAACATCAGAAACAGGGGCAGGTCATTCACATCCCAAGCCTGCCTCGCCCTTCACTAAGATCAAGGCTGACCTGCTCCAAGTCTTAAATCTTCCTTAATGTCCAAGTCTTCTTGAAAACTTCCATCGAATACAGAACAAAGAAGAGTACTGATGTGGAGATCCTGGTGTTGGACTGGGGTGTACAAAGTTAAAAATCACACGACACCAGGTGTAGTCCAACAGGTTTAATTGGAAGCACACTAGCTTTTGGAGCGACGCTCATTCATCAGGTGATAGTGGAGGGTTCAATCCTAACACAGAATTTATAGCAGAAATTTACAGTGTGATGTAACTGAAATTATACATTGAAAAATTGATTGTTAAGCCTTTTCTCTGTTAGAATACAGTGATAGTTTCACTTCTTTCATCTGTAAATGACAAAACCTTTTTTTATAAGATGCATTCTCAGGTTAGCTCTATACAATGGTGATAGCTAGACAATATGTTGAAGGTGTTGGCCCCCTGTGTTCTCTGTCTATGCCATGATGTTTAGTTTGATTCTAATCTAAAAAGTGAGAAAACGGAGTTTTACATGAATTCATGCAGTTTTTGAGCTCAGAATTCTACATGCATGCATGCAGTTAAAACTTTCAGCTCTCGACGTTGTGCCGTTTATCCTACTCTCAGATCAGACTAACCTACATGCTTCCATTCACCTTGTTCCTTGTGCCTATCCATGAGTGTCTTAAGGGGTATGGGTGGGTTGCATTTCGGCGAGTCGGTGTGGACTTGTTGGGCCGAAGGGACTGTTTCCACACTGTAAGTAACCTAAATCTAAGTATTTGACTCAACTACCACTGCTGGCGGTGCATTCGATACACCCACCCCTCTTTGTGTAAAGAATTTACCCTGATATTTCCCCTAAACCTTCCTCCAATTAACTTAAAATTATGTCACCTACTGATAGACATTTCCGCCCTGGGAAAATGTTTCTGGCTATTCACTCTCTCTATGCCTCTCATCATCTTGTACACCTCCAGTGAGAAAAGCCCTCACTCCCTCATAGTTTCTTCATAAGACCTGCTCTCCAGTCCAGGCAGCATCCTGGTAAATCTCCTCTTTACCCTCTCTAAAGCTTCCTTATCCTTCTTATAATGAGGAGACCAGAACTGAACACAATATTCCCTGTCCAGTCTGAGCAGGGCTCTATCGAGCTGCAGCATAACCTCACGGCTCTTAAACTCAATCCCCCTGCAACTGATAGCCAACACACCATATGCCTTCTTAACAACCCGATCAACTTGGGTAACAACTTTGTGGGATCTGTGGACACAGACCCCAAGATCCTTCTGTTCCTCCACACTGCCAAGAATCCTTCCTTTTACCATGTATTCTACAATCACATTCGAGCTTGCAAGGTGAATCATTTCAGTTTGCACTCCATCTGCCGCTTTTCAGCCAAGCTCTGCATTCTATCGATGTCCCGTTGCAACCTACAATAGCCCTCCACATTCTGTACCACTCCAACCACCTTTGTGTCATCGGCAGACTTACTAGCCCACTCTTCAACACCCGTATTCAAGTCATTTATAAAGGTAACAAAGAGCAGAAGTCCCAGAACTGATCCCTGCCGGACACCACTGGTCTCTCTCAGTGATGTCGCTCTCTGTGTAAGAGAATTCCCGACTTTCACTATCCTCTGTTTGAAGAAAACGTTCTCTGCTCCTGCACCATGACGTATTGATATGAACAAAAGAGGTAACGTAGGTGCTCAGGTAAGAGAGACAGGCCCTAAACTCAAGGCAGTATGTGACTGAGAATGATATCAAGGAGCCTGAACAAAATCGCACATAATGAGAATTAATTATGACCTCTACACTTTTTGGAGTCATTCACTGTACAAGGGAAGATGATTATCATTGGTGGGCATCAATCACCTCAGCCGTGGGACACTTCTGCAGGAGATCCTCAGCGTAGCTTCCTCAGCCCAGGAATCTCCAGCTTGTCATCATAGAATCCCTGCAGTGTGTGGAAGGAGACTATTCAGCCCATTGAGTCCAAACTGAGCAGTTTCGATTCCCTACAGTGTGGAAACAGGCACTTCGGCCGAACCAGTCCACACCGACCCCCCAAAGAGTAACCCACCCAGACACATTTCCCTCTGACTAATGCACCTAACATTTTGGACAATTTAGCATGGCTAATTCACCTGGCGTGCACATCTTTGGATGATGGGAGGAAACAGGAGCATCCGGAAGAAACTCATGCAGACAAGTGAGGAATGTGCAAACTCCACACAGACAGTTGCCCAAGGCTGGAATCCAACCTGGGTCCCTGCTGCTGTGAGGCAGCAGTGTTAGCTACTGAGCCACCGTGCCAGCAGAAGAGGGGGCATTCACTGACGTCTTCAAAATTTTCAGAACAAGTTGTCCCTCTTAAGGTCTTTAAACAGTCTGTTACCATGTGCAGCAAGACTTGGACAACATTCAAGATTGTGCAGTTAAAGTCTGGGTAACATTTATTTAACAGAAGTGTATATTTCCACAGTCAAAGGAGGAGTTCATTCAGCAGCTCAATCTGGTTTCTCAAGAAAGTGGTGAAGCCATTTATCCCATCAAAACTACTGGGCAAGAAGAAGGATAGACCATTCAGCCCCTCCTGCCTGTTGCACAGGAAGGTGGGAGTCTGCTCCCTCCCACATGTCACGTACATGGGAATAGACAGAACCATTTCACACCCGGAGTCACTGACAAAGGAACAGGAAGAGGTTATTCAGCTTGTCAAGCCACTAACTCAGGAACAGGAAAGTGTCAGAGATGCTCCAACATCACAAACAAATGAAGCAGGGGCTGCACAGACAGACTGCTCCAAATTGATCCACATGGCTTAATTACTCATGGTACATATGTGTTACTTTAACATGGTTTTCTGGCAGTCGGAATGAAGCCAACATTTTTAGCCATTCTCCAAATTACCTTCCATCTCAAAGAACGCAGGCCCATGGTCTCCGTGGAGGTCAGAAACCGTTGGGGAATAACTAACTGTTTCAGAATGAAGGTATTGTGGCTGCTGACAGGATTATGTACAAAGTGACATTCTATGCAGTGTCACACAGTAACTGTGCATTCAAGTGTTCAGGGTTCATTCAGAGCCTGTACCTCTCTGTCGGTCGACATTGGGGGCTCTGCAGATGCATGTAAACTGTCGTGAATCAAACATTTAATGAAAAATATGAATTTTTCACCCTATTCAGCTGTTTGGGAAATAATGAGTTTCTGTCCATATCCATCAAGCTTCAACTTCTTCTTGTCTCACAGCGCTACAGATTAAGCACATAGTTACTGTAATCTCTCCTCATGGTAACATCACGCCAGTGTTTAGTCTGGTCAAACTACTTTGCACTCTCTCAGTGACAAACATATCATAGATTATAAAGCAAACCAAACCTTTACACATTGCACCAAATACTGTCTCAACAAAACACGATCAGTGGGAAAGATATTCTAACTTTTACACTTCAATCATTTTGCGTGAAGAGCCACATATCATTTACTTCCTGTCCCTGTATGAATTCTGTCAGTGACTTATGACCAAGGACATCCAGGTCCTTTTCAACAAAAGCACTCGCCAACCTCTCTACCATTTAATAAATATAAATATACATGATGATATTTTTTGTTCAAAACTGAATCATTTTTATACCTTATGAACAGCTAATGCCCAAACACGGCTCCTGCTGCCACCCATCGATCATTCATCCAGAGAAAAACACTATTCTTCTCGTATCTCCATTACCCAATTTTTAATCCATGTGGTATATTTTCCACCCCTACCTACCCATGGACTCTAACATTCCCCATTCTCCTGTATTCAAACATGTCAAGCGTCTTCCAAAATTACAAATAAACCACTCCCATTGGTTCTCAACTGTCGATGTCACAACGGACCATCTCCACAAACAGGTTTATCAAAGATCATTTCGCTTTCCTGAATCTAGGCCGAATGTACCAAATCATATCATTATTCTCCCACTATGCAGTTGTTACATTCCTTATAAAAGGTTCCAAAACTTTTTCTCACAGCTGACATCAAACTATTAATTTTCTGTTTTCCCTCTCCATCCTGTTTTAAATATTTAGGTTGAGAATAGCTGCTTTCCAGTCTGCAGGATCCTTTCCAGAATCTCACTAGCTTTGAAGAATAATCAGAAATTCTTTCACTAGCTCTTTTCTCATCTCAGTCACTCTGAGATGGAGCTCATCAGATGCAGCAACTTATGAAACTTCAATTCAATTAGATTTTCAATGACATACTCTTTTCGTTAATTCTGATTTCCTGCAGTTTCCAATTTTTACCAGTCACTCTGTTCTGGAAATTGGATTCTGTACCTTCCCCTGTGGAGATGGAATAATCCTTTCCTCTCAGTAGGCAGATGGTTTCCGTCAGCTTGTGAATACATTGGAGGACTGCACTTCAGAGATGGTGGATGTATTACCCACTGCTGTCTGCATAGTTACAGAATCAATCCAGATTAATTCATCATGAGTTTCAGCACAGTCCTGTCCCTGGTGTGAGGCTACAGGTTATATTAAAGGAGGGGATACAGTTCAGTGACCACCTCAATTTTGAGACAAGCTGGTTTTACACTTTACACCTGAATGGGTGCAGCTTAGACAAATGTTCCTGGAAATCCCAGAGAGAAAAATACAGTGCCTCGCGCCTCGCAGTTTACACAGCTTCCCTTTTTGTAGTCTCAGCTCCATTTGTTTATCATGGGCCAAGACACACTGTAAATGAAGTATTCAGAGTGGGGTCCCCAGACCCTCGGGGCTCCCTGAATGAACCCAGTAGCTGACATCACAATCCTGAGAACACCATCCACAGAACCTCCATTGACTTTCTAGATGACAGCAGCAAGTCAATTCCCCACACCCGTAGTGCGTCCATTCTGTGTTGAAAATGCCTCGGTCTCCTCAATTTCTCTTCCTGGCTGAGAAAGCTCTTACATATCTACACAGTCGCACAGTAACAGTTCCTCTCTCCAAAGAAGCAGTTGACAATGGAACATTACATTTCTGTACATCTCAGAGACTATAAGAATTGCTTATGGAGTTGATCACCACACTCAGAGACGAGAGATAGAGGGAACATAACTCACGGTCAGCAAGGACATCCCGTAATAAATATGATATTCAAGAATATGTGAAAAGGGGAAATGGTAGAACAACTTCCCAATCTGTTTTCCTTTCAGTCCATCATCAGCAATCTTTTTGCTTCCTTTTCCTCTCTCTGTCTCTTTCTCTCTCTCTCTCTCTCCCTATCTCTCTCTCCCTCTCTCTCTCTTTCTCTGTTACTTTCTCTCTCTCTTGCTGGACATCATCCACTCAACACAAACCTCCCGCTCATCCTTCCTACCATCCCTGATATAATAATATTATTTCTCAGTTGCATTCAATTTTGATAGGTTCACTGAACTGGAAACCTTATTTGTGTTTTTTTTTTCGACAGACTGCCATACCAGCTGAGATTCTCCAACATTCTTTCAGACGGTGGAGAATTTTATTTCAGATCGCCAGCATCCACATTTCCTTGGTTATTTCACCTTTACTGTTGTTGTTTTGCGGGATGCCAGCATCACTGACAAGACCAGCATTTGTTGTCCTTTCTAACTGCCCTTGACCACGCGGCCATTTGTCAAGGCAAAATGGAGACAACCACATTGTTGTAGATCTGAGGTGACACTTAGTTCAGACAGGGCACTCATGTTAGGTTTCTTTACCAAAGGTTATCAATAAAATAACAAAAGAAATCCTGATGGTTTATGGTTGCCATGAGTGAAATGAGGCTTCATTCCAATTTTTGAAATTGGAATTTAAATGTAATCATCGGCTGTGGTAGGATTTCAGACAATGCTTTTAGATTCATAACCTGTGCCTCTGAATTACACAGTCAGTGACATTATTACTCTGTTTAAGAGTCCCTGTTATGAAGTTGCTGAACAGACAAGAACAAGTTTGTGGTCAAACTATTTGTAATTGGAAGAGAGGTCAGAAGAGAACTGGAACCATATAATCTGTTGTTAACGAAGGGGAAGATGATGGCGTAGTCAGCAACAGAACTCAGGTGGAGTTGGAGATTGGGGATATTATGTAGGTGGGTGTCGGTAGGTTTGATCACAGAGAGAATATGGCGACATAAAACAGTTCACGGTAGAAAGGAGACTCAAGGTTCTGAACAGTCTTATCCCTTCTCAGATGTTTATGATTATATATTTTGGAAATGCATGAGAAGGAACTGGTATTTATGACTGAAAGTTTATGTAGTTGTTAAATATAATCAACCAACCAGAATTGCAATAACATTCAGCATCATTTATAGAATTGACAGAGATAGACTTACCAGGAACACCAATAATAGCGAGGATGGGATAGTACCCAGCTTGAATAATCATCAGTACGGCTCGTATCCGCAACTCTAACCATGCCCAATCCTGAGAAAGCCAGTAAAGACCCCAGGATAAAGCCCTGTCCATTTTTGTGTCATTCAAGTCTAATGTTCTCAGATTCTGATCCACTGTTGGAACATTTTAATGTTCTCAGATTCTGATCTCTCTCTCCTTCTCTGTAGCTGCTGATCCCAATCTTGTTGAGGTCGACTGTGCGCCGAATACTATGGCATAACAAGTTGAAAGAAGTCCCTAATTATGGAAGCGGAAAATTCTCCAGTGACCCAGTTAGGTCCAGGAAGAATGATATTAATCACAGTCACTGAACAAACAGCTCCAGTTAACCCCATTTCACGGCAACTCTGATATATCATAATAATACTTAGTGTGGGCGGGATTTTGATATCGATGATTATTGGGTTAATGGCACATCTCCAGTTGTAAACATAGAGGTGAGGAAGCGAGATAATTCTTTCTCTTCACAAGCTCCATGATTCTGCTGTGTTTTGGCAGTATAGGAATTGCTGGGCTCCCGAGGCCGTATGTGTCTGATCACCAGGCCTGCTGCATCTTTTTGTTTTATTTATTTATGTTTAACTTTGACTTTTGTCTGTCCAGCACTTAACGGCTTAGGTGGGTTTAGGCATTTTTGAGAGCCACCTACAGAGCCATAGACGATGTAGATACAGTCCATTCCTTGTGTTCTTGCAGCCGCGGCCTGGTCCTGTGGAGTGATGGTCAAACTCTTACAGAACCAGGATTCTTAGTTTTACCTTTTGCCAGTTATTGCTGGGTCTCAGCAGGGTTGGAAGGCAGTAAATCTCTCCCGGGTGCTACATTGTCTCTGTGATTTCTCTCGGAACTGTCTTTTGATGTTCTTTTCTCCTGAATTGGAGAACTGCATGTCAGCTAATCTGTTTCCTGCATTTCTTTTTTGACATTTGTGTGTTTATTGCATGATACCATATTGGAGCAATTACTGTATTGTAGTTAAATAAATTATTATTCTGCTAAGTGTTCCAACAGAATTAAGTTATTGCAAGCTCCTCTTCCTTTTGTTGTCTTTTATTGACAGTCTTCGAATAAATTGTGTTTGGCATAAAGTCGAATATTTTGACAAAGTAAATTCTATCTCAAACACAGCACCTCACATTTACCAGCGGAATGGGCTGAGCTGGCGGACTGATAATCTTGTCAGGAATTACATCGGATACTCAATCCACCTCTCAGAGCCAGTCCGGACACGCATAAGCCCAGATGAGGTACCTGCTCAGCATGATGCACTGCGTAGACCAGGCTAGTGCACTGCTCAGCAATCCGTCCAGGATCGAACACTGTTTAGAGCTCACCAGTTCACTACTTATGTTTCCAACAGTGCGGTGATATATAAACTTGGACTAGATGATCTGTTCAGCACAGGGCGTTGTGAAGAACACACAAAGGCATTGTTTGATACACACGGACTGGATATCTGTGCAGCATGGGGAGCTGTGCAGTGAATAGCAGTAAATTTATCTATTAATTTGGAGCAGTTACCATCCCAGCAAACGCAGCTGTTTAAACCAATCGCTGCATTGCTGTGTAACATTGTGTTAGATCACTGCCCAGCGTGGGGAAACTTGCAGCTCATGCTGGAAGTGACTGGATATGCAGCACCTCTTCAGTTACAGCTCCAATCTCCACTATAGCGTGACACAGGAGTGATGTGCGTAAGAAACTCACTGTCAGAGAGAGATGGCGGTGGAATCAGTTTAAATACCAACAAATGGGAGGAGGCTGGTTAAAATAGAGGTGGAGATTGAAAGAGAATTTCAGAGAAGGATCTGATAGTAGGTTTAAAAATTGTGAAATGAAACGATTTCGATAGCATCTTGCAATATAAGCCACTGTTTCTAGGATTGATGAGGGAGCAGGATATTGGTGTAAGTTAAGATGATTGAGAGTCTTGGATAAGCAATTGTCCTGCAGCGTTGTAACTGGGAGTAGGATCAGCAGAATCTTCGACTCATTGTGCTGAATCGAACAATAATTTGTCTCAGTGCCATTTTCACTGAATGTCACAGAAAAAATGTCTGCACGAGACAGAGCTAGTTTCCTGGTGTTGTCTGATCGAACTCACCTCATTAACTACCCACCGCACCCCATGGTGTCCCTCTCATTCAACGCCAGCCCGATTTTCCCACCCACCATGGTTGGAGGTGCTCACCATCGCCCAGATGCCCCTGGATATTCAGTGATCCCTGGTACTGCTGCCATCATTAAAAGGCCAATGGGCACACGGTTGATTTTCTCAGTTTGGAGTTGCCCTGCATAGTTTTCCCGATGTTGTGGTTCTGTTCGCCGAGCTGGGAATTGGTGTTGCAGATGTTTCGTCCCCTGTCTAGGTGACATTCTCAGTCCTTGGGAGCCTCCTGTGAAGCGATTCTGTGATGTTTCCTCCGGCATGGCAGTTTACCCGAGCATGGCCGGTAATGGTAAATTACACCACAGCTTGTCGACAGGGGCACCGAGGTCCTGGAGAATAGTCTAGTACAGAGGGGCACCATTCTCTTCCCAGAGCATGGTCTGAGCACACCACCCAGCTCAGTGCAGTATCTGTGTTCCGAAGAAAAGTCCAGCAATACAGGAAAAGCATCAATATCCTTCTCCACTTTGTCAGGATAAGGGTCACTGTATTCTCTCTACTCTCTCACACTCACGCTGTCACCACTACAATGCAGTACGTTCTCTCTCTCTCTCTCTTTCTCTCTCTCTCTCTCTCTCTCTCTCTCTCTCTCTCTCTCTCTCTCTCTCTCTCTCTCTCTCTCTCTCACACACACACACACACACACACACACACCTCTGCAATACTCCCACATGGTTATAAAATGTTCTTATGAGTGCAGTTTCTAGAATTCTCTGGATGATGTCGTTTGTACAATGTTCCACATATTTTTCAAAATAATTCAACTTCAGCAAAATGTTCATTCCCCAGTATGTAACGAATCAGAAAAAGGAGTAAAGTTTTACTTTTTTGTAAAATCACTCAGGATGAAAATGCATCATGAGGCCATTAACCCTCTCAAATATGCTCCACTATTCAGACAAAGGGGGCACATAAACACTTGAACTATTCTCTTCTTGAATACAGGCGCCACTTTGGAGTTTCGCCAGTTTCACTGGACCACTCCGGCAATCCCGAGAGTTATGAAATATTTCACACAGTGCCACCAGTCACTCTGTAACCACTTCTATTAAAGCAAGCTATGAATTGCTGATGAGCTGCTTACCCTTGGTCTGTTCTGTTTGAGAAAAGCCTTGTTTGTTTTGTTCGAGATAGGGCAAAGCTTTCATCTGACTACAATTTTGTTTATAATATTGAAACTCTTCGTGCATTCCCCTGCGAGGAACGATGTAAAATACTGTTTTAAATTCTCTGCCTCTTCCTTGAAACCAGTTCCCCAGTCACATCCTCCAGTGAGTTGTCCCAAATATTCTTTCCTGCCTTCCTTCCAAGGGTAACACACATATCATGAACGATTTTTATTCAATATGGGAAAACTCCTGTGGTTAGTTTCTATTCATATTTCTTACCAGTTTTGAAATGTTTTTCTTTGTATTTTGGTTTATGCAATCTGCTTCTTGTTGCAAAAGTAAACTTCCCAAATGTGGCCAACGCTATAGCTCACCAATCTGAATTCTTTAGTTTGCGATTGATTAGTATCCTTCACAGCCTTTGTGCACCATGGGTGGTTCATCTTCACATCTTCATTTCATCTTCTTTTTCACCAGAGCCAAACATTACGAAGAGTTATTAATCAGTACCGGCATAAATGACCCCCGCCCCCCCCCCCCCCCCCCCCTCCACACACACACACACACACATCTGCTGACCTTCATCTGTGTCTATTTTCACAATCCAGATATATGACATAAATCTGCATTTGAAATGCCTGGCTCTTTTCAATCATTCAGCGGGAACCTACGTATGTGTCTGAACACATGATCAGCTGAGGGTGACTCCACTCTCCCACTTTCCCTGGCTCTGTCATTTCTGTTCGACAATGCTACACTCCATTGGGAAGCTTCCTACATGACATCCTTTTCTCCCAACCAGAAATCCCCTCACTCTGATGTACTGAGCTTTCAGCTGTGACTGTCCCATCTCCCTCGGTTCTGCCCTCACTCCGTCCCCTCCTTCACAGAACAATGATAGATTGCCCCTTGTCCTCACTTCCTACTGCACAAGAATCTGCATTCAGAGAATCATCCTCCCCCACTTCCACCACCTCCAGCAGGAACACACCATCAAACACATCTTCCCCTCCCACCAACTGTCAGAAATTCACAGAGACCACTCCTTCTGTGGCACACTCCATTACCCTGACCACTTCCCCACACCTCCATGGCACCTTCCCATGTAAATGCAGAAGCTGCAGCATTTGCTCATTCATCTCTTCCCTCTTCACTGTCCAAGGCTCTAAACACACCTTCCAGGTGAAGAAACATTTCACTTGTACGCTTTCAATTCAATCTCCTGTCATTGCTGCACACAATTCAGTCTCCATTACATTAGTGAGCCAAATAGAAACTGCTTTGAGGAACATCTCCACTCTGTCTGTTGGAATGATCCTGACCTTCTGATTGCTCCCCATTTCAATAACCTACATTGCTCTCAAGATAATAAGAATTCTTTGAGGAGGTAACGAAGGGTTGGACCAAAGACAGTTACCTATTTGAACTTCCAGAAGGCCTCTGATATGGTACTGCAAAGGAGGCTGCAGAGTAAGATAAGGACCCATGGTGTCAGAGGACAAGTACTAGCATGCATAAAAGGTTGGGTCTCTTACAGGATGCAGAGTGAGGATAAAATTGTCCCTCTCAGGATGGTAGCCGGTGACTAGCAGTGTTCCACAAGAGTTAGTGTTGGGACCACATTTCACTTTATAGGTTAATGATCTGAGTAGCGGGACAGAAGGCATTCTGGCTACGTTTGCAGATGAAGCAAAGACAGGTGGAGAGGCATGTAATATTGAGGAGGCAGGGAGTCTGCAGAAAGATTTTGACAGTTTGTGAGAGTGGGAAAAGGAGTAGCAGATGGAATACGATGTGGGAGGGTATGAGGTCATAAACTTTGGTATGAAGAATACAGGCATGGACTATTTACTAAATGGGGAAAAAAACTCAGAAATCTGAGTAACAAAGGAACTTGGGATTCCAAGCGCAGGATTCGCCTTAGCTAAACTTACAGGTTGAGTCAGTAGTTAAGAAGGCAGATACAATGTTGTCATTCATCATGAGAGGAGTAGTATATAATGCTGGCGATTCTGAGGCTTTCTAAGGCTCTGGTCAGACCACATTTCCAGTATTTTGTGCATCATACATCAGGGAGGATGTATTAGCCTTGGTGTGTATCAAGAGAAGGTTCACCAATGAAAAGTTTAACACATGAGGAACGCTGGAGAACTCTGGGTTTATACTCGATGGAGATTGGAAGGATGACGGGTGATCCAATTGAAGCTTACAGAATACTGAATGACCTGGATACAGACAAAATTGGGAGGCCGTTTGCACTGGCAGGAGGACACATGCTTAGAGCAAAAGGAAACCCCATTAGAAAGGGGATAAGAGTAAACGTTGTGAAAATGTGGAATTCCTTACCATAGAAGGCTATAGAAACCAGATCATTTGGCACCAACGATATAGCCAGGAAAGGGACTGAGGATCTGAAAAGTGACTACAGAGAGTTAGTTTGGAAGCTGAAGAGTAGGACGAGTAGAGTAGTGATCTCAGGTTTGCTACCAGTGGCATGAGTTCGTGAGATGAGGAAGAGTCAGCGAATGCAGTTTTACACTTGGCTGCGAGGCTGGTGCAGGAGGGAGGGCTTCAGATACCTAGACCATTGGGATACATTCTGGGTAAGATGGGAGCTGTACATAAAGGATGGGTTGCACCTGAATTGAAGGGGCACAAATGACCTGTTTGGGAGGTTTGCTCGTGTGATTCGTGCGGGTTTAAATTAGTTTGGCAGGGGGGTAGGAATCAGACCACATGTCTGAGAGGGGGTTAGTTGCAGACGGGACAGTGACAGGGATATATTGAATCTATCAGTTAGGTTTCTCACGCGATGGAACAAAGGGATCAGTTAAAATGCGTCTGCTTTAATGCAAGGAATGTCCGAAATAAGAGTGACAAACTTAGAGCATGGATCAGTACTTCGGGCTACGATTTCATGGCCATAACAGAGACGTGGGTTTCACAGGGGCAGGAATGGTTGCTTGATGCTCCAGGGTTTAGAACGTTTAAAAATATTTAGGGGCGGCGCGGTGGCACAGTGTTTAGCACTGCTGCCTCACAGCGCCAGAGATCCGCATTCAATTCCCACCTCAGGGAAATGTCTGTGTGGAGTTTGCAAATTTTCCCCGTGGGTTTCCTCCGGGTGGTCCGGTTTCCCTCGACAATCCAAACATGTGCAGGTTAGGTGAATTGGCCATGATAAATTGCACGTAGTGTTGAAAGGAGGGGTAAATGTAAGGGAATGGTTCTGGGTGGGTTGCTCTATGGAATGTTTGTGTGGATTTGTTGGGCCGAACGGCCTGTTTTCACACTATAAGTTATCTAACAAAGAACAGGGTGGATGGAAAACGAGGAGGGGGTAGTAGCATTGCTAATCAGAGAGTGCGTCACAGCTACAGAAATGAAGGTTGTTGAGGAAGGCTTGTCCACAGAGTCAGTACGGGTGGAAGTTAGGAACAGCAATGAACAGTCACCGCATTGGAGGTTTTCTACAGACCACCTCATAGCAGTAGAGAGATTGAAGATCTCATAGGCGGGCAGATTCTGGAAAAATGCAAAAGTAGTAGGGTTAATGCTATGGATGATTTCAACTTTTCCAATATCGACTGGAACCTCCTAAGTGCAGATGGTGTGGATGAATCCGTTTTTGTCAGGTGTTTTCAAGAGGGTTTCCTTGCTCAGTATGTAGACAGACGGACGAGGGGCGAGGCTATTTTGGATTTGGTCCTCTGCAATGAGCAAGCTTGGTGTCAGAACTCACGGTGGGAGAGCACTTTGGTGATAGTGATCACAAATGCCTCACATGTAGCATCGTCTGTGAGAGTGAAAGGAGCAGTTTACGATGGGAAGATATTTAATTGTGGAAAAGGAAATTATGATGCTATCAGACAGGAGTTGGGAAGTACAGACTGGGAGTAATTGTTCCACAGAAAGGGCACAGCAGACATGTGGAGACTGTTTAAGGAGCAGTTGTTGCGAGTGATACACAAATATGTTCCTCTGAGAAAGGTAAGAAAGGGTAAGATTAAGGAACCTTGGATGACAATAACAGAGGAACGTCTCGTAAAAAGGAAGCAGGCAGCTTAGGTAAAATGGAGGAAGCAAGAATCTAGCACAGCTTTAGAGGATTACTGGCTTGCGAGAAAGGAGCTCATAAATGGACTGAGGAGAGCCATGATGGGGCACAAAAATAGGCTTGGCAAGAAGAATTAGGGAGAATCCAAATGCATTTTTCTCATACGTGAGGAATAAGAGAATTTTCGGGGAGAATGTAGGGCCGATCAGGGATAGCGTAGGGAACTTATGCATGGAGTCTGAGCAGATAGGGGAAGTCCTAAAGTAGTTTTTTGCTTCGATTTTCACCAAGCAAAGGAAACTTGTTGCAAATGAAAACTCAGAGGAGCTGGGCCAGATCAGTCTTGACCAGATCAAGATTGATGAAGTTGATGTGCTAGCAATGTTGGAAAACATTAAGATTGATAAGTCCCCAGGGCCAGACCAGATTTATCCTAGGCTGCAACGGGAAGCGTGAAAGGCGGTTGCGAAGCCGCTGGCAAGGATATTTGCCTCCTCACTCTCCATAGGCGTCGCACCAGAGGATTGGAATGAGGCGAATGCTGTTCCTTATTTCAAGAAGGGAAATAGGGACATCCCTGGCAATTAGAGACCAGCCAGTCTTACGTCTGTGGTCAGCAACATTTGGAAAAAGTTCAGAGGAATCGGATTTATGACTATTTGGCAAAGCATTATATGATTAAAGGCAGTCAGCATGACTTTTTAAGGGGCAGGTCATGCCTCACAAATCTTATTGATTTCTTTGAGGAGGTGTCAAGACAGGTGGACGACGGTCGAGCAGTGGATGTGGTGCATGTGAACTTCAGCAAGGTATTTGAGAGGGTTCCCCATTGATGGCTCATTCATAAAGTCAGGAAGTATTGGATACAGGGAGATTTGGGTATCTGGATTCAGAACTGGCTGGCTGGCTGAAGGCAGAGAGTGGTTGTAGATGGAAAGTATTCTGCTTGGAGGACAGTGTTGTGAGGGATCCCACAGGGCTTTGTTCTTGGGCCTCTGCTCTTTGTAGTTTTTATAAATGACACGGATGATGAGGTTATGGGTGGGTTAGTAACTTTGCTGATGACACAATGGTGGGGGTGGCGTCGATAGTAAAGGGGGCTTCTGTAGGCTGCAGCGCGACATAGATAGGATGCAGAGCTGGGCTGAAAATGGCAGATGGAGTTCAATCTGGATAAATGCGAAGAGTTGCATTTTGGAAGGTCAAATTCGAATCCTGAATATAATATTAAATACAGGATTCTTGGCAGTGTGGAGGAACAGAGGGACCTGGGTGCGCAAATGCACAGATCCCTCAAAGTTGCCACCCAAGTGGATAGGGTGTCAAGAAAGTATATGGTGTTTTGGCTTTCATTAACAGGGGGATCAAGTGTAAGAGCTGCGAAGTTTTCCTGCAGCTCGACAAGTCCTTGGTGAGACCACACTTGGAATATTGTGTCCAGTTGTGGTCGCCCTACTATAGGAAAGATACAGAGGCTTTGGAGAGGGTGTAAAGAAGGTTTACCAGGATGCTGCCTGGACTGGAGGGCTTGCTTTATGAAGAAAGATTGAACGAGCTTGGAACTTTCTTTCTGGAGACAAGGAGGAGGGAGAAGAGCTGATCGAGGTGTACAAAATAATGAGAGGAATAGATACAGTCAATACCCAGAGACTTTTTCCAAGGGCAGGAAAGACTAGTACGAGAGGTCATAGTTTGAAGATATGAGCAGGAATGTAAAAGGGAGACATCAGAGGTAGGTTCTTTACTCAGAGAGTTATGAATGCATGGAATGCATTGCCAGCTCTGATGGTGGAAGCAGAGTCATTGGGGACATTTAAGCGACTGCTGGACATGCATGTGAATAGCAGTCAGTTGAGGGGTGACTAGGTTAAATTACTACATTTACATTATGATCAAATCTTGGGACATCATTGTGGTCCAAAGGGCATGTTCTGTGCTGTACTGTTCTATGTTCAATGTTCTATTTAGTATATTTAAAACAGACTCAGATAAGTTTTGATTGACAAGTGGATCAAAGATTACTGAGAGGAAGCAGGAAAATTGAGTTGAAAATCTGTCAGTCGTGATCGAATGCCGGAGCAGACTTGATGGTCCTAATGGCTTCAGTTCTGTTCGTATAGAGTTGTGGCCTTATAATATTTCATTCCTGGATGGCACGGTGGCTCAGTGTTTTGCACTGCTGCCTCACAACATCAGGGAACTGGGTTCGATTTCCTTTGTGTGTTCTCGTTTCCTGCCACAGTTCAAAGTTGTGCAAATTAGGTGAACTGGCCATGCTGAATTGTCAATTGTGTTCAGGGATGTTGATGCTAGGTGCAATAGTCAAGGGTCTATGTATAGTATTATGGTTGAGAATGAGATTGTGTCGCATACTCTTTGCAGAGTCATTATGAACCTGGTGGGCTGAAGGGCCTGTTTCCATACTTTAGCGATTCTAAGAAAATGCAGGCTGCTGCAATGTTCCAATGAAGCACAACCCAAGCTCGAGTAACACCTCACTTTACACTTTGTTACGTTACAGTCTGTAGGAGTTCATATTCAATTCCATAAATTCACAGCCTGAACCGATTATGGCTGCTCTCCATTTTCCGTACACTGTCCCTCCTGGGCTCCCTAAGTTCGTGTCTTGTTTACGTTGCATTCAACAGAGAAAATAAACTTCTAATATTTACTCATTAATTTAAACCCATTATATATCTGTGTCTCTTTCACCACAATTTAAAGCCCATTTGTCTTTCACACTGGGCTTCCAATCATTCTTTCCCACCTCTTCCAAGATACAAAAACACTCATTTTCCAATCCTTTACACTTCTGAAGAAGATTTTCACTGGACTTGAATCAGTAACATTGTTTCTCTATCTCTGCAGATGTTGCCAGGCCCACTGAATTCCTTAGAAATTGAAAAGTTACAGAATACATTTTCAATTTAGCTTGCTGGGAGCTTTGAGGAACAGTCACAGAATCCGAAAGATTAACTCTGCTTTCACTGCACAGATGCTGTCAGACTTGTCAGTGTCTGCAGCAATTTCCGTTTTTGAATAAGTTTCAAACATGTGTGTCAAAGCTGCTCACACGCCCTGACCAACATGGAAGTGAATTATAGCGCAAAGTATACAAATTCATTTGTTCTGAATCTACATAAGGCTGTTATCACCGACACTACAAAGCTCTTAAACATGGTCATGGAGAGAAACAGAGTGAAACACATTCGCTTTAAACAGAAGCATGGCATTACTGGAGGGGAAAATATTCAGGTGAAAATGTTAAATGCTTTTGAGGAATGCGACAAATTGGAGGCATGGCATCATGAAGATACCCTAACAGGATGAGAATTTTTTATAAATGGAAGCCTTCCCACATCAGAAACTGGGATAAGGCATTGTGTACAGGGGAGAAGGGTGACCGAGTCCCCAGGCGAATTGAGGACAGGCAGCAGAATTGTGTTGCAGATATTGCAGCTCAAACTGGGCTTTCATGTGATGCTGCAAATCATAGCTGCTCTAGCAGCAGCAGCAGCAGTAGAATTATATTCAACCTCAATATAATCTCTCAGTCTACCATGACCATGAAGTCGATCTCCGGTTCTGTGATGAGTGTGGGTGAATATGCCACCGTCAGAACTATGTGTATCTAAACCTGATGACAACCCATTCAAGCTACCGCACCTACAGCTTACATTAACAAACAGCAGAGCTAACATCTGATAGAGAGGGCATCATGACACCAAGACGGTGACCATTTCTTTTAAAACCAGCTGTGAATTACTGCTGACCTGTCCACTTTTACTCTTATCTGTTAGAAAAATCCTTGTTCCTTTTGTTAGAGACGGTTCAATAACTTCCCTCCTATTACCATTTTGTTTACATCATTGAAATAAGTACTGTACCTTTCCCTGTGAGGAAAGATGTAAAATATGGATGTAAATTATATGTCTCCTCCCTGTAGCCAATTCTTCACTCACACCCTCCAATTATCCTCAGTATACTTTACTGCTTTAATTTCTACCTAAGGTCACACACTCATCTTACACTTTTTTATCCGCTCGGAAAAGCTCGTGCTGCTTGTTTTTGTATTTCTTGTCAATTTACTACATCATGTCTTTTCTCCGCTTTTCCTCCCTCTCTAGATTCATACAGTCATGTAGCGCACAAACAGGCCCTTTGGTCCAACTTGTCCATGCTGAGCAGGTTTTTCAAACTAAACGAGCCCCATCTGATTGCATTACGTCCATATGCCTCTAAACTGTTTCCAATTATATGTTTGTCCTAATGAGTTTTAAATGTTGTAGCTGGACTTGCATCTCCCACTCTTCCTCCGACAGCTCATCCCATATACACACTTGTGTGAAAACATTGATCCTTCGTCCATTTCAAATCTTCCCTCTTTCACCTGAAAGCTATGCTTTCTCTGGTTTAACTCCCCCATCTTGTGGAAAAGACCTTGGCTGGTCACTCTATTCATACCTCTCCAGATTTTATAAACTTCTACAATGTCATCCGACAACCTCCTGCACACTATCTGACACTAACTTCACGAACGAGCACGTAAAGATAAGTACTGCAAATTTGAAACAGTATTCAAATGACAGGTAAATAACACTCAGCCCAAGCTTCATACTGAGATTTGTCTTTCTCCATGTTACAATTATAAGGCAGCAGGAAACTGTTACGAGTACCAGTAAGAGGTCAAACACCTGAATTGCTTTGTCCAAATCGTGTGATGGTCTTTACATTGAAAGCGCATCTCTGGCCTGAACCATGTAAGAAGGGGAATTCTTGTACCACACATTCAGCGTCTATCTTTAGCAGAGTGAGATGAAGTCTGAGTATACTTTTTGAAATTTGGATCACAGTGTGAATTCAGTGCAAAGAGGGAGAGGTGTTTTCAATATTGTTTAGGCCAAGAAGGAAACTTTCCGTAATGAGATGTGAGTAGGACGTGTAAAACAGCATGACTGAAAAAGCCGAGCCACACTGAGACCAGAGCAAAGTGGTAGCACAAAACGCAGCTTGATGCTACTGCAGAGAAGGTAGACTTGATCAAAGAGTTTCAGGTGAAGTGCGTATGGGCCATAATATGATAAAATGTACTCATATATGTATTCATACTCAGAGGAAGGACCTGGAATCTGGAAGGGGAGACGTGCAGGGAAGAGGATGGAGCAGAAATGGCAGTGTTTTCTGGGCGGTAAATCAGGAACCACAGCTGAATTTCATGCCTCACATTAACTTATGGTCCCTGAAATAAACATCCTAAATCTGGCCATCAATAGTAATCTTGAGAGCTTTTGTCAACCATGTGTGGTTCACCTGCTTACCGAGTTCCTTTTTGGAAGAGAAACAATAGTTACTGAGCGGTTTGGGATATCTGCTTGAATGTCTGCTCATGTATACTCACTGACCTTCCTCTGGGTCTATTTTCACATTCCGGTTCAGACCAGACGTGAGGCAGAAATCCTCAAATTAGATGCCTGGTTCTTTTCAATCATTCGGGGGGAGCTTCTGCATGTGGTCGAACACATGATCAGCGTAGGCTGACTCCATTCTCCATGTTTCTCCACCTCTGTTATTTCTGTTTGATGATGCCACATTCTTCTGACTTGCGTCTAACGTGACCTCATTTTCCTTCAAACCAGAAATGCCCGAACTCTGGTGGACAGGGGCTTCAGCTGTTACTGTCCCATCTCCTAGGGTGTTGCCCTCAATCCGTCCCCTCCATCCCAGAACAATGATAGAATCCTCCTTGTCCACACTTCTTCCTGAACTAGAATCCACATTCACATAATCATCTTACGCCATTTCCACCTTCTCCAGCAGGAAAGCACCATCAAACACATCTTCCCTCCCGCCCACTGTCAGTAATTCGCAGGGACCATTCCCGCTCTGTCCCCACCATCACCCCGAACACATCCCCACTCCCCATGACACCTTCCCATGCAATTGGAGAAGCTGCAACACTTGCTCATTCACCACTTCCCTCCTCACTGTCCAAGGCCACAAACATAGCTTCCAGGTGAAGCAGCATTTCACTTGTAACCTTTCAATCTGGTCTCCTATCATGGCTGCTCACAATGCAGTCTCTCTGTATTGGCGAGACCAAACATTAGATTGCTTTGAGGAACACTCCCACTCTGTCTGTAGAAATAACCCTGACCTTCTCTTTGCTTTCCATCTCAATAACCTACCTTGTACTCATGCTAACCTTTCGGCCCTGGGCTGCTGCAATGTTCCAAGGAAGCACAACCCAAGCTCGAGTAACAACTCACTTTACACTTTCGTACGTTACATCCTGTAGGAGTTAATGAACAATTTCACAACTTCAAAGTCTGACTCCATTATATTCTGCAGTTTCCGTACATTCTCCTTCCTGGCCTCCCTATGACCTTGCGTGGTTGTATCTTCTTTATCGTTCACTCAATCGAGAGAACCCCTTTTCCCCATTCACATTTTAATTATTAGGTTACTTCACATGATCTTCTCGTTCACCACTACTAAAAGCATGTTTGTCTTTTGCCACACCCTCTTTTACCCGTCAACCCACTCCCCACATCTGTCAAGGGATTATAAAGCTCATTTTCCAATTCTTTTCAGTTCTGAAGAAGTGTCATACTGGACTTGAAATGCTAACTCTGTTTCTCTGTCTCTGCAGATAATACCAGACCTGTTGAGTGTCTCTAGAAATGAAAAGGCTCAGAACAAATTTTCAATTAAACAAATAATTATAGATACTGGAAATAAAAATGCAAAAATTGCTGGAGAAAATGGGAGCTTTGTAGAAGGTTCACTGATCCTGAAAGATTAACTCTGCTTTCACTGCACGAGATTCTGCCAGATCTGCTGAGTTTCGTCAGCAATTTCTGTTTTTGAACAAGTTCCACAGATGTGTGTAAAAGTTGCTTAAATGCCTTGCCTAACGGAACGCCGTGCATGGGAAGTGACTGATAATGCAAGGTGCGCAAGTTTCTTGATCTGAAACTGCATAAGGCTGGCATCTCTGACACTGCAGAGCTCTTAATCGTGGTCAGGGAGAGAAACAGAGGGGAACACATTCACAACAAACACAGAAGATGGCATTGGGCGAATGGAAAAGATTCAGATGCGTATGTGAAGGGGTTTGAGTAAAGTAACAAATTGGAGGCGTGACACCAGGGAGAGTAGAATGAGAATAGGAAAATGGAAGTGTTACCTCATCAGAAACCAGTTTAAGACACTGAGTACTTGGCTGATGGATGAATGGGTCTTGGTGTGAACTGGGGGATAGTCAGTAGAATCGAATTGAACATATTGGAGCTCAAAGTGCATATTCATGTGGTGCGGTAGAATCGCAGCAGAAGCAGAATTGTGTTCAACTACAATTCGTAACGTTTTCCCCAGGATAATCCCTCAGCCACCCATTAACATCAAGCTGATATACGGTTCAGCGATGAGTGCGGGTGAACATGATAGAGTCAGAACCATGTGTACCTAAACCTGATGACAACCCATTAAAGCCACCGCACTTGACTGGTTACATTCGAAACAGCAGGACGAACATCTGATACAGAGGGTGAAATGATCCCAAGACTAACAGATCAGATCGAAGTTCTGCAGTGCTGTCACATCCAGACATAAATGTCGATGGACTATTATACAACTCACTGGGGAGAGGACTCCATAAATATCGCCATCCTAAATCACGGGACAGCCTTGTACATCAGTGTAAAAGACATGGTTGTATTACCTGCACCTTCCTCAACCAGACGTATTGAGTTGACGATCCACCTCACCCTCGCCATGCTGCCCGCAGAATCACAGATGCCAGTCTTTAATCGATCTGATTTGCTATATGTGACATGAAGAAACAGCTGAACACAGTAGATACGACAAAAGCAATGGGCCCTGACACGATTCCTGCAATGGGACTGAACACTTGTGTTTCACAACAAGCCGTGTCCCTAGGGAAGCTGTTTCATTCCAGATCCAACTCTGACATCTCCCTGGCAATGTGGAAAATAACTCAGCTATGTCCAATACCATAACAAGAGAATAACTACGGTCTGACCATTTACCACGCCCTGAGTCCTGTCACGATAGTCACATTGGTGGGAGTTCTTTTTGACAGAGCTGTCAAGCAGCGCAGAAATAACCAGCTCAGTGTGGTTTCAGATAGGTCCCCATGAGGAGATGGTGATGTTGTGGAAAAGTCACTGGATTACTAATCCAGTCCAGACTAATGCTCTGGCAGCTGGTGGACGTTATAATTAATAAAATATCGAGATGTAAAACCTGGAGTCATTAACCTTGAAGCCAATGTCGATTGTAAACACCAAGTTCCTTCCTCAATGTACTTTCAGGAGGTGAATCTCTTGTTCTTTCCTGGTCTGGCCTAAACGTGACTCCAGACACACAGACATGTGATACACTCCTCAATGGTCTCGGAAACTGACAAGCAAGATACTCTATTGTATCAAAGTGTTCCGGGGTCTTAAAGGATAATACTGTACAGATCACCCGGCACGAGCCTCAGTATTGGAACGGAAAATACTACCATGTTGACTCTGCAGAGATTTCCTTCCTAACATCTGAGAGCAGGTGGCAGGATTTACTGAGCTTTCCTACAGACTGCACAGAAACATCGGGAATGGAGGAGTTCATTCAACACACTGAGCCTCCTCCATTCTCGTTCATGGTGAAAATCTCCTCAATTCAGTTTTCCCCACACAGTGTTCGTATCCTTTAGTATGTTTAAACATCGGAACATATAAAATCAGAACTATTGTAATCGCTTTGGTCCATCAATTTTGATCCTCCAGTCAATATACAGGCAGTTATCCAATAAAGGTGTGTTTATTAAACGCAATTTCGCTGCACCACAATTTGTGAATTGTGCCCTTTTCTTTATAAAGTGAGCTCCCGTTCACTGTTATGGGAGACCGTCTCTGGCACCAGCTGAACAGCAAATCCCATCTTCAGGATCCCTCTGTCTGCCAAATGCAAATCAGTGTGTTCAGCTAAAGCAGGAATGTAATCCCCTCTGCAAGCCTTGACACTGGGGCAGAATGTGGGATTTGTAGTCTTAAATTAGAAGGAAATTAATTTCAAACCGGGAGTGGAATGTCTTGGATAGAACCGGAATTCTGCATTGGCATCACGTGGTCAGTCAGCTCACGCGCTTTCTGAAGAAGATCTTGGTGAAAGGTGCAGGGCTGTAGTCAGTGACTGTAGTGTTAAAGTGTGACATTTACTGTACTAATTAATTGCAATATACGGTTTAAAGATTTATACAGCCTCGGTTTGGATGGAATGGATGAGGGTTGCTGAGGGATAGACTATAAATCTTTTAATCTTTTTAATCCGTCTTCCCTGTCTGTGGGAGTATTGTCGGAACACTGCACTGTTGTATATGTTTCACCCTGTTTATAAAAGGGAACAGGATAAAAGAATGACGGGTTGCATAAAATGTTTGCTGGAGAAGTTTCTAGATACCTTTGTCTAATGCTGCTCCAAGTTTGAAACTCCCTGTTATCAAGACCTTTCTTAACCTTGTGACATCATTCAAAGCATTCAAACTGCTGCTCAGGAACAGGGAGAAACTGGAAGTAGTGACTCAACTGCTCGATACTGGGACACAGGAACAGGAGGCAGTCACTCAAAGGGTCGAGATTGGGATACAGGGAAACCTGGAGGCTAATGAGGCCCCAGATTTATTTTCCCCAGGAACAGGAGGAGGTGACTCACTACCCACCCGTCTGGGACACTGAGAGAAAAGGGAAATCGGCTTATTACTAAGAGAAATAGCTGAACAAGTTGCATGAGCGAGCCATTCAATCCTGCTCCAACATTCTTCAAAACCATGACTGATCTGATTGCAATTCCCTCATTCCATTTTACAGAGATTCCCCTCTCTGCAGCCTCTGCTCCATTTGTTGGTCATGTTGCAGAACCAGATACTGGAACTACAGTCACCATGTTTCATCCAGAGTTGGATCACCAAAGCCTCTGGTCTTCCTGAATTTCCACAGCATTTTAAAACATAGCCTCCAGGAAACCATCCCCAACACTTCCACGAATGTACAAAAACTAGAGTTAAGTTAAATGTCAGTGAAATGCAAGTGAGAAGCCTGGTCTGAATCAGTAAAAGTTGTGGGGATTCCTCATGTTACTGAGCACATAGCAGCAGAGAGTGATTAAAACAGGCGTTCAATGGATAAGCACAGAGCAAGTTACAAAGATGTGCCTCAAAACTGCTAAAACCTCACTCTCCAACATGGAGATCAGGGAAGGACACTGGGACACACACAGAGACAACACATGCTGACAGACCCAGACGGACACACAGACATATTAGCATCTTTAGGATATAATTAGTTAGGTTATGCTTAATGATGGGATCAAGGCTTGTTGTGAGAAGGCAGGAGAATTGGCTTGAAAAGCATGTCAGCCATGGTCAGTAGCTCAGTAGACTGGATGGGCCAAATGGCCTTTTATTCTGCTCTAATTATTTACAGTCTACGGTACATGCATTTATCTGTGTTTATGCGTATACTTGTGTGTGTGTGTCCGTGTTTTTGTGTCTGTGTTTTTGTGTGTTCGAGTGTGTCTGTGTGTATATGTCTGTATGTGTGTTTGGGTGTGTCTGAGTGTGTTTGGCTGTGTATGTATCTGTGTGTGTGTCTGTGTATGTTTCTGCCTCTCAGTATTTTGAGAAATGGAAATATCATTGTACATTTAAAAAAAAAATTCTATTCTGTTTGACATTCACCTTTCCATCATAGTTCGAGGAACTTTGTTTTCGTCATGAATTTGTTATTTTAACAAATGATGGAAATCAACCTGACCTCTTCCGAGGATGACCCTGACCCAATGTGAGACCTATAACATTGTCGATATCATCAACCTGGTTACACCGATAATTTGCTGTGACCAATGGAATGGGGGCGTGTCGATTTTCAAGACTTTTAAGAAATGCCAACCAAGTTCCTTGCTTTCCAATGTGGCTGATTGGGCTTCTCAGGACTCATGGTCAATTTGGCTGGACATCGAGGCCTTCTAGGCAAATTGTCCCCTCATTAATCTGTTGTTCATAGACAAGATGAGGATTGTTATGGAGAATTGCAGAAACCGATTGTCCTGAACACAGTGAAAGCAAGGAGAATGATGGGACAAGTTGAGGGCACTTTACAAAACAAAAACTTCGGCTTTCACTCTTATTGTAGGATTGATAGGATTTCAGCCGGGATTGATGGATTCTGGCTTTATGCTCTGGGAATCCAGATGAGTTTTCTGTTTTGGAGAATTTTTTGACAGGGAGGTCATGATGAATTTTGAGCAACTGAGCCAGGAATATGAGGTATCTGGGAAGGACCTCATTTATTACTTTCAGCTTCAGTACTTTATACAGAAAAAAATACTATATTAATGGTTCGTCTCTGTACGTCAGATATGGAGACGAGAGTGCTTCAGAGTATGGGCTCTCTCTCTCGTTCAGCACCTTCTGTCATTTATTAGGAGGTCGTGTCTTGAAGGACATTTAGCCTGTTACACCAGTGCAGGAAGAGCGTATTCAGCCCCTGGAGCCTGATATACAGTTAGGGGAGGAGGCCAGTCAGCTCCTCGAGTGGATAACACTGGGCCCAGAGTAGGCCATGCAGCACGAGTACCCTGTTATACAGCAATAGGAGCAGTCTAGTCAGCCTCCTCAAGTCTGTAACATAGGAACTAGAAGAGGTCACACAGGGACTGGAGATTGGTGCACTGGAATACCAGGAGGATATTCAGTCCCATCGAGCCTGTTGCACAGGAATTGGAGGATGTAACCTATAAGATTTCTTATGGGAAATCAGGAAGAATTTTACCTCACGTGTCTGGTGTATGGGAACAGAAGAAGGCCAATCATGCCCTCAGTCCTAGATCAGGGATTCAGGAGAGACCGTTCAGTATCTCTAGCCTGTGATGGAGGAATATGAGAAGGTTTTTTCACCCTCTCAAACTGTTACACAGCAACAGGAAGATTGCATAAGACCTAACGACACTTACACATAAACAGGAAGAGGACAGGCAGACCATCGAGATGGTGATGTGGAATACCAGAAATACATCAGCCCAACGATTTTGTGCACAAGGAAGAGAATGACTCCATTCAGCGACTCCGACCTCTTACAGAGCAATCAGAGCAGGTCATTTCACGCCACGTGCCAATTATACAGGATTGGAGCGAACAAAGAGATTATAGAGAGGGAAGAATTTAGAATTATCACCGTCACGATGGAATATATAGTTGTGAGAAAACTGTTGAAATTTAAGAAAGATTATTAAAGTCGATTATTCAGGAATTAATGACAAGAAATTTGAAAAGTCAAACCTCAATCCATCAGAATCAACATGATTTGGATCATGGGGATCCTAGAGATGAAATATGTGGACTTCCAGAAGGCATTGAATAGCTCTGCACAAATGATTAATCTGCAGAATAAGATCGTTTACGATTAAAAGTAATTAACAGCTTGGCGACAGGCTTGGTGAAGCAATAAAATGCAGAGAGATGGAAAAAATATAGGTCATTTTCTGTTTGGCAAAATTCAACTTTTAGGAAACCATACGTCTTGGTCCCTGGCCCCAACTATTTACAATCTATAGTCTTAAGTAGTTGAGAGGATAGAACATGTTCTTACCAAATTAACAGATGACACTAACTCAGGTGAGAAATTGCAATGAAGATGTAAGAAGTTGGAAAATGTATATGGATAGTTTGGGGCAACAGTTGACAGAAGAAACTGAACAACGAAAAGTATGAGTATATCCGTTTGGATCAATGTAGCAGAAAGGCAAATTATTATCCAAATGGAGAGAGACTTCAGAATGATTAGGTACAGAGCAATCTGGCTGCCCGCGTCCATACTACAGAATACTCAGATGTAGGTACAGCAGATAATGAGAAAGGCAAGTGCAACTTTGGCATTTATTTCTTAAACAATGGATTATAAGGGGAGGGAGGTGTGAGATTGCAACTGAGTACTGTGTGCAGTCTTGGTGTCCTGACTGTAGGAGGGATGTATTTGCAATGGCGGCAGTTTAGAAGTGGTTTACTCGATTACTCCAGAGATGAGGAGATTGTCCTCTGAAGAGAGATTGAGCAGTTCAGGCCAACACTGCCTGCAGTATAGAAAAATGAGAGGAGATGTCAGAGGTCTGGGCGATGTTAAAGGTGATTGACAATGTAGATGCAAAGTTGATATTTCCTCATGTGGGACAATCTCGAATGACCCTAAAACCGTAGTTTTAGGATGAGGTGGGGGAGAAATGAAACAGGGATGAGAAGAACATACTTCTGTCACAGGGTTGGGAATCTGAGTAATTCACTGCCCCAGAGTGCAGTAGGTGCTGGGATATTGAGTAAGTGAAGCAATATGGAGAGCGGACAGAAACGTGGAACTGAGGCTGCAATGACACCGGGTTTTTTTGTATTCAATGTCGGAACAGGTTTGAGGGGCTGGATTGCCGACCTAATGCTCCTCGTTCTTATTCAGCCCTTTGAATGTGTTACATATAAATGGGGAGGACTGGTTATCAGACAGGAAGCAGGCACTCCGGATAAATCAGCCTTAGTCAGTTTGACAGAACTAGTGGAGTCACACAGTGACCAGTGCAGGGTCCACAGCTCTTTACAATCTGTATCAATGATCAGGAGGAGTGGAACAAATGTACTGTAACTATGTATGCCGATTAAACTAAGATAAACAGGAAACTATATTATCGAGGGAAGGTGGAGAGTCTGTAATTGGATATGGACAGGTGAAGTCAATGGATAAAAGTTTAGCAAATGGGATTAAAGATAATATATAGTCTGTCATTTTCTTTCGGAAGAATGTTAGGTAGTATATTACTGAAAAGGAAAAATACTACAGGACTTAGTGATGCAGTGTGTACTGGAAGGTTCATTCTGACCCGATCAGACACGGGAAGTGTTGCTCCATCTTCCTGATGTTCCCAGGGACCCCATTGCTCTCAACCACCATATATATCCTCCGTCTCCAAATGGTGATTTTTACGTCGGCATATTGGGAGATGGTGGATCAGTCACCCACTCCTGCCTGGAAAGTTCGGGATCATAGAAGCTGAGTGAACAGTGATCCTGGCAGCACCGTCCTCCCCCTGATGTGAAGATGCAGGTCGTGTTAAACGAATTGACACCACTCTGTGACAAACTCCTTGTACAGTCAGGGTCCCCTCACACTCTGCTCTGGGGTTAAATGTAACTTGGGAAGCTGTACCTGGAAAACCCGGTGTGGATACAGCAGATCCCTTTCCCCAAGGACACTCACTCCGTGGTTTCCGATCTTCCTCTCTGTGCAGCCTCTGCTCAATTTGTTGTTCATCTTCCAGACGCAGGTGTTGTAACTACAGTCTCCATGCTCCATCCAGAGTTGGGTCACCAAATCCTCAGGTCTCCCTGAATGTCTGAGGCGGATCACAGCACAACCTCCAGCAAGCCATCCAGAGCACTCCTCGAGCATTTCAATAACAGGATTCAGTCAGAAGCCCCTCAGCTACAATTAGACGCCTGCTCTTTTACAATTATACTCGAGAGGTTTCCTCGTGTTACTGACTACACAATCATCTGAGAGGGATAAGCACAGGTGATCAGTGGACACGCACAGTCCAAGATTCAAAGGCGTGTCTAAAGCTGCCAGAACCCCTGTCTAATTTGGAGCACAACATGGGGCACACCAGCAAGTGAACAGCAGTCAAACACACACACCCCTGCCCATGGAGCAGTACATGGGACACACCGGGAAGTGAGCAACAGTTAAACACATACACCCCTGTCTATGGAGTACCACATGGGGCACACCAGGAAGTGAACAACAGCCAAACACTTACACCCCTGGCCATGGGGTACCACATGGGACACAGCGGAAAGTGAACAACAGCTCAGCACACACACTCCTGTCCATGGAGCACCACATAGAACACACTGGGAAGTGAACAGAAGCCTGACACATACCATTTCATTGTTTCTGAGCTTCAAAATTCCAGCTCTCGATACACTAGGGATCCAAATGAGACCCACAGCTGGCACATACAGGAGACCACGAGCCATACGTTTTGCACATTGTTTCTGAGCTTCATAATGGTTTCCCCGGGATTCCAGGGATATGAGCACCAACGGCCAGGTTAAGGTACAGAAGGACCGATATTCATGTTATAATTGGATGATTACTTGATCGACAAGTTCAGTAAACGTGGCTCTTCTCAGACAAATGTGATTAACTGGATGAGTAGTACTTTCTTAGTTCCAATAACTAAAATAGGAATATAAAGTAAATGTGCTGACAAATTAGCTAAAATCCACGTCACAGAATCAGACACCATGATCCAGATGATATATCTGTGCAGCATGTAGCAGTGTTCAGACCAGGCTAGTGTACTGCTCAATACAACTCAGCAATCTGTGCAGAAAACGCCAGTCCATGAACTACCTCTCCAGCACTGGGAGCTATGCAGTGAACAGCAGTGAATTGTTATGTAAACCAGGAACATTTCCCATCCCAGCATGTAGAACAGTGTACACCACCCCAGGGCATGGATCTGTAAACCAGGAGCAGTTACCATATCAGCATGTAGAGCTGTGTACACCACCCCAGTGCATTGAACTGTAAACCAGGAGCAGTTGACCTCCCAGCATGTCGAGCTGTGTACACCACCCCCGTGCATTGAACTGTAAACCAGGAGCAGTTACCCTCCCAGCATGTAGAGCTGTGTACACTGCCGCAGTGCATTGTTCAGTAACACTGTGTTAGATCACTGCCCAGTGAGGGGAAACCTGCAGCCCATGCTGGAAGTGACGGGATGTGCAGCTCCAACCCATTTGCAGCTCCATATCTCCATTCTATCAATGGATGTAGAATATCTCAAGAGGAATGAGGAAAATGACTTAGGGTTAAGTAGGCAAGTATCAGACAAGGCTCTAGAGGGTTACAAGGTGGTCAGGAAGGAAGTGAAGAATAATCTCAGGACAGCGAGAAGCGGGCATGAAAAAATCTTGGTGAGTAGGATTAAGGTAAAATTTAAGATGTTCTATACTTTTGTGAGGAACAAGATGATGACTTTAGTGAGGGTAGGGCTCATCAGGATAGTGGAGGGAACTTCCGCCAGGAGTCGTAGGAGGTAGGGGAACATGGAATATAGAACACTACAGCGCTGCACAGGCCCTTCGGCCATCGATGTTGCGCTGACCTATCATACCAATCTGAAGCCTATCTAACTTACACTATTCCATGTACGTCCATATGCTTATCCAATGACGACTTAAATGTACTTAAAGTTGGCGAATCTACTACTGTTGCAGGCAAAGCATTCCAAAGTTCTCTCTTTAGGTCTTTCCTGGCTAACTTATAACCCTCAAGCGCCCTAACTGAGCCTTCACATCCCATCCTAACACAAGTCGCCGTCTTCCTCTTGACCAGAGATTCCACTTCATTCGGAAACCACGGCTCCCGCTCACTACAGCTTCCTCCCTACCTGACAGGTACATACTTATCTCGGACACTCAGGAGCTTTTCTTTGAATAAGGTCCACATCTCTAATGTGCCCATCCCCTGCAGTTTCCTTCCCCATCATATGCTTCCTAAATCTTGCCGAATTGCATCGTAATTGCCTTCCCTCAAGCAGTAACTCTTGCCTAGTGGCATACACCTATCCCTTTCTATTACTAAAGTAAACATAACAGAATTGTGATTGCTATCACTAAAGTGCTCACCTACTTCCAAGTCTAACACCGGACCAGGCTTATTACCCAGTATCAAATCTAATGTGACTTCACCCCTTGTTGGCATGTCTATATACTGTGTCAGGAAGCCCTTCTGCACATACTGGGCAAAATCTGACCCCTCTATAGTACTCGTACTATAGTGTTCCCGTTCAATATTTCAAAAGTTGAAGTTCCCCATTACATCTACCCTGTCTCTGTCACTCCTATCAAAAATCATCTTTGCTATCCTTTCCTGTACATCTCTGGAACTATTCGGAGGCCTATAGAAAACTCCCAACGGGTTGACCTCTCCTTTTATGCTTCTAACTTCAGCCCATACCACCTCAGTTGACGAGTCCTCAAACATCCTTTCTGCAACTGCAATACTGTCCTTGACCAACAATGTAACACCTCCCCCTCTTTTACAATCTTCTCTGTTCTTACTGAAACATCTAAATCCTGGAACCTGCAACAACTATTCCTATCCCTGCTCTAACCATGTCTCCTAAAAGGCCACAACATTGAAGTCCCAGGTACAAATCTATGCTGCAAGTTCACACACGTTATTCCGGGAGCTCCTGGTTTTGAAGTGGACACACTTCAAACCAACCTCTTGCTTGCCGGTGCCATCTTGCGTCCCTGAAACTTGATTTTGGACCTCCCTACTCTCAACCCTTTCTATACTCTAACTACAATTTTGGTTCCCATCCGCCCGCTGGATTAGTTTAAACCCACCCCAATCGCCTTAGCGAATTCTACCCCCCCCCCCCACCCCCAGGATATTGGAGTCAGGTGCACTTCCAGCAGATGTAGTCAGCAGGGACACTGGTGGTGGCCCTTACGTCCCACATTCTGCAGGAGGAACATTCGACTGCCCTAACCTCCATTCCCACCAGTCTAAACTCCCAAAAATACTGTTGGAAAAAAAAGGAATAACAAAACTCGTTAACTTTCCAAGCTGTGGCACAGGTACTTTGTTTTTGATTATAGGAGGAGGATGGGTGCTTTAACAGATTATAAAGCAAGGTGAGCTTTTCTGGGTGTTTGGTTTAATTAACAAACAGGATCATTGCTGTGTCGTAACAGCACACTTGGAACATTGTGTTCAGTTCTGTTCGCCTTGTTATAGGAAAGATGTACAAGCTATAGTGAGGATGCAGATGAATCCCTAGGGATCAACAGAAATATTGGCACGCACCACACGATCGAGTGAAATATTGAGGAAGTCACCACGCGAAAACTAAATACTGGCAGATTCTGCATGTCTGTATAAAGGTCAGTGTGTTAGTGTTTGTGGTGTGTCTGTACTGATGCCTGTATATCTGTGTGCGCACGTGCTTCAGTGTATTGGCATTTCTCTCTGTGTGACTGCACCAGTCTCTATGTGTGACTGTGTATCTACATTCATATCTGTGTGTATCTGCATGTCTCTGTGCGTATCCGTGTAAACAGCGGATCTGCCAGCCTCTGCCAGGTGTTTAAATTGATGCAATGTCCGCCTCTGCTGGCCTTCCCACTCTACTGCATTAATGGCAGTGTTGGGAGAAAACCATAAGGGATTCAGTCGAGGAGGTGGGGAAAGGGAGGTAGATCATAGCACAATCCAAACTGACAGCAACATCTGCACAAACACACACACACACACACACACACACACACACACACACACACACACACACACACACACACACAGAGTTGGGTACAGCGAGGATCATAATTGGACTGAGGACACTCAGAGTGGCGAATGCTCCTGAGTAATATCTGTGCCTTCTATGCAATGTAAAAGTGATTTGTCTTTGAAGATTATTCTTTACACAGAGTGTACACCTTAAAGAGTATTTCCAATGCAACTGAATCCAAGCAATTCTGACCAAATCATCTGTAAGGTGATGCGATGAATTTATTCCATGTTCTTGAAATTGAAATATTTTATAAGTCGCCCCTACAAGGTGTAAGTGAGAAAGGATTAAAAAGTCCTGAAACTGGCCCAGTGGTGGTGGTAATATATCTAGGTATCAGACAAAACTGTTCTGTGCATCCAGAGATATTTGCAAAACCAAACAGCCGTGCAATGTGAGAGATTCACAGTATTTGATGTCCTCTGATAGAGAGAAACAAAACTGACATTTGTGCAGTGGCATGGGGAGACCAGAAGAGGGTGGCATTGTATGACTATAACCTTAACAGGGACAGATGTCGAGGTGGAGGAGGTGTGTCGGGGTTTATCTCAATTTGATTGGATTTACCCCCACACCTACAGAGCCATCACTTCACAGAGATGCACACAAACATACACAGACACATTAAACACCCAACACGCATACATACCCAGATGGACACTTACACACACACATGCACACGCCTGCACACAGACACAGTAGTTCCTTTAAGATAGAGATAAGTATGTTTTTCATGAATAAGGGAATCAATGGTAAGTTGATGAAGGCAGGAGAATTTGGCTGAGAAACATTTTAGATTACTTACAGTGTGGAAACAGGCCCTTCGGCCCAACAAGTCCACACCACCCCGCCGAAGCGCTACCCACCCATACCCCTACATCTACTCCTTACCTTACACTACGGGCAATTTAGCATGGCCAATTCACCTGACCTGCACATTTTTGGAGTGTGGGAGGAAACCGGAGCACCCGGAGGAAACCCACGCAGACACAGGGAGAATATGCAAACTCCACACAGAGAGTCGCCTGAGGCGGGAATTGAACTCGAGTCTCTGGCGCTGTGAGGCAGCAGTGCTAACCACTGTGCCACCGGGCCGCCAAACGGCACAGCAGATCCAAGGGGCTAAATGGCCTAATTCTGTTCCAATTTTGTGAATGGATTCATTTTGGAATTCGAAGTTGAATGCAGATTAGTTGGTCAAATATAGGATTCATAGCAGTGTGGAGGAACAAACGAATCTTGGGGTCCATGCCTGCAGGTCTCTCATTTGCCCCCTAAGTTGATAGGGTTGTTAAGAAGGCGTATGGTGTGTTGGTTTTCATGATCGGGGGACTGAGTTGAAGAGCCGCAAGATTATGCTGCAGATCTACAAAGTTCTGGTGAGACCACATTTGAAATGTTCTGTTCGCCGCATTACAGAAAGGATATGGAAGCTTTAGAGCGGGTGCAGAGGAGATTTACCAGAATGCTGCCTGGACGAGAGGACTTGTCTTATGAAGAAAGGTTGAGGGAGCTATGGCTTCTCTCATTGGAGAAAAGAAGGATGAGAGGTAACTTCATAGAGCTGAAAAAGATGGTGAGAGTTACAGACAGAGTAAATAGCCAGAGACTTCTTCCCATGGCGGAAATGGTTGTCACGAGGTGAGCATAATTTTAAGGTGTTTGGAGAAAGGTTTTAGAAGATGTCAAAGGCAGTGAGACAACGGGGGCCCTCCCCATCCCCCCTAAACCGGGTCGCTGGTACTGTGAGACAGCCGTGCTAACCACTAAGACACCATGACCCCTCCACCTCCCCTCCCCCCAAACCGGGTCCCTGGTTCTGTGGGAAAGCAGTGGTAACCACTGAAACACCATGTCCCCCCTCCCACTCCCCCTTACCCGGATCCCTTGTACTGTAAGACAGCTGGGCTAACCACTGAGACATCATGCACCCCTCCCCATCCCCCTTAAACACGGACCCTGGTACTGTGAGACAGCCGTGCTAACCACTGAGACACAATGCACCCCTCACACTCCCCACAAACTGGGTCCCTGGTACTGTGAGACAGCCGTGCTAACAACTGAGACACCATGGCCCCCACTCCGCTAAAACGGGTCCCTGGTCCTGTGGGACAGCCGTGTTAACCACTGAGACACGATGCCCCCCTCCACCCCCATCAAACCGGTTCCTTGGTACTTTGAGACAGCCGTGTTACCCACTGAGGCACCATGTCCCAATTCCTCTCCCCCTCCCCCCATACCGCGTCCCTTGTACGGTGAGACAGCTATGCTAACCACTGAGACACCATACCCCCACCGCCTCCCCCTTCCCCGTAAACCGGGTCCCTGGTACTGTTGGACAGCCATGCTAACCACTGAGACACCATGGCCCCCTCTCCCTCCCCCCAAAACCGGGTCCCTGGTACTGTGAGACAGCCGTGTTAACCACTGAAACATCATGACCCCTCCCCCTCCCCTCTAAACCGGGTCCCTGGTACTGTGAGACAGCCGTGTTAACCACTGAAACATCATGACCCCTCCCCCTCCCCTCTAAACCGGGTCCCTGGTACTGTGAGACAGCCGTGTTAACCACTGAAACATCATGACCCCTCCCCCTCCCCTCTCAACCGGATACCTGGTACTGTGAGACAGCCGTGCTAACCACTGAGGCACCATGCCCCCTTCCCCACCCCCCTAATCCTGGTTCCGGCTACTGTGAGACAGCCGTGATAACCACTGAGACACATCTGCCCCCCTCACCCACCCCCAAACCGGGTCCCCGGTACAGTGCGACTGTCGTGCTAACCACTGAGACATCATGACTCAACCTCCCTCTCTCCCAAATCGGGTCCCTGATACTGTGAGACAGCCGTGCTAACCACTAAGACACCGTGGCCCCCTCCCTGCTAAAACGGGTCTCTGGTATTGTGGGACAGACGTGTTAACCACTGAGACACCATGACCCCCCTCCCCACCCAACAAACTGGATCCTTGGTACTTTGAGAGTGCCGTGTTACCCACTGAGACACCATGTCCCAATTCCCCTACCCCTCCCCCCCCCCAAACTGGGTGCCTGGAACTGTGAGACAGCCGTGCTAACCACTGAGACACCATGGGCCCCACCCCGCTAAACGGGGTCGCTGGTACTGTAGGACAGCCGTGTTAACCACTGAGAAACGATGCCCCCTCCCCTCCCTCCAAACCGGTTGCTTGGTACTTTGAGTCAGCCGTGTTACCCACTGAGATGCCATATCCCAATTCCCTTCCCCCTCCCCCCAAACCGGATCCCTGGTACTGTGAGACAGCCGTGCTAACCACGGAGACACCATGCCTCCCTCCACATCCCCCCTAAACTGAATCCCTGGTATTGTGAGGCAGCCATACTAACCACTGAGACTCCATGACACCCTCCCCTCCCCCAAACCGGGTCCCTGGTACTGTGAGACCGTCGTGCTAACAAGTGAGACACCATGGCCCCCTCCCGGCTAAACCGGATTTCTGGTATTGTGGGACAGCCGTGTTAACCACTGAGACACCATGCACCCCTCCCCACCCACCAAACCGGATCCTTGGTACTTTGAGAGAGCTCTGTTACCCACTGAGACACCATGTCCCTTTTCCGCTACCCCTCCCGCCCCAAACAGGGTCCCTGGTACTGTGAGACAGCCGTGCTAACCACTGAGATACCATGCCCCCCTCCCCCTCCCCACAAACCGAGTCCCTGATACTGTGAGATAGCCGTGCTAGCCACTGAGACACCATGGCCCCCACACCGCTAAACGGGGTCTCTCGTACTGTAGGACAGCCGTGTTAACCATTGAGACACCATGACCCCTCCCCTCACACCAAACTGGTTCCTTGGTACTTTGAGATAGCCGTGTTACCCACTGAGACAACATGTTCCAAATTCCCTCCCCATGCCCCCCCCAAACTGGGTCCCTGGTACTGTGTGACAGCCGTGCTAACCACTGAGACACCATGCCCCCCTCCCCCTCCCCACAAACCAGGTCCCTGTTACTGTGAGAGAGCTGTGCTAACCACTGAGAAACCAGCCCACTCTCCCCATAAAACAGGTCCCAGGTACTGTGAGACAGCCTTGCTAAGCACTGAGACACCATGACCCCCTCCCCCACCCCGCAAACCGGGTCCCTGCTACTGTGAGACAGCCGTACTCACCACTGAGAAACCATGCCTCACTCCCCCTCCCCCCTTAACCGTTTCCCTGGTACTGTGAGACAGCGGTGCTAACCACTGAGACACCATGCCCCCCTCCCCTCCCACCAAACCAGTTCCTTGGTTCTTTGAGACAGCCATATATCCCACTGAGATGCCATGTGGCACTTCCTCTCCCCCTCCCACCAAACCGGGTCCCTGGTACTGTGAGACAGCCATGCTAACCACGGAGACATCATGCCTCCCTCAATATCCCCCGTAAACCGGATCCCTGGTACTGTGAGGCAGCCATACTAACCACTGAGATTCCATGGCCCCCTCCCCTCCCCCAAACCGGTTCCGTGGTACAGAGAGATAGCCATGCTAACCACTGAGACACCATGAACCCCTCACCCTCCCCACAAACTGGGTCCTTGGTACTGTGAGACTGCCTTGCTAACAACTGCGACACGATGGACCCCTCCCCGCTTAACTATGTCCCTGGTACTGTGGGACAGCCGTGTTAACCACTGAGACACGATGCCCCCTCCCCTCCCACCAAACCGGTTCCTTGGTACTTTGAGACAGCTGTGTTACCCACTGAAACACCACGTCCCAATTCCCCTCCCACTCCCCCCAAACCGTGTCCCTTGTACGGTGAGACAGCTATGCTAACGACTGAGACACCATGGCCCCCTCCCCCTCCCCCCAAAATCGGCTCCCTGGTACTGTGAGCCAGCCGTGCTAACCACTGAAACACCATGCCCCGTCTCCCTCCCCCCTAAACCGGATCCCTGTTACTGTGAGACAGCCATGCTAGCCACTGAGACACAACGGCCCCCTTCCCCTACCCCCAAAACCGCGTCCCTGGTATTGTGAGAAAGCCGTGCTAACCACTGAGACACCATGCCCCCTCCCCATCCCCCCTAATCCTGGTTCCTGCTACTGTGAGACAGCCATGCTAACCACTGAGACACCATGGCACCTCCCCCTCCCCACAAACCAGGTACCTGGCACTGTGAGACAGGCGTGACAACCACTGAGACACCATGCCCCCCCACCCCCAAACCGGGTCCCCAGTACCGTGAGACAGCCGTGCTAACCACTGAGACACCATGCCCCCCTCCCCCTCCCCCAAACGGATTTGTCCCAGTTGTACCCACCACAAATGTCCTGAAACTGAGTGCTCTACAAAAGTCCAGCAGGAAGATTTTCAGTAAAAAGGTCTAGTTTCAATCATAGAGTTATAGACATCCAGAGACACACTGCACGGAAACAGACCCTTTGGTTGAACTTATCCATGCTGACCAGATTTCCCAAGCTGACCCAGTCCCAAGTTCCAGCCTTTGGCCCATATCCCTCCCAGATGCCTTTTCAATGTTGTAATTGCACCCATCTCCACCACTACCCTGGCAGCTTGTTTTACACACACACACACACACACACACACACACACACACACACACACACACACACACACACACACACACACACACACACACACACACACACACACACACACCATCCTCTGCATAAACAGATTGTCCTTGAGGTCACTTATACCCTACTTGCTACCCACAGTACCTCCTCTCTGTTCCCCCCCACACCCTCAGCTCCTCCTGTCCATTTCCACCCTGCTACCCACAGTGCCCCATGTCCATTTCCCTCTCCCCGCCCTCTGACCCCATCTATCCTCCCTCTCTCCCCTCACCCTCCGCTCTCCATCTCTCTGTTCCCTGTCTATTCTATCTCTCCACCAACACTCTGCTGCCCATTCTTCCACCGCCCCCACCCTCTCCTTGCCACTCATTCTCTCTCTCCACCCATTCTCTTCCCCCGTCCATTCTCTGTCTCTCCTCACATTCTGCGCCCCAAACCATTCCCTCTCCTGCCCCCCCCACTCTACCACCCCCCCTCCCCCATTCTCTGGGTCACCCACGCTCTGCCCTGCAGGCCTTTCTCTTCACCCCCAAGTCCTTCTCCTCTCCCTCACCCTCTGCTCCCCCGTCCATTCTCTCTCTCTGTTCTCCACAGCTCCACCCAGCCCCCGTCCATGATCTTTATTCTCGCAGCCCCCGTCCATTCCCTTTCTGTTCTCCCCAGCTCCAACCTCTAGCCCCCATCGATGAGAGGAAGGAATCTGGTTGATGGCATGGAGGAGGAGGAGCTAGAAAGTTAGGGAGCTTATTTGAAATTGAGTTCCCCAATGTTGAGTCCTCCCAACTCTACACAGTCCGGGTGGAAGATGAGATATTGTTCCTCCAATTTGCAGTTTGATTCATTGTGGTAAGGAAGGAGGCCAAAGATGGTTATGCCAGAAAGGGAGTGGGAAGGCGAATTAAAATGGATGGTGACTGGGATGTCCGGTAGGCCTCTGCGGGCCCAGGCACGATGCTGTTCTCCAAGTCTCCCAGATGTAGAGAAATGCACAATTGTCAAACACATGGCAAATGCAGTACCACAATGTAAAATTATAGCCTTTGCTGTGAAAAAAAAGCAGAAAGGAGGTGTATTGTTTACATGGTGATGTATTGGGATGTGGAGAAAGTGAGGACTGCAGATGCTGGTGATCAGAGTCGAAAATTGTGTCACTGGAAAAGCACAGCAGGTCAGGCAGAATTCAAGGAGTAGGAGAGTTGACGTTTTGGGCATGAGCCCCTCATCAGGAATGATGTGTGAATGTAATTGAAACCAGTCAATACCAGTTGTCAGACAGGGGCAGCAAGCAATCAGCAAGGCAAGTGGTATTTTAACAAGAGGAATTGAGTTCAGAAGTGGGATGTCTTCCTGCAGTTAGGGGGTCATTGAAAGTATTCAAGGCTGAGGTTGTCTGATTTTTGAACAACAAATAAGTGGATGTTTATGGGGGAAGGCAAGGAAATAGTTTTAGAACAGTTTCAGTCCAACTAGTCCATGCTGACTATGTTTTCAAACTAAATTAGTCCCAGCTGCCAGTGTTTGGCCCATATCCCTCCAAACATTTCCTATTCATGTTCTTGTCCAAATTTCTTTGAAACGTTGTTACGGTACCTGCATCCTTCCTCTGGACATTTATTCCACACACAAACCACGCTCTGTGTTTTTTTTAAACAAACTGGTGCCCCTCGTGTCTTTTTAAAACCTTTCTCCACTCACTGTCAAACTTTGTTCTCTAATCTTGAAACCACCCTCGAGAAAGAAGACCCGCCGTTCACCTCATCGAGATCCTTCATGATTTTATAAACCTCTATAAGGTCACCTCGCAGCCTGCTGTGCTCCAGTGAAAACGTCCCAGCCTATCCACTTCGATGTAATTAGATTCATATCCAGTTATGATCTGTTCAATGCTTATGCAGGCTCAAAAAACCAAATGGCCGACTTCAGTTCCCAGTTCTCACTCTGCGTCCAGGACAGCAAGAAACTATAAGACATAGAAGCAGACAGTAGGCCATTCAGCCCATCAAGTCTGCTCATACCATTCAATTGTGGCTCATAGGTTTCTCAATCCCATTCGCTTGCTTTCTCTCCATAACCCTCGATCCCCTTGGTACTCAACAACATATGTCTCAGTCTTAAATATACTCAGTGACCTAGCCTCTGCAACATTCTGTGGCAATGAATTCCAAAGATTTACCACAATCTGGCTGAAGAGGTTTATGCTTATCTATGTTCTAAAAGGCCTTCTCTTTACTCTGCGGCTGTGCCCTCGGGTCCGAGTCTCTCTTACCAACGGAAACATCTTCCCAACGTCCAGTGTATCCAGGCCATTCAGTATTCTCTGTGTTTCAATTAGATCTCTCCTGAGTGTGGGCCTGTTCGTCAGCATGAAGCAGACCCTTTAGGTTGAGGTACAGCAGGGATTCGGTTCAGCAAATGGAAAGAGAGTATGTGGGATGGAGATTTTCAGCTTCTAGGGAATAAGAGAGGAAAGAGAGTTCATTATAAATTAGATTTGTTCAGGTGGGCCAATGTTCCCATGCTCATTGGGACAAGGTGGGTTCTTGTTTTAAACTGCTCATTTCTTTCAGCCTCCAACATTGTCTTTCCACTGCACATCAGAAGGAGTGAATCAGTCACTGTTATCATTAGAAACCTTACGGTTTTCAGTACCTCAGGTATTACATTATTTCCTGAGCATTTTAAAGTTTACTGACAGCAGCGGGGTTTTGTATTCACTGGAAACGATTAATCAGACAGATAACACACATACGAGAGAGCAGGGTTGGACTTGTCTTTTGATTTGGTGGAAGGTGGGAGGTTCTACGCGCTGTGATTTGGGGCAAACACGACTGCAATAAATCATTCAATCTCTACAGTGTGGAAGTAGGCCATTCAACCCCTCTGAAGAGCATGCCATCCAGACGCACGCCCACCAGCTCCCTGCCTTGTCTAGTAGTTTCTGCTGGTGGATGAGCCTCGGCCATAAAATTAGGGGGAGTAGATTAAAGGAAGAGCTGTTATTCCCGGAGAGTAGTTAATCTGTGAAGGGTGAGGGTGGATTGGCTATGCTAAATTGCTCCACATGGTCCAGGGATGTACAGATGAGGGTGGATTCGCCATGTTAAATTACCCATAGTGCCCAGGTACGTGTAGGTGAGGTCTATTCGGGGGTAAATATCGGGCAGGAGAGGAAAGGGAATGGATGTGGGTGGGTTACCCTTCGGAGGGTCGGTGTGGTCTCCTTGGGCCTGTTGATCTGCTTCTACATTGTGTGGATTCTCTGAACGGAAAGGATTTTGAAAACTGTGCAGAGCAGTGCGGTCCGTCAATCCCGAGCAGGCGCAGTGCGGAGCCGCCGTTGGCCCCGCCCCTTCATTCGTCATGCCCCGTCTCGGAGGCCGTCGCTCCTCCCACTGTCCCGGCCGCATTCCGCATCCGTAACCGCGTCTCGCTCCACCCAGTCGCCCCGCCTCTGATCCCGATCGTCTCTCAGCCCTATCGCTCCGCCCCCTCCCCGCTGTTCGCTCCTCCCCTTCCTGTCTCTCCCTCTGCCGCACCGACCCATCGATGACGTCACAACGCGGAAATGTCTCTGCTCGATTCAGAGTAAAACCCTTTCGCTGGGCAACTCTTCAATCTAAGAGGGAGAAAATCTGTTCACTGGTAGCAACTGGAGTGAATCCAGGGAGGGCGCAGACTCTGCAAACTCAGCTATGTGTCTTAATTGCCCGGGTGAGGAGGGACGGAAGGATAGGGTGGGGATGTTTTCCCCAGCCCGCACCAGAATCTTAGGGGTAACCTTATAGACTTTTATGAAATCATAAGGAGCATGGATAGGGTAAATAGACATGGTCTTTTTCTTGGGGTGGGGGAGTCCAGAACTAGAGGGTGATTGGTTTAGGTTGAGGGCGGCGGGGCAGGGGCGTGGAGATTTAAAAGAGACCTAAGGAGGCAACTTTTTCACAAGGTTTGGGCGGGTGTGAATGTGTGTACGGAATGACCTGCCAGAGAAAGTAGTGGAGGATGGTACAATTACATCATTTAAAAGGCATCTGGATGGGTGTATCAAAAGGAACGGTTCAGAGGGCCAGGGAACACGTGCTGGCAAATGTGACGAGATTAATTTAGGATATCTGGTCAGCACAGAAGAGGTTGACTGAAATGCCTGTGTCTGTTTCTGTGTGTATATCTCTATGATTCTGGCTTTCCCCCAAAGTTTGCCACGTCTGTATGCTCAGTTGCTCTCTCTGATGTCGGTGTTAATACCTTGAAGTTTCATTATGCTCCCCTTCCCGGGGACATTAACCATTTCTTGAGGTTGTTCCTCAAGAAGCTGCATTGCAGGCTCATCCTGAATTGGCACACTTTATTTTGCTTCCCAAATCAGACCTGCTCACTCTCAGCATTATGCCAATGACGTGAAAGATATTAACTTTCAGGTGGAGTTTCAGAGAGTTAAGCCTTGACATTTTTGCTTTTCTGCACCTGTAATATCCTGAATCAGCACCTTCAGGAGAATTAGTTAAAGTGGAATGAGAACAGAGGGGGAGAGAGAGAGAATGGGATGACGCTTTCAATTTTGTGGAATAATAAAAGAAAAGAATGTTCTGCAGAAAGCAGAACTGACAGTGATGACTTTACATTCTCTTTTTACAGCGTTTGAACATCTGAAGACAGAAGTTTCAAAATTATTTCATTTGCTATTGCTATTGCCCAAATAACTTCATCAAATGCCAAAATATATTTTAGGCTGTGAATTTTCAGTCGGGTAATGTCATTCAGTTGTGAACGATCTGAAGATTAATTTAAATACATATTAAAAAATTAAAGAGATTGTGATAATAGAAAGTCAACATGGAGAGTTGCCAATGAAACGTAAACCAAGGCTGCTCTTAATTTGGTACAGACTAAATCGCAATCAAAATAAGTAGAAATAACAGCATTGTGTACAAACTGTTTGTAGTGAGTTCAGACTTTTTCTGATCATTTAATTCTGACACATGCAGTGATAGCAGCACCATGATCTGTTTTATTTGTTCATGGAACGTGAGCATCACTGGCAGAGCCAGTATTTTTCATCATCCCCTCTTTCCCTTGACTGCGAAGCACACAGTTATGAATATTGGATGAGGACACAATGAGGTTGAGTTGCAAGGCCTACTGTGGCATAACAAATTGTGCTGGCTTACACTGCAAGACAGATTTTGGGAGGAGAACAAAAATTGGAATTCCTATTTAAGTATTGATGCTCCCATTTATATCTCTCAAAAAGATATTGATTGCTCCATAAATTTGTAAAGGCTCTTTTGTTGAATTATTTCCCTGCATCCGCATATATCTGGAATCATTTTCTTTTCAAGAATTTTGTATTAACTTTTGCCACTTACTGGTGCCATCACCCCTTCAAGATCATTCCAAATCGTGATAACTTGACTATTTTCTTAAAAAATTAAATCTTCCCCCGCGCCCCAGCCCAAATCCCTTTTCTTGTAAAGTGACTGCACTATTTCAAACATGGTCATGCTTTCTAAATATTACCATGTACTTTTAATTATGAGATTTCAATGTGTCTTTTTAAATATAAAAATGCCCCTTCACATGTAGTTATGTCCTTTAAATGTGTTGTGTTCCTCTAAGCGCAATCTTGCCCCTCGATAATGTATCTTTACCACTTTAGATCTGACTATGTCTCTTAAAACATCATTTCTACTTTTAAATAGGGCAGCGTCTCTTCGAAATGTAGATTCATTTAGATATGACTGCGTCATTTTGCATATTAAAATATCCCTTTGAATGTGCTTTCATCCCATTGAAATATAATCTTGTCTATTTGCAGAAAAAGCCTGTTGAATGTCCATGTCCCTTTTAAAATGCAGATTTCCCGCTTCAGGTTGCAGCAGTTGTAGCGCGAGGTGGCTGTTACTTGGTGACGGTAAAGCTTCCCCCGGCCCCGCCCATCCCCCCGTGCAGACGTCACGTGGGGGTGAAGGCAGTTTGCAGGAGAAGTCGCTCGAGCGGGGAAGCGGCGGCCGTTAGGAAAATGGCGCCGTGCGGCCCCGGGGGCAGACACCCGTCACTGGGCACCGCCGCCTTCCTGGTGCAGCTGCTGTGTCACGGCCACACTGCCCGGCTGTACAGCAGGCAGGAGCCGGTGAGCATTCTGGAGGCGGATGTTCCTCAGTCATTGAAGGGGTAGGACCTGTTGAGAATGGTTAGTGAAGTGTGTGGTGTACTAAGCCTTATTAACATGGGTATAGTTTGTAATTTGTCAAAGTATACATTTTATTATTTAGAATGGTAGAGATGGACAGCACGGAAACAGGCCCTTCGTTCCAACCCGTCCATGCCAACCAGATATCCTAAATTAATCCAGTCCCACTTGCCAGCACTTGGCTCATGCCTCTAAACCCTTCCTATACGTATACCCATCCAGATCCCTTTTAAGTGCTTTAATTGTAGCAGCCTCCACCACTTCCTCTGGCAGCTCATCCCATTCACGCACCCACCCTCTGCATGGAAACGTTGCCCCTTAGGTACCTTTTTATATCTTTCTGCTCTCACTCTAGTGCAGACCTTCACCCCTTACATTAGGGAAAAGACATAAGAAAGTTCTACTTTTTTTTCTCATATTGGCATTTGGACACATCAAAATCTGTCAATAATACAAGCATCACCACTGAGCATATTGCATACGTTCCTCTGTGGCAACAAGCATTGCGCATGTTCCATGCTTTGGGTGTCACCCTTGTTAGAACTGGGGGTGGGTGTTGGGAGAGCTGCAGAACAAGGATGTGCTGGGAGCAGGGTGGTGAATTGAGGATAGGTGAAGACAGGTAGAGAGTTGAAACTAGTTGGTCACTGGGCGGAAGAAATCTGGTTGGTGGCAGGGAGGGGTGGGGATGAGCCTGGGAAGGGATTTGTGGAGTGGGGAAAGAGGTTATTTGACATTGGAGAACAGTGTTGTGTCCTCCAGGCTGAAGGCTGCCCAGATGGAAGATGTGGTGGTGTTCCTCCAATTTGTAGTTTGGTTTGTTGTGGCAATGGAGGCGGTCTAAGATGGTCATGTCAGAAAGGGAGTGGGAAGGGGAATTAAAATAGGTGGTGACTGGGAGGTCAGGTCGGCCTCTGCAGACCCAGTTGTGACGCTCGATGATCCGTACCCCACGTTTACCCTCTGTCTCCCGAAGACCACAATTGGCAAACACATGGCAAATACAGTACCCCAATGTGAAGTTAGAGCCTTTTGCGGTGTTAAAAAAAATGCAGAAAAGAGGTGCATTGTTTAAATGGTGACATATTGGGATATGGAGAATGTGAGGACAGCAAATGCTGGAGATCAGAGTCGAAAAGTATTGTGCTGGAAATGCTCAGTCAACATTCGACGAGCAGGATAGTTGATGTTTCGGGAACGGGCCCTTCATCAGGGATAATGTGTGGATGTACAAAGGGGCCTCAACGTCCTTCTACAACAGGCAACGCCAGTTGTCAGGTGCAGCGAGTAATGCAAGTGGTATATTAGCAAGTGGAATTGAGTTCAGAAGTGGGGATGCCTGCCTACAGTTAGGGAATTATTGAATATATTCAAGGTGGAGTTCATCTGATTTTTGAACTACAAAGAGGAGGATGTTTATGGGGAAGGTGAGAAAATGGCTTTTTTGACCAGTACAGAACAGTTACAGAGTCATACAGCATAGAAACAGACCCTTCAGTCCAACTAATCCATGCTGACTATGTTCTCAAACTGAACTAGTCACACCTGCCTGTGTTTGGCCCAATTCCCTCTGAACCTTTCCTATTCATGTTCTTATCCAAATGTCTTTTAAATGTTGTTACTGTACCTGCATCCACTACTGTGTCGGGATGTTGATTCCACACACAAGCCACTCTCTTTTTTAAAAAAAATTGCTGCCCCTCAATTATTTTGAAATCTTTCTCCTCTCACCTTCAAAGTTTGCTCTCTAATCTTAAAATCCCCACCTGTGGGGAATGACACCCACCATTCACCTCATCTACCCCCTCCTGATTTTATAAATCTCTAACTTTACCTCTCAACCTCCTGTGCTGCAGTGAGAAAAGTCCCAGTCTATCCACCGAGATGTAGCAGATTAATATCCAGTTATGTATGACACTTTGGTGGAAAGTGAGAATTCATTGCACTGTAGGGATGAAACCCTACCCTATCCAGAGATTTCTGCTGGTGGATGAGACTAGGCCACATAATTTGGAGGACTGGATTTTGGACAGAGATGAGGAGGAAGGAGTTTTCCTGGATAGTAGTCAATCTATGGAATTCTCTGCCCAAGGAAGCAGTAGAGACAGCCTCATTAAGTATATTGAAGACACAGTTCGTTAGGTTTTTGCATGGAAGGTTAATTAAGGATAGTTGGATAATGCAGGGAGGAGGAGTTGAGACGATAGATAGTTTTACCATTATCTTAATGAATGGCGGAGCAGGCTGAATGGGCCAAATGGCTTACTCCTGCTTGTATTACTATGAAACTATAACCCTGCATTTCCCATGGCTAACCCACCTAACTTGCACATTCCTGGACTTGATGGACAATTTAGCCTGGTCAATCCAAATCAAGGCTAGTGAGCAATGTAGTGATGTGGGAAATGAACATTAGAGCAAGGAGACTAAATATACCAGCAATCAAAACTGGATTCTGAATGATCACAAAAACGGAAACAAAAAGTGGTGTTTCTGCATGTGTGCTGCACTGTAACAAAAGTAAATGAATTGTTTGCACACATTGAAGAGAATAATTATGATCTGAGGCTCCTCACAGAAACATGCCTTCAGGATGACAAGGATTGGATCCTGAATATCGAGGGGGTAGTCAAATGGGAAGCTAGGTAAAGGTAGAGGGTTGCCACTGCTAATCAAAGCACTGACCACAGGGTAGTCTGGTGTCCGCTCTGATTTCAGGTCCTCATTTCTCTGTCCTCTGATATCTTATTCTGTGGGAACAGGGAGATCAATCTGTTCTCAGCTCTACTGGATTTCTGCTGAAGCTTTGACCCCCACCCCCTCTTTTTACACCTTCTGGAACAATAAAATATTCAGTCAGTCAATCAAAGCCCAAAGCACAATCTCCCAGTCTCTCAACCAGCCAGATCCAAAAGAGTCGTCATAGCAGGGAATCAAACAAGAAAAATGAAACAACATGAGAAATAAATAGGTGCGAGTGCTTAATGTCTGTTTATTAGGAAGCAAACCAGAAATAGGGCTCTCCCAGGATTCTGATTGTGCCCAACTTGAGGATCCTCTCTCCCTTACATCCACCTGTTAGGACCCAGCTATGATTTACAATATTTTCACCAGAAATGAAGCATCATATCAAATAGAGATAGACACGTACAGCACGGAAGTAGACTTTCACTCTCTCACGCGCGCGTACTCACAGAAATCCATAGGGGCGAATTTGTATTTGCAGATACATCCTATTTTGCTTAAAAATGCACACTCTGCTGGCAGTCAATACATATTATATTTTGTAAATTTGACTTTGGAAATAGAACCAGTTTGATTCAAGATTTGGACTCTGACCTCACACAGTTAATGCATTGTCTGAGCTGAGATGACATCTTTTGTTACAAAACCTTAAGTTATGTTGAGAAGTGCCTTACAGGAAGTTGGAAATTTACATATTAATGATGCCTGCAACCCATTTGAAAAGATGAAAGACTTAACAATCCAGGTTTGTTCAATATATCATTGCAGTGTCCTGCCACTGAAATGTTTTTCCATAAATTCTGTCCCTTATGATCTTATTCTTCACAAACACTTGATGAAAGAGTTTCGTGCCGAAAGCCAGTGCTTCCAAATAGCTTGGTGTTATGTGATTTTTAACTTTGTCCAGGTTCGGGTGGATTGGCCATGCTCAAATTACCCATAGTGCCCAGGGATGTCCAGGTTAGGTGCATTAGTCAAGGGTGAATCTAGAGAAATGGGGAGTTACTTTCTGGAGGATCGGGTAGTCTCGTTGGGTCGAGTAACCTGCTTCCACACTGTGGGGATTCTCTGAAGAGAGAGAGATTTCTGCAAACTATGCAGGGCAGCACAGGTGCCTCCATGTGAGTTTGTGCGTTAGTGTGTTTTTGCATGCGTGCTTGCTTGGTGAAGTGTGTTATGGAGTATCAGCCTGTGCGAGGGTGAATATTGGCGATGTGTGCGTGTCAGAAAGTATGTGCATAAGAGAGGTGTGGATAAAAGCCAGGGGTTGCAGTTTGCTAAAAGAAGGAAGGGCAAGAGGATCTGCAGAGGCTGACCAGATGTCCCAGTCACCACCCATTTTAATTCCTCTTCCCTCTCCCTTTCTGACATGACCAGCTTTGACCTCCTTCATTGCCACAACGATCCAATCTAGAAATTGGAGGAACAACACCTCATCTTTCACATGGAGTTGTCCATTCCCCAACTCACTTCACGGCCTCTGTCCCTCCCATTCACTCTTCCCTGCTACAAACCAGATTCCTTCCTCCCATCGACCATCAGGTTGTACCCTCTGTCTTCACCAATCCCCACTTCAACACCTTGCTCCCGGCAGCCTTTTATCTGCATCTTGTCCTACACCCATCCCCCATCCGGAAGAAACACTTGAAACGTAGACTTCTCCACCTCCTGATGCTGCCTGGCTTGCTGTGTTCTTCCAGCCTTATGATTGTCTACATTGTCAATCGAGACACAGACCTGGACCAACTGTTCCAGAGTTTGTTCCCTCCCTGGATTCATTCCCTTTCCATTCAGTTGCTGCAAGTCAACAATTGAACCCGAGAATGAAAAAAAAATTGAAAAAGTGGGTGAGAAAAGAGAGTATTGTACTCAGATGTTGGACAGAGGATGAAAGTTACAGTCTGGGGTGACGCTCAAACTTCATTCAGAGAGAGGAGCAGAATCTGTAATCAAATAGTCATAAATGTACAATTTAGAAACAGACCCTTCACTTGAACCTGTCCATGTGGAGCAGATATCCTAACCCAATCTAGTCCTACTTGCCATCACCTGACCCATATCCCTCCAAACCTTTCCTATTCATAACCCCATCCAGATGACTTTTAAATGTTGAGATTGTATGAGTGTCGACCACTTCCTCTGGCAGATTACTCGTTAAATGCACCACACTCTTCGTGGAAAAGTTGCCCCTCAGAACTCTTATATCTTTCCCCTCTCACGGAAAACCTGTGTCTCTAGTCTCCATCTCTCCGCCCCCCCCCCCCCCCCACCCCCACCGCCACTGACTCCAGGGAACCGACCTTGTCTATTTATCCTATCCATGACCTTCATAATTTTATAAACCTCTATAAGGTCACACCTCAGCCTCTGACCCTCCAGAGAAAAAATATCCCTGGCCTACTCGGCCTCTTCTTGGAGCTGTAAGGGGCAGTATAGAGAGATCTGGGTGTTCTTGTACACCAGTCAATGAAGGCAAGCATGTAGGTACAGCAGGTAGTGAAGAAGGCTAATAGCATGCTGGCCTTCATAACAAGAGGAATTGAGTATAGAAGCAAAGAGGTGCTTCTGCAGCTGTACAGGGCCCTGGTGAGACCATAACTGGAGTACTGTGTGCAGTTCTGGTCTCCAAGTTTGAGGAAAGACATTCTGGCTTTTGAGAGAGTGCAGCGTAGGTTCACGAGGTCAATTCCTGGAATGGCAGGATTACCTTACACTGAAAGACGGAAGCGACTGGGCTTGTATACCCTTGAGTTTAGAAGACTGAGAGGGGATCTTATTGAGACATATAAGATTATGAAAGGATTGGACACTGGCAGCAGGAAACATGTTTCCGCTGATGGGTGAGTGCCGAACCAGAGGACACAGCTTAAAAATACGGGTAGACCATTTAGGACAGAGATGAGGAGAAACCTCTTCACCCAGAGAGTGTTGGCTGTGTGTAATGCTCTGCCCCAGAGGGCAGTGGAGGCTCAGTCTCTGGATTCATTTAAGGAAGAGTTGGATAGAGCTCTCAAAGATAGTGGAATCAAGGGTTATGGAGATAAGGCAGGAAGAGGATACTGAGTAGGAATGATCAGCCATGATCATATTGAATGGCGGTGCAGGCTCGAAGGGCTGAATGGCCTACTCCTGCGTCTATTGTCTATTGAAACCCTCCAACTCTGGCAACAGCCTTGTAAATCTTTATTGATCCTTTTCAAAGTTTCACAACATCTTTCCGATAGAAATGAGACAAGAAGTGGATGCAGCATTTCAAATGTGGCTTAACCAATGTCCTGCACAGCCAACTCCCATACTCAATGCTGTGACCAACAATGGAAAGCATACCAAACACTGCCTTCACTATTCTGTCTGCCTGAGACTCCATTTTCAGTGAAGTATGAACCTGCACTCCAAGGTCTCTTTATTCTGCAACACTCCCCAGTCAGTCCTGCTTGACCAAAATGTAGTTCTCTAAATTAAATTCCATCTCCCATTGGCCTATCTGATCAAAGCTAATTTATAATGAACTCTTTCTCTCATTCCACAGAAGGTGAAAGTCTCCATTCCTTCATACCCTCCTTTGATGCTGCCTGATCTGTTGTGCTTTTCCAACACCACACTCTCGACTCTGACCTTCAGCATCTGCAGTAGTAATTTCTCCAACATTTCCAGAATCGGCCCCGCCTCCCGGATTCACTCTCTTCCGTTTCAATTGCTGCAAGTCAACAACTGAAGCCCCGAATGAAAAATAAATGGAAAAAGAGGGTGAGAAAAGAGTGCCATACTCACAGATGTTGGACAAAGGAAGGAAGTTACAGTCTGGGGTGAAGCTCAATCTTCATTTAGAGAGAGAGAGGAACAGCAGCAGCTTCAGAAGGACATGGTCCATCTTCCACATTCAGACAATAAGGGGGCTCTGATTGGCAGGAGGATAAGTTTCCTTCCAGTCCGACAATGCTCTCAATTGATCTATGAAGGTCTCGAGCCGTTTCCAGGGACAGCGCCGAGCATGCAGTTTTTGCTGACACCAGCTAACCCGCACAGACCTTGCTGACACAGAGGAGCATGTGCAGTATGCTCTGAAGATGCTGCTGTTACTGACAGATTTTAAATGGTCAAATGCCAGTAGGAAAAAAAAAGAGTAGAGCCACAATTTTGTTCTCCTGTGGTATGTCATAACCGTACACGGTCGTCAGTATTTTTGCTCATGATTTTGTAAGTCTCAATAAGGTCACCCCTCAACCTCCTGCGCTCCACTGAAAAAAGTCCCAGTCTCTCCTTAGAACACAATCCCTCCAGTCCTTGCAACATCCTGGAAAGTGTTTTCCAAACCCCCTCCAATAGTATTCCTATTACAGGGCGACCAGAACTGGACTCAGTACTCAAACTGGCTTCACCAACATCCTGGACATCCTCAACATGATGTCCCAACTCCTATCTCAACGGTGTGAACAATGAAGGCAATGCTGCTAAATGCCTTCTTAACCATCCTGTGTCCCAGCAATGAACCTTTCAAGAATAATGTACCTGAAAGCCACCATATCTCTCTATTCTACGACACGACCCAGTGCCCTACCATTACCTGTACAAGTCCTGCCCTTGTTTTAGTAAAATGCAACCCCTCGCTTTTATCTACAACTCTGTCATACACATGCTGTCTCTCAGACACACACACATATGCATCACCCATCCCAACCAAAATACTCACCCTCTTACAGACTTATACTCCAATCACACTCACACTTTACCAAGCATGCACACACGCAAACACTCACATTCACACACAGATAATAGTCTATGGGGTGAATTTGCATTTGCAGATCTATTCAATTTTGCTCAAAAAGTGCACAATCTGCAGGCAGTTAATCCATGTAATATTTTATAAATTCCTACTTTGGAAATGGAACCAGTCTGATTCAAGCAAGAGTGGGATACAGACAGACTCGAACCTCATATATTTCATGCATTATATGAGCTGAGATGTCACCTATTTTTATAAAAACTTCAGTCATTTTGAGAATGGGGACTTAAAAGTAGTTCTGGGATTTACATATGAATGAATTGAAACCTGCAACCCATTTTAAAAGATGAAAGACTTACTATCATTCTAGGTTTGTTCAATATATCCCATCAGTTGCATGACACTGTGATCTTTTGCTGTAAATTGTGTCTTATGATCCTGCTCTGCAGCTATCCTATGAAGGAGCAGCGCTCTGAAAGCTAGTGCTTCCATATAAACCTATTGGACTATAACTGGTGTTGTGTTTTTAACTTTGTCTATCCCAGTCCAACACTGACTCCTCCACAACATTTCTAGCCGAGACAGCCCATACCTCCTGGTGCTGTCTGTAAACATTACGACGCCGATGAAATGACGCAGTAATCGCACTCCTTAAAAGTTTACAATTTCTAACGATATTCGCTCGTCATTCACTGCTCGATCTGAAACATGACATTGGAAACTTAGTGCAGGAGGCTGAAAGAAATGAGCAGCTTTAACACAAAAACCTCTTGGAGGTCAAAGCTTTCAACTGTATCATTCAAAATCAGAGATAATTACACAGAGTGGTGAACTTAGCCCAGACAAGCACAAAGGTCAACCTCCCATCAATGTCATCCATCTATCAGGCCCACTATCAAGGTAAGGCCAGCAGCATTGTCAAAGGCTCATCACAGCCTGGCAATGTTTTTCTGCAACCTCTACTATCGGGGTGGATAGTTCAGAAACCTGAAAACATGCACCAGCCGGTTTTGAAACAGTTCCTACCACACTGTTATTAGAATACTGAATGGACTCTCAAACTCTTAACATTCGCCTGGACCTGTTTTTTTGTTTTTGCAGCTGTTTTACTTATATATTTACATATCTTTGCTACTTAACTCTGATATGCCTGTACTGCTCACAAGACAACTGTATCCCCGTTTGGACAACTTCCCACCGTAACAAATGCATGAAATTTGGCCTGAACACGGGGGAGGAACCGCCCTCGAAGGCAAGACCGTCCGCCGAACCGCCGGGTCAAATCCGGCTGTGCTACCCGGCCTGGAAGTCTCAAGGTCGGCATGAGCAGTCACGTTCAATCCCATCCGCATTTGGACCATTTCCCACTGTTGAACATGCATAAAATTTGGACTCAACACGGGGCTGGGTCCATCCTTGAAGAAGAGACCGTCCGCAGAACTGCCTGGTCAAATCCGGCTGAGCTACCCGGGTTTGAAATCTCAAAGTCGGTATGAGCAGTAACGTTCAATCCCTTCCCAGTTTGGACCACTTCCCATCGTTAAAAATGCATGAAATTCGTACTGAACACGGGGGCCGGTCCGCTTTCGAATTCAGGACCGTCGGCAGCACCGCCGGGTCAAATCCGGCTGAGTTACCCGGCATAGAAGTCTCAAGGTCGGCATAAGCAGTTACATTAACTCCCATCCGAATTTGGACAACTTCCCACCGTTAAAAATGCATGAAAATCAGAATGCACACGGGCCACGCTCCGCCCTCGAAGTCGAGACCGTCGGCAGAACAGCCGGGTCAAATCCGGCTGAGCTACCCGGCTTAGAAGCCTCAAAGTCGGTATGAGCAGTCACTTTCACTCCCATCCCCGTTTGGACCACTTCCCGCCGTTAAAGATGCTTCACGTTTGGACTGAACACGGGAGAGGGTCCGCCCTCGAAGTCAAGACCGTCCGCAGAACGGCCGGGTCAAATCCGGCTGAACTACCCAGCCCCGAACACTCAAAGTCCCCCTGAAGCCTTGGATTCGCCTCCTTGGAAAATGGACATCAAACATTACTAAAACGGGAACCCGAACACTAAACCTAAGTCGAACCCTTTCCCTATCCCTAAGCAGGAACCGAACACTCACCCGAAGCCTGACCCCACGGCCGGTGGCACTCCAGACAAACACACCCTTCAATTCCTCATCCATCTGCCAATGCAACTCAAAAAGGATCCAAATTCAGAAACACCCCCTTCAAAAGGCACTGCATCCTCGGCCACACGAACGGGGCATGCTCCCCTGGGCGATAGTTAAGCCCCCACAACTAATTGAAGCCAACCGCAGCCGCAACTCGAACGGAGAAGTCAGTAACCAATTCAAAAATGCACTTCGTTACTGACTTCTACTGACCCGAAAAAAATTCTATGTGTCGCTGGTTACTGATTTGTACTGACCCCCAAAAATGCTAAGTGTCAGTGGTAACTCAGTAACTGATCTCTTCAAAAAGCGAAGAGGAGGGGAAAATTTTTAAAAAATAAATAAAAAATTCCCCTGCCGCTTGCCATGCACCCAAGGCCAGTGGGTAACACGACCCACACTCCGCACACCGGTCTGACGGCATCACGTAACTGCTCCTGGCCAGGGAGCAGCACGGATGACTGCCAGGCGCCGGCATGCCGAGGTGGTGCAGCAAGAAGCACTTAGGAAGAACACCGACCGACCAACTCACCGAACTCTCCAACCCCCCCACACACACACGCAGAGCCGCCGCCCTCGACTCAGCACGTCCCACTTCGACTGTGGCCTGACTGCCATTGCCGCCACCCACGGGCAGGCGCACGCACGAACACCCCCGGGGGAGGTGGTGCGCCTGTGGGCGTGAAATGGTCGGCAGGGTGTCGGGTTCGATGCGGGGCCCGAACAGAAGCCGATGTAATGGACGGGTCCATACGAACATGCGTGGGAGTAAATTCTCATGCACCGGTTACCGACAAAAGGTTGGCTCGAGGGATGACTTTCAATAGATCGCAGCGAGGTAGCTGCTCTGCTACTTACAAAACCAAGCCAGAATCAGGTCGTCTACGACTGATTTAGCACCAGGTTCCCCATGAACATGAGATGCAAGTAAAGGAGAGAGGCAACGCACATACAGCCGCACTCCAGACCAGAATCGAATGGCGATACACACCGACTGGAATCGGTTAACCTCGGCCAACCAGTGATCCAAGGCGCTAGGGTATCGTTACATTTCGGCAGGATTCTGACTTGGAGGCGTTCAGTCATAATCCCACAGATGGTAGCTTCGCACCACTGGCTCCTCAGCCAAGCACATACACCAAATGTCTGAATCTGCGGTTCCTCTTGTACTCAGCAGGATTACGATTGCAACAACACAACATCAGTAGGGTAAAACTAACTTGTCTCATGACCGTCTACACCCAGCTCACGTTCCCTATTTGTGGGTGAACATTGCAACGCTTGGTGAATTCTGCTTCACGATGGTAGGAAGAGTCAACATCGAAGGATCAAAAAGGGACGTCACTATGAACGCTTGGCCGCCACAAACCAGTTATCCCTGTGGTAACTTTTCTGACACCTCCTGCTTAAAACCCAAAAGGTCAGAAGTATCCTGAGGCCCCACTTTCACGGTCTGTGATCGGACTGAAAATCAAGATCAAGCGAGCTTTTGCCCTTCTGATCCACGGGAGGTTTCTGTCCTCCCTGAGCTCGCCTTAGGACACCTGCGTTACGGTGTGACAGGTCAAACTCCCCACCTGCCACTGTCCCCGGAGCGGGTCGCGCCTGGCCGCCTGGGCGCTTCCGACCAGAAGCGAGAGCCCCTTCGGGCTCGCCTCACAGGGCAAGTGAAAAAACGATAAGAGTCGTGGTATTTCGCCAGTGGCCGAAGCCTCCCACTTATTCTACACCTAGAACATAGAACATAGAACATAGAACAATACAACACAGAACAGGCCCTTCGGCCCACGATGTTGTGCCGAACTTCTATCCTAGATTAAGCACCCATCCATGTACCTATCCAAATGCCGCTTAAAGGTCGCCAATGAATCTGACTCTACCACTCCCTCGGGCAGCGCATTCCATGCCCCCACCACTCTCTGGGTAAAGAACCCACCCCTGACATCTCCCCTATACCTTCCACCCTTCACCTTAAATTTATGTCCCCTTGTAACACTCTGTTGTACCCGGGGAAAAAGTTTCTGACTGTCTACTCTATCTATTCCTCTGATCATCTTATAAACCTCGATCAAGTCACCCCTCATCCTTCGCCGTTCCAACGAGAAAAGGCCGAGAACTCTCAACCTATCCTCGTAAGACCTACTCTCCATTCCAGGCAACATCCTGGTAAATCTTCTCTGCACCCTCTCCAAAGCTTCCACATCTTTCCTAAAGTGAGGCGACCAGAACTGCACACAGTACTCCAAATGTGGCCTAACCAAAGTCCTGTATAGCTGCAACATCACCTCACGACTCTTGAATTCAATCCCTCTGCTAATGAACGATAATACTCCATAGGCCTTCTTACAAACTCTATCCACCTGAGTGGCAACCTTCAAAGATCTATGTACATAGACCCCAAGATCCCTCTGTTCCTCCACCTGACCAAGAACCCTACCATTAACCCTGTATTCCGCATTCTTATTTGCTCTTCCAAAATGGACAACCTCACACTTGGCAGGGTTGAACTCCATCTGCCACTCCTCAGCCCAGCTCTGCATCATATCTAAGTCCCTCTGCAGCCGACAACAGCCCTCTTCACTGTCCACAACTCCACCTATCTTTGTATCATCTGCAAATTTACTGACCCACCCTTCGACTCCCTCCTCTAAGTCATTAATAAAAATTACAAACAGCAGACGACCCAGAACTGATCCCTGCGGAACTCCACTTGTAACTGGACTCCATGCTGAATATTTACCATCTACCACCACTCTCTGACTTCGACCGGTTAGCCAGTTTTCTATCCAATTGGCCAAATTTCCCTCTATCCCATGCCTCCTGACTTTCCGCATAAGCCTACCATGGGGAACCTTATCAAATGCCTTACTAAAATCCATGTACACTACATCCACTGCTCTACCCTCATCCACATGCTTGGTCACCTCCTCGAAGAATTCAATAAGACTTGTAAGGCAAGACCTACCCTTCACAAATCCGTGCTGGCTGTCCCTAATCAAGCAGTGTCTTTCCAGATACTCGTAAATCCTATCCCTCAGTACCCTTTCCATTACTTTGCCTACCACAGAAGTAAGACTAACTGGCCTGTAATTCCCGGGGTTATCCCTATTCCCTTTTTTGAACAGGGGCACAACATTCGCTACTCTCCAGTCCCCTGGTACCACCCCAGTTGCCAGTGAAGACGAGAAGATCATTGCCAACGGTACTGCAATTTCCTCTCTTGCTTCCCACATAATCCTAGGATATATCCCGTCAGGCCCGGGGGACTTGTCTATCCTCAAGTTGTTCAAAATGTCCAACACATCTTCCTTCCTAACAGGTATCTCTTGTAGCTTATCAGTCCGTTTCACACTCTCCTCTTCAACAATACGGTCCCTCTCGTTCGTAAATACTGAAGAGAAGTACTTGTTCAAGACCTCTCCTATCTCTTCCGACTCAATACACAGTCTCCCACCACTGTCCTTGATCGGACCTACCCTCGTTCTCGTCATTCTCAGGTTTCTCACAGACGCATAGAATGCCTTGGGGTTATCCTTGATCCTATCCGCCAGGGATTTTTCATGCCCTCTCTTAGCTCTCCTAATCCCTTTCTTCAGGTCCCTTCTGGCTATCCTGTATCCCTCCACTGCTCTGTCTGAACCTTGTTTCCTCAACCTTATGTAAGCCTCCTTCTTCCTCTTTACTAGACATTCAACCTCCCTCGTCAACCAAGGCTCCCTCACACGACCATTTCTTTCCTGCCTGATCGGTACATACATATGAAGGACACGTCGTATCTGCTCCTTGAAAAAGTCCCACATTTCCACCACATCCTTCCCTGACAGCCTATGCTCCCAACGTATGCTCCTCAAATCCTGTCTTACAGCATCGTAATTTCCCTTCCCCCAATTGTAAAAACTTCCTTGTTGTGCGCACCTATCTCTCTCCATAACCAAGGTGAAAGTCACAGAATTGTGGTCGCCATCACCAAAAAGTTCACCCACTAACAAGCCCACCACTTGTCCCGGTTCATTACCGAGTACCAAATCCAATATGGCCTCCCCTCTGGTTGGACAATCTACATACTGCGTTAGAAAAGCTTCCTGGACACACTGCACAAACACCGCCCCATCCAATCTACTTGATCTAAAGAGCTTCCAATCAATATTTGGGAAATTGAAGTCGCCCATGACTACGACCCTGTGGCTTCTGCACCTTTCCAAAATCTGTTTCCCAATCTGTTTCTCCACATCTCTGCTGCTATTGGGGGGCCTATAATAAACACCCAACAAGGTGACTGCACCTTTCCTATTTCTGACTTCAGCCCATACTACCTCCAGAGGCAGATCCCCCTCAAACTTCCTTTCTACAGCCGTTATACGATTTCTAATTAGCAATGCCACCCCCCCTCCTTTTTTACCACCCTCCCTAATCTTACTGAAACATCTGTAACCAGGAACCTCCAACAGCCATTCCTGTCCCTCATCTATTCATGTTTCCGTGATGGCCACAACATCGTAGTCCCAGGTACCGGTCCACGCCTTAAGTTCACCCACCTTATTTCTGATACTCCTTGCATTGAAGTATATGCACTTGAGCCCATCTCTGTGTCCGCAAGTAGTCCCTGTCAGTGCTACCTTCTCCACAGCCTCCCTACAGTCTTGAACATCCTGACACACAGCTAGCTTACTTGCTGGACTACAAGTCCGGATCCCATCCCCCTGCCAAATTAGTTTAAACCCCCCCGAAGAGTGCTAGCAAACCTACCCCCCAGGATATTGGTGCCCTTCTGGTTCAGGTGCAACCCGTCCTGTTTATACAGGTCCCACCTTCCCCAGAATGCAGTCCAATTGTCCAAATATCTGAAGCCCTCCCTCCTACACCATCCGTGCAGCCACGTGTTCAACTGCACTCTCTCCCTATTCTTTCTCTTCACAGTGCCAGACTAGAGTCAAGCTCAACAGGATCTTCTTTCCCCGCTAATTCTGCCAAGCCCGTTCCCTTGGCTGTGGTTTTGCTAGATAGTAGGTAGGGACAGTGGGAATCTCGTTCATTCATTCATGCACGTCACTCGGCATTTGGCTATTTGATGCACTCACCATATGCGATGGATCGTGTCCTTTCCAAGATTTTAATGTCGCTCGTCGACAATTGAAATACCCCTGTTCAGCGAAACCACAGTCAGAAGGTCTAAAAGGGGACCGTAAAAGAAAATAAAAGAAGTTAAAAGTTTAAAAGACGTTGTGAAGCAGAGTTTCAGCGAGGCGAGGGACGAGCTAAGGTTATCAACCGTTGGACAATGTTACCACTCATCCCTTGTTGCGTGTAGCGTGTACTTTAATTAATTAACACCTAAAATTACCCACCACCAATTAACCTAAGTGATCTAAAACAGTACAATTTTATTAATAAAATCTTAAAATTTAACTCTAAATTAAAATCAGCGATTAAAACTATTTAAAATACTATTTAAACTACTGAAACATATATATAAAAATTTAAAACCACACTATTTAAACTATTTTTAAAAATACGTTGATCGGAGATATTAAGAGTCCATGAAAATCCTTAAAAGTTCGAGGGTCAAAGATAAAGTTAGGTTTGTGATATTTTGTGCAAATGATTTAAATTTTACAAACCCGGGGCCTTTCATCAAATCCGAATTCTTCTCAAACCACTTCCCTCGAGCTCCTATCACAAACCCATAAAAAGATATCTTTCCTCCTCCAACAAGGTCCATTATCTCTTTACCGAAGTGACTATATTTCTTTATCTTCTCCTCCCATGCCAATTCGAGGGAGTTTATTTGAAGGTCCGTTCTGACTGTCATGTCCACCACCACGATTTGCTGTTCCTTCTTAAAGATTAAGTTCGGTATCCATAGTTTTCCGGGCGCATCTTTAACTCGCGGCTCTATATATAAAGTCCACCCGTTTTTCCTAACAAAACTAACTAGTTCTTTGGCTAACCTATTGTGCCTTTTAAATCTCATATTCTTGACCTAAGGGCACCATCCAGAAATATGCGCGAAAGTTTCCAAAATGTAATTACATCTTCTGCAATTCTTAATGTTAAAATCCTGCCATATGACAAAGACGCCCGCGTTGGAAATAAATTAGTTGGTAACAAAATCGAAGACTTTTGACGTCTTCACAAAAGATAATTTTGTCAACCAATTATTTGATGCACTATCATTCTTATAATAATGGAAACCTGCCCCTTGACAGGGGAGGCCCATCCATCTCTGTATCTCCACAGATCTCCAGTTGCATAGTTAGTACTCGCAAACTCCTCCATCCCATCTTCACTATCTTCTATGATCGCATCTGCTTCATCCAATTGTCGATTAATGTTAGGATTCCAGATCTTTTCCATTACCCTTAATTTACTCCATTTATGCATTTTCTCCACTACACTCTCACCCTCAAACTGAAACGAGGCGTGCAATATTTCGTCATCAGATTTATGTAGCGTCTCATATTTCCTCACAATCGATATTGGAATAAAAGTTGACAGTCTATTTAACGCCAGGCCTCCATCACGGGCTTTAGCATAAAGCATTCCGTCCGTGATGGATTCCGGAAGGTGTAAGATCTCTTTCGCTGCGCTTTTATTAATATTATCCAATTTGTTAAGGTAATTAATAGAAACTTCTGATAAAGTGAAATAAAAATACAGTCTAGGAATAAAATAAGTTTTTAAACGTTCTATTTTCTGTACTGGTTTAAGAGGCGATTTTTAAAAAAATTCCCAATCCATGTATCCAATTGGCTCTCCCAGTCCACTTTACTAACTCCAATCCACGGATCTATTTTAGCACCCAAGTAGTTATCCGTGTTGCCCGGTTCTATGAATTGTATAACCCCTTCATTTAACTTCCAATTAATTTTATCGTTAAATATAAAAGACTTATTTCTATAAGTAAGATAAAATCCTTTAGGTTTCTTTATGTTCACTTCCATTCCCGTGTTATTGCAAACTTTTCGACCAATTTTAAATTGTAAACCATACCCTCATAAAATTGACTAATTAACGCTATGTCATCAGCAAACGCTAATGTTGCGCAATGAAAACTGTTTCCGTCTAATCCTAAGAATATCCCCTTCTGCTTCTCTTCGATAGGACTAATTAATGGATCCATTACAATGTTTAAAAGGATCAGTGACAACTCGTCACCTTGCTTTACTCCTCTTAAAATTTCAATGTTTCCGGTTTTAAATTTAAAACCTTCCACTTGAGTCAAATTATTCTCATATAAGTTTGTAATTCGTTTAATAAACATTTGCGGGAGCTGGAGTCTTTTCAATGCTGTTATAATTAATCTATGACCGACGGTATCAAAGGCTTTCGCTCAATCTACAAAAACCACAGCTAAATTCCTCTTATTCTTTTTCGCACCTTTCATAATATTTTCCAGGATTTTTACGTTCTCCTCACATCCTGCTCCGCCGGTCATAAATCCTTTATGCCTTTTATTCAGATTTATCACTTTACTAAGTCTATTCGCAACGATTTGTGTAAAGATTCTAAGCATAATTGGCCCTATAGTAATCGGCCTCCAATTATTTATATCTTTTAACTCATCTTCTATGCTCACCTTTGGGATCAGAAACGTTCTACTTATTTTTAACTGATCTGGAATTTTACCGGTTTTTATCCAAATTGTAAATAGTCTAGGAAATAATAAGTTATCCTTATTAAATATCTTAATTATTTCTTTGTATTACCCTGTCTGGCCCTACAGCGGTTTTCACGTTCATAGCCAGATCGACGTCTTCCACCGTCACAGGACCAGTCAGAATGCCACTCAAGGATCCCTCACTTTGATTTTAATATTTAGCAAAACCCCTTAAATTATTATTTTCATTCAAATTTGTTAGTCTTTCCTTAAAATATTCCTCTAACTCTACCTTGCTCAGGGGACATTAACTCTTAACTAGGGCCCCCATTAGGGTTCTTGCAAAATACTGCCTCTTAGTTTTATATAGAACTTGCATTTCTTTAAATTCTCCCTTCTTTTTACTATAATATTTTCTTAGCTTTGTTTTCCTTCTTCTTTCTTTGCCCACTATCCCTTAGCTTAAAACTTACTCTTTTCATGTGAGTTACATTCTTACCTGTCCCATCGTCCTTTTTCTTTCTTAATTTATCCATTCTTACACCCATAATATTCTCCTGATCCTTTATTCTTACCCTGGTCATCTTCAATTATTTTTATCAATTCTAATATCGACCTACCATTATAATCTTGACAATCCATAATATTAGCGTTCTCCTGCTCCCTCTGTTCATTCAATCTTTCTTCCTCCAACAACCTATCTGACCCCAGGTAGCTATCTCGCATTTCGTTATTGTCATTACCATTAAAGATCATTTCTAATTCTATACCCTTATCATTATCGTTAGTTTTATTCTTCTAATTCAATAATCTCCTTTTATCCGAAATTTGTTTAGCGGTTTTGGAACCGATTCTCTCTGCAATACTTTTACTAATATTCTTACAGCCACTAAATTCTATTTCTAGTTGTTGCAACTTTTCTACATCTTCCTTAGACCATACTCCCCTCTTGTTTCCCTCTCTATTATCTATCGTAAACTTACTCTCCATCTTCCCTTCTTTCGTTTTTTTCATTTCTCAAGATAGGGTGAGCATGTCTTTCGTGTTGCCCCAACCCTCTGGCTGATTTAAATTTTAACGGGCAACCTTCACACTGGTATGATTTTTCTAATCCACCTCCTTCATTACTATTACTGGTACTATTACTACTACGACTAACATTATCACTCATCTTACATTTTGGATAGTGGCACTATACCGCCTGATAGTTCCCTTCCCAATCGCATTTACTGCACCTAATCCTCACTGATTTAATTCCCTTACATATTTTCAAGTGTTTCCTAAACTTCCCTGTGGTATTGTAGATATTATTACAATAATTACATAGAAAATCTTTTATTGGGTATTTACTTATTAACTCTAATTTATCTGTTTCTTTAATTACTGGGTGAATAATTCTTCCTTCGTACCTCTCCTAATTGCTCTTCAAATCTCCACATCGACTAAAAACAAATGGCCCTTTAAAATTCGAATAAAAAATCATCCGGCTGTTAAATGGACTTGGCTGTCGAGGGGCCTCCTCTACAAGCCCTTCCCTTCCAAAGCTGTACTGATTATTCTGGACAATGTTAACAGCTACCTCGTGGCTGCCCGAGGATAGCCTTGCCAGAATAATTCTTATGGTCTCTTCGGTCTGAGTCTGAGGCGAGATGGATTGCCCAGACCGTTTTTGACTCATACATTAAGCACACAGAGCCGCCAAAAGCAACCGGGGCGGTTATTTTCCCGGTCACCCACCCAACTGGAAATTTTGGAATCGCCCATAATCGCCTCTGCCAAATGTGGTTTCAACCAGACTGAATGGTCACCAGCCATCTCGTATCTTTTCGGGACGTCGTATTAGCCGGCATGGTCCGAGTAATGCTCAAACGACGGGGAAAACAATAATAACAGCCAGTGGCGTATAGCAGTGATGAAATCAAGTTAAGACCAAAGATAAAATCGATGGTAAAAACACTGATAAGACCAGACTAAAACAACCACAAAACAATTTAAAATTGCCTTCCCGTCAAGAACTTCCTCATACAGGCCGTTACCAGGGGGAACCACGTGGAGGTTCGACCTTACGTTGTGATCGACAAAATTCGTAGAAATGTATCACAAAGGTGACGACGCAGGCAAAGGTCAGAAACCAACTACCTTAAAAACACTGTAGTCACATCTCCCAAGAGAGGGAATAAGAGAGTCATAGTTATTCCCGCCGTTTACCCACGCTTCATTGAATTTCTTCACTTTGACATTCAGAGCACTGGGCAGAAATCACATCACATCAACACTGACCGGTGGCCTTCGCGATGCTTTGTTTTAATTAAACAGTCGGATTCCCCTGGTCCGCATCAGTTCTACGTCAGCTGCTAGGCGCCGGCCGAGGCCACCCGCCTGCCATGGTAGGACGATGGGCACCGCAGCTGGGGCGATCCACAAGAAGGGCCCTCTGGCACTAGCTCAGCGAGGCTCGACCCGACTCGGCGGCAGGACGCGGTTGGGGCGCACTGAGGACATTACACCCCGGTCGACAGACCCACCGGGAGCATGGCGAGCCCGCTCGCCACACGCGGTTCCACACACACCGCGAGGGGGGGAGGGAGGGCCGCAGCGGGAGGGCGCGGCAGCGGTCGCTTCCCTTTAATCCGGGGGTGCGGCAAAGGATATTGCCATGGGGCTATAACACTCGCCAAACGGAGCAGCGCGCCACCTTCCAAAGCCACCGGTCTTCCCAGCCGACCCAAAGCCGGTCGCGGCGCACCACCAGCTGAGGAAATGCGCCCGGCGACAGCCGTGACCATGCCGGAAGCGGTCCCAGCAGAGGAGATCCGCCAGACCCCAAAGCGGCCAACTGGAGCCGCCGAGTTGAATCCTCCGGGTGGACTGCGCGGACAACACCTATTTACCTCTTAACGGTTTCACACCCTCTTGAACTCTCTCTTCAAAATTCTTTTCAACTTTCCCTTACGGTACTTGTTGACTATCAGTATCGTGCTAGTATTTAGCCTTAGATGGAGTTTACCACCCGCTTTGGGCTGCATTCACAAGCAACCCGACTCCAAGAAGACACAATCTCGACGAGCCTCGCACCGCCACTGGCCTCACACCGTCCTCAGGCTAGGCCTCAATCGGGCGGACTTAGGAGACTGTGCACCGTCAGAGAAAGCACTTCTATACGCCACATTTCCCTCGCCCGTCAGGCAAGCGGGGATTCGGCGCTGGGCTCTTCCCTGTTCACTCGCAGTTACTAAGGGAATCCTGGTTAGTTTCTTTTCCATCGCGAAGTAATGTGCTTAAATTCAGCGGGTTGTCGCGTCTGATCTGAGGTCGTACCCAGAGTCAGAGGATGGCCAGGCCGCATCGCCAGCGTGCACGCCCCCACCTCTTAGTGGGCCGGCAACATTTCACTGCGGACGGGGGGGTTGGCCGACACCGCAATAGTCAGAGAGCCAGCCACCCACACGTCGCTCACCACCCTTGCCAGCAATGGTGTCAACGAGTGGCCGCCCCTGCCGCCAACCATGCGCGGGGATGTGCTCGGCGCAAATTCACGAGACTGGCGACTCTCCCCCATCCACGGTGGGAGGCGAATCTCGGAAGTGCCGGCAGCTTACTCAAGCGGAAGAATCAGCCCGATTCCTGCCTTGCCAGCGGCCCGGGCACGGCAGTGACGATTCGCCGCCCAGAACGTGCGAGGCGCCAGCCGACAGAGTCTGTCCGACTGTCAGAGAGAGGGAGAGAGAAGTTCTGAGACACAAGTGGCGAACAGTCGCACAGGCACGGCACGCACATCGATCGCCAGCCGCAGAACGGCACGGCCTTCAGTGGGGCCGGTGGGCGACGCCGCTCCTGAACCCAGCGGCCCCGAGCCGGACGAGTTGAGGAAGGCACGCCGACGGTGACAGGGTACGGAAGACACAGCGGTGGCCTTCTGGCGACTTGGCCCCCGATAGCCCGACGTTCCGCCGTCCTCCCGATGGTTGGCCTTGGCATAATAGGTGTGCCTGCACGGTGACCGTGCACAAACCACGCCCGCCAACCCCTCTGTGCCTCCCGAGACCGGAGACAGGACTGAGCAGAAACGTGCGGACTGAATGGGATCGCCAAGAGCCAACGATCCACGTGCGTGCGACTGTCGAAGTCACAGTGTTTCACGAAAAACTCCTCCCTCAGCCAGGCACTCATCGCCAGCAGGGGAGTCAGGATCAGACGTCCCACCGGCCACTTTAGGCCGAGGAAGAACCATGAGATGGGCGGCTGCAGCAGCGGGCGGCTTGCAGCTGCCAGACACGGTCTGTGCCTCTCAACACTCTCAATCAATCAACCATCGAGTCGGGTCAGCGTTTCGAACTGGCGAGCTCCACGGTGAGGCCAGCAGCTCTCCAGCACCGGACGTCCGCAGCTACCTTCACTCTTTCCACTGCCAGCCAACCGAGAGACGGACCCAATGCGGACGTGCAGAGCTTAGGCAGACCCCATAGGAGGCTCAACTTATCGAGGCAGCTCCTTGTCCCGAAGACGAAGCAGTGCACGTCGCCGTGTAAACCACCGACGGCCATTCTGGGGGACCGGTGACAGCCGTGATGGCCACACTGCCACGACACAGACGGACGCCAGGCCGCGCTCCCCGGCGGGGGGATGGCGTCGAGCCTGAGGAACGGAATGTGCAGGGTGTGGGGAAAGGCAAAGTGCTCTGATGCCGGAGGGCTCCAGAGTCTGAACTTAGAGGGACTAAGCGGACGGGTCCTCTGCGACACCCCAGCCGCGCTCTCGCCAGCCAAGGCGAGTGCGATTGATTGCCAAATTACCCTCAGACAGGCGTGGCCCCAGGAAGAACCCGGGGCCGCAAAGTGCGTTCAAAGTGTCGATGATCAATGTGTCCTGCAATTCACATTAATTCTCGCAGCTAGCTGCGTTCTTCATCGACGCACGAGCCGAGTGATCCACCATCAAGAGTTGTCTGAGTTTGTTTTCGGTCTCTCCCGCGCCAGAGGAAAGCGACCCGGACCGCACACACACTCCCCACCTTAGCAGCAGCCACCTGCACGTCGGCGTGCGCACATAGCAGGGTGGCGTGAAGCTGTGGGGAGCACCAGCCTGGCGCGGCCTGCGGAAACATACATCTAAAGGGAAAAAAAGGGCGCCCAAGAGGCGATGCATGTCAGCACGCACCGCAGTGACGGAGGCAGGATCTCCTCCACCATGTCGCCCGCCGAGTGTCACGAGGCATGCAGCAGCTTTGCCCTAGGAAAAGCAGAGACGGAAACGGGGCCAGCAATCGATTCGGCAGCGTTACTGACGAGTGCACGTGGCGGAGTGTCGGTGAGTGGACTTTTGAGAGGAGTCGGGGGCTGCAATAACCAGAGCTGACGGCGGCCCGGCCCGGCCATTGCCAAGGTAGGCTGGGAAACGCGGCAACGTGGGCTGAGAAAGAGAATAGATGGGGGAACAGAGGGATGGAGAGCAGAGGGTATGGGGGAGAGAGAAAATGCATGGGGAGTCAGAAGATGGGAAGAGGGACTGGACAGGGATGCAGAGGGTGGGGGTGAGATTAAGAAAGAGAGAGAGAGAATGGACGGTGTGCCGGGGGTGGCGAGGGATTGGACAAGGGTGCCGTGGCTGGCACGGGGGAATGGAGAGGGTGGTGCCATGAATGGCGGGGGAGAATGGATAGAGGTGCTGTGGGTGCTACAGGGGAGGATGGGCAGGTCATGCCGGAGTTGGTGGGGGAGAATGGACAGGGGATGCAGTGTGTGGTGGGGAGAATGCACAGGGGCGCTGTGTGTGGCAAGGACAATGGTCAGGGGATGCTGTGGGTGGCGGGGAGAATGGACTGGGTGCTGTGGGTGGCGGGGAGAATGGACAGGGGGCGCTGTGGGTGGCGAGTAGAATATAAGGGGATGCTATGGGTGGCGGGGAGAATGGACAGTGGCACTGTGGTTGGTAGGGGTTAAGTCCAGAGGCACTGTGGTGGTGGAGGAACGGACAGGTGGTGCTGTGGGGATGTTTGGGTCTTGGAGGGAGATTGTGTTGGTGAAAGCATCCCACTCACTCACAGCATCCCTTTCTCTGCACACATGCGGTGCACATTTTTGTGAGTCTGGATGGGATGCTGTTTGGAGGGTCAGTGTTGACTCTATGGACCAAATCGCCTGCTCCCACACTGTAGGGATTCTATGATTAGGAGAGTTGTCAAACCAACAACTTCTAATTGGTGAAATAAAAGACCAGGAGAAAATCTTGAAGCAGATTTCCATTTATTCACTCAAATTGCCCTTTCAATTTAATTCCTTGAATTTAATGTGGTCCGTTGTAGTTTAATTATGATCCATGAAAAGCAATATCCAGTCACATCTGAGGGAAGAACCAATTCAACTGACTGAACAAGTGTAACAACACTTCTGTATGCACTTTAGATGTGACATCCTCTCCCTCTCTCTCTCTGTTGACCCAACGGGATGACCAGGTCTAGAATTACCACTTTCAAAATATAATTGCTGATCTACTGTTTGCTTCTGCTGCTTAACATAAGGATTTAAAAGCTGCTAGCCTGATCTCACAGAAAGCACAAAAACAGACTGTTCACTTGCGGCTGCGCAGAGATAAAATTTCATTTAGAATAGATCACAAAATCACAACAGGTGCCAATCCCAAAACTCTGTGTTACACATGGAGGGAGGGGAGGGGAAGTAAAGTGTGTTACTCTCAGATGTTAGAGGGCAGGACAAAGTTTCAGCCAGTGGGAAGTTAAAATTAAACCCTGTGCTGTTTTCTGTTATAAAAACTCAAACCACATGGATTTGGTTTGAAGGAAAATGAAGGAAAGGCAGCTTGAAAAGTTTCTGAACCCCCACAACACGCACACACAATTCCCTTTGCTTAGCTGGACACAGTGCTTCCCCCCTCTGTTTAGGAGTAAACTCTGGAAAGGTGGTGGTATTGATAGTGAGGAGGATGGTCTCCGGCCACAGTTTGATACGAATCAGCTGGTAAATGGGGCAGAGAGATGGCATTTAATCACCAGGCATTCTGGGAAATGTAATAATGGAGGAAAGTAATCAATAAATGGTAAATCCCTAGTGGCCTTCCCACACTCAGGGGGACAGAAGAGCCTCTTCCCCTCTGTGGGCCCATTGGTGCTTCACACCCCTTTCAACTTTCACAATATCCTTCTGATAGGAGGGAGACCAGAATTGCACGCAATATTCCAAAAGTGGTCTAACCAATGTCCTGTACAGCCACAACATAACTTCCCAACTCCAATACTCAGTCAGAGGATTGCGAAAGCTTTCAAAACGCACAAAAAACAAACAGGAAAGAATGGAGGGACAAACCAGATTTTTGAGAGTGAGCTTGGAAGCATCACTGAGAAATCAGCGGAATGACTTTATTGGGGATGCGTTCTCCTTAAATACACTATATACGTATTCCTCTTGTGCTCTTCGTAGTTTCTCTGTGCTGCAGTGTGTAGTGGCTCGTTAAAATAATGTCCTGATGCAGCTTTTTTGTGGGTGTTGGGATGATTGCTTTTGTGGTTAGGTATTTGGTTTGTGTGTGTTGTTTTACTGTAGATGCTAGTTTGAAGTTCCCCATTGACTGTTCGCTCAACTGTGACATCTAAGAATGACAGTTTATTGTTGTTCTCCTCCTTTTCAAACCAGGAGTCCCCCTCAGGCCATAGTCTCACTACCTGGAACACCAATATACAGACGAGTCAAAGGCCTACACTGAGGACTAAAACACCAAGTCGAAGATTCATGCCACTCCATTTACTCCATCTAAGAATTCCTGAACACCAAAGACACTAAGATTGAAGAGGTGGAAAAATGTTGTCCTTTGACATAACAGCCCTGTTCACATCCATTAACATCAACGTGGCCAAAGAAAACTGAAGACACTACTCGAAGAACCAACTTCATCAGCAAAGATAACACTGTCAACCTCATGGTTACCACCCACTTTATATTCAGTAACAATCCCAACAAACAAATCAACGAAATACCCATGAAACACTTCTGTCATCAAAAAATGAAACAAATTAGAGGAAACCTACAACACCATCAACAATCTCCTTACTGGCATAAAATTCACAAAAGAGGAGAACAACAACAAAGTGCCATTTCTGGATGTCACAGTAGAGCGAACAGTCAATGGTAAATTCAAAACAGCCTCTGCAGGAAAGCAACACATGCGAACCAAGTACTCAGCTACAGAAGTAATTATCCCTACACATACAAACAAATTTGAACGAGGACACTATTTCAACTAGCCATGACACACTGCAGCAGCCAGTAACGACGAAGACCAAGAAGTTACTGTTCAGCGCATTTAAGGAGATCAGGTAGCCCAAAAGCACACTGAAAATTGCTTCCCTGACCGGGAATTGAACCCGGGCCGCAGCGGTGAAAGCGCTGAATCCTAACCACTAGACCACCAGGGAGATACAGATGGAGCGTGACTGCTCTGCTGAAAATTTCTTCCCTACCCGGAAATCGAACCCAGGTCACGGAAGTTCGAAGGCTTTCACCAATGTCATTTCTTGTATCCATTGCTCTCGATGCGGTCTCCTCTACATTGGGGAGACTGGAGCCTCCTCGCAGAGTCAAGTCACTGCTCTTGAGGGAACATCTCCAGGACACCCGCAACAATCAACCCCATCGCCCTGTGGCCCAACATTTCAACCTCCCCTCCCACTCTGCCAGGGACATGCAGGACCTGGGCATCCTCCATCGCCGTTCCCTCCCCACCCGATGCCTGGAGGAAGAACGCCCCAACTTCTGCCTCTGATACATTCAACCCCAGCACATCAATGTGGACTGCACCAGTTTCCTCATTTCCCCTCCGCCCCACCTTACCTCAGTTCCAACCTTCCAGCTGAGCGCTGTCCACCAGTCAATGAAGGCAAGCATGCAGGTACAGCAGGTCGTGAAGAAGGCTAATAGCATGCTGGCCTTCATAACAAGAGGAATTGAGTATAGAAGCAAAGAGGTGCTTCTGCAGCTGTACAGGGCCCTGGTGAGACCACACCTGGAGTACTGTGTACAGTTCTGGTCTCCAAATTTGAGGAAAGACATTCTGGCTATTGAGGGAGTGCAGCATAGGTTCACGAGGTCAATTCCTGGAATGGCAGGATTGCCTTACACGGAAAGACTGAAGCGACTGGGCTTGTATACCCTTGAGTTTAGAAGACTGAGAGGGGATCTGATTGAAACTTATAGGCTTATGAAAGGACTGGACACTCTGGCAGGAGGGAACATATTTCCGTTGATGGGGGAGTGCCGAACCAGAGGACACAACTTAAAAATACGGGGTAGACCATTTAGGACAGCGATGAGGAGAAACTACTTCACCCAGAGAGTGGTGGCTGTGTGGAATGCTCTGCCCCAGAGGGCAGTGGAGGCCCAGTCTCTGGATTCTTTTAAGAAAGAATTGGATAGAGCTCTTAAAGATAGTGGAGTCAAGGGGTATGGAGATAAGGCTGGAACAGGATACTGATTAGGAATGATCAGCCATGATCATATTGAATGGCGGTGCAGGCTCGAAGGGCAGAATGGCCTACTCCTGCATCTATTGTCTATTGTCCATTGTCTATTGACTTGTCTTACCTGCCAATCTCCCTTCCCACCTATCCGCTCCACCCTCCTCTCTGACCTGTCACCTCCGTCCCCACCCCCATTCACCGATTGTTCTCTTTGCTACCTTCGGCCCAGCACCCCCCAATTTATCTCGCCACCCCTGGAACCGTCCTGCCTCTCTTCCTGATGAAGAGCTTTTGCCCGAAACGTCGATTTTCCGGCTCTTCGGAAGCTGTCTGACCTGCTGTGTATTTCCCTCACCACTCTGATCTAATCTCTGGTTTCCAGCCTCTGCCGTCCTCCCTTTTGCCTACCAAATAAACCCAGTGTGCCGATTTCATATCAACAAATTGACACAAGTAGACTCAACGTCTACAGAAACCCTAGCACATTACTTTACATTAATGACATCTGGGAAATGATGTCTAGACAACTCAACCCTCTTCGCATCATGGTAGCCCACAAACCTACCAACACACTTAAACAGCGGCTAATGAACCTGAAATACCCGATACAAACAACCAGCAAACGAATGTTATTTACAAAATACCATACAGGGAACTATATACATGAACTCTGCCTCACAGTTTTCTGTGGCAAGAAATGCTGGGATGAGATAAGGAAGATTTTTTTAGCCAAAAGGAATCGGCACTGACTGGACAGCCATTTAAAATCAACGCAGTCTGCCCAGGATTGAAGACCCGAAGGGATGAACAGTTTTCTTAATTCCTGAAGATTTACAAAGCTGAGACTGGGTTTTGGTGTTTTTTCCCTTTCCACTCCCAGGAGCCGCAGTGGTTGGGGCGGTGAGGAGGGGAAAGTGAAATGTGCCCGTGAGCAGCGTGTGGGGCTATTTCAGCTTCCTCTCCTCTGACAGCGCTATAACTTGACTCTGATGTTCTCAGGGACATTTCCTGACGCGAGACAGTGAAAAGCGTCTCGTTCCTGCAGATCAGGAATTCAAACCATATGCCGGCTTCAGGACAATGAGAAAGATTATTTGGGGTGTGTGAAGAAGCTGTGAGCTGCACTTCAAACAGGTAGGTGGAGTCTGATGCGTTATCCATTGCGCCCTGGCACTGTGCGTACCTCATGCCGCCATGGTGCAGAGTTTTTCCAGCAGTTTCGCTTTCTGTCTCGGATTCTCAACATCCGCAGTCCTTTACGTTAGAAATTCAATCAATTCAGAAACCCCTTTGTGCTGCCTCAGTGGAAAAGATTTCCGTTTGGGAAACATTTTCCTGAAACCATTAAAAACGTGCACTTTCGCAGCCAAGAAAGCGGTCGGAGCGAGAACAAGAAACACTCAGTCTCTGAGTGTTCGTGAGCCACCAACGTTTCAGGTAACAGCCGAAAGCGCTGACCAATTGCGCCACAGAGACAGGTCCCAGCGCCGCCCGCACAGTGTCTTTGAGGAACCTACTATTCAATTCATAATTCAACCCGCCCCGCCCAAAATTACCATTGTCTTCTATCAGTTTTACTTTTCCATAGTAAAGCCTTGGACATTCATTAGGGAGACATGGGGACAGTCTGATCACACCATCTGCAGGCACATCCATGTCACGAGAAACGAGCTCTCCTGCACCGGGGCCATCGCCCTCCGAGCCTTTCAGTGTTTTGCCTCTTCCCGAATTTTCTCATTGTCCCCAAGCCGAGAATGGGTTTGAATTCCTGATGTGCAGAGAATTCTTTCAATGTCTCGGGTTAGTTCATGTCCCGAGAATATCAGAGTCAATCTCCCGGCCTCTTAAACAAGGGGATGGTGTCTGGACTATCTCTGCTCAGTCAGACAATTCATCCTTCATTCTCCTCTAATTCCATTTCCCAAAGAGTTTCTAAAGATTCACAAAGCTGGAGACTGGGATTTCTGTTTTAATTCCTGAACATTTTTCCACCTGCTAACTGACAATATTTTGCCAAAACCTCTTCCCCATTGTAAAACTTGCATCATGTCCAGGGATGAGCAATTTCCATTTTGTGGAGACATTCCCAAGTTTGGGAATGTTCTCTTTGGAGCAAAGAAGGTTAACTGGAGATTTCCAGGGGTTTGTATCAATGATTGGAGAAGACATGGTGTGAATGGACAGGTTAATGATCAGAAGACCCAATTGCCATTGCCTGGGGTCAATTACCAGAGGACAGGGATTGAAGTTATTTAATGGAAAGCAGCATTTGTGTCGAACAAACACAGCGAATACTGCAGAAAGCCAACGGGTCGAGCAGCATCTGTGGAAAGGTAAACAGAAACGACGTTTTGAGTGTGCTACGGTTTTTGTTCAGAACTCAGTCTTTTGCCTCTTCCCGAAGTTGGTCAAGGTCTGTGTCTCAATTGGCAAACACATGGCAAGTGCAGTGCCGCAATGTGAAGTTATAGCCTTTGCTGTTTTTTTTAAAAAAGCAGTCCATTGTTTAAATGGTGATATATTGGAATGTGGAGAAAGTGAGGACTAGAGGTAAAAGTCGAAAAATGTGGCACTGGAAAAGCACAACAGGTCAGGCAGCATCTGAGAAGCAGGACAGGGAACGTTTCGGGCACAAGCCCTTCATCAGGAATGATGTATGGATGTACAAAGGGGTCTCAGAGTCCCTCCACACCAGTCAATGCCAGTTGTCGGGCAGATGCAGCAGGCAATGAGCGAGGCAATATTACGAAGACGAATTGAGTTCAGAAGTGGGGAAATTGAACATATTCAAGGCTACGTTCATCTGAGTTTTGAGCAACAAAGAAGTGCATGGTTATGGGGGGAGGTAAGAAAATGGTTTTAAGACCAGTACAGGTCAGTCACACAGTCTGACAGCACTGAACAGACCCTTCATCCAACTAGTCCGTGCTGAGTATGTTCTCAAACTAAACTTGGCCCACCTACCAGTGTTTGGCCCATAAACCTTCGAAACTTTCGTATTCATGTACTTATCCAAATGTCTTTTAAATGTTGCAAACTGTACATGTATGAAATCATGAGGGGCATGGATAGGATTAATAGACAAAGTCTTTTCCTAGGTTGGGTGAGTCCAGATCGAGAGGGCATGGGTTTCGCGTTAGAGGGGAAAGATACAAAAGAAATCTAAGGGACAACGTTTTCACGCAGAGGATGGTACGTTTATTGAATGATCTGCCAGAGGAAGTGGTGAAGGCTAGTACGATTGCAACATTTAAAAGGCATTTGGGTAGGTGTATGAATAGGAAGGGTTTGGAGGGATATGGGGCCGTGTGCTGTCAGGTGGGACTAGATTGGGTTGGGATGGTTGGTCGGCATGGACAAGTTGGACCAAACAGTCTGTTTCTGTGCTGTACATCTCTATCTCAATGTCAAACATACTCACTGACCTGGCCTCCACAGCTTTCTATGACAATGAATTCCATAGATTCACCACTCTCTGGCTAAAGAAGTTTCTCCTAATCTCCATTCTCACTTTATGCTTAGGCTATGCCCATGGGTATTAGTCTCTCCTCCCAATGAAACACCTACCCAATGTCCACTCTGTTCAGGCCGTTCATTGTTCTGTGCGTTTCAGTTAGATCCCCCTTGAATGTGGGCCTGTTAATCAGCATGAAACAAACACTTCAGGATGAGGACTTCCGTGATTAGATCCAACAACGTGAGAATGGAGGGTGAGAGTGTGGTATGGAGATTTTCAGCTTTTAGGGAATAAGGTAGGAAAGAAAGTTTAATACAAATTATAATTGATCAGATGAGCCGATGGGCCAAGGAGTAGTGGATAGAGTTTAATTTAGACAACTATTAGCTGTTGCATTTTGATGAGGCAACTCAGGGCAGGACCATTGTGGTTAATGGTAAATTAATGGAATTCTGTGCTCAAGGAAGCAATAGAGGCAGCTTCATTAAGACACTGTTGGATGGGTTTTTTTGCGTGGTAAGGGAATTAAGGGAAGTTGGGATAATGCAATAAGGAGGAGCTGAGACGATTGATCGATCCGCCATGATTTTAATGAATGGCGGAGAAGGGTCGATGGGCCAAATGGCCTACTCCTTCTATTACTTTGAAACGATAACCCTGCGTTTCCCATGGCCAACCCATCTAACCTGCACATTCCTGGACACTGGGGAATTTAGCATAGCCAATCCAAATCAAGGCCAGTGAGCAATGTCGTGATGTGGAAACCAAACACCAGAGAATGATAGAAAGAGACAAGGAGAATAAATGTACTAGCAATCAAAACTGGATTCTAACCATCACAAAAATAAGTCTAAAAGCTCAGTATGTGAATGTGTGCTGCATTGTAACAAAAGCGAATTAATTGACTGCACACATTGTAGAGAATAATTATGATCTGAGACCCCTTACAGAGATATGGCTTCAGAATGACAAGGATTGGATCCGGAATATCGAGGGGATACGTGGCATTCAAGTCGAGTGAGAAGCTCAGTAAAGGTAGCGGGTCGGCACTGCTAATCAAAGCACTGATAGCATGGTAGTCTGGTGTAAGATCGGATTTCAGGTCCGGATTTCTCTGTCCTCTGATCTCCCTGTTCCCACAGAGTTAAATGTTGTCTGTCCTCAGCTCTGCTCGATTTCTGTTGAAGCTTTGACCCCCTTTTACACCTTCGGGAGCAATAAAATATTCTGAGCCTCCTGGGAATGACACGTTATCTATACCCCTCCTGATTTTAACAATCTCTGTTACGTTAACTGTGAATTTGCTAGGCTCCGTTGGAAAAATGTCCCAGCTTCTTCTTAATTCAAACCCTTCATTCCCAGCAACACGCTGGTAAAGTCGGGAATAGGGAATTGTATCAAATCACATAAATGTACTGTCTGAAACAATCTAGCTGTGTTCTGGCCTGAGATATTGAGAGTCCCTGGTGTCAGTAAATACGAATGCAATAATTTTGATCACAGAATTGGACAATCATTTTGCAACAAAGGGGTCTACTTTGATAAGGAAGTTGTGGTCATTTCTAGGGTAAGTGAACAGTTTGTAGATCAGGGAGATGAAGTTCCAGACACTTGGGAAGAGCAAGAAATGAATTTGATAAAGAAACAAAGAACTGTGGATGCTGGAAATCTGAAACAAAAACTGAGAACACTGGAAAAACTCAGCAGGACTGGAAGCATCTGTGGAGAGAAAGCAGAGTTAAAGTTTCGAGTCCAACAACTCCTTTTCAGGATTCTGAAATAGTTTGTGAGAACCCCTTAAGTCATCTGCCCAGCTTTAAGACCATAATACACAGGAGCAGGATGAGGCAAGTTGGCCCATTGAGTCTGCCCCACCAGTCGATCATGGCTGATATGTTTCTCTATCCCATTCTGCTGCCCTCTCCTCATAACCCTTGACCCCTTATTAATCAAGAACTTATCTCTGTCTTAAATGCCCTCAATGACTTGGCATCCTCAACCCTTCTCCGAGTGGAAACATCATCTCCACGTCCACACTATCCAATCATAGAATAGCACAGCGCTGCCTGACCCAATGTGATCTTCAGCATTTGTTGTTTTCAGGAAGGATTCCAGCATCCATAACAACGCGCTTCTAAATTTTGTGCCCAGTTGGTTAGCTCTCCCTGGATCCCGTGAGATTTAACCTTACTCAACAATCCACTGTGTAGTACAATTAACAAAGTTCCCAGCCCCAACCTCTTTCTGCACACATGGGCAGCACGATGGATCAGTGGTTCGCACTGCTGCCTTATCAGCGCCAGTGATCCATATTCGATTCCAGCCTGGGGGCGACTGTCTGTGTGGAGTTTGCACATTCTCCCTGCCATGTCTGCTGGGTTTCCTCCGGGTGCTCTGGTTTCCTCCCAACATCTAAAGATGTGCAGTTTCGGGAGAAGTGGCCATGCTAAAAGGGCCCATAGTGTGCAGTAAGTGTAGTGGAATGGGATAGGGGAATGTGTCCACATGGGTTACGCTTTGGATGGTCGGTGTGGACTTGTTAAGCTGAATGGCGTGTTTCCACATTGCAGGAATTCTACGTGGCATTCCCCCAACTCCAGAAGCTCAGCACTCTTGGCTTTTCCCATGGACAGTGTGGGGGAGGGAAACAATGTTTTACACGGGAGTAAGGTTCCGTGAGTGTGAAGCTAAAAGTAAACGCAGTGCATTGCTTGAGATGTTTTCCCCGGTATAGCAGAGGGTGAGGGGTGATCTTACAGACGTTTATAGAATCATGAGAGGCATAGATAGGGTAAATAGACAAGGTCATTTCCCTTGCATGGGAGAAGTCCACAATAGGAGGATAATATGTTTGAGGTGAGGGAGGCAAGTGTAAGGAATGATCTGCTGGAGGAAGTGATGGATTAGGTCCAAGTATAACATTTGAAAGGCATAAGGATGGGTATTTGAATAGGAAGAGTTCAGAGGGATATGGCCAAGTGCTGGTAAATTAGACGAGATTTATTTAGGCTATCTGGTCGGCACGGACGAGTTGGACTGAAGGATCTGTCTCTGTGCTGTGTATCTCTGTGACTCTGGCTTGCCCGTAATGTTTGCCATGTCTGCATGTTCAGTTTCTGTCTGGTGTCGGTGTCAATGCCTTGATATCTCATTTCCTCCATCTCCCCACTTCCACCTCCCCAGATGTTAACCATTTCGTGTCTGGTTGTTTCTCAAGAAGCTGCATTGTAGGTTCATCCTGAATTAACACTTTTTTTTGCTTCCCAAAATCAGACTTACTCACTCCTAGATGTCGTGAAAGATACTAACTTTCAGGTGGAGGTATCCAAAATTCTCAGCTGTCTGTCTTGATGTTTTCACTTTTCGGCCTCTGTAAGATCCTGAATCAGTACCGTCGGGAGGATTAGTTTGAGCGGAGTGAGAATAGAGGGGTGAGAGGGGGTGGGATGGTGCTTTCAATTTTGTGGAAAAAGAAAAGAATGTTCTGCAGAAAGTAGAATTGCTTGTTTGGAATTTCTAACCTGGACTGACAGTAATGACTTTTGTAATCTCTTTTTACGGATTATTTGAAGATCTGAAGAGGGACGTTTCAATATCAATAGATGAAGAGCATTGCCTGAAACATTGGCTCTGCTGCTCCTCAGATGCTGCCTGATCTGCTGTGGTTTGACTCTGACTCTCCAGCATTTCCACTTCTCAATTTCAAGTCAATGAATGGCAGTCACTGAATCCATCGGGACTATAACAATTTTCGACTATGATTCTGTGAGAAGGAACCAAGCTTTTTAGTTACTCTTTCAGTACGTTTTCAGCATCAGTGAGACTGGAAGAAAGACCCGACTGTTGCAGCACTCTGATTGTGGAGCCAGTAAAAGTTATACAGACTGGGAAGAGGAATTCAAGGCAGGGAGGTGCTGTACACGCGTTTGTGTGCAGCTGAAGCTTCGGTCATGGAGAAACCCAAGGAATCCCGTCCCGTGGAGAAACCATGAAAATGTGGCGACTGTGGAAAAGGCTTCCGTTTCCCATCTGACCTGGAGACTCATGGGCGCAGTAACACCGGGGCGAGACTGTTCTCCTGCCCTGAGTGCGGGAAGACCTTCACCAGTTCCTACTTTCTGCAGAGACACCAGAGGGTCCACACAGGTGAAAGGCCATTCTCCTGCCCCGAATGCGGGAAGGCCATCAGCGTCCTACTGACCCACCACCGGGTCCACATATTAGAGAAGTCCTTCAGCTGCTCCAAGTACGGGAAGGCCTTCAACGATACCTCTGCCCTGCTGAGGCAACAGTGGGTCAACACCGGGGAGACCCCGTTCTCCTGCCTCAAGTGTGGGAAGGGCTTTACCCAGGCATCCCACCTTCGGGTCCATATGGGGGAGAGGCCCTTCCCCTGCCCAGAGTGCGGGAAGGCCTTCAGCCATTCCTTCCACCTGCTGAGGCACAGGTTGGGCCATACTGGGGAGAGGCCGTTCATCTGCCCCGAGTGGAAGCGGAGGTTCTCATCATTCTGCACCTTGCAGAAGCGCCAGCGGGCACACAAGTGCTCCCAACAATCTGATTCTGCTGGTGAAACTGCAGTGGGCCACTGCGAGGAGTGAATCCCTGCACATTCAGACAGTGCTTATAATGGGAGAGTCGGTTGGTTTTTCTTTGTTTTATGCCGTCGTGCTCCCCCACCCCTGCAACTTTGCTTCCAGTGGGCGCTGCTGCTCGTTGAGACCAGGAGCTGTTCTCTTTAGTTTTTTTCTCGTCCAGTTAAATAATTATTGACTCTGTCTGGGAACGAGCTCCAGTCTGTAAGAAATAACTGAATACTTCAGGGTGTCCATTCGCATTCAACAGTGACTTAGAAATTAAATTTATGGTCATGTGCCTGTGAACAACTCATCATCGAAGGATTGCCCAACGGCTTGGCAATCCATTGTTGGGAACTGTTTGCTTGAATTGATGATTTTAAAAATTCTCTGCCTTAACCTACCCCTTTAGTTTCTGTCTATGAGATGGTGGAGGACTTGATCAAACGGATTAAATCATTGCTATTAACTGAATTATCTTGTTTAACTTTGCCAGAGTAAATTTGCGGTATGCATTATTTTGATATTGTTTAAATTACAATTCTGGTGTGCAAGATCTGTTCATCAAGTGTGGTTCTCTTTATGAAACTGCTGTTGGCCACTCCCAGGACTGAGCCCCTGTGCATTCTGACAGTGTGTGTGAAGTGGGAGAGTCAGTGGGCTTTTTTGTTTTATGCCCTTGCCCCGCCCTGCCCCGCCGCCAACTGCTTCCATTGGGCGTTGCTGCTTGTTGAGCCCAGGAGCTGTTCTCTCTAGATCTACTGTCCAGTTAAAGAATTGTTGGCTCTTCCTGGGAATGAGTCCCAGCCTGTAAGAAATGGCTAATACTTTGGGGTGTCTATTCACATTCAGCAGTGACTTTTAAATTAGATTTACAGTTACGTGTCTATGAAACAGTCATAGTCCAAGGATTGCACAAAGGCTTGGCAATCTATTGTTGGAAACTGCTTGAATTGGTAAGTTTAAAAAAAAATCTTTCTTAATTTGCCGCTTAAGTCTCAGTCTCTGAGATGGTGGCGGACTTAATCAAAGGGTTTAAATCATTGCGATTAATTAGATTATCTTCTTTAACTTTGCCCTCGAAAATTTGCCATATTTATAATTGTTGTTTTTTTATTTAAATTATAATGTTGATGTGCAAGATCTGTTCTTCATCAAGTCAAGTTCGGAACAGTTGATAAATTGAGGGACATTGCATGTTTTAATTTCACTGTGTTGTGAATCTGGTGACAGTGACATTCATTTGTATTGGGTTGCTTACCCTTAGTCGTCGTGTCTTCCACCCCAACTATTCACTATGCTATTGAGTTCCACAGTCTCACCATACTCTGAGGTTTTTCATGAAATCCTTAGTAGAGAATTGTAAGGGAAAATGTTGACGAGGGCAGAATATAGCGTCTGAACTGCAAAAGCCAGGAAGACATTCTACAAAGTAAAATCATGACAATGTAGAGACAAATAAGGAAATTTGACAGCAATGAAGAGGTCACACGTCAGAGTTCAAGATAATGGTCGTGACAAAAAGAAAAAGTACTCTGCAGATATTGGATATTTAAATTAAGCAAGTTTCTAGATGCTGTAGTTGGTTGAATACGATAACGTAAGAGATGAAATCACCAAATCCACGAATGTAATTTGATTTCGGTAACCATAAAACAAGTGCATACTATTGATTGATATAGGTCAATTGCATGCAAGTAGGCCATTCAGGCCATCGAGTCAACATTGACTGACCATCCCACCCAGACCCACTTCGTTACCCTATCCCTGTAACCCTGCATCTCCCATGGTCAATCCACCCTCACCTGCACATCCTTTGGACTATGGGAGGAGGCCAGAGCACCAGAGGAAGCCCACGCAGACACAAGGGGAGAATGTGAAATCTCCACACAGCCAGTCGGCCCAAGGGTGGGATCAAATCCAGGTCACTGATGCCGTGAGGCAGCAGTGCTAACCACCGTGCCACCATTACATGCTGCTCTCTAGAGAAGTGAATTTCATAGACTCGAGAACACTTGAGAGAAAAACAAAACTCTCCTATCTTAAATGAGAGACTAGTCTCTGGCTAGAAATGAGTGGACATTACATTTACATTAAGTCCTCTCCAGATGTTATGCAGCTACATCAGATCATCTGTTTCTTCTAAACTAAAACTGATACAATCCCAACTCACATCCCCTTTTCCCTGATTATAAGTTGAGTAAATGAGCCACCCTCAACCTCACTGGCATGACAAAGGATGCCCTCAATCCAAGTTGACCTTAACTGCCTAACCTCTTGACCCCCACGCCACAATGTGGTCAGCCGCAACTCAGCCCTGAACGAGAGCAGAGGAACCTAATAGACAGCAGTGAGGTGGACAATGCATTCCCAGAGAATATTGTTCAAGTGTGAAATATGTTCAGCTCACATTCGGATCACTGCAGGGACTATGTCTCCTGTCATTTAAATGTCTTTGATCCCAATAACAGTCTAGTTTTGTTGTATATTGTGTGTGTTTTATCTGTGTTTCACTACATGATTTTCTGATGCTGTCATTCCCATTAGGATGTGTGAATTCAGTAAGAGATAATAGTCTCAGTTCTGAATTTTCCTTGAGTATTGGTGTAGAACGTACTAAGTGTCAGTCATATTGGAAGAAGCTTCACTGTATATTTAACCCTTTCCTGTCCTTCTCCTGGGACTGTATGCATGGGGAAGTGTAGAGGAAGTTTTACTCTGTATCGAACCCAATGCTGTCTCTGTCTTGGCAGTGTTTGTTGGGGACAGTGTTGAGGTAGCTTCACGTTCAATTTAAGAGTAGAGGAAGCTTTATTCGGATTGTAATCCCATGCTGTCCTTGTCCTGGGAGGTTTAGATGGCATCAATAATTGAAGTGAATGCAGACTTGGCTGTGGGAGTGGAGGGTACTTCTACTTAAGCACACCCATCTTTGAGATTGCTGTGCTGATCAAGTCAACCTCAGACACCTTCATGCACTTTTCCAACCAACCACGGGGTGGTTAAGAATGGGTATAAATACTGGCATTGCCAGGCGATGCCCACATCCCATGCATGAATAAATACTTTCTGTTTAAAAGTTACATTCACGTTCCAAACCCTCTAATGCATGATTACTTACATGGAAAATTCCTGTCTGTTTGAAATTTCATTTTAAAATATAGGAATGTGTCAACCATGTAGAAATATAACAAGAACAACAAATGGAGCAGGTAACAGGTAATGAGCAGGACCAGAATGCTGAGTCAGCCTGACCCCCATGGCTGAGAGAGTTCTCCCAGATGTTGAAGTTACACCAGTGCCTTTTACTCTTGCAGCTTCCCCAAAAGTTTGTCCCTGATGTAAGATCATTCAATGACCCGAAGTACTAACTGTTTTTATCTCCATAGCTGGTGCCAGACTTGCTGAGTAATTCCAGCCCATCTACTCTACCTTTTTATGGGATGTGAGCTTCTCTTAGTCAGTATAATGAAGAACTGCAGATGCTGGAGATCTGAAACACAAAAATGCATCAAATGCTGGAGAAATTCAATAGGACTGGCAGCACATGTGGAGAGAGAAGCAGAGTTAGCATTTCAAGTGCTGTGACCCTTCTTCACAACTGTTCTGGGATCAGGCCAGGATATTGACTATGTTTCTTTCTCTCTTTCTCCAGCGGTGTTGGCTGAGTTTCTCCAGCAATTTCTGTTATGACACTTTCACAAGGTTGATGTTTGTTATCCATCCCGAAGTGCAAGGTGTCTTGCTTGTGCCAATTCAGAGGGAAGTTTAACAGTCAACCACATTGCTGTGGGTCTGGAGTCACATGTAAGTCAGACCAGGTAAGGATGGCAGTTTCCCTCCTGAAAGACATTGGTGAACATGGGTTTTTATGACAATTGACGTCAGTGCCATCGATACCATATTGATACGAACTTTGTGTTCCCTTTTTATGATTTGAATTATTCACATCTCACCTCTTGCTGTGGTGGGATTTGAACTCATGTTCCTTGGATTACTCATCCTGTGACATTATGACTACTCTGTTGTTTCCCATTCTTTGCTATTTTGTGTTTGCTGTTCACGTCTTTGTCCTCTGATGTTTTGGAAATTGAACCTGTTTAAAAGATTGCCCTAAACTTGCCCCTTTGATCAAGTCTTTGGTCACCTGTCCTAATCTGTGCTCCGGTCTTGTGATTTTTAAAGGAATTCTCATTATGTTCATGTGAAGCACTTTGACATAGTTAACTGTACCACAGGTATTATTTGAATGCAGCTTGTATCCTTATCTTAATATCTGAAAGTACAGGGTCATATTTTTAATGTAGAAGACAAAAATGAGGATGATTTCTTTTCTTTCTGAGGGTTGTGTGTCTTCCTCCAAAGGCAGTGGATGCAAAATCTTTAAGGCAGAGGTAGATAGGATCTTGATAACCAAGTGGATGAAAGACTGTCGGGGATGTGTTGGAATGTAGAGTTGAGGTTGAATTCAGATTAGCCATGATCTTATTGAATGTTGCAGCAGGCTCGAAGTGCCGAGTGGCCTACTCCCACCCATTATGTATTTGTATCAAGCAGTCTGTGTCTCCCCTCTTCTCACTATGAACTGGGTAATTCCTTTGCAATATTGCGCCTTGTAGACAGTTAAGTGAACACCAGATGGCCCCCTATTGAGAGCAGGCATATTGTAGCAATTGCAGTATTTCTTGTGTTAATTTTGTTGCTTCTTACTCAGTGTCGCTGAGAATCTTCGAAATAATAACCAAAACAATATTATTATCGCACCAATGGAAGTGTTGGTTTGGATGCAACATTGTTGAATTAGCCATTCCATCCCTTCCAGAATTCTGTGTTTAAAGCCCTCTAGTCTCGTTTCCACCAGTGAAACAGTTCTTATCAAGGCCATGTTTGACATTCTTTGCAACAGTGACAGGGATGAACATTCCCTCGTCGACCTGTGGACAGCCTTGATCAGGGTTAATGACAGTACTGACCCTCTCCAGCATCACTCTATCCTCTGGGAGGATCTGCTTTTAGCGTCTTCCGTTATTATTTGTTTAACCGTAGCTGCTGGTGTTGGCATCAATACTGATGATAGCCAACTGTGCCTGAACACCACTTCTCTCCCGACTCCTCTGTTATTCATAATTTACCAATAATTTTATTTGAATGCCTGCCCAATTTCCAGCATTGGATAACCATAAACATTCCCTTAGTTAAATATTGTGAAGTGTGAAGCCATTGTTTTAGTCCCCAAGTTCGACCTGAGCCCCCGTCCTACACACCCACCCCCCTCCCCACCCCAGTACCTCTGTTGACAGCCTTCATGTCACATTTAAAACTCGGATCGATAGATTCGGGATCAGTCGGGGGATGAACAGTTACAGGAAAAGGTCAGGAAAGTGGATGTGGGGAATGGCAGAGCACCCAGAATCCTACTGAATGGAGAAGCAGGCTCATGGGGCTGAATGGCATATTCCATTCCTATTTCTTATGGTTCCCGAGCCCCTTACCTCTGATACAGGACACTGACTTCATTGTGTGCCATTACTGAGAATGCTGATGTACCCTTATGTAACATCAACAACTTAACAGCTGCGAAAACCTCTTGCTCCTCTATTATCTCTCAACACAATAAGCCAATGTGTTCAGGGGAGGCGATCGCCGACTTTATTATCACCAGACTATTCACCCCGGTAATATTCTGGAGACTTGGGTTCAAAACCTGCCACAGCAGATGGTGGAATCTGAATTCAATATAAATCTGGAATTAAGAGTCTAATGATGAAATCGTTGTGGTTTGTTGTCAAAACTTATCTGGTTTCCTGCTGTCCGAACCTGGTCTAATCGACATGTGATTTCAGATCCACTGTCCGCTGGTTGAATCTTCACTGCCCTTTCAATCAAAACCTCCACTATAACCTCCCTTATTTTATCCTCCATTTATAGGCCAATCTCCTTTTTGCCTTCCCTATTAGTCACTGTACTGTTTGTCTTACAAACGTTTCGTCCCCTGTCTAGGTGACATCCTCAGTGCTTGGGAGCCTCCTGTGAAGCGCTTCTGTGCTGTTTCCTCCGGCATTTATAGTGGCCTGTCTCTGCCGCTTCCGGTTGTCAGTTCCATCTGTTCGCTGTTGTGGCCGGTATATTGGGTCCAGGTCGATGTGTTTGTCGATAGAGTCTGTGGATGAGTGCCGTGCCTCTATGAATTCCCTGGCTGTTCTCTGTTTGGCTTGCCCTATAATGGTAGTGTTGCCCCAGTCGAATTCATGCTGCCTGTCGTCTGTGCGTGTGGCTACTAAGGATAGCTGGTCGTGTTGTTTCATGGCTAGTTGGTATTCATGTATACAGATCGTTAACTGTCTTCCTGTTTGTCCGATGTAGTTTTTTGTGCAGTCCTTGCATGGGATATTGTACACTACATTAGTTTTGCTCATGCTGGGTATCGGGTCCTTCGTTCTGGTGAGTTGTTGTCTGAGCGTGGCTGTTGGTTTGTGTGCTGTTATGAGTCCGTGTGGTCGCAGTAGTCTGGCTGTCAGTTCAGAAATGCTCCTGATGTATGGCAGTGTGGCTAGTCCTTTGCGTTGCGGCATGTCCTCGTTACGTTGTTTCTCCCTGAGGCATCTGTTGATGAAATTGCGATCGTATCTGTTTTTGGCAAATACATTGTATAGGTGTTCCTCTTCCTCTTTTTGCAGTTCTGGTGTACTGCAGTGTGTTGTGGCCCTTTTGAATAGTGTCCTGATGCAACTTCGTTTGTGTGTGTTGGGGTGGTTGCTTTCGTAGTTAAGGACTTCGTCTGTGTGTGTGGCTTTCCTGAAAACATTTGTGGTGAATTCTCCGTTCGGTGTTCTCTGTACCATCACGTCTAGGAATGGGAGTTGGTTGTCCTTTTCTTCCTCTCTAGTGAATCGGATTCCTGTGAGTGTGGCGTTAATGATCTGGTGTGTGTTCTCTATTTCTGTGTTTTTCATTATTACAAAGGTGTCATCCACATATCTGACCCAGAGTTTAGGTTGAATTTGTGGTAAGACCGTTTGTTCTAACTTTTGCATTACTGCTTCTGCTATGAGTCCAGAGATCGGTGAGCCCATGGGTGTTCCGTTGATTTGTTCGTATATTTGGTTGTTGAATGTGAAGTGTGTTGTGAGGCACAAGTCCAGTATGCCGTCTTTGTTGATAGGTTCAACGTCCTGTTGTCTGTTATGTCTGTCCAGGAGTTTGGCTATTGTTTCTTTGGCTAGGGTTTTGCTGATGGAGGTGAACAGTGCCGAAACATCGAATGAGACCATATTTTCTTCCTTGTCTATGTGCATATTTCTGATGATGTCCAAGAATTCCTGTGTCGATTGTATAGATTGTCTGGATCCGCTGATCAGGTATTTCAGTTTCTGCAGTAGTTCTTTGGCCAGATTGTGTGATGGTGTCCATGGCAGTGATACTATGGGTCTGGGTGGGATGTCTGGTTTGTGCACTTTGGGTAGTCCATAGAATCTGGGGGTGTTGTTGCTTTCAGGTTTCATTCTTTGTTGATCAGACCTGGTTATCGGTCCGTTTTTTTTGTAGATTCCTCAGTGTGTTGTTTATCCTATTGTTGAGCTGTGGGGTCAAATGTTGGGTGGGGTCAAATACCCTCTTTTGGTAGGTGTTGCAGGAAAACATGAACCTCTTCCCACACTCGGACCATCTGAAATGCCTCTCCCTGGTGTGGACGGACTGTGCATCAGCAGGGCTGAGGAATTGATGAAAGCCTTCCTGCACTTAGGGCAACTGAACGACCTCTTGCCCATGTGGACCCACCAATGCGCCAGATGGTCGGAAGAAAGAGCAAAGCCCTTCCTGCACTCGGGGCAGAAGAACGGCCTCTCCTCAGTGTGGACCCACTGGTGTCTCAGCAGTTGGGAAGAACTGCTGAAGGCCATCTCGCACTTGGGGCCGGAGAACAGCCTTCCCCGGTGTGGACCAACTGATGCGTCAGCACAGCAGAGGAATCACTGAAGGCCTTCCCACACTGAGGGCAGCAGAAGGGCCTCTTCCCCTCTGTGGACCCATTGGTGCTTCAGAAACCTTTCAAATTTCACAATATTCTTCTGATAGGAGGGAGACCAGAATTGCACACAATATTCCAAAAGTGGTCTAACCAATGTCCTGTCCAGCCACAACATCACTTCCCAACTCCAATACTCCGAGGATTGCGAAAACTTTCAAAACCCACAAAAAACAAAATGGAAAGAATGGAGGAACAACCCGAATTTTTGAGAGTCAGCTTGAAAGCATCAATGAGAAATCGGCGGACTGCGTTTATTGGGTAGCCATTCTCCTTAAATACACTATGCACGTATTTCTCTTGTGCTTTTCGTAGTTCCTCTGTGCTGCAGTGTGTAGTGGCTCGTTGAAATAATGTCCTGATGCAGCTTCGTTTGTGGGTGTTGGGATGTTTGCTTCTGCAGTTAAGTACTTGGTTTGAGTGTGTTGTTTTTTTCTTTACATGCCAGTTTGAAGTTCCCCATTGACTGTTCGCTCTACTGTGACATCGAAGAATGTCACTTTGTTGTTGTTCTCCTCCTCTTCAAACCAGGAGCCCCCCTTAGACCATAGTCTCACTACTTGGAACACCAATATACAGACTAGTCAAAGGCCTCCACTGAAGGCTAAAACACCAAGTCGAAGATTCACTCCACTCCATTTACTCCATCCAAGAATTCCTGAACACCAAAGACACAAAGATAGAAGAGGATGGAATAATGTTGTCCGTTGACATAACAGCCCTGTTCACATCCATTAACATCAACGTGGCCAAAGAAAACTGAAGACACAACTCGAAGAACCAAAGACACAAACACAGCATCAATTTAATCAGCAAAGATAACGCTGTCGACCTCATGGAACTGTGCCATACCACCCATTTCATATTCAGTAACAAGCCCTACAAATAAATCAACGAAATACCTATGAAACCACCAGCATCAGGATTCCGAGCAGAAGCCGACTCGAACAAACAGCCCTTCCAACGATCCAACCCAGTCTTTGAGTCCGCTACAGCGATGACACTTTTGTCATCAAAAAATGAAAGAAATTAGAGGAAACCTACAACACCATCAACAATCTCCTTACTGGCATAAAATTCACAAAAGAGGAGAACAACAACAAAGTGACATTTCTGGATGTCACATTAGAGCGAACAGTCAATGGTCAATTCAAATCAACGTCTACAGGAAAACAACGCACTCGAACAAAGATCTTAACTACAGAAGCAATGACCACTACACATTCAAACAAATCTGAATCAGGACACCATTTCAACGAACCACTATGCACTGCAGCACCCAGGAACGACGAAGATCAATAAATAACTTTACAGCGCATTTAAGAAGAACGTGCAGCCTACAAAGCCCCTGAAAAGGGCTTCCCTGACCGGGAATAGAACCAGGGCCGCGGCGGTAAGAGCGCCGAATCCTAACCACTAGACTACCAGGGAAATGCAGGCACTCCCTAATTGCTATACTGAAAATTTCTTCCCTGCCTGGAAATCAAATCCAGGCCGTAGTTGTTATAACTGGGCTACCAGAACTGGACATGATATTCCAGAAGAGGCCTCATCAATGTCCTGAAAAACTTAAACTTAACCTCCCAACTAGTGTATACAAAAGACTAAGCAATGAAGGGAAATAAGTTAAGTGCCTTTGAACCATCCTGTTTGTAGGTGATGCAAACTACAAGGAATTATGTACCTGCATCCCTCGCTTCCGTGTTCTCCAACACGATGTCAAGCCCTGCTCCCTTTGCTGTACCAAAATGGAATACATTCCACTTATCCAGATTGAACTCCATGTCACATTTTTTCAGTCCAACGACTCATTGGATTAAGATCCTTTTGAATCTTAGATGATCTTCTTCATTGTCTACAATACTGATGTCGCCTGCAAACCTACGAAGCACGCCTGCTGTGAGTTCCACTGCTTTCTCATATAGATCAATGATTCATATTTACATGTAGTGGCCGTGATTTAGCAGTGTGCAGATCATACAACAGTTAATCATGCAATTCACCATGAGGAAGAAAGCCTCAGACTACAAGGAGATACCAAACAATTGGAAATAAAAATGGTGAAAGCAATTCATTCCAGAGAAGTGGGTGAAAGTGAAGTAAAATCAAACTTCAAACCAGCCGCCCTCGCTCCAGTTGTGGCACTCAGTTATCTCAGCAAGATGCACTGTAGATTGCTGTTATTATAAACGGGAACAAATTTTCCCTTCTGCCCCGCCTTTGACCATTAGCACTTCCAACCTCTGAATTGCTTGCGCCTCTAAACCGTCATAGAAATACCGTGCATTCTCCGGTTGTGTCACTGGAGCCATCGAGTATCTCTGCGACCTCATTCTCATCCCGATTTCAAGTTGGTTCTTCGCGACTGTACCACTCAGTTCCGCTGATTCTGGGGCTGGGAATTGGGACTCTATGGCAGCAGTGGTTACTGCCTTCTGTGGGGAGCTGGTGAAGGAGCCGATGTTAAACTGCATTACTATTGGAGCATACATTTCAACAAAAGCTACACTGTCTCCGGAGTCTTTGATGTTTTAGAGAAATCTATTTGTCTCAGCCTTCAGCAGATTAATGATGGAATCACCACAGCCACTTGGGGCACTGAAGTTAAACGGTCAGCCCATTCTGAGTTCCCACATCTACTACTGTTCGTGAAGCACTGATATCGTGCATTTGGTGCCCTGCCTAACATTTCTTAGATACTGTACTTATTGCTGCTTTGTTGGGTGCTCATCTGTGGGGTTCTTGGGTCGTATAGTGGTTAGTACTCTGCATTGTAGATGCAGCAACCTCGGTTCGAATCTGAGTCCTAGCTGTAATCGCTCCATGTGCCCCAGTCTTTTGTGAAACACAAAGGAATCAGTTATTTTAACATGGTAATTTTCTCCAAAGTGATGACTTTTTTCCTTCAAGTTCTGCTCGCTCACATTTCTGTGTTTCAGAATTCAAATCCACCCGTTCTCAGAGATTACTTCCCTCCTACGATCACTAACCAAACTTTCCATCCCATACCCCCATTTCATTAATTTGGAGATTCCGGTGTTGGACTGTGGAGTACAAAGTTAAAAATTACCCAACAACAAGTTATGATCTTACATGTTTTATTGAAGCACTAGCTTTCGGAGCGCTGCTCTTTCATCATGTGTTTGTGGAGTCATTTCCTATTTCATTAAGGCACTGCAGAATCTAGCACTGACTCTCACGTTGATTCCAACCAGTCTGTGTGGCTGCGGTCACTATTGCTGGGTGAACGTACTCCAACCCCACCATCGGGGCCTATTGGCTTGATCCATTTGGTTACCACTGTTGTGAGATCAATACTCATGTAGCAGCTTTTACCGACATGGACCAGAGATTATTGTGGGGTGGGGCCGTCAAGCTCTGGAAAATGGCACAGGACAGTATCGGGGAAAAGCGACTTCACTGGATAAGATCAGTTTCACTGCTTTTCTGCAATGGCCGAGCGCTATTACGACTGACCACATGACTGTTTATTCAGAAACCACGGACTCGGGTTTGCCTCCGACTCTTCTAGGTGGTAGAATTTGGATTCAATAAATATCTGGAAATACGAATCTAATAGCTCCTGTTAATCTATAGCCAATTGTTGAAAAAAAACAAATCATCTGACGTCATTTACGGAATGTAACTGCCATTCTTACCTGTTCGGGCCTCCATGTGACTCCAGACTCACTGCAATATGGTTGAATCTCAACTACCCGCTGTGCAATTAGGGACAGCAATAAATACTGCCGAGCCAGCGAAACCCTCATACTGTAACAGAATCGTAAAAAAAAAGTTCATTCGGCTCCAGCTAGATTACTGTGTGCAGTCTTGCAACTCAGAGAAGAGCATGGATTTTATCGCACTGGGAATATTGCAGGAGTGATTTACTGGGATATTGTCTGGGCTGAAAAGTTTCAGTTGTGAGGAGAGATTGGACAAACTGGGGTTGTTTGTCGCCGAGCAGAGGAGATTGGAGAAGACATGACTGAGATGTACAAAATAGTGAGGTATATGGATAGGATAGACTGAAAGAAGCGTTTCTTATTGACGAAGGATCGAACACTGGGGCCAAGAGATTTCGGGAAAAGGCAGAAAAGTTTGAGTAGATTTGCGGAAATGGTCAGACAGGCGGAAATCCTTCTAACCTGAAAAAAAAGAGATGTGAATTTGTGATGGCAAAACATATAAGACTATGTGCTAAATCATGGAAAACTTGATTCAGGTCGTTAAGCAGTTGTGTTGGACAAGTGCGGCCACAACAGGCTGAAGGGTCTCCTTCGATGTTGTTGTCCTCCACAGTATCGTGGTTAGTGTCCCCGCCTGTCACTGGGCTCAATCCTCCTCTGGGGGCATCGTAAATTTTGAAACCTGTCGCTCTGTTCCCCACTGAAGGTTATTAATGCCTGGCCTTCCATTCTCGATTTGATATGTCACAGGAAGGACAGTGCTGTCTGAATCAGCTGGGGAAGGACTGCAGCTCCTGGGGAGAGAGAGTGTCAGTGAAAGTGCAAACACGTAACTTCAGCAAACTGCATATTGTGTTTTTGAAAACCATTATATAGAGTTGTTCCGAACTGATGAGTTTATTTAAAGCAGGAATTTGTGGAAGAAAACAGAGTAAACCCATTCAGATCTGAGTGCAGAATCCTTTCCAGCAGCACTAATGAGGATGTACAGCGGAGAACCGCGTTTGGATGCATTGAATTCGGGTTGGTGGGCGCAACTTGCTTTCACTAGGTGGGATTACCAATGTGTACAGCCATTACACATGATTCAAGTAGTGTTCAATGTGATGGTACATTTGCTCAGTGGTTCTCACTGCTGTTAATTCTGTCGGTTAGGTGGATTGGCCATGTTAAATTGAGCTGATGTGTCCAGGGAGTTATTCAGTAAGTTAAGTGAATTAGCCATCGGAAACGCAGTGATAAGGTCAGCAGTCACACGTTGCCAGGTTTTATTCCAACAGGTTTATTTGAAATCACAAGCCAGAGGCCTGCGGGGATAGAGAAGGGAGCTCAGTTTGGTTGAAATGCTGTTCTGAGTGCCCAACAGACTCGATTGACTGAACTGTACTTTCTGCATAGTAGGGAATCTGTGATTCTATCAGAGAGGACACTGTCAGCGTTTACTGGGCTGCTAAGGCATTAGAGACGATGCTGATGGCGTTTAGTGGGGATGGAATTTTATTTATTTGTGTTTTGGAAAATTTGACACTGAACCAAGTAAAACTGAAAGGAAGTTTTCCAGAGTATTTGAGGTTTAAAGAGAGTAAATAGGTGGTAAATTCACTCTTTCAAGTTCGTATATTTCTGAACGTCAAGTTTTCAAAACCATCGATGTAGGACACAGAAATGATGGGAGCATCATTTCTGTCACTCAGAGAATCCACTTCCAAAATATTTGGAAAGGCACATTTAGAGACACACAAACAGTGAGTTTCACCAGGAGAGAGACAGCCTGTGTCAGGTAAAAGTGTAAAAGTGGGGTGTAGGGGGTAGAAGGTTCGAGGAAACAATGTCTAATTTGGACGACTTTAGATGTAAAGAAATATCGGAAACGTATGCAGCTGAATAAGATTCAGCAAAAAAAAGCTCAGAGTTTTGAAAGATTTCTATTAATATTCCACATGAAGCATTATAAATGGAACAAAGCAGATTTTGTATATATTCAAGGAAAGCTATTCCATAATGAATAGGAAGTGATCCATCTCTTAGAGATCGATTTTCTGCTTTAATCCAATAGGTTAAAGATGGGAGGACAATCGCCATGATGTTGGGTTCATTTGAAACCCACTGAAATCTACCAAAGTAACTGAGCGTCACAACTGACACCTTGTTTTGTAGTTTAACCTTCTGTTTTTCTCATCAGTATTTTCTTTAAGCTGAAATAAATTCGGAGCAAAATTGAATGCAAGATTAAACGTTCCAATCACATAAATCCAATTCACTTCCGATCATTGAAATGAACAGAGTGAAGGTGCAGCAAAATTAATAAAATGAAACCAACAACACCGCATTTCCGGGAATTTTATCCACTTCAGGTTCAGCCATATGAGAAAGCCAATCGAGCTAAAACATCACCTTCACTTCTCTCTCCATTTATACTTCTTCACGTGACAGAGAAACTGTCTGAAGAAATTATGCGTCAAGACTAAATGTGTGTGTGAATGTGACGGGAATTTCATGTTTGCTGGTTCATTCTGAGACAGTTCCGACTCGGAATAAATCAAGGACAAGGTATTCCTTCCAAGGACGAGGTCAATTCCTTGGATTTTGCTGGTATTATTATTCTGCTGAAAGCAGAAACATAATGGTGTGGATTCGATTCTGCTCAGGGAATATCTTATCCCCTCGGTGACCGGTATGTAATCTTGATGTGTTCACATGTGAGCCCCTTTGCCATGGGCTGAAGTGGCCCAGAGGTGAAGGCGGCGGGTTGCTCTTCCATTGCGCATGTGTGGATGTGAATCCTACTCTCGCTGTTACTTCTATCAAACGCAGCTGTGGTTTCCCTTTGTGCCTCGCATCTTCAGTATACACTGGATGGAGGATCTTGCTCTTGCCCTTCATTGCACCGGAGATTTGTGATAAATCAATATCTCATCAAAGTTGTAATTAAGCGATTTGTTTCTGTTATAAGTTAAATTGTGATAATGAAAAATAGTGCAACGTTTCTTTCCTCCTTTCATTCCATCTTGACTGTCTATGAATTTACATCGAATGAAAGGGGAACAAATAAGGAGAGATCGGGTGCAATAGTTTATCCAGTGGGATTGTGAATTTTAATGTAACACTCCACACAAAGTTCTGATCAGTATTTTAAACAGCCAATTGAATTGGAAATGCAGAAAACTTTTCCAATGAAACAAATCATTCCTTCTTTCACAACTTTTTGCTGTGTGACTCATAGCGCAATCCATCATCCAGCGTGATCACCAAGTTGGCAACAATATAAGATCTACGAATTTTCTTTAGCAATGATAGCGTCTGCACATACCCATCTGTGGTGTGCATATTTCTTGTTCATCAGTTTATGAGCCTAGTTCCTGATCTGTCTGATCAGTTTGATAAGCCTTTTATATCACTTCATCCCATCCCTCAGAATTCTAAACTTATCAATAAAATAAGGCGTTACATCAAATGATATAGGATTGGAAGTCGGCCATTCAGCCCATCGAGTCTTCTCCACCATTCAACGAACTCATGGCTGATCTGATAATCTTCACCTCCATTCTCCTGCGTAACCTCGAGAATGCTTCATCCACTTTCTGGTTAAATATCTGTCTGGCACAGTTTGAAAATACACAATAAATCAGCCTCAACAATAGTTTCAGGAAAGAGTTCCAACAGAATCACTGGGCCCTGAGCAAAGAAATTCCTCCTCATTTCTGAATTAAATAGGCAGTATCTAATTCTGAGTTCATGTCCTCTGGTGCTGTACTCATACCAGAGGGAAAACCATCTGCCCATATCTGCCCTGTCAAGATCCCACGAATATTGAAAGTTTATAATTGATATTATGTGATTATAGAGCTCCATTTTATACAGGGTTGGCACCATGTTTGTAAATCCCTGCTGTCCCTTATAGCGTCCTTCCATATTATTAAGGCAGGTGGAGACCTTTTTTTGTGAGGCAACGGTTGAAATTGCAAGCACAGACAAGAATTGGAACTTGAAATCAGCGAGTGATTGGAATCAGATTGGTCCACACAAGGACGAAATAGAGTAATTATAAATCTGACAAATGAGGACCTAATCATATTCCATTGACATGCAATGGCTTTACTGTAACCTAATTCCCCTGTGTCATCGTTTACGGAGCTAGAGTTTGGGAAAAACGGATTGAGAACGGCTATATAAACACTTTCACAACAAAAACATGTCCGTTGGTACACAGTTTCGGATTGTGAACTCAACTCATTGCTCGGTGAATCCTACATCGTTTGCAAGGTCCAAATGAGATGTGGAACAGAACTCTCTCCATTTGTCGAGATGGGTGTGACTTCAAAAACATTTAAGGAACTGGACACCATCCACGGCAATGCAGTCACTTGATTGTACCCGATTCAATGCCTGAATATTCATTCCCTTCACCATTAAGGCACAATAGCAGCAGAGTGCTCCAACTACACAATGCACTGGAGTAAATCATCCGAGAATTTTTGACCAAACATTCAAAGCTGAACAGCTGTACTAACTAACAGAACAAGGTTGGAACATTCAACGAAACGCCACCATTTGCAAGTTCCCCTCCAAGGCCAATAGCAGCCTGACTTTGAACGGAATCAATGATAAACTCATTGAGTGGTGAATCAGTCTTGATGGGCAAAGTTGCATACTTCAGCCCTCCATCTTTAATCTGAAAACTTAATAAATGTTGATTAATGCAGTGACCACACTTCTGCTCCGACCTTTAGGTATTCCCTAAACTGGCGTTTGCTAAAGTTCTACTAGCTGAAACATTCTGTGGTCAACAACAGAAAAATCCAAAATCCCTCTCAATCAACTTATTCCCGTCAAGATGAAAGTGGTGATGGAGAAACACAGCAAGTCTGCCAGCATCTGAGGAAAAATAAACGTTTCGGGCAAAGGCCCTTCATCAGGAATGAGACAGTCTATAGGGTGGAGAGATAAATGGGAGGTCGTGGGTTTGAGGAGTAGGTCGCTGAGAGTGCAGTAGGTGAATAGAGGTGGGGGTTGACGGTGATATGTCAGAGAGGAAGATGGAATGGATAGGTGGGAATGAAAATACACAGGTGGGGCAGGTCAGGAGGACGGTGCTGAGCTGGAAGGTCAGAACTGGTGTCAGATGAGGGAGTGGGAATGAGGAAACTAATGAAGTCCACATTGATGCCATGGGGTTCAAGGGTCCCAAGGAAGAAGATGAGGCATTGGGTAGTGAGGGAGTGGCGAGGGGGTGGCTCAGGACCTACATATCTTCAGGAGAGTGGGAGGCGAAGTTGAAATGTTTGGCCATAGGTTAGTGGAGTTGATTATTGCAGGTATCCTGGAGATGTTCTTTGAAGTGCTCTGTCAGAAGATATCCGGTCTACCCAATTTAGAGGTGACTGCATCTGGAACAGCAGATACAACAAATAACATCTGTGGAAGTGAAGGTGAACCTTTGATGGATGTAGAAGGCTCCATTGGAGCCTTGGACAGAGGTGAGGGGTACGATGTGGGTTCAGGTTTTGCAATTCCTTCGGTGGCAGAGGAAGCTGCTGGGAGGGAATGGTGGGTCACTTGAGGGCATGGGTAGTCACGAAGGGAAAGGTCTCTGAGGAAAACGAATGGTTTTGGGGAGGGAAATATATCCCTGTGGTGGGGTCAATTTAGAGGTAGTGAAAATGTCGGCAGATGATGTGATTTTTGCGGAGATTGGTGGAATGAAACTTGAGGAACTTCCTTGTGTCCTTGATCTGTACTTGTTGTGTTTGGAGATATGGGGTTCATGGTTGGACGTGCAGGTCATGGATGAGATGCGTTAGAGAGCATCTTCAACCATATGGGAGGGAAAGTTCCGGTATTTAAAGAAGGTCATCTGTTGTGTTCGGTTGTGGAACTGGTCCTCTTGGAGTAGATGTGTCAGAGGCGGAGGAGTTTGGAATGCAGGATAACATTGGTGCAGGAGGTGCAGTGGGAGGATTTGAAGTCCAGATAGCTGCGAGAGTCAGTGGGTTTCTAAAAAAAACATCAGTAACACTGACCTCCAGGATATGTTTCACTCCCTACCCCTATCCACTTTCCGCAAAGACCATTCCCTCCATGACTACCTAGTCAAGTCCACGCCCTCCAATGATCTACGCTCCCCTCCCAGCACCTTCCTCTGCCACCACAAGAATTGTAAAACCTGCGCCCACACAACCCCACCTCTGCCCTCTGCCCAAATAAGCCTTCCACATCCATGAAAGATTCACCTGCACTTCCACACATGCCATTTATTGCATCCGTTACACCCGATGCAGTTTCCTCTACAGTGGGGCCACCAGACACCTTCTTGCAGAGCGCTTCAGAGAACATCTCCAGAACACCGGCAACAATCAACCCCAACGCCCAGTGACCGAACACTTGTACTCCCCCCTCCGCCACCCTCCCGAGGACATGCAGGTCTTGGGCCTCCTCCACCGCCATTCCCACACCACCTGACGCCTAGAGGAAGAACGTCTCATCTTCTGCCTCATGACAGTTAACCCCATGGCATCAATGTGGATTTCACCAGTTTCCTCATTTCCCCCCGCCTCCCACCTTACCCTAGTTCCAACCTTCCAGCTTGGCACCGTCCTACTGACCTGTCCCACCTGTCTATCTTCCTTCATACCGATCCACTCAAACCTCTTCTCCAAACGAACACTCTTATCTCCACCTCCATTCACCTATTGCTGTTTCAGCTAAATTCTCCCAAACCCCACCCCACCCATTTATCTCCCCAACCTCGAGGCTCCCAGCCTTATTCCTGATGAAGGCCTTTTGCCCAAAACGCCTTTTTTTTCTGTGACTCGGATGCAGCCTGACCTGCTGTGCTTCTTCAGCACCACTCTCATCTTGACTCTGATCTCCAGCAGCTACAATACGCACGTCCGTCCAACTAATTCCCCTGCCCATTGACCTTCAGCGATCATGAATGTCCACTCCAAGATCTCTTTGTCTGTCTACACCACACAGAATACTCATTGCTATTGTTTCTTCTCCCCAATTTCGTTAACACTCATTGGTCTGAATTCAATGCAATTCGCCATTTTTCCTTTCCATCTTATTGATACATCCCTGCAATCTCTGTCATTCCTCGTCATAGTCAACTACACGACCAATTGTTAAATCATCAGCAAACCTCTGAATCATGGCTCCTACAACTAAGTCTAAATCATTGGTCTACATTAAAAAACAGTGGAACTCCACTGCAAACACACATACAAACATGATTCATTGCTGGTTGGGGTTAACAGCTGCGATAACAGCAGAATCGGCCTCCTGCTGTTATTTGTAAACTTGCTGTTCACTCTGTCAGTTGTTCTCCAGAGTGATCACTTCTCACATATGGGTGTGATGAGTGGCCTGTGCGTATTGTGACTGAGCAAGTGAGTTTACACCTCAGTGGGTAATCGAATCCCTTCCTGCAGTCACCCCATGGCCCTGACTTCTTGGCGTTGCGGGTATCCTTTTGTCTACTTAGTTTGATAAACAGTTGAATTCGAGTCCACACAGGCACGATTCCCATTTCCCCGTTGTCCATATATTTTTGTGCTTCCTTATTTTCCCACGAAAGGTTGTTATCATTGGTTTGAAGACTATTAGTTCTTCATTCTTAATTCGCCTTGAACTTAGTCAGGGAGAATTTATGATGAACCACATTGTTGTGGGTCTGGAGTCACATGTTGACAGGACTCGTTATGGTCGGCAGATTTCCCTTTCGATGGGACATGAATGAATGAGTTTTCAGCAATGTAATGTTTTGTCTCTGTTCCTGAGATTGGGTTTATTTTCCAGATTTTTTTCATCGGATTTAAATAACAGCAGCTGCCACGTTCCAGTCTCCAAAGATTACTAGCCCAATATATCGCCGCTGCACTAACAACTCCCTGCTGCATTTCTTCATTCAAAGAATGACATTGTCAATTTAGATTATCCCAGACTGAGAGAGAATACTATGCGTCCCTGTGTTAGAATGGAAGCAATGTACAATGGATTGCAGTGATTACTGGAGCAAGAGAATGATGTGGAGACGATGTGAGCAAAATCTTTTCTTACTGTCAAAGTAACAAAATACCACTTTGTTGAGGAAAATCTCTTAGAATGCTTTCAATCCATCAGCCTCTCACTTAAGGCTTCAGTAAGCTTCCTCTGAGCCAATCCTCAGTGCTGGTTAATGCTGCTGCTGAACCTTAATAATATAATAACTTGAGACCAAGATGCCCTTCCACCTCGCCTTTGAGCAGAAGCACTCCCACCCTCAGCATTTCACACGCTTGAATAAATAGACAATGTCGTTTCACTGGTGTCGGGGAGTCCAGACTAGAGGGCATAGATTTAGGTTGAGATGGGAAAGATATAAAACAGACTTAAGGGGTAACTTTTTTATACAGAGGGTTGTGCGTCTATGGAATAAGCTGCCAGAGGAAGTGGTGGAGGCTGGTACAATTGCAACATTTCAAAGGCATTTGGATGAGTATAGGAATAGGAAGGGTTTGGAGGGATATCGGCTGGGTGCTGGCAGGTGGGACTAGATTGGGTTGGGATATTTGGTCGGCATTGACGGGTCGGACCAAAGAGTCTGTTTCCATGCTGTACATCTCTATGACTCAATGACCACACCTTTACCAATCATGTCACTGATGCCACAGAATAGCTTCACGTGCTCATTTCCTCCCGCACTTCCGGGTTGATATTAGCGGACGTGCCACAAAGTTTGCCTGATTCTGGTTATATGAACAGGGGTTATGTTACTGACTGCAGCAATGGGTACCTCCTTGTGTGGGTAAGTTAGTGAAGCAAAATTTTAAAACTCATTGCTATTGAAACATACATTGCACCAATATCTCGCACTATCCTCTGAAACTTTCTGTTTCTTGAAATCCATCAAACTCAGTCTTCAACATGCAGTCCGATGGAACCACCACAACGTCTGAGGATATCGAATTTAAAATTCAGCCAATTCTGAATTCCCACATACCTCCTGCCCCTCGCCTAATATTATTGTTGTGCATCTGCTTCTCTTCCTAACATATATTCTATCACTGTAATTATTGTTGTTTTTAAACGCGTGTCTCTGCATGACTCAGTGATGGTTTCAATGATAAAATATTCTGCATTGTGGCCGCAGTAAGCTCGTATGAATCCGAGTCACTGCATTTTATTCCTTAGACTCATGCAGAGGAAGCACAGAAAGAAATTAGTTTATTTTACTTGAAAACATTCTCAGACATTATGATTACTTTGCCAACAAACCCCTCTCACACACACACATCTCTGCGAGTCATATATCAGGATTTAGACTCACCCCTTCTCAGAGTCTTTCCTCCCTCCCGCAATCACTTAGGTCTTTTACGTTCCCCCTCCCATTTCACTTACAATCATTTTCACATTGACCCGGTTCAGTTGGTGTTGTTGCGCTCACTGTTGCTGGGTGACCACGCCCAAGTCTCACTATTGGGACCTTCAAACCAGTTGATCCATTCGGATACCCCGGGTGTGAGATCAATCCTCATGTAGCTGCTTTCACTGAAATGAACCAGCGATTATTGAAACATCAGGCTCAGGAAAAGGGCACAGGGCAGCATTGAGGAAAATAAACTTTATTTTTAAAAAAACCACCAGTTTTTTGTCGAATTGCGCATCATTTATTTCACTTGTTCATTCGGCTCAAGTGAGACCAATGTGTGTAGCTATGCCATTTATATTAGAGCAGGGATGTGATAGCACTGGAAACGATGCAGGGGAGATTTGGTAAGTTATTGTCTGGGCTGAAGAAGTGAGATTGGACAAAGTAGAGTTGTTTTTCTTTGAGCAGAGGAGATTGTGGGGGGCATGATTAAGATGTAAAAAAAGAACTGAGGGATATGGATAGAGTAGACTGAAATACGTGTTACACTTTGATGGAGTCTTCGATCACGGTTGGCCATCGATTCAAGGTCAGGGACGGCAGGATTAAAGTGACGTAGAAAACCGTTTTCAAACAGTGGGTGGTTGAAATCTGGAATCCAGTGTATGGAAGACTCGGAGAGGCAGAAATCCCCATAACCTTCCAAAATATTCAGATTGGAATTTGGGATGCCAAGACATACAAGGCTATGGGTCAAGTTATTTGAAATGGAGTTTGGACAGTTCAGTGATTGGTATTAATAGCTGTCCTTCCATTCTCGAAGGGACATTTCACAGCAAGAACTATTCTGTTTTAATCAACGTGGGGAGTACTACTGCTCCCGCGGAGAAGAGTGACAGCGATAGTGCAAACACGTGACTTCTGCAAGCTGTACCTAGTGTCAGTGTTGGAATGAAAATCATTAAATACTTTTGCTCTGTAGTGAGCTGTTTTTAGAGCAGGTAGCTCAGGAAGATATACATTCTGCCCTTTCCCACTAGCCCATACCACTGAATGCCGGCACTATGCAGGAAACTTTCTTTCTGTACGCCATCGTCCAATCCTTCTTGACCTCCAGCACTTCACAATATGGCATATTTCACGAAATCCAAGAAGGTGTAATGCTGGTCGTTTATGATGTCTCTCCTCACTGTGAAAGGTTCATTGATTTATCTGCCCATCACTCAATTTATCAAACAGATTTTCCAGCTCACAATGTGATCTCGTCCAGACTGGGGAGAGAAAAACAGAGCGGGTGACAAACATGTGTACACCTATGTTCTATCTGGAAGCAAAAACAAAGACCATGAGCTTCCAGGTTCCTGTCACTGCATCACCCCACTGTGTTCCCATGTCTCCATTTCAGTTTGGTCTCCTGCAGACCTCCCTCATTGCACAGCGCGAGTTGAAAGAGCGGCACGTCATTTCCTGCTGAGAGACTGTGCAATCTTCAATACCCAGTATCGAGTTCAATTATTTTAGATACTGTACACCTTCTTTCACGTTCCTGCCCCACCTCCAAATATCATTCGTTCCAAAGGTGGATGGTTTGGCTCGGAAATCTCTCCCTGATGCACTAAACCTGCTGATTTTGTTCAGATATTTCTGCTTTTCTTTGGATAATTTTGTTCTGTTCTGATTGACAGCCTTCAGGAAACGTGTGTTTGCACGGGAGGGTGGTCAGAGGAGATTTACCAAGGTGGTGCCTGAGCTCGACCATTCCTCCTGCAAAGATAAGGGAAAGTGAGGGCTGCAGGTGCTGGAGCTCAGAGTCGACAGTGTAGTGCGCAAAATCACAGCACGTAAGACAGGATCTGAGGAGCACGAGATTTCAGGTACAAGAGCTATTACATTACCAGCCGATGCCTGGACGAAGAACGTCTCATATTTCACCTGAGGACCCTGCAACCAGACGGGATAAATCTGTATTTCAACAGCTTCCTCATTTCGCCTCCCCATCATTATCCCAGTCCCAATTAGCCACTGCTCTCTGGACACGTCCATCAATCCCCCCTCTGAATTATCACATTCTGCCTCACCTTCATCCACTTTCCCATCGCCTGACCACCAACCCCATTCCTCTCCCTCAAGCTCGACTCAAAATCTTCATTCCTGATGAAGGGCTTATGACGGAAACATCGATTCTCCTGCTCCTCGGATGCTGCCTGACCTGCTGTGCTTTTAAAGCACTCCACTCTCGCCACTGCAAAGCCCGACTGGGGCTCTTTATCTGAGAGCGGAGAAAGCTGAGAGAGGAATTTACTAACGTGCACAGAAAGGGGATAGATATGTGTGACAGGAAGAAACTTCTTATGGGAAGGGTCAATAACCAGGGCTATAGATGAAATGCGAGAGAGGGGATGTTCAGAGAAGATTTAAGAAGAATGTTTACATCCTGAGAGTGTTGTTTGTGTAGATCTCACTGTTTGAACGTGTGGTGTCTTCAGGAGTATTCGGCCGTACACTTTAGGAGCTAGAGCATGCACGGATAAGGACTAGTTACTGGAAAGTGAGGCGAGGATAAACAGATGTTTGATGAAAAACTTGAACACCATAACTTTAGGTGCAGTAAAATGGAGGCTAGCGCAGCTCTGTGCCACAGTGAGAGACGTGTTGGACATCAAGTGCATTGTTAAGATTGCGATTCAAAGTTTGTGGGCTTGAGTCCCACCAGAATCGGAGTTTAGTTCGGATTTCAGCTGAATCAATGATTGTTCCACTGACTCGTCATCAGTTCCCATCGTATGGAATTCTCGTCCCTGCTACTGACCAGAGAAGTTTCCTCACTTTCTCGGTGGTGAGTTTTGAAGGAATCGTATCATTTGAAATATGATCAGCCCAGAATCGGCTGTTCTTTCACAAAACCCCCACTGCAGAAGCCCACTGTCTCTAAACACATTTCCCTCCTACAGTTACACAGAGGTTTTCGGTTTATTCAGTGTCTTTTTCCCTTTGGGCGACAGGTTGTTGTGGAAGGGCTGGGAAAAGACATTGACGTGTTCGGTCAGCCATAAGGATATCAAATGGCGGGGAAGCTCTGGCGGGTGTAATGGCCCCCTCCTATTCCTCTCTGTCTGTGCTGTTTCTGACAGAGGGATTGAAACAATAACATCATGAGAACCCTGTGAATCTACACCACGGAATACCAAGGACCTCCCCTTTATCCCACTACTCACAGCTGGAATAATCAGCTCCTGTTGTAGCTTTAGATCAGACAGTGGAGGATTCTCCCAGGCGCTCTGTCAGACTGCTTGCTCCTTCACACAGGTTTCCAACTGCACACATGGAGCAAACGGCCGTGTAGATATTGGGGATTCAGGGACAGATTTCCCCTTTGCCTGGCTAGAGTTCTGGCCGCAGTAATAAACATGAATTTGGGACATTCAGTACCTTACCCTGGATTCTTATCACTTTAAAATGTAAACTGAAATTTAATTTACTCTTCTATAACATTCTTATATCTTGAATATTCACGAAAACTGTGCAACATGTCCTTGGATGTAGCCATAGTGAAGTTTGGTGATGAGTGCAGTATGTTTCATGTTGTCGGTAGGAACTTGCAGAAGGAAGTTCGGGAAGTGTCAATGAATCGAATTCTGTGCTAAATTGAAGCCGACCCAATGAGAAGCCCTGCGACATCGATAATGTCACATTGTAAACAACGCAGCGACACACAGAAACCCAGTTTTAAATCCCATTTTTCTGTGTCCCGGTTCCTGAACCTGATGCTCGAAAAGTCACAGGGCCATATCAGTTCCTCCTCTTCTGCCTTAGCATTAATTCCAGAACTGCAGCAAAAGTAGAACAGGCGGGTCGACGGTCCCAGAGGTACGAGTAGGGCACTTTGTGGGCTTGCTGCCGGTGGGCTCCAGTGGAGCAACTGATCAGCGCTTGGTACTGAACAGTGTGTTAAAATGCCGCAGTTGTAATTTCAATCCTTATCTAAAGCTGCTTTTCCTGACGTTGATCAGGAATTATTGGAACATCAGACTGAAGTTTAGTTGAAGAGTAATGTCAAATAAAGCAGAATCTATTCGAAAACGCCAGTTTCTGATTTGTGGGATTTTTCTGTCTTTGGGAAGGGTGTCAATTATTAACCGTAAACCTGCACATATTCACCAGGTGATTATCCATCTGTGGATCGAGAAACAGAGGTGATATTTTAGCTTGATGACCTTTTTCAAATCTCTGACACTGCACTGGATTACATTCTTGAAAAGGCTGTTCAACTTGTTTCATATCATCCTGTTTGCTGCAAACTCACACAGCTCATTCAACCATTCGAAAGGAATTAGATTTATCTCTTTGGGTAGATTGAATGTTGTCAGGGTATCTGGTAAAGTCATGACAAATAGTTTTGCTGCTGTGTGGAACAGAGGGTTCCAACAGGAATAAGGATGATTCTTGTCGCTGGATTTTTCGGACAGAGATCAGTGAGAATTAAATGGACTCAGTCCCGTTCCTGGTCATTGTGAACAAATGTTCAAGGCAACAGATGGCAATGATAATGATGTTTGACATTGACAGGTCCATTCCTACTCACTAGAATCACATTGTATTACAGATCACGTGAGCAGAGGAGTTGATGATCCTTATGGCAACCTCAGATAGTGCGACAATTAATCCCATGTTGTTAGTCTCACTCTATCCCATAAACCAGTTAGCAACGGACTGAGCTAACCGGCTCCCATTTAATGCAAAGCTAAAACAAACAGCTCAGTACATTAACAATTTGTATTCGTTCACGTCGAACCAGCTGCCACACCTTTCAACATCACAAGCTCTTCTTACACTTAACATGTTCAGTTGCAGGTGTTATGCAATTCCTTTCTGATGAACGCTAAACAATTCGTGAGTGTGTCACCTTTGCCTCCCCATCCAGGCAGCCCAGAATCCCTGTCCCTTTTAAATTCGCTCCTTGTGTGCCTGCACGTGGTTTTTCAACTATTCTGGGAATATCTTCTAAAATGATTTTTTTCTTTCTGAATAATCAATTCCGATACATGGATACAAAAAAATCGAATTCAGCCAATCAGTTTAAATTATGCCCCAATCAAGTTTGAATTTGATATTTTTACAATGTTAAAACCAATGAAACGATCCGGCGTTTTGTGGGACAAATATCGGACATTTTGAACAGTTTTCCAGAGCGGCAAAGAACACCAAAGAGAGCAGCTAAAATACCAAGAGATGGAGAATGTTATTAAAATCTCCAAGAGGTGCCTATCTGGAGAAATAGATTGCATAGAAAAAAACAACATTAACACCGACCTGGATAAAAAATCTACAGAGGAAGATACAAAGAGAAGATTCGACAACTAGCTGGTTTTTAAAATTGATTTTTTAATAAAATGTTAATGGGCTCGGGGTTGGGGAAGGTATTGCAGAGCAGAAGGTTAAAGACCGGTTGAGAGAAAATGAGTTAAAAGTAGTTATAAGTTGATTATTCTCTGTCAAATGTTCAAAAAATCAATAACGTTGTTATTTTTAACTTTAAATGGTGATTTTTGGGATCGTTGTCTGCCTCTTGAATTTTAACAGAATACAGCACGGCGTGAATCCTTTCTGTTTTGCTGATTGACATTAGAGAGAGGTTTACCTCGTCAAGTAACACCAGTTTATGTGGTTGCTTTGTTGTTTCGCTCATTTGTGCATTTTGCCTCATTAACGATTTTGAAGTTGTCCCCTCTACACAAAACGTCCGTGCTTTACAAGAGGTGCAGTGTGTCTAAGCGACAGGACACCCGACAATAACATTCGACGCTGATTCAATCTATCTATCCTGATATTGACCCAGGAAACAGCACTGCGCTCTCTCCTCGAGTCTGGAAAACACAGATAATGTTACATCCCGCTCTCAAGGGGGCTTCTCTTTCCATCGCTTTCAATTCCTCACAAAACCCGTTTCAACAGATTTTGTCACTGAGTCATTTCTTTGTTTGTGTTCAAATCCTGTGAGCAGAGGGTCCCAGTTGGAGCGTGCTGAGCCCATAACCCAGAGAGCTGACTATACTCTGTGAACTGTACGCTCCTGTTCATCATTTCACTAACAGCAGGTAGACGTATTTATGCTCTGCAAATTTTCACGCCTGTTTTAAGAAACAAGATAAACATTTCCTGGTTCCTGCTTTTGTTGTCACACAGACCAAGAATGTAAATGCTGGGAACATGCACTGGTCGAGACTGTTTGCTCTCCCACATCTGTTTTCTCCCCAGGAGGTGTTCAGATGATGGTCTGAATCGCTTTATTCTGTTCCCTGTCACTCTGGGATGATGTGAGCTGTGAAATCTGTTCTCTGCACTGGGGGTAACGTGATAAAGCTTATACACATCAGTTCCAGTGTAACTGAGCGACAGGACTCGATGCAGTAACACCCCATGCTGAGTCAGATAGCAGAGCCCTCGCTGTGACTTCGAGAAGGACACAGACATGTTCCCGATGACTGCGAGAGATTCTCTCTTTCCCAGCAGTTCTGCACTTTTCTATCAGTCTCAGATGGCGTTATTTGCACAAGGTTCCCAAGAGAATGAGTTCCTGTGCATGCATGATCTCCGTTTTGTTCAGCTTTCCAGAAGTTCCATAACTCCCACTCCCTCTAACCCCCTCTTGTGCTCCATAAGCCTTAATCTGGTTGATAGGAAACTGAAGAGCGGACACACATTGCTCTCCCACGACACTGATGGCTAATAGAAGACGAGTTGATTCAGCTCCCATGGTGGGAGCCCGCTCGTGGGGGAACTGGCCAGAAGAGCCTCCTGGGAACCGGGAGTCAGAGCGGCAAGGAACTGTTATTAAAACTCAGTGCTGCCTTCACTCCGAAACAACAGAAGAACCTTTTTTTAAAAAAAACAAGGAAACTCACCTGATTTATGGATCATGCTTCTGCTACGGTTCTGGCTTGTTGGTTTTGGGTGTGATATCGCCTCGGGTGGGGGATGTAAGTGCGAGCCCTGGGGTTTTGCATCCAGCTCCATTTTGGACTCAGGTATAATTGTGATGGATCGCGGTCACATTAAGGTACCGAAGCTTAAAGACACACAACAGTACCTTCTTGTAGACCGTTACTAGAGGAGAAATGGATTCCCTAACTTCAAATGATGCTGATCCTGTTAATGTGGATTTTGCCGAGTGCACGTCCGGTGCGGAGTAACCTGAAAGCCTTTATCTGTCCAAAATGTTGTTTTTCTCATGCTGTGATCTGCATGCCCTTGATTACTATGATCTGCATTTACCAATCGTAAACAAAAGTTTTCACTGTACTCAGGTACAATCAAATAAAGTCAATCAATCAAACTATACAGACACTTCCTTATTGTTTGGTGCCAGCACAGCGAAGGTGGCTGCATGGCCTCACTTTGCACTGTGACATATTTTGTGATTCTGAGTGAAATCACAGTTAAATCAACAGAATGTGGCAAGTTAGTCGCAGGTTGTATTGACACAGCCGGGACACATCTGCACCACAGAGTGTCGCACAATAATAGTGAAGACCTTTTGAAATCATCCTGTGAGGTACATGCCACACGCCAGACAAAAAGCTGAAGACTGTGTGAAACTGCTATGGTCAGCGCTAACAGAGTGGCCCAGCGGGAGCGTATTGGGCTCATAAACATGAAATTAATGGATTGAAAACTTCCTCTACTCGTTGACAATTCCTTGTTTCAGTGTGTGTACTGTACCCGCCAGTGTTTCTCTATAATAGATCTCCATTCTATGCATTGCGTGTTGTTTCACTTTCCGCTTCCTTTCATTCAATGTATCTGAAATGAATATTTCATACCGATACACAAGGGAAATTTGCACAAATGAGGAAACACATTTGTGAAGTTCTGGAAGCTCTTTTCCTGTTCTCTGTCGGTGTGCTCTGATTTGATTCAGAAAATCTTTTGCCAGAGCTGGGAAGAAACTGGTGAAGGTGAGACACATCAGTTGTAGAGTGCTCTATGTGCATGACGCCCTGCAGTTATTCCCCACGTCGTTTCACACAGCAGTGTTCTCCCTGTGAAATGAAAAGTTGTGAATTACAATTCGATCAATTTGTTGGAGACAGAATTGCGATCCAGGCACAGCTCCACATTATTACGAAATACATCACCAACTATGAATAACCACAGGGGTACACAAGTGGCAGATAGTCACTATGGACTCGATGGGCTGAACAGCTTCTGCCGGCGCGTGAGTGACGCCACACATTGATGCTGTCCCTCTTCCTGTCTCTGGGTCAGAATGGCTGATGGTGAATCAAAGTCTCATTGTTAACTCGATCTTCTGCGTTAAACAGTCTGCAGCCCCGCAGCTCAGGGACGTGGGGATAGCTCTCAGTGAGTGAGACTTTCACTCGGATTGTCTTTATCTGGGAAAGTTGGGGCTCAGATGTTCACTGCTGCCCGATTGCAGCAAAGAAGCCGATGTTACTGTTACAAAAGGCTTTCTGCAGGATTGCTGTGTGAAGATGGATTTTGAACAGCAAACAGGCTGCACAAAAATGCGCTCACATGAATTTACTTGAGGGTAGAGAGTCCAGAGTCCATTTGTGTCTTACCCGCCAGCTCAACATCTTTATCGCTTCTCAGATCAATGATATTTGCAGGAAGCTCCCAATCAAACTTGTTGATTCCCAGCACTTGATGGAACTGGCCGTGCCGATGAACTCGAGCTTTCGAGTGTAACCACACTTGCCTCTCCTCACACTGCTTGTCGGTGGAGGGAAATAGCTGAATACTCTGCCGATGGAGACAACTTAGTGCAAACGGAAGGGATAAACAGCACTGTCCCGTGAACAAGGAGATGAAATGAGAAGGCGATATTCGTAAAGCACTTTGATGCTTAGAAGTCTGAGAACAAATTGGGATATAGTTGGACCTGACCGAATCTCAGCTGGTTTGGTGTTGGCAATGTAAGAGTGTCTAGGGCACGATCTTCGCTTAGCAACTTGTGTTAATACTGGCATGGGAGAATGTCCGACTTCAAATCGCCATTGAGCCTTCGTTGTTTGGTTTTACTTTTTCCCGGTCGACTGATCAACTGTTTGATAAAAGGATGTAAATCATTAAGTTGCACCCTTTGAAATACCTTTGAGTTCTGGGGTTAGAAGTGTCATTGTAGTGGGCATGGTACAATACCACATGTGGTGAAACTGAAACAAGTGTTAGAGGATGTTCACCCACAGAACCCCACTCTGAGTAAATCCACCATCTAGATATTCACACAGTTCTGGGGGTGAAACTTCAGGAAGTGGGGATGTGAAATGATTGAAAACAGCGCGGAACAGGTTGATGAGAATGGTGCTGTGTACGAGGAATGTCAACAATAAAGGTCATTTGGAAAGTTGGGACAGGTCTCCTTGGAGAGCAGAAGGCCAAAACCTGGCCTGGTTAAACCTTTCCAAGACATGAGTTGGTTAGTTAGAGGGAATAAGGAAGGGGGAATGCTCCCTCCGCCTGAAAGGATCGAGAACGATTCGGCAGAGTTTTAAAGACATTAGTAAAAGAAGAAAAATGTACATGAGGAGAAATGTTTTCACAAAGGGAATGGTTAGAGTCTGACATTGACAAAGACGCAGTTTCAATCGAGTTGTTGAAAAACTAATTCAATGTTCGTGTTGAAAGTAAAAATGTGTAGAGTTACAGGGAGAAGGCAAGAGAATGATACGAAAAGAGAATCACATTTATCTCTGTAGAGAGCCAGCGCAGCTAAGGTGTTTTGTTACACATTTGTGATTCTGACTGGAATCACAGTTCGACCAACAGGATGGTGGGAGTTAAACAACGGTGATATTGGCAAAGCCGGGACACATGACACAACAGAATGTTATCCAGCACGTACATGTCACAGGAAGGATGGCGCTGTCTGAAAATCCTGCAGGGTCTCCTGCGGATCAGACACAGGAAATTTCACTATTCGAACCGAATCAGCCCTATGAAGGGTAACCAAGGAGCCGGAGGATCCAGCTTCAGAACTCAGTTACGAAAGAAGCTGAGGGTCGAGTCCCCCCACTGCAGTTTCTGTGGCTGTGGCGTGTTCAAATAAAAAGCAGAACCGGGAGTTTGTTTTGTGGAGACAGGCGCCAGTATCCATCTTGTCATGGTCGTTTTTGCCTCCCACACGGTAAATCGTGGGCTCAAGCTGCTTTAGGTTGGAGGCAAGTTGAGGTTTTAATAAGTTGGTTATGACTCCTAGAGAGTTAACTGTGGTATGGGAGAGTGCAGATTTTCTCAAAATGTCTGTGCTGTCATGGTAGTGTTCGCCTCCCGCAGGGACAATCGCAAACAGCTCTTCAGCTGCTTTATGTTCCAGGCAGGTTGAGTATTTACAAGAACCGAATGGAGACTGTTATTACATTGCTGTTGCGAAACAAAGTCCTGTCGCAGCCGTTACGCTTCGGGGAAAGTTGTCCCAGTTTATTCCACCTCGTCCTACGGTCCAAACATTGACGACATCCTTGTCTATATTTTGTCATCAATTTCACGTGTTTTCTTTTTGAGAGTGTCGTTACCGCGTTCTGATCCTTCCGCGAAAAGCAGTACCGCATTTGCAATCCTTGCGCAGGCGGCCCGGTTCAAAGGCAGGGAAGAAGCTGATGCGCTGGTGTCACAGCGCACCACGGATTCCTGAACTTGTCTGTCTGTCAAACGTACCGCAAAGTCGTCTCTGAAAGGCTTCATTTGGAAGCTGTCTGTCGTTATTCAACGCGCGAGAGTTGGCACCGGAGGTCCTGAATCATGTTTTGGAGCAGTTCGCACGTTAGTGGCTCATTCAATCAGCAACAGCAATGAAACAAACATACACTCTGAGAGGAACCTCCGGACCTGTGCTGTCATAGCGTCGCTAGTATTAAGGTGCGCCCCGAGATCTAAGCCATGTTGGAACTGAAACGGAGGAATCGACAGAGAGGCTACAGAATGACATCGCACCCATTTAATTTTCTTTAAATCACTGCCGAGCAGGAAAATGTTCACGGAGAGGGCGAGTGGAGAAGTGTGGCAATTGAAGCTCTGGTGAAACTCCTTCTTTGTGATTCACTCAGCAAACAGAGACGTGAAGGTGACTCAGAGGCGTGAGAGCTCTTCACATCGAGAACAAAAAGCAATCAAGGGCAATTAGCACCTCTTCCGGAGTGGCGGTGGGGTGAGGTAATTACCTTTTGAGTTCTGTTACTATGTTCAGAAACTGCCTTTTAGATTGAGGTGAACAAAAACTCCATTTCTAATAAGCACCATGGAAGTTAGCAAAATGTATTGAGTCGCTTCTCGTCGATTCCCGCACAGGTTTCCGACTCACTTGGTATCCATGTGGCTCATGTCCAGGAGTGAACATCTCTGCAGCAAATTGCACGGTGAAGGTAAAAGGCACGGAAAGTGTCATCTCGAACAGGCCCCGAGGTCAGAGCATCCTCACAATGTGATCTGTCGCTCTCGGAATGTAATGCGACTTCCGGTTTTAGGGTAGAGAACTTTCTTTGGGACCCTTATTCTGCAAAACAGACACAGTGACTGAATAAATGCTGCACGGTATGATTTGGAACACGGCCTGCTCAGCTTTGTGCATTTTCCCTGTAGTCCGGTGTGTTTCGTGTTCCGTGTAAACGTGAAAGTCGTCCTTTTTCGAGCAATGGGTGAAATCATTTAGCAAAGCAAGAATCGAAATTGCAGTAATGTCAAGCAGCTCATGGTTATTTGACCAAATCATAAGCGAACATATATTGTCACGCACTCACAGATACATTTGTAGCTGAAAAGAGTCCGAGAAGATAGACTCAGCTTAAAATTGATTTTTGTCTGGATTGATGGGCTATCATTATCTGCTGCGACATTGACATTGCAGCCGGGCACATCCCAGCAGCTGTGCGAGTCGGAGAGGGATCATGGAACCCTTTTCATGTGACTTTGCGTCTGTTGTTATGCAGGGGCACAATTGGAAATGCAAGAAAAGGGGCAGTGCGGTCGGCTGGTAGTGTGGCCGTGCGGTCTAAGGCGCTGAATCCAGGTTCCAGTGTTGAAAGGGGCGCGGGTTCGAATCCCGCTACTGCCATTTCTGTTGTTTAACTCCAATGCTGCAGCTTGTTAAAATGCTGTTTCCGCCCCCACTGTATTGATGTCGAAAACAAAAGTAAAATGGGTTTGCCTCCCGAGGAATTAACTGTGGTGTGGGACAGTGCCACGCGGAAAATCGCAAACAGCTCTGCTGTTCCAGGCAATTTGAGCGTTTACTGGAACCGAATGGAGACTGTTATTTCATCGCTGTTGTCATGAAACACTGCAGAAACGAACGACTTCCTTACTTTTGCTCCGACTGACCATACTCCGTGAAATTTCCCCGGACCCACAGTTGAGGATTTTTGCTGCTGGAAGTTACCTCAGAAACCCTGTTAACTCGTAATGTGGTGACTCGACTCGTCGTTATTTGGTTTTCTGGTCAATGGGAAAATCGATCCAATGAATTTGGATGTCACATGTTATTGAATTTCTCCCATTTCCTTTATTTCCGTCCTGGAGACATCGGAAGGGAAAGGTAATCTAATCGAGACTGTGATTGGTGAAATTCACTTTTTATGGCCCCTTCTTATTATGTTCTTTCTTTCTCTCTTTTCAGCATTGTCTGGGAAGTGTTGGTGCACTAAGGCTGCAGTATGTTTGAAAGAGTAGTTTGGAATTGCCCTGTTGTTAGTTGTGAGATTACTTTATGACTCATGCCCTCGGACTGTCTCACATTTAGCATTCATGCATCTCTGTGTCTGAAAATGCATTAGGCATGCCAGTTTTGTTTGTGTTCCGTGTTAAATGCTTACTGTTTTGCGATTCGCTCAGTACATTACGAGTTAACAGGGTTTCTGAGGTAACTTCCAGCAGCAGAAATCCTCAACTGAGGGTCTGGGAAAATTTCACGGAGTATGGTCAGTCGGAGCAAAAGTAAGGAAGTCGTTCGTTTCTGCAGTGTTTCACAATACTACCTTTCCCGTGAGCAGTCGAACAGACGAAACGATTGTGCCACAGACTGCGACGGCAAGCTCTGTTAAAAAGTAATCCTTTAAAGCCGGTGTAAGCAACACGACGGTATTGGGGTACACCGCGTGGAATCAGATACTTCGGTGTATCTCGTCCATGCTCACCACGTAGCCAAAGTTAAACAAGTCCCGTTCCCCAGCATTTGGCCCCAATCCCGCTAAACCCATCCTATCCAGAAACTCATCCGATTACCTTTGCAATTTTCTGAGTGTAATCGCCTCCTCCACTTCCTCTGGTAGCTCATTCCAAACACGCACAACCTTCTGTGTGGGAAATGTGCCTCAGGTCCTTTGTCAATTTCAGCCCACTCACCTTAAACCGATGCTCTCGATTTTTCAACTCACCCCAACTTGGGTAAAACACATAAATACTCAGTTTACAACCCTTCCATAAGATCATGTCGCAGCCGTTATGCTGCGGGGAAAGTCGTCCCAGCTTATTCCACCTCGCCCTACGGTCCAAACATTGACGACATCCTTGTCTATATTTTGTCATCAATTTCACGTGGTTTTTTTTTACGTTTTCAAGATGTTAATTTCGCTGGACAATAACAAGCTATTGGAAACAGAAAGGTGAAACGTAGAATTGCTTCAACTTTCAGTGCTGGATGCCACTGAGCTGCAGTACAGTAGCCTCGGCTGGTTTCTGTAGTGTAGTGGTCATCACGTTCGCTTAACACGCGTAAGGTCCCCAGTTCGAAACTGGGCAGAAACTGCTTTCTTTTTCACATGCACAAGAACGGAGCTTCCTTGCTTGCTTTCCCATCTGCAAACCTGCCTTCGAATTTGCTTGAACGAATCTGCTCTCGTAGTGAAATGCAAGGCAACTCCATTTAATTACTGTGCAAAGCGTTATAAAGTTTTTCTCCAACCTGGTTCTGATCATATGCCATTCTGTTTGAGAGTGTAGTTGCCGCGTTCTGATCCTTCCACGAAAAGCAGTACCGCATTTGCATTCCTTGCGCAGGCGACCCGGTTCAAAGGCAGGGAAGAAGCTGATGCGCTGGTGTCACAGCGCACCACGAATTCCTGAACCTGTCTGTCTGTCAAACGTACCCCAAAGTCGTCTCTGAAAGGCTTCATTTGGAAGCTGTCTGTCGTTATTCAACGCGCGAGATTTGGCACCGGAGGTCCTGAATCATGTTTTGGAGCAGTTCGCACGTTAGTGGCTCATTCAATCAGCAACAGCAATGAAAAAAAACATACACTCTGAGAGGAACCTCCGGACCTGTGCTGTCATAGCGTCGCTAGTATTAAGGTGCGCCCCGAGATCTAAGCCATCGTGGAACTGTAACGGAGGAATCGACAGAGAGGCTACAGAATGACATCGCATCCATTTAATTTTCTTTAAATCACTGACGAGCAGGAAAATGTTCACGGAGAGGGCGAGTGGAGAAGTGTGGCAATTGAAGCTCTGGTGAAACTCCTTCTTTGTGATTCACTCAGCAAACAGAGACGTGAAGGTGACTCAGGCGTGAGAGCTCTTCACATCGAGAACAAAAAGCAATCAAGGGCAGTTAGCACCTCTTCCGGAGGTGCGGTGGGGTGAGGTAATTACCTTTTGAGTTCTGTTACTATGTTCAGAAACTGCCTTTTAGATTGAGGTGAACAGAAACGCCATTTCTAATAAGCACCATGGAAGTTAGCAAAATGTATTGAGTCGCTTCTCGTCGATTCCCGCACAGGTTTCCGACTCACTTGGTATCCATGTGGCTCATGTCCAGGAGTGAACATCTCTGCAGCAAATTGCCCGTTTAAGGTAAAAGGCACGGAAAGTGTCATCTCGAACAGGCTCCGAGGTCAGAGCATCCTCACAATGGGATCTGTCGCTCTCGGAATGTAATGCGACTTCCGGTTTTAGGGTAGAGAACTTTCTTTGGGACCCTTATTCTGCAAAACAGACACAGTGACTGAATAAATGCTGCACGGTATGATTTGGAACACGGCCTGCTCAGCTTTGTGCATTTTCCCTGTAGTCCGGTGTGTTTCGTGTTCCGTGTAAACGTGAAAGTCGTCCTTTTTCGAGCAATGGGTGAAATCATTTAGCAAAGCAAGAATCGAAATTGCAGTAATGTCAAGCAGCTCATGGTTATTTGACCAAATCATAAGCGAACATATATTGTCACGCACTCACAGATACATTTGTAGCTGAAAAGAGTCCGAGAAGATAGACTCAGCTTAAAATTGATTTTTGTCTGGATTGATGGGCTATCATTATCTGCTGCGACATTGACATTGCAGCCGGGCACATCCCAGCAGCTGTGCGAGTCGGAGAGGGATCATGGAACCCTTTTCATGTGACTTTGCGTCTGTTGTTATGCAGGGGCACAATTGGAAATGCAAGAAAAGGGGCTGTGCGGTCGGCTGGTAATGTGGCCGAGCGGTCTAAGGCGCTGGATCCAGGTTCCAGTCTTGAAAGGGGCGCGGGTTCGAATCCCGCCACTGCCATTTCTGTTGTTTAACTCCAATGCTGCAGCTTGTTAAAATGCTGTTTCCGCCCCCACTGTATTGATGTCGAAAACAAAAGTAAAATGGGTTTGCCTCCCGGGGAATTAACTGTGGTGTGGGACAGTGCCACGCGGAAAATCGCAAACAGCTCTGCTGTTCCAGGCAATTTGAGCGTTTACTGGAACCGAATGGAGACTGTTATTTCATCGCTGTTGTGATGAAACACTGCAGAAACGAACGACTTCCTTACTTTTGCTCCGACTGACCATACTCCGTGAAATTTCCCCGGACCCACAGTTGAGGATTTTTGCTGCTGGAAGTTACCTCAGAAACCCTGTTAACTCGTAATGTGGTGACTCGACTCGTCGTTATTTGGTTTTCTGGTCAATGGGAAAATCGATCCAATGAATTTGGATGTCACATGTTATTGAATTTCTCCCATTTCCTTTATTTCCGTCCTGGAGACATCGGAAGGGAAAGGTAATCTAATCGAGACTGTGATTGGTGAAATTCACTTTTTATGGCCCCTTCTTATTATGTTCTTTCTTTCTCTCTTTTCAGCATTGTCTGGGAAGTGTTGGTGCACTAAGGCTGCAGTATGTTTGAAAGAGTAGTTTGGAATTGCCCTGTTGTTAGTTGTGAGATTACTTTATGACTCATGCCCTCGGACTGTCTCACATTTAGCATTCATGCATCTCTGTGTCTGAAAATGCATTAGGCATGCCAGTTTTGTTTGTGTTCCGTGTTAAATGCTTACTGTTTTGCGATTCGCTCAGTACATTACGAGTTAACAGGGTTTCTGAGGTAACTTCCAGCAGCAAAAATCCTCAACTGAGGGTCTGGGAAAATTTCACGGAGTATGGTCAGTCGGAGCAAAAGTAAGGAAGTCGTTCGTTTCTGCAGTGTTTCACAATACTACCTTTCCCGTGAGCAGTCGAACAGACGAAACGATTGTGCCACAGACTGCGACGGCAAGCTCTGTTAAAAAGTAATCCTTTAAAGCCGGTGTAAGCAACACGACGGTATTGGGGTACACCGCGTGGAATCAGATACTTCGGTGTATCTCGTCCATGCTCACCACGTAGCCAAAGTTAAACAAGTCCCGTTCCCCAGCATTTGGCCCCGATCCCGCTAAACCCATCCTATCCAGAAACTCATCCGATTACCTTTGCAATTTTCTGAGTGTAATCGCCTCCTCCACTTCCTCTGGTAGCTCATTCCAAACACGCACAACCTTCTGTGTGGGAAATGTGCCTCAGGTCCTTTGTCAATTTCAGCCCACTCACCTTAAACCGATGCTCTCGATTTTTCAACTCACCCCAACTTGGGTAAAACACATAAATACTCAGTTTACAACCCTTCCATAAGATCATGTCGCAGCCGTTATGCTGCGGGGAAAGTCGTCCCAGCTTATTCCACCTCGCCCTACGGTCCAAACATTGACGACATCCTTGTCTATATTTTGTCATCAATTTCACGTGGTTTTTTTTTACGTTTTCAAGATGTTAATTTCGCTGGACAATAACAAGCTATTGGAAACAGAAAGGTGAAACGTAGAATTGCTTCAACTTTCAGTGCTGGATGCCACTGAGCTGCAGTACGGTAGCCTCGGCTGGTTTCTGTAGTGTATTGGTCATCACGTTCGCTTAACACGCGTAAGGTCCCCAGTTCGAAACTGGGCAGAAACTGCTTTCTTTTTCACATGCACAAGAACGGAGCTTCCTTGCTTGCTTTCCCATCTGCAAACCTGCCTTCGAATTTGCTTGAACGAATCTGCTCTCGTAGTGAAATGCAAGGCAACTCCATTTAATTACTGTGCAAAGCGTTATAAAGTTTTTCTCCAACCTGGTTCTGATCATATGCCATTCTGTTTGAGAGTGTAGTTGCCGCGTTCTGATCCTTCCACGAAAAGCAGTACCGCATTTGCATTCCTTGCGCAGGCGACCCGGTTCAAAGGCAGGGAAGAAGCTGATGCGCTGGTGTCACAGCGCACCACGAATTCCTGAACTTGTCTGTCTGTCAAACGTACCCCAAAGTCGTCTCTGAAAGGCTTCATTTGGAAGCTGTCTGTCGTTATTCAACGCGCGAGATTTGGCACCGGAGGTCCTGAATCATGTTTTGGAGCAGTTCGCACGTTAGTGGCTCATTCAATCAGCAACAGCAATGAAAAAAAACATACACTCTGAGAGGAACCTCCGGACCTGTGCTGTCATAGCGTCGCTAGTATTAAGGTGCGCCCCGAGATCTAAGCCATGTTGGAACTGAAACGGAGGAATCGACAGAGAGGCTACAGAATGACATCGCATCCATTTAATTTTCTTTAAATCACTGACGAGCAGGAAAATGTTCACGGGGAGGGCGAGTGGAGAAGTGTGGCAATTGAAGCTCTGGTGAAACTCCTTCTTTGTGATTCACTCAGCAAACAGAGACGTGAAGGTGACTCAGGCGTGAGAGCTCTTCACATCGAGAACAAAAAGCAATCAAGGGCAGTTAGCACCTCTTCCGGAGTGGCGGTGGGGTGAGGTAATTACCTTTTGAGTTCTGTTACTATGTTCAGAAACTGCCTTTTAGATTGAGGTGAACAGAAACTCCATTTCTAAGAAGCACCATGGAAGTTAGCAAAATGTATTGAGTCGCTTCTCGTCGATTCCCGCACAGGTTTCCGACTCACTTGGTATCCATGTGGCTCATGTCCAGGAGTGAACATCTCTGCAGCAAATTGCACGGTTAAGGTAAAAGGCACGGAAAGTGTCATCTCGAACAGGCTCCGAGGTCAGAGCATCCTCACAATGTGATCTGTCGCTCTCGGAATGTAATGCGACTTCCGGTTTTAGGGTAGAGAACTTTCTTTGGGACCCTTATTCTGCAAAACAGACACAGTGACTGAATAAATGCTGCACGGTATGATTTGGAACACGGCCTGCTCAGCTTTGTGCATTTTCCCTGTAGTCCGGCGTGTTTCGTGTTCCGTGTAAACGTGAAAGTCGTCCTTTTTCGAGCAATGGGTGAAATCATTTAGCAGAGCAAGAATCGAAATTGCAGTAATGTCAAGCAGCTCATGGTTATTTGACCAAATCATAAGCGAACATATATTGTCACGCACTCACAGATACATATGTAGCTGAAAAGAGTCTGAGAAGATAGACTCAGCTTACCATTGATTTTTGTCTGGATTGATGGGCTATCATTATCTGCTGCGAAATTGACATTGTAGCCGGGCACATCCCAGCAGCTGTGCGAGTCGGAGAGGGATCATGGAACCCTTTTCATGTGACTTTGCGTCTGTTGTTATGCAGGGGCACAATTGGAAATGCAAGAAAAGGGGCCGCGCGATCGGCTGGTAGTGTGGCCGAGCGGTCTAAGGCGCTGGATCCAGGTTCCAGTCTTGAAAGGGGCGCGGGTTCGAATCCCGCCCCTGCCATTTCTGCTGTTTAACTCCAAAGCTGCAGCTTGTTAAAATGCTGTTTCCGCCACCTCTGTATTGATGTTGAAAACAAAAGTAAAATGGGTTTGCTTCCCGGGGAATTAACTGTGGTGTGGGACAGTGCCACGCGGAAAATCGCAAACAGCTCTGCTGTTCCAGCCAATTTGTGCGTTTACTGGAACCGAATGGAGACTGTTATTTCATCGCTGTTGTGATGAAACACTGCAGAAACGAACGACTTACTTACTTTTGCTCCGACTGACCATACTCCGTGAAATTTTCCCAGACCCACAGTTGAGGATTTTTGCTGCTGGAAGTTACCTCAGAAACCCTGTTCACTCGTAATGTGGTGACTCGACTCGTCGTTATTTGGTTTTCTGGCCAATGGGAAAATCGATCCAATGAATTTCGATGTCACATGTTATTGAATTTCTCCCATTTCCTTTATTTCCGTCCTGGAGGCATCGGAACGGAAAGGGAATCTCATCGAGACTGTGATTGTTGAAATTCACTTTTTATGGCCCCTTCTTATTATGTTCTTTCTTTCTCTCTTTTCAGCATTGTCTGGGAGGTGTTGGTGCACTAATGCTGCAGTATGTTTGAAAGAGTAGTTTGGAATTGCCCTGTTGTTCGTTGTGAGATTACTTTATGACTCATGCCCTCGGACTGTCTCACATTTAGCATTCATGCATCTCTGTGTCTGAAAGTGCATTAGGCATGCCAGTTTTGTTTGTGTTCCGTGTTAAATGCTTACTGTTTTGCGATTCGCTCAGTACATTACGAGTTAACAGGGTTTCTGAGGCAACTTCCAGCAGCAGAAATCCTCAACTGAGGGTCTGGGAAAATTTCACGGAGTATGGTCAGTCGGAGCAAAAGTAAGGAAGTCGTTCGTTTCTGCAGTGTTTCACAATACTACCTTTCCCGTGAGCAGTCGAACAGACGAAACGATTGTGCCACAGACTGCGACGGCAAGCTCTGCTAAAAAGTAATCCTTTAAAGCCGGTGTAAGCAACACGACGGTATTGGGGTACACCGCGTGGAATCAGATACTTCGGTGTATCTCGTCCATGCTCACCACATAGCCAAAGTTAAACAAGTCCCGTTCCCCAGCATTTGGCCCCTATCCCGCTAAACCCATCCTATCCAGAAACTCATCCGATTACCTTTGCAATTTTCTGAGTGTAATCGCCTCCTCCACTTCCTCTGGGAGCTCATTCCAAACACGCACAACCTTCTGTGTGGAAAATGTGCCTCAGGTCCTTTGTCAATTTCAGCCCACTCACCTTAAACCGATGCTCTCGATTTTTCAACTCACCCCAACTTGGGTAAAACACATAAATACTCAGTTTACAACCCTTCCATAAGATCATGTCGCAGCCGTTATGCTGCGGGGAAAGTCGTCCCAGCTTATTCCACCTCGCCCTACGGTCCAAACATTGACGACATCCTTGTCTATATTTTGTCATCAATTTCACGTTTTTTTTTTACGTTTTCAAGATGTTAATTACGCTGGACAATAACAAGCTATTGGAAACAGAAAGGTGAAACGTAGAATTGCTTCAACTTTCAGTGCTGGATGCCACTGAGCTGCATAACGGCGGCGCCGGCTGGTTTCTGTAGTGTAGTGGTCATCACGTTCGCCTAACACGCGAAAGGTCCCCAGTTCGAAACTGGGCAGAAACTGCTTTCTTTTTCAAGTGCAGCCTTTCACATGCACAAGAACGGAGCTTCCTTGCTTGCTTTCCCATCTGCAAACCTGCCTTCGAATTTGCTTGAACGAATCTGCTCTCGTCGTGAAATGCAAGGCAACTCCGTTTAATTACTGTGCAAAGCATTATAAAGTTTTTCTCCAACCTGGTTCTGATCATATGCCATTCTGTTTGAGAGTGTAGTTGCCGCGTTCTGATCCTTCCACGAAAAGCAGTACCCCATTTGCATTCCTTGCGCAGGCGGCCCGGTTCAAAGGCAGGGAAGAAGCTGATGCGCTGGTGTCACAGCGCACCACGAATTCCTGAACTTGTCTGTCTGTCAAACGTACCCCAAAGTCGTCTCTGAAAGGCTTCATTTGGAAGCTGTCTGTCGTTATTCAACGCGCGAGAGTTGGCACCGGAGGTCCTGAATCATGTTTTGGAGCAGTTCGCACGTTAGTGGCTCATTCAATCAGCAACAGCAATGAAACAAACATACACTCTGAGAGGAACCTCCCGACCTGTGCTGTCATAGCGTCGCTAGTATTAAGGTGCGCCCCGAGATCTAAGCCATGTTGGAACTGAAACGGAGGAATCGACCGAGAGGCTACAGAATGACATCGCATCCATTTAATTTTCTTTAAATCACTGACGAGCAGGAAAATGTTCACGGGGAGGGCGAGTGGAGAAGTGTGGCAATTGAAGCTCTGGTGAAACTCCTTCTTTGTGATTCACTCAGCAAACAGAGACGTGAAGGTGACTCAGGCGTGAGAGCTCTTCACATCGAGAACAAAAAGCAATCAAGGGCAGTTAGCACCTCTTCCGGAGTGGCGGTGGGGTGAGGTAATTACCTTTTGAGTTCTGTTACTATGTTCAGAAACTGCCTTTTAGATTGAGGTGAACAGAAACTCCATTTCTAAGAAGCACCATGGAAGTTAGCAAAATGTATTGAGTCGCTTCTCGTCGATTCCCGCACAGGTTTCCGACTCAGTTGGTATCCATGTGGCTCATGTCCAGGAGTGAACATCTCTGCAGCAAATTGCCCGTTTAAGGTAAAAGGCACGGAAAGTGTCATCTCGAACAGGCCCCGAGGGCAGAGCATCCTCACAATGGGATCTGTCGCTCTCGGAATGTAATGCGACTTCCGGTTTTAGGGTAGAGAACTTTCTTTGGGACCCTTATTCTGCAAAACAGACACAGTGACTGAATAAATGCTGCACGGTATGATTTGGAACACGGCCTGCTCAGCTTTGTGCATTTTCCCTGTAGTCCGGTGTGTTTCGTGTTCCGTGTAAACGTGAAAGTCGTCCTGTTTCGAGCAATGGGTGAAATTATTTAGCAGAGCAAGAATCGAAATTGCAGTAATGTCAAGCAGCTCATGGTTATTTGACCAAATCAGAAGCGAACATATATTGTCACGCACTCACAGATACATATGTAGCTGAAAAGAGTCTGAGAAGATAGACTCAGCTTACCATTGATTTTTGTCTGGATTGATGGGCTATCATTATCTGCTGCGAAATTGACATTGTAGCCGGGCACATCCCAGCAGCTGTGCAAGTCTGAGAGGGATCATGGAACCCTTTTCATGTGACTTTGCGTCTTTTGTTATGCAGGGGCACAATTGGAAATGCAAGAAAAGGGGCCGCGCGGTCGGCTGGTAGTGTGGCCGAGCGGTCTAAGGCGCTGGATCCAGGTTCCAGTCTTGAAAGGGGCGCGGGTTCGAATCCCGCCACTGCCATTTCTGCTGTTTAACTCCAATGCTGCAGCTTGTTAAAATGCTGTTTCCGCCCCCACTGTATTGATGTTGAAAACAAAAGTAAAATGGGTTTGCTTCCCGGGGAATTAACTGTGGTGTGGGACAGTGCCACGCGGAAAATCGCAAACAGCTCTGCTGTTCCAGCCAATTTGTGCGTTTACTGGAACCGAATGGAGACTGTTATTTCATCGCTGTTGTGATGAAACACTGCAGAAACGAACGACTTACTTACTTTTGCTCCGACTGACCATACTCCGTGAAATTTTCCCAGACCCACAGTTGAGGATTTTTGCTGCTGGAAGTTACCTCAGAAACCCTGTTCACTCGTAATGTGGTGACTCGACTCGTCGTTATTTGGTTTTCTGGCCAATGGGAAAATCGATCCAATGAATTTCGATGTCACATGTTATTGAATTTCTCCCATTTCCTTTATTTCCGTCCTGGAGGCATCGGAACGGAAAGGGAATCTCATCGAGACTGTGATTGTTGAAATTCACTTTTTATGGCCCCTTCTTATTATGTTCTTTCTTTCTCTCTTTTCAGCATTGTCTGGGAGGTGTTGGTGCACTAAGGCTGCAGTATGTTTGAAAGAGTAGTTTGGAATTGCCCTGTTGTTAGTTGTGAGATTACTTTATGACTCATGCCCTCGGACTGTCTCACATTTAGCATTCATGCATCTCTGTGTCTGAAAGTGCATTAGGCATGCCAGTTTTGTTTGTGTTCCGTGTTAAATGCTTACTGTTTTGCGATTCGCTCAGTACATTACGAGTTAACAGGGTTTCTGAGGCAACTTCCAGCAGCAGAAATCCTCAACTGAGGGTCTGGGAAAATTTCACGGAGTATGGTCAGTCGGATCAAAAGTAAGGAAGTCGTTCGTTTCTGCAGTGTTTCACAATACTACCTTTCCCGTGAGCAGTCGAACAGACGAAACGATTGTGCCACAGACTGCGACGGCAAGCTCTGCTAAAAAGTAATCCTTTAAAGCCGGTGTAAGCAACACGACGGTATTGGGGTACACCGCGTGGAATCAGATACTTCGGTGTATCTCGTCCATGCTCACCACATAGCCAAAGTTAAACAAGTCCCGTTCCCCAGCATTTGGCCCCTATCCCGCTAAACCCATCCTATCCAGAAACTCATCCGATTACCTTTGCAATTTTCTGAGTGTAATCGCCTCCTCCACTTCCTCTGGGAGCTCATTCCAAACACGCACAACCTTCTGTGTGGAAAATGTGCCTCAGGTCCTTTGTCAATTTCAGCCCACTCACCTTAAACCGATGCTCTCGATTTTTCAACTCACCCCAACTTGGGTAAAACACATAAATACTCAGTTTACAACCCTTCCATAAGATCATGTCGCAGCCGTTATGCTGCGGGGAAAGTCGTCCCAGCTTATTCCACCTCGCCCTACGGTCCAAACATTGACGACATCCTTGTCTATATTTTGTCATCAATTTCACGTTTTTTTTTTACGTTTTCAAGATGTTAATTACGCTGGACAATAACAAGCTATTGGAAACAGAAAGGTGAAACGTAGAATTGCTTCAACTTTCAGTGCTGGATGCCACTGAGCTGCATAACGGCGGCGCCGGCTGGTTTCTGTAGTGTAGTGGTCATCACGTTCGCCTAACACGCGAAAGGTCCCCAGTTCGAAACTGGGCAGAAACTGCTTTCTTTTTCAAGTGCAGCCTTTCACATGCACAAGAACGGAGCTTCCTTGCTTGCTTTCCCATCTGCAAACCTGCCTTCGAATTTGCTTGAACGAATCTGCTCTCGTCGTGAAATGCAAGGCAACTCCGTTTAATTACTGTGCAAAGCATTATAAAGTTTTTCTCCAACCTGGTTCTGATCATATGCCATTCTGTTTGAGAGTGTAGTTGCCGCGTTCTGATCCTTCCACGAAAAGCAGTACCCCATTTGCATTCCTTGCGCAGGCGGCCCGGTTCAAAGGCAGGGAAGAAGCTGATGCGCTGGTGTCACAGCGCACCACGAATTCCTGAACTTGTCTGTCTGTCAAACGTACCCCAAAGTCGTCTCTGAAAGGCTTCATTTGGAAGCTGTCTGTCGTTATTCAACGCGCGAGAGTTGGCACCGGAGGTCCTGAATCATGTTTTGGAGCAGTTCGCACGTTAGTGGCTCATTCAATCAGCAACAGCAATGAAACAAACATACACTCTGAGAGGAACCTCCCGACCTGTGCTGTCATAGCGTCGCTAGTATTAAGGTGCGCCCCGAGATCTAAGCCATGTTGGAACTGAAACGGAGGAATCGACAGAGAGGCTACAGAATGACATCGCATCCATTTAATTTTCTTTAAATCACTGACGAGCAGGAAAATGTTCACGGGGAGGGCGAGTGGAGAAGTGTGGCAATTGAAGCTCTGGTGAAACTCCTTCTTTGTGATTCACTCAGCAAACAGAGACGTGAAGGTGACTCAGGCGTGAGAGCTCTTCACATCGAGAACAAAAAGCAATCAAGGGCAGTTAGCACCTCTTCCGGAGTGGCGGTGGGGTGAGGTAATTACCTTTTGAGTTCTGTTACTATGTTCAGAAACTGCCTTTTAGATTGAGGTGAACACAAACTCCATTTCTAAGAAGCACCATGGAAGTTAGCAAAATGTATTGAGTCGTTTCTCGTCGATTCCCGCACAGGTTTCCGACTCACTTGGTATCCATGTGGCTCATGTCCAGGAGTGAACATCTCTGCAGCAAATTGACCGTTTAAGGTAAAAGGCACGGAAAGTGTCATCTCGAACAGGCTCCGAGGGCAGAGCATCGTCACAATGTGATCTGTCGCTCTCGGAATGTAATGCGACTTCCGGTTTTAGGGTAGAGAACTTTCTTTGGGACCCTTATTCTGCAAAACAGACACAGTGACTGAATAAATGCTGCACGGTATGATTTGGAACACGGCCTGCTCAGCTTTGTGCATTTTCCCTGTAGTCCGGCGTGTTTCGTGTTCCGTGTAAACGTGAAAGTCGTCCTGTTTCGAGCAATGGGTGAAATTATTTAGCAGAGCAAGAATCGAAATTGCAGTAATGTCAAGCAGCTCATGGTTATTTGACCAAATCATAAGCGAACATATATTGTCACGCACTCACAGATACATATGTAGCTGAAAAGAGTCTGAGAAGATAGACTCAGCTTACCATTGATTTTTGTCTGGATTGATGGGCTATCATTATCTGCTGCGAAATTGACATTGTAGCCGGGCACATCCCAGCAGCTGTGCAAGTCTGAGAGGGATCATGGAACCCTTTTCATGTGACTTTGCGTCTTTTGTTATGCAGGGGCACAATTGGAAATGCAAGAAAAGGGGCCGTGCGGTCGGCTGGTAGTGTGGCCGAGCGGTCTAAGGCGCTGGATCCAGGTTCCAGTCTTGAAAGGGGCGCGGGTTCGAATCCCGCCACTGCCATTTCTGCTGTTTAACTCCAATGCTGCAGCTTGTTAAAATGCTGTTTCCGCCACCACTGTATTGATGTTGAAAACAAAAGTAAAATGGGTTTGCTTCCCGGGGAATTAACTGTGGTGTGGGACAGTGCCACGCGGAAAATCGCAAACAGCTCTGCTGTTCCAGCCAATTTGTGCGTTTACTGGAACCGAATGGAGACTGTTATTTCATCGCTGTTGTGATGAAACACTGCAGAAACGAACGACTTACTTACTTTTGCTCCGACTGACCATACTCCGTGAAATTTTCCCAGACCCACAGTTGAGGATTTTTGCTGCTGGAAGTTACCTCAGAAACCCTGTTCACTCGTAATGTGGTGACTCGACTCGTCGTTATTTGGTTTTCTGGCCAATGGGAAAATCGATCCAATGAATTTCGATGTCACATGTTATTGAATTTCTCCCATTTCCTTTATTTCCGTCCTGGAGGCATCGGAACGGAAAGGGAATCTCATCGAGACTGTGATTTTTGAAATTCACTTTTTATGGCCCCTTCTTATTATGTTCTTTCTTTCTCTCTTTTCAGCATTGTCTGGGAGGTGTTGGTGCACTAAGGCTGCAGTATGTTTGAAAGAGTAGTTTGGAATTGCCCTGTTGTTCGTTGTGAGATTACTTTATGACTCATGCCCTCGGACTGTCTCACATTTAGCATTCATGCATCTCTGTGTCTGAAAATGCATTAGGCATGCCAGTTTTGTTTGTGTTCCGTGTTAAATGCTTACTGTTTTGCGATTCGCTCAGTACATTACGAGTTAACAGGGTTTCTGAGGCAACTTCCAGCAGCAGAAATCCTCAACTGAGGGTCTGGGAAAATTTCACGGAGTATGGTCAGTCGGATCAAAAGTAAGGAAGTCGTTCGTTTCTGCAGTGTTTCACAATACTACCTTTCCCGTGAGCAGTCGAACAGACGAAACGATTGTGCCACAGACTGCGACGGCAAGCTCTGCTAAAAAGTAATCCTTTAAAGCCGGTGTAAGCAACACGACGGTATTGGGGTACACCGCGTGGAATCAGATACTTCGGTGTATCTCGTCCATGCTCACCACATAGCCAAAGTTAAACAAGTCCCGTTCCCCAGCATTTGGCCCCTATCCCGCTAAACCCATCCTATCCAGAAACTCATCCGATTACCTTTGCAATTTTCTGAGTGTAATCGCCTCCTCCACTTCCTCTGGTAGCTCATTCCAAACACGCACAACCTTCTGTGTGGGAAATGTGCCTCAGGTCCTTTGTCAATTTCAGCCCACTCACCTTAAACCGATGCTCTCGATTTTTCAACTCACCCCAACTTGGGTAAAACACATAAATACTCAGTTTACAACCCTTCCATAAGATCATGTCGCAGCCGTTATGCTGCGGGGAAAGTCGTCCCAGCTTATTCCACCTCGCCCTACGGTCCAAACATTGACGACATCCTTGTCTATATTTTGTCATCAATTTCACGTTTTTTTTTTACGTTTTCAAGATGTTAATTACGCTGGACAATAACAAGCTATTGGAAACAGAAAGGTGAAACGTAGAATTGCTTCAACTTTCAGTGCTGGATGCCACTGAGCTGCATAACGGCGGCGCCGGCTGGTTTCTGTAGTGTAGTGGTCATCACGTTCGCCTAACACGCGAAAGGTCCCCAGTTCGAAACTGGGCAGAAACTGCTTTCTTTTTCAAGTGCAGCCTTTCACATGCACAAGAACGGAGCTTCCTTGCTTGCTTTCCCATCTGCAAACCTGCCTTCGAATTTGCTTGAACGAATCTGCTCTCGTCGTGAAATGCAAGGCAACTCCGTTTAATTACTGTGCAAAGCATTATAAAGTTTTTCTCCAACCTGGTTCTGATCATATGCCATTCTGTTTGAGAGTGTAGTTGCCGCGTTCTGATCCTTCCACGAAAAGCAGTACCCCATTTGCATTCCTTGCGCAGGCGGCCCGGTTCAAAGGCAGGGAAGAAGCTGATGCGCTGGTGTCACAGCGCACCACGAATTCCTGAACTTGTCTGTCTGTCAAACGTACCCCAAAGTCGTCTCTGAAAGGCTTCATTTGGAAGCTGTCTGTCGTTATTCAACGCGCGAGAGTTGGCACCGGAGGTCCTGAATCATGTTTTGGAGCAGTTCGCACGTTAGTGGCTCATTCAATCAGCAACAGCAATGAAACAAACATACACTCTGAGAGGAACCTCCCGACCTGTGCTGTCATAGCGTCGCTAGTATTAAGGTGCGCCCCGAGATCTAAGCCATGTTGGAACTGAAACGGAGGAATCGACCGAGAGGCTACAGAATGACATCGCATCCATTTAATTTTCTTTAAATCACTGACGAGCAGGAAAATGTTCACGGGGAGGGCGAGTGGAGAAGTGTGGCAATTGAAGCTCTGGTGAAACTCCTTCTTTGTGATTCACTCAGCAAACAGAGACGTGAAGGTGACTCAGGCGTGAGAGCTCTTCACATCGAGAACAAAAAGCAATCAAGGGCAGTTAGCACCTCTTCCGGAGTGGCGGTGGGGTGAGGTAATTACCTTTTGAGTTCTGTTACTATGTTCAGAAACTGCCTTTTAGATTGAGGTGAACAGAAACTCCATTTCTAAGAAGCACCATGGAAGTTAGCAAAATGTATTGAGTCGCTTCTCGTCGATTCCCGCACAGGTTTCCGACTCAGTTGGTATCCATGTGGCTCATGTCCAGGAGTGAACATCTCTGCAGCAAATTGCCCGTTTAAGGTAAAAGGCACGGAAAGTGTCATCTCGAACAGGCTCCGAGGTCAGAGCATCCTCACAATGTGATCTGTCGCTCTCGGAATGTAATGCGACTTCCGGTTTTAGGGTAGAGAACTTTCTTTGGGACCCTTATTCTGCAAAACAGACACAGTGACTGAATAAATGCTGCACGGTATGATTTGGAACACGGCCTGCTCAGCTTTGTGCATTTTCCCTGTAGTCCGGCGTGTTTCGTGTTCCGTGTAAACGTGAAAGTCGTCCTGTTTCGAGCAATGGGTGAAATTATTTAGCAGAGCAAGAATCGAAATTGCAGTAATGTCAAGCAGCTCATGGTTATTTGACCAAATCATAAGCGAACATATATTGTCACGCACTCACAGATACATATGTAGCTGAAAAGAGTCTGAGAAGATAGACTCAGCTTACCATTGATTTTTGTCTGGATTGATGGGCTATCATTATCTGCTGCGAAATTGACATTGTAGCCGGAAACATCCCAGCAGCTGTGCAAGTCTGAGAGGGATCATGGAACCCTTTTCATGTGACTTTGCGTCTTTTGTTATGCAGGGGCACAATTGGAAATGCAAGAAAAGGGGCCGTGCGGTCGGCTGGTAGTGTGGCCGAGCGGTCTAAGGCGCTGGATCCAGGTTCCAGTCTTGAAAGGGGCGCGGGTTCGAATCCCGCCACTGCCATTTCTGCTGTTTAACTCCAATGCTGCAGCTTGTTAAAATGCTGTTTCCGCCACCACTGTATTGATGTTGAAAACAAAAGTAAAATGGGTTTGCTTCCCGGGGAATTAACTGTGGTGTGGGACAGTGCCACGCGGAAAATCGCAAACAGCTCTGCTGTTCCAGCCAATTTGTGCGTTTACTGGAACCGAATGGAGACTGTTATTTCATCGCTGTTGTGATGAAACACTGCAGAAACGAACGACTTACTTACTTTTGCTCCGACTGACCATACTCCGTGAAATTTTCCCAGACCCACAGTTGAGGATTTTTGCTGCTGGAAGTTACCTCAGAAACCCTGTTCACTCGTAATGTGGTGACTCGACTCGTCGTTATTTGGTTTTCTGGCCAATGGGAAAATCGATCCAATGAATTTCGATGTCACATGTTATTGAATTTCTCCCATTTCCTTTATTTCCGTCCTGGAGGCATCGGAACGGAAAGGGAATCTCATCGAGACTGTGATTGTTGAAATTCACTTTTTATGGCCCCTTCTTATTATGTTCTTTCTTTCTCTCTTTTCAGCATTGTCTGGGAGGTGTTGGTGCACTAAGGCTGCAGTATGTTTGAAAGAGTAGTTTGGAATTGCCCTGTTGTTCGTTGTGAGATTACTTTATGACTCATGCCCTCGGACTGTCTCACATTTAGCATTCATGCATCTCTGTGTCTGAAAGTGCATTAGGCATGCCAGTTTTGTTTGTGTTCCGTGTTAAATGCTTACTGTTTTGCGATTCGCTCAGTACATTACGAGTTAACAGGGTTTCTGAGGCAACTTCCAGCAGCAGAAATCCTCAACTGAGGGTCTGGGAAAATTTCACGGAGTATGGTCAGTCGGATCAAAAGTAAGGAAGTCGTTCGTTTCTGCAGTGTTTCACAATACTACCTTTCCCGTGAGCAGTCGAACAGACGAAACGATTGTGCCACAGACTGCGACGGCAAGCTCTGCTAAACAGTAATCCTTTAAAGCCGGTGTAAGCAACACGACGGTATTGGGGTACACCGCGTGGAATCAGATACTTCGGTGTATCTCGTCCATGCTCACCACATATCCAAAGTTAAACAAGTCCCGTTCCCCAGCATTTGGCCCCTATCCCGCTAAACCCATCCTATCCAGAAACTCATCCGATTACCTTTGCAATTTTCTGAGTGTAATCGCCTCCTCCACTTCCTCTGGGAGCTCATTCCAAACACGCACAACCTTCTGTGTGGGAAATGTGCCTCAGGTCCTTTGTCAATTTCAGCCCACTCACCTTAAACCTTTGCTCTCGATTTTTCAACTCACCCCAACTTGGGTAAAACACATAAATACTCAGTTTACAACCCTTCCATAAGATCATGTCGCAGCCGTTATGCTGCGGGGAAAGTCGTCCCAGCTTATTCCACCTCGCCCTACGGTCCAAACATTGACGACATCCTTGTCTATATTTTGTCATCAATTTCACGTTTTTTTTTTACGTTTTCAAGATGTTAATTACGCTGGACAATAACAAGCTATTGGAAACAGAAAGGTGAAACGTAGAATTGCTTCAACTTTCAGTGCTGGATGCCACTGAGCTGCATAACGGCGGCGCCGGCTGGTTTCTGTAGTGTAGTGGTCATCACGTTCGCCTAACACGCGAAAGGTCCCCAGTTCGAAACTGGGCAGAAACTGCTTTCTTTTTCAAGTGCAGCCTTTCACATGCACAAGAACGGAGCTTCCTTGCTTGCTTTCCCATCTGCAAACCTGCCTTCGAATTTGCTTGAACGAATCTGCTCTCGTCGTGAAATGCAAGGCAACTCCGTTTAATTACTGTGCAAAGCATTATAAAGTTTTTCTCCAACCTGGTTCTGATCATATGCCATTCTGTTTGAGAGTGTAGTTGCCGCGTTCTGATCCTTCCACGAAAAGCAGTACCGCATTTGCATTCCTTGCGCAGGCGGCCCGGTTCAAAGGCAGGGAAGAAGCTGATGCGCTGGTGTCACAGCGCACCACGAATTCCTGAACTTGTCTGTCTGTCAAACGTACCCCAAAGTCGTCTCTGAAAGGCTTCATTTGGAAGCTGTCTGTCGTTATTCAACGCGCGAGAGTTGGCACCGGAGGTCCTGAATCATGTTTTGGAGCAGTTCGCACGTTAGTGGCTCATTCAATCAGCAACAGCAATGAAACAAACATACACTCTGAGAGGAACCTCCGGACCTGTGCTGTCATAGCGTCGCTAGTATTAAGGTGCGCCCCGAGATCTAAGCCATGTTGGAACTGAAACGGAGGAATCGACAGAGAGGCTACAGAATGACATCGCATCCATTTAATTTTCTTTAAATCACTGACGAGCAGGAAAATGTTCACGGGGAGGGCGAGTGGAGAAGTGTGGCAATTGAAGCTCTGGTGAAACTCCTTCTTTGTGATTCACTCAGCAAACAGAGACGTGAAGGTGACTCAGGCGTGAGAGCTCTTCACATCGAGAACAAAAAGCAATCAAGGGCAGTTAGCACCTCTTCCGGAGTGGCGGTGGGGTGAGGTAATTACCTTTTGAGTTCTGTTACTATGTTCAGAAACTGCCTTTTAGATTGAGGTGAACAGAAACTCCATTTCTAAGAAGCACCATGGAAGTTAGCAAAATGTATTGAGTCGCTTCTCGTCGATTCCCGCACAGGTTTCCGACTCACTTGGTATCCATGTGGCTGATGTCCAGGAGTGAACATCTCTGCAGCAAATTGCACGGTTAAGGTAAAAGGCACGGAAAGTGTCATCTCGAACAGGCTCCGAGGTCAGAGCATCCTCACAATGTGATCTGTCGCTCTCGGAATGTAATGCGACTTCCGGTTTTAGGGTAGAGAACTTTCTTTGGGACCCTTATTCTGCAAAACAGACACAGTGACTGAATAAATGCTGCACGGTATGATTTGGAACACGGCCTGCTCAGCTTTGTGCATTTTCCCTGTAGTCCGGCGTGTTTCGTGTTCCGTGTAAACGTGAAAGTCGTCCTGTTTCGAGCAATGGGTGAAATCATTTAGCAAAGCAAGAATCGAAATTGCAGTAATGTCAAGCAGCTCATGGTTATTTGACCAAATCAGAAGCGAACATATATTGTCACGCACTCACAGATACATATGTAGCTGAAAAGAGTCCGAGAAGATAGACTCAGCTTACCATTGATTTTTGTCTGGATTGATGGGCTATCATTATCTGCTGCGACATTGACATTGCAGCCGGGCACATCCCAGCAGCTGTGCGAGTCGGAGAGGGATCATGGAACCCTTTTCATGTGACTTTGCGTCTGTTGTTATGCAGGGGCACAATTGGAAATGCAAGAAAAGGGGCGGCGCGGTCGGCTGGTAGTGTGGCCGAGCGGTCTAAGGCGCTGGATCCAGGTTCCAGTCTTGAAAGGGGCGCGGGTTCGAATCCCGCCACTGCCATTTCTGCTGTTTAACTCCAATGCTGCAGCTTGTTAAAATGCTGTTTCCGCCCCCACTGTATTGATGTTGAAAACAAAAGTAAAATGGGTTTGCTTCCCGGGGAATTAACTGTGGTGTGGGACAGTGCCACGCGGAAAATCGCAAACAGCTCTGCTGTTCCAGCCAATTTGTGCGTTTACTGGAACCGAATGGAGACTGTTATTTCATCGCTGTTGTGATGAAACACTGCAGAAACGATCGACTTACTTACTTTTGCTCCGACTGACCATACTCCGTGAAATTTTCCCAGACCCTCAGTTGACGATTTTTGCTGCTGGAAGTTACCTCAGAAACCCTGTTAACTCGTAATGTGGTGACTCGACTCGTCGTTATTTGGTTTTCTGGCCAATGGGAAAATCGATCCAATGAATTTCGATGTCACATGTTATTGAATTTCTCCCATTTCCTTTATTTCCGTCCTGGAGGCATCGGAACGGAAAGGGAATCTCATCGAGACTGTGATTGGTGAAATTCACTTTTTATGGCCCATTCTTATTATGTTCTTTCTTTCTCTCTTTTCAGCATTGTCTGGGAGGTGTTGGTGCACTAAGGCTGCAGTATGTTTGAAAGAGTAGTTTGGAATTGCCCTGTTGTTAGTTGTGAGATTACTTTATGACTCATGCCCTCGGACTGTCTCACATTTAGCATTCATGCATCTCTGTGTCTGAAAATGCATTAGGCATGCCAGTTTTGTTTGTGTTCCGTGTTAAATGCTTACTGTTTTGCGATTCGCTCAGTACATTACGAGTTAACAGGGTTTCTGAGGTAACTTCCAGCAGCAGAAATCCTCAACTGAGGGTCTGGGAAAATTTCACGGAGTATGGTCAGTCGGATCAAAAGTAAGGAAGTCGTTCGTTTCTGCAGTGTTTCACAATACTACCTTTCCCGTGAGCAGTCGAACAGACGAAACGATTGTGCCACAGACTGCGACGGCAAGCTCTGCTAAAAAGTAATCCTTTAAAGCCGGTGTAAGCAACACGACGGTATTGGGGTACACCGCGTGGAATCAGATACTTCGGTGTATCTCGTCCATGCTCACCACATAGCCAAAGTTAAACAAGTCCCGTTCCCCAGCATTTGGCCCCTATCCCGCTAAACCCATCCTATCCAGAAACTCATCCGATTACCTTTGCAATTTTCTGAGTGTAATCGGCTCCTCCACTTCCTCTGGGAGCTCATTCCAAACACGCACAACCTTCTGTGTGGGAAATGTGCCTCAGGTCCTTTGTCAATTTCAGCCCACTCACCTTAAACCGATGCTCTCGATTTTTCAACTCACCCCAATGTGGATAAAACACATAAATACTCAGTTTACAACCCTTCCATAAGATCATGTCGCAGCCGTTATGCTGCGGGGAAAGTCGTCCCAGCTTATTCCACCTCGCCCTACGGTCCAAACATTGATGACATCCTTGTCTATATTTTGTCATCAATTTCACGTGCTTTTTTAACGTTTTCAAGATGTTAATTACGCTGGACAACAACAAGCTATTGGAAACAGAAAGGTGAAACGTAGAATTGCTTCAACTTTCAGTGCTGGATGCCACTGAGCTGCATAACGGCGGCGCCGGCTGGTTTCTGTAGTGTAGTGGTCATCACGTTCGCCTAACAAGCGAAAGGTCCCCAGTTCGAAACTGGGCAGAAACTGCTTTCTTTTTCAAGTGCAGCCTTTCACATGCACAAGAACGGAGCTTCCTTGCTTGCTTTCCCATCTGCAAACCTGCCTTCGAATTTGCTTGAACGAATCTGCTCTCGTAGTGAAATGCAAGGCAACTCCGTTTAATTACTGTGCAAAGCATTATAAAGTTTTTCTCCAACCTGGTTCTGATCATATGCCATTCTGTTTGAGAGTGTAGTTGCCGCGTTCTGATCCTTCCACGAAAAGCAGTACCGCATTTGCATTCCTTGCGCAGGCGGCCCGGTTCAAAGGCAGGGAAGAAGCTGATGCGCTGGTGTCACAGCGCACCACGAATTCCTGAACTTGTCTGTCTGTCAACCGTACCCCAAAGTCGTCTCTGAAAGGCTTCATTTGGAAGCTGTCTGTCGTTATTCAACGCGCGAGAGTTGGCACCGGAGGTCCTGAATCATGTTTTGGAGCAGTTCGCACGTTAGTGGCTCATTCAATCAGCAACAGCAATGAAACAAACATACACTCTGAGAGGAACCTCCGGACCTGTGCTGTCATAGCGTCGCTAGTATTAAGGTGCGCCCCGAGATCTAAGCCATGTTGGAACTGAAACGGAGGAACCGACAGAGAGACTACAGAATGACATCGCATCCATTTAATTTTCTTTCAATCACTGACGAGCAGGAAAATGTTCACGGGGAGGGCGAGTGGAGAAGTGTGGCAATTGAAGCTCTGGTGAAACTCCTTCTTTGTGATTCACTCAGCAAACAGAGACGTGAAGGTGACTCAGGCGTGAGAGCTCTTCACATCGAGAACAAAAAGCAATCAAGGGCAGTTAGCACCTCTTCCGGAGTGGGGGTGGGGTGAGGTAATTACCTTTTGAGTTCTGTTACTATGTTCAGAAACTGCCTTTTAGATTGAGGTGAACAGAAACTCCATTTCTAAGAAGCACCATGGAAGTTGGCAAAATGTATTGAGTCGCTTCTCGTCGATTCCCGCACAGGTTTCCGACTCACTTGGTATCCATGTGGCTCATGTCCAGGAGTGAACATCTCTGCAGCAAATTGCCCGTTTAAGGTAAAAGGCACGGAAAGTGTCATCTCGAACAGGCTCCGAGGTCAGAGCATCCTCACAATGGGATCTGTCGCTCTCGGAATGTAATGCGACTTCCGGTTTTAGGGTAGAGAACTTTCTTTGGGACCCTTATTCTGCAAAACAGACACAGTGACTGAATAAATGCTGCACGGTATGATTTGGAACACGGCCTGCTCAGCTTTGTGCATTTTCCCTGTAGTCCGGCGTGTTTCGTGTTCCGTGTAAACGTGAAAGTCGTCCTGTTTCGAGCAATGGGTGAAATCATTTAGCAGAGCAAGAATCGAAATTGCAGTAATGTCAAGCAGCTCATGGTTATTTGACCAAATCAGAAGCGAACATATATTGTCACGCACTCACAGATACATATGTAGCTGAAAAGAGTCTGAGAAGATAGACTCAGCTTACCATTGATTTTTGTCTGGATTGATGGGCTATCATTATCTGCTGCGAAATTGACATTGTAGCCGGGCACATCCCAGCAGCTGTGCGAGTCGGAGAGGGATCATGGAACCCTTTTCATGTGACTTTGCGTCTGTTGTTATGCAGGGGCACAATTGGAAATGCAAGAAAAGGGGCGGCGCGGTCGGCTGGTAGTGTGGCCGAGCGGTCTAAGGCGCTGGATCCAGGTTCCAGTCTTGAAAGGGGCGCGGGTTCGAATCCCGCCACTGCCATTTCTGCTGTTTAACTCCAATGCTGCAGCTTGTTAAAATGCTGTTTCCGCCCCCACTGTATTGATGTTGAAAACAAAAGTAAAATGGCTTTGCTTCCCGGGGAATTAACTGTGGTGTGGGACAGTGCCACGCGGAAAATCGCAAACAGCTCTGCTGTTCCAGCCAATTTGTGCGTTTACTGGAACCGAATGGAGACTGTTATTTCATCGCTGTTGTGATGAAACACTGCAGAAACGAACGACTTACTTACTTTTGCTCCGACTGACCATACTCCGTGAAATTTTCCCAGACCCTCAGTTGAGGATTTTTGCTGCTGGAAGTTACCTCAGAAACCCTGTTAACTCGTAATGTGGTGACTCGACTCGTCGTTATTTGGTTTTCTGGCCAATGGGAAAATCGATCCAATGAATTTCGATGTCACATGTTATTGAATTTCTCCCATTTCCTTTATTTCCGTCCTGGAGGCATCGGAACGGAAAGGGAATCTCATCGAGACTGTGATTGGTGAAATTCACTTTTTATGGCCCCTTCTTATTATGTTCTTTCTTTCTCTCTTTTCAGCATTGTCTGGGAGGTGTTGGTGCACTAAGGCTGCAGTATGTTTGAAAGAGTAGTTTGGAATTGCCCTGTTGTTAGTTGTGAGATTACTTTTTGACTCATGCCCTCGGACTGTCTCACATTTAGCATTCATGCATCTCTGTGTCTGAAAATGCATTAGGCATGCCAGTTTTGTTTGTGTTCCGTGTTAAATGCTTACTGTTTTGCGATTCGCTCTGTACATTACGAGTTAACAGGGTTTCTGAGGTAACTTCCAGCAGCAGAAATCCTCAACTGAGGGTCTGGGAAAATTTCACGGAGTATGGTCAGTCGGATCAAAAGTAAGGAAGTCGTTCGTTTCTGCAGTGTTTCACAATACTACCTTTCCCCTGAGCAGTCGAACAGACGAAACGATTGTGCCACAGACTGCGACGGCAAGCTCTGCTAAAAAGTAATCCTTTAAAGCCGGTGTAAGCAACACGACGGTATTGGGGTACACCGCGTGGAATCAGATACTTCGGTGTATCTCGTCCATGCACACCACATAGCCAAAGTTAAACAAGTCCCGTTCCCCAGCATTTGGCCCCTATCCCGCTAAACCCATCCTATCCAGAAACTCATCCGATTACCTTTGCAATTTTCTGAGTGTAATCGCCTCCTCCACTTCCTCTGGGAGCTCATTCCAAACACGCACAACCTTCTGTGTGGGAAATGTGCCTCAGGTCCTTTGTCAATTTCAGCCCACTCACCTTAAACCGATGCTCTCGATTTTTCAACTCACCCCAATGTGGATAAAACACATAAATGCTCAGTTTACAACCCTTCTATAAGATCATGTCGCAGCCGTTATGCTGCGGGGAAAGTCGTCCCAGCTTATTCCACCTCGCCCTACGGTCCAAACATTGATGACATCCTTGTCTATATTTTGTCATCAATTTCACGTGCTTTTTTAACGTTTTCAAGATGTTAATTACGCTGGACAACAACAAGCTATTGGAAACAGAAAGGTGAAACGTAGAATTGCTTCAACTTTCAGTGCTGGATGCCACTGAGCTGCATAACGGCGGCGCCGGCTGGTTTCTGTAGTGTAGTGGTCATCACGTTCGCCTAACACGCGAAAGGTCCCCAGTTCGAAACTGGGCAGAAACTGCTTTCTTTTTCAAGTGCAGCCTTTCACATGCACAAGAACGGAGCTTCCTTGCTTGCTTTCCCATCTGCAAACCTGCCTTCGAATTTGCTTGAACGAATCTGCTCTCGTAGTGAAATGCAAGGCAACTCCGTTTAATTACTGTGCAAAGCATTATAAAGTTTTTCTCCAACCTGGTTCTGATCATATGCCATTCTGTTTGAGAGTGTAGTTGCCGCGTTCTGATCCTTCCACGAAAAGCAGTACCGCATTTGCATTCCTTGCGCAGGCGGCCCGGTTCAAAGGCAGGGAAGAAGCTGATGCGCTGGTGTCACAGCGCACCACGAATTCCTGAACTTGTCTGTCTGTCAAACGCACCCCAAAGTCGTCTCTGAAAGGCTTCATTTGGAAGCTGTCTGTCGTTATTCAACGCGCGAGAGTTGGCACCGGAGGTCCTGAATCATGTTTTGGAGCAGTTCGCACGTTAGTGGCTCATTCAATCAGCAACAGCAATGAAACAAACATACACTCTGAGAGGAACCTCCGGACCTGTGCTGTCATAGCGTCGCTAGTATTAAGGTGCGCCCCGAGATCTAAGCCATGTTGGAACTGAAACGGAGGAACCGACAGAGAGACTACAGAATGACATCGCATCCATTTAATTTTCTTTAAATCACTGACGAGCAGGAAAATGTTCACGGGGAGGGCGAGTGGACAAGTGTGGCAATTGAAGCTCTGGCGAAACTCCTTCTTTGTGATTCACTCAGCAAACAGAGACGTGAAGGTGACTCAGGCGTGAGAGCTCTTCACATCGAACAAAAAGCAATCAAGGGCAGTTAGCACCTCTTCCGGAGTGGCGGTGGGGTGAGGTAATTACCTTTTGAGTTCTGTTACTATGTTCAGAAACTGCCTTTTAGATTGAGGTGAACAGAAACTCCATTTCTAAGAAGCACCTTGGAAGTTAGCAAAATGTATTGAGTCGCTTCTCGTCGATTCCCGCACAGGTTTCCGACTCAGTTGGTATCCATTTGGCTCATGTCCAGGAGTGAACATCTCTGCAGCAAATTGCCCGTTTAAGGTAAAAGGCACGGAAAGTGTCATCTCGAACAGGCTCCGAGGTCAGAGCATCCTCACAATGTGATCTGTCGCTCTCGGAATGTAATGCGACTTCCGGTTTTAGGGTAGAGAACTTTCTTTGGGACCCTTATTCTGCAAAACAGACTCAGTGACTGAATAAATGCTGCACGGTATGATTTGGAACACGGCCTGCTCAGCTTTGTGCATTTTCCCTGTAGTCCGGTGTGTTTCGTGTTCCGTGTAAACGTGAAAGTCGTCCTTTTTCGAGCAATGGGTGAAATCATTTAGCAAAGCAAGAATCGAAATTGCAGTAATGTCAAGCAGCTCATGGTTATTTGACCAAATCATAAGCGAACACATATTGTCACGCACTCACAGATACATATGTAGCTGAAAAGAGTCTGAGAAGATAGACTCAGTTTACCATTGATTTTTGTCTGGATTGATGGGCTATCATTATCTGCTGCGAAATTGACATTGTAGCCGGGCACATCCCAGCAGCTGTGCGAGTCGGAGAGGGATCATGGAACCCTTTTCATGTGACTTTGCGTCTGTTGTTATGCAGGGGCACAATTGGAAATGCAAGAAAAGGGGCTCTGCGGTCGGCTGGTAGTGTGGCCGAGCGGTCTAAGGCGCTGGATCCAGGTTCCAGCCTTTAAAGGGGCGCGGGTTCGAATCCCGCCAGCGCCATTTCTGCTGTTTAACTCCAATGCTGCAGCTTGTGAAAATGCTGTTTCTGCCCCCACTGTATTGATGTTGAAAACAAAAGTAAAATGGGTTTGCTTCCCGGGGAATTAACTGTGGTGTGGGACAGTGCCACGCGGAAAATCGCAAACAGCTCTGCTGTTCCAGCCAATTTGTGCGTTTACTGGAACCGAATGGAGACTGTTATTTCATCGCTGTTGTGATGAAACACTGCAGAAACGAACGACTTACTTACTTTTGCTCCGACTGACCATACTCCGTGAAATTTTCCCAGACCCTCAGTTGAGGATTTTTGCTGCTGGAAGTTACCTCAGAAACACTGTTAACTCGTAATGTGGTGACTCGACTCGTCGTTATTTGGTTTTCTGGCCAATGGGAAAATCGATCCAATGAATTTCGATGTCACATGTTATTGAATTTCTCCCATTTCCTTTATTTCCGTCCTGGAGGCATCGGAACGGAAAGGGAATCTCATCGAGACTGTGATTGGTGAAATTCTCTTTTTATGTCCCCTTCTTATTATGTTCTTTCTTTCTCTCTTTTCAGCATTGTCTGGGAGGTGTTGGTGCACTAAGGCTGCAGTATGTTTGAAAGAGTAGTTTGGAATTGCCCTGTTGTTAGTTGTGAGATTACTTTTTGACTCATGCCCTCGGACTGTCTCACATTTAGCATTCATGCATCTCTGTGTCTGAAAATGCATTAGGCATGCCAGTTTTGTTTGTGTTCCGTGTTAAATGCTTACTGTTTTGCGATTCGCTCAGTACATTACGAGTTAACAGGGTTTCTGAGGTAACTTCCAGCAGCAGAAATCCTCAACTGAGGGTCTGGGAAAATTTCCCGGAGTATGGTCAGTCGGATCAAAAGTAAGGAAGTCGTTCGTTTCTGCAGTGTTTCACAATACTACCTTTCCCGTGAGCAGTCGAACAGACGAAACGATTGTGCCACAGACTGCGACGGCAAGCTCTGCTAAAAAGTAATCCTTTAAAGCCGGTGTAAGCAACACGACGGTATTGGGTTACACCTCGTGGAATCAGATACTTCGGTGTATCTCGTCCATGCTCACCACATAGCCAAAGTTAAACAAGTCCCGTTCCCCAGCATTTGGCCCCTATCCCGCTAAACCCATCCTATCCAGAAACTCATCCGATTACCTTTGCAATTTTCTGAGTGTAATCGCCTCCTCCACTTCCTCTGGTAGCTCATTCCAAACACGCACAACCTTCTGTGTGGGAAATGTGCCTCAGGTCCTTTGTCAATTTCAGCCCACTCACCTTAAACCGATGCTCTCGATTTTTCAACTCACCCCAACTTGGGTAAAACACATAAATACTCAGTTTACAACCCTTCCATAAGATCATGTCGCAGCCGTTATGCTGCGGGGAAAGTCGTCCCAGCTTATTCCACCTCGCCCTACGGTCCAAACATTGACGACATCCTTGTCTATATTTTGTCATCAATTTCACGTTTTGTTTTTACGTTTTCAAGATGTTAATTACGCTGGACAATAACAAGCTATTGGAAACAGAAAGGTGAAACGTAGAATTGCTTCAACTTTCAGTGCTGGATGCCACTGAGCTGCATGACGGCGGCGCCGGCTGGTTTCTGTAGTGTAGTGGTCATCACGTTCGCCTAACACGCGAAAGGTCCCCAGTTCGAAACTGGGCAGAAACTGCTTTCTTTTTCAAGTGCAGCCTTTCACATGCACAAGAACGGAGCTTCCTTGCTTGCTTTCCCATCTGCAAACCTGCCTTCGAATTTGCTTGAACGAATCTGCTCTCGTAGTGAAATGCAAGGCAACTCCGTTTAATTACTGTGCAAAGCATTATAAAGTTTTTCTCCAACCTGGTTCTGATCATATGCCATTCTGTTTGAGAGTGTAGTTGCCGCGTTCTGATCCTTCCACGAAAAGCAGTACCGCATTTGCATTCCTTGCGCAGGCGGCCCGGTTCAAAGGCAGGGAAGAAGCTGATGCGCTGGTGTCACAGCGCACCACGAATTCCTGAACTTGTCTGTCTGTCAAACGCACCCCAAAGTCGTCTCTGAAAGGCTTCATTTGGAAGCTGTCTGTCGTTATTCAACGCGCGAGAGTTGGCACCGGAGGTCCTGAATGATGTTTTGGAGCAGTTCGCACGTTAGTGGCTCATTCAATCAGCAACAGCAATGAAACAAACATACACTCTGAGAGGAACCTCCGGACCTGTGCTGTCATAGCGTCGCTAGTATTAAGGTGCGCCCCGAGATCTAAGCCATGTTGGAACTGAAACGGAGGAACCGACAGAGAGACTACAGAATGACATCGCATCCATTTAATTTTCTTTAAATCACTGACGAGCAGGAAAATGTTCACGGGGAGGGCGAGTGGACAAGTGTGGCAATTGAAGCTCTGGCGAAACTCCTTCTTTGTGATTCACTCAGCAAACAGAGACGTGAAGGTGACTCAGGCGTGAGAGCTCTTCACATCGAACAAAAAGCAATCAAGGGCAGTTAGCACCTCTTCCGGAGTGGGGGTGGGGTGAGGTAATTACCTTTTGAGTTCTGTTACTATGTTCAGAAACTGCCTTTTAGATTGAGGTGAACAGAAACTCCATTTCTAAGAAGCACCTTGGAAGTTAGCAAAATGTATTGAGTCGCTTCTCGTCGATTCCCGCACAGGTTTCCGACTCAGTTGGTATCCATGTGGCTCATGTCCAGGAGTGAACATCTCTGCAGCAAATTGCCCGTTTAAGGTAAAAGGCACGGAAAGTGTCATCTCGAACAGGCTCCGAGGGCAGAGCATCCTCACAATGGGATCTGTCGCTCTCGGAATGTAATGCGACTTCCGGTTTTAGGGTAGAGAACTTTCTTTGGGACCCTTATTCTGCAAAACAGACACAGTGACTGAATAAATGCTGCACGGTATGATTTGGAACACGGCCTGCTCAGCTTTGTGCATTTTCCCTGTAGTCCGGCGTGTTTCGTGTTCCGTGTAAACGTGAAAGTCGCCCTGTTTCGAGCAATGGGTGAAATCATTTAGCAGAGCAAGAATCGAAATTGCAGTAATGTCAAGCAGCTCATGGTTATTTGACCAAATCATAAGCGAACACATATTGTCACGCACTCACAGATACATATGTAGCTGAAAAGAGTCTGAGAAGATAGACTCAGTTTACCATTGATTTTTGTCTGGATTGATGGGCTATCATTATCTGCTGCGAAATTGACATTGTAGCCGGGCACATCCCAGCAGCTGTGCGAGTCGGAGAGGGATCATGGAACCCTTTTCATGTGACTTTGCGTCTGTTGTTATGCAGGGGCACAATTGGAAATGCAAGAAAAGGGGCTGAGCGGTCGGCTGGTAGTGTGGCCGAGCGGTCTAAGGCGCTGGATCCAGGTTCCAGTCTTGAAAGGGGCGCGGGTTCGAATCCCGCCACTGCCATTTCTGCTGTTTAACTCCAATGCTGCAGCTTGTTAAAATGCTGTTTTTGCCCCCACTGTATTGATGTTGAAAACAAAAGTAAAATGGGTTTGCTTCCTGGGTAATTAACTGTGGTGTGGGACAGTGCCACGCGGAAAATCGCAAACAGCTCTGCTGTTCCAGCCAATTTGTGCGTTTACTGGAACCGAATGGAGACTGTTATTTCATCGCTGTTGTGATGAAACACTGCAGAAACGAACGACTTACTTCCTTTTGCTCCGACTGACCATACTCCGTGAAATTTTCCCAGACCCTCAGTTGAGGATTTTTGCTGCTGGAAGTTACCTCAGAAACCCTGTTAACTCGTAATGTGGTGACTCGACTCGTCGTTATTTGGTTTTCTGGCCAATGGGGAAATCGATCCAATGAATTTCGATGACACATGTTATTGAATTTCTCCCATTTCCTTTATTTCCGTCCTGGAGGCATCGGAACGGAAAGGGAATCTCATCGAGACTGTGATTGGTGAAATTCACTTTTTATGGCCCCTTCTTATTATGTTCTTTCTTTCTCTCTTTTCAGCATTGTCTGGGAAGTGTTGGTGCACTAAGGCTGCAGTATGTTTGAAAGAGTAGTTTGGAATTGCCCTGTTGTTAGTTGTGAGATTACTTTATGACTCATGCCCTCGGGCTGTCTCACATTTAGCATTCATGCATCTCTGTGTCTGAAAATGCATTAGGCATGCCAGTTTTGTTTGTGTTCCGTGTTAAATGCTTACTGTTTTGCGATTCGCTCAGTACATTACGAGTTAACAGGTTTTCTGAGGTAACTTCCAGCAGCAGAAATCCTCAACTGAGGGTCTGGGAAAATTTCACGGAGTATGGTCAGTCGGAGCAAAAGTAAGGAAGTCGCTCGTTTCTGCAGTGTTTCACAAAACTACCTTTCCCGTGAGCAGTCGAACAGATGAAACGTTTGTGCCACAGACTGCGACGGCAAGCTCTGCTAAAAAGTAATCCTTTAAAGCCGGTGTAAGCAACACGACGGTATTGGGGTACACCTCGTGGAATCAGATACTTCGGTGTATCTCGTCCATGCTCACCACCTAGCCAAAATAAACAAGTCCCGTTCCCCAGCATTTGGCCCCAATCCCGCTAAACCCATCCTATCCAGAAACTCATCCGATTACCTTTGCAATTTTCTGAGTGTAATCGCCTCCTCCACTTCCTCTGGTAGCTCATTCCAAACACGCACAACCTTCTGTGTGGGAAATGTGCCTCAGGTCCTTTGTCAATTTCAGCCCACTCACCTTAAACCGATGCTCTCGATTTTTCAACTCACCCCAACTTGGGTAAAACACATAAATACTCAGTTTACAACCCTTCCATAAGATCATGTCGCAGCCGTTATGCTGCGGGGAAAGTCGTCCCAGCTTATTCCACCTCGCCCTACGGTCCAAACATTGACGACATCATTGTCTATATTTTGTCATCAATTTCACGTGGTTTTTTTTACGTTTTCAAGATGTTAATTTCGCTGGACAATAACAAGCTATTGGAAACAGAAAGGTGAAACGTAGAATTGCTTCAACTTTCAGTGCTGGATGCCACTGAGCTGCAGTACGGCAGCCTCGGATGGTTTCTGTGGTGTAGTGGTCATCACGTTCGCCTAACACGGGAAAGGTCCCCAGTTCGAAAGTGGGCAGAAACTGCTTCCTTTTTCAAGTGCAGCCTTTCACATGCACAAGAACGGAGCTTCCTTGCTTGCTTTCCCATCTGCAAACCTGCCTTCGAATTTGCTTGAACGAATCTGCTCTCGTAGTGAAATGCAAGGCAACTCCATTTAATTACTGTGCAAAGCGTTATAAAGTTTTTCTCCAACCTGGTTCTGATCATATGCCATTCTGTTTGAGAGTGTAGTTGCCGCGTTCTGATCCTTCCACGAAAAGCAGTACCGCATTTGAATTCCTTGCGCAGGCGGCCCGGTTCAAAGGCAGGGAAGAAGCTGATGCGCTGGTGTCACAGCGCACCACGAATTCCTGAACTTGTCTGTCTGTCAAACGTACCCCAAAGTCGTCTCTGAAAGGCTTCATTTGGAAGCTGTCTGTCGTTATTCAACGCGCGAGAGTTGGCACCGGAGGTCCTGAATCATGTTTTGGAGCAGTTCGCACGTTAGTGGCTCATTCAATCAGCAACAGCAATGAAAAAAAACATACACTCTGAGAGGAACCTCCGGACCTGTGCTGTCATAGCGTCGCTAGTATTAAGGTGCGCCCCGAGATCTAAGCCATGTTGGAACTGTAACGGAGGAATCGACAGAGAGGCTACAGAATGACATCGCATCCATTTATTTTTGTTTAAATCACTGACGAGCAGGAAAATGTTCACGGAGAGGGCGAGTGGAGAAGTGTGGCAATTGAAGCTCTGGTGAAACTCCTTCTTTTTGATTCACTCAGCAAACAGAGACGTGAAGGTGACTCAGGCGTGAGAGCTCTTCACATCGAGAACAAAAAGCAATCAAGGGCAGTTAGCACCTCTTCCGGAGTGGGGGTGGGGTGAGGTAATTACCTTTTGAGTTCTGTTACTATGTTCAGAAACTGCCTTTTAGATTGAGGTGAACAGAAACTCCATTTCTAATAAGCACCATGGAAGTTAGCAAAATGTATTGAGTCGCTTCTCGTCGATTCCCGCACAGGTTTCCGACTCACTTGGTATCCATGTGGCTCATGTCCAGGAGTGAACATCTCTGCAGCAAATTGCCCGTTTAAGGTAAAAGGCACGGAAAGTGTCATCTCGAACAGGCTCCGAGGTCAGAGCATCCTCACATTGTGATCTGTCGCTCTCGGAATGTAATGCGACCTCCGGTTTTAGGGTAGAGAACTTTCTTTGGGACCCTTATTCTGCAAAACAGACACAGTGACTGAATAAATGCTGCACGGTATGATTTGGAACACGGCCTGCTCAGCTTTGTGCATTTTCCCTGTAGTCCGGCGTGTTTCGTGTTCCGTGTAAACGTGAAAGTCGTCCTTTTTCGAGCAATGGGTGAAATCATTTAGCAGAGCAAGAATCGAAATTGGAGTAATGTCAAGCAGCTCATGGTTATTTGACCAAATCCTAAGCGAACATATATTGTCACGCACTCACAGATACATTTGTAGCTGAAAAGAGTCCGAGAAGATAGACTCAGCTTAAAATTGATTTTTGTCTGGATTGATGGGCTATCATTATCTGCTGCGACATTGACATTGCAGCCGGGCACATCCCAGCAGCTGTGCGAGTCGGAGAGGGATCATGGAACCCTTTTCATGTGACTTTGCGTCTGTTGTTATGCAGGGGCACAATTGGAAATGCAAGAAAAGGGGCAGTGCGGTCGGCTATTAGTGTGGCCGAGCGGTCTAAGGCGCTGGAACCAGGTTCCAGTCTTGAAAGGGGCGCGGGTTCGAATCCCGCCACTGCCATTTCTGCTGTTTAACTCCAATGCTGCAGCTTGTTAAAATGCTGTTTCCGCCCCCACTGTATTGATGTTGAAAACAAAAGTACAATGCGTTTGCTTCCCGGGGAATTAACTGTGGTGTGGGACAGTGCCACGCGGAAAATCGCAAACAGCTCTGCTGTTCCAGGCAATTTGAGCGTTTACTGGAACCGAATGGAGACTGTTATTTCATCGCTGTTGTCATGAAACACTGCAGAAACGAACGACTTCCTTACTTTTGCTCCGACTGACCATACTCCGTGAAATTTCCCCGGACCCACAGTTGAGGATTTTTGCTGCTGGAAGTTACCTCAGAAACCCTGTTAACTCGTAATGTGGTGACTCGACTCGTCGTTATTTGGTTTTCTGGTCAATGGGGAAATCGATCCAATGAATTTCGATGTCACATGTTATTGAATTTCTCCCATTTCCTTTATTTCCGTCCTGGAGGCATCGGAACGGAAAGGTAATCTAATCGAGACTGTGATTGGTGAAATTCACTTTTTATGGCCCCTTCTTATTATGTTCTTTCTTTCTCTCTTTTCAGCATTGTCTGGGAAGTGTTGGTGCACTAAGGCTGCAGTATGTTTGAAAGAGTAGTTTGGAATTGCCCTGTTGTTAGTTGTGAGATTACTTTATGACTCATGCCCTCGGACTGTCTCACATTTAGCATTCATGCATCTCTGTGTCTGAAAATGCATTAGGCATGCCAGTTTTGTTTGTGTTCCGTGTTAAATGCTTACTGTTTTGCGATTCGCTCAGTACATTACGAGTTAACAGGGTTTCTGAGGTAACTTCCAGCAGCAGAAATCCTCAACTGAGGGTCTGGGAAAATTTCACGGAGTATGGTCAGTCGGAGCAAAAGTAAGGAAGTCGCTCGTTTCTGCAGTGTTTCACAAAACTACCTTTCCCGTGAGCAGTCGAACAGATGAAACGTTTGTGCCACAGACTGCGACGGCAAGCTCTGCTAAAAAGTAATCCTTTAAAGCCGGTGTAAGCAACACGACGGTATTGGGGTACACCTCGTGGAATCAGATACTTCGGTGTATCTCGTCCATGCTCACCACCTAGCCAAAGTTAAACAAGTCCCGTTCCCCAGCATTTGGCCCCAATCCCGCTAAACCCATCCTATCCAGAAACTCATCCGATTACCTTTGCAATTTTCTGAGTGTAATCGCCTCCTCCACTTCCTCTGGTAGCTCATTCCAAACACGCACAACCTTCTGTGTGGGAAATGTGCCTCAGGTCCTTTGTCAATTTCAGCCCACTCACCTTAAACCGATGCTCTCGATTTTTCAACTCACCCCAACTTGGGTAAAACACATAAATACTCAGTTTACAACCCTTCCATAAGATCATGTCGCAGCCGTTATGCTGCGGGGAAAGTCGTCCCAGCTTATTCCACCTCGCCCTACGGTCCAAACATTGACGACATCCTTGTCTATAAGTTGTCATCAATTTCACGTGGTTTTTTTTACGTTTTCAAGATGTTAATTTCCCTGGACAATAACAAGCTATTGGAAACAGAAAGGTGAAACGTAGAATTGCTTCAACTTTCAGTGCTGGATGCCATTGAGCTGCAGTACGGTAGCCTCGGCTGGTTTCTGTGGTGTAGTGGTCATCACGTTGGCCAAACACGCGAAAAGTCCCCAGTTCGAAACTGGGTAGAAACTGCTTTCTTTTTCAAGTGCAGCCTTTCACATGCACAAGAACGGAGCTTCCTTGCTTGCTTTCCCATCTACAAACCTGCCTTCGAATTTGCTTGAACGAATCTGCTCTCGTAGTGAAATGCAAGGCAACTCCATTTAATTACTGTGCAAAGCGTTATAAAGTTTTTCTCCAACCTGGTTCTGATCATATGCCATTCTGTTTGAGAGTGTAGTTGCCGCGTTCTGATCCTTCCACGAAAAGCAGTACCGCATTTGCATTCCTTGCGCAGGCGGCCCGGTTCAAAGGCAGGGAAGAAGCGGATGCGCTGGTGTCACAGCGCACCACGAATTCCTGAACTTGTCTGTCTGTCAAACGTACCCCAAAGTCGTCTCTGAAAGGCTTCATTTGGAAGCTGTCTGTCGTTATTCAACGCGCGAGAGTTGGCACCGGAGGTCCTGAATCATGTTTTGGAGCAGTTCGCACGTTAGTGGCTCATTCAATGAGCAACAGCAATGAAAAAAAACATACACTCTGAGAGGAACCTCCGGACCTGTGCTGTCATAGCGTCGCTAGTATGAAGGTGCGCCCCGAGATCTAAGCCATGTTGGAACTGTAACGGAGGAATCGACAGAGAGGCTACAGAATGACATCGCATCCATTTAATTTTCTTTAAATCACTGACGAGCAGGAAAATGTTCACGGAGAGGGCGAGTGGAGAGGTGTGGCAATTGAAGCTCTGGTGAAACTCCTTCTTTGTGAATCACTCAGCAAACAGAGACGTGAAGGTGACTCAGGCGTGAGAGCTCTTCACATCGAGAACAAAAAGCAATCAAGGGCAGTTAGCACCTCTTCCGGAGTGGGGGTGGGGTGAGGTAATTACCTTTTGAGTTCTGTTACTATGTTCAGAAACTGCCTTTTAGATTGAGGTGAACAGAAACGCCATTTCTAAGAAGCACCATGGAAGTTAGCAAAATGTATTGAGTCGCTTCTCGTCGATTCCCGCACAGGTTTCCGACTCAGTTGGTATCCATGAGGCTCATGTCCAGGAGTGAACATCTCTGCAGCAAATTGCCCGTTTAAGGTAAAAGGCACGGAAAGTGTCATCTCGAACAGGCTCCGAGGTCAGAGCATCCTCACAATGTGATCTGTCGCTCTCGGAATGTAATGCGACTTCCGGTTTTAGGGTAGAGAACTTTCTTTGGGACCCTTATTCTGCAAAACAGACACAGTGACTGAATAAATGCTGCACGGTATGATTTGGAACACGGCCTGCTCAGCTTTGTGCATTTTCCCTGTAGTCCGGCGTGTTTCGTGTTCCGTGTAAACGTGAAAGTCGTCCTTTTTCGAGCAATGGGTGAAATCATTTAGCAAAGCAAGAATCGAAATTGCAGTAATGTCAAGCAGCTCATGGTTATTTGACCGAATCATAAGCGAACATATATTGTCACGCACTCACAGATACATATGTAGCTGAAAAGAGTCTGAGAAGATAGACTCAGCTTACCATTGATTTTTGTCTGGATTGATGGGCTATCATTATCTGCTGCGAAATTGACATTGTAGCCGGGCACATCCCAGCAGCTGTGCGAGTCGGAGAGGGATCATGGAACCCTTTTCATGTGACTTTGCGTCTGTTGTTATGCAGGGGCTCAATTGGAAATGCAAGAAAAGGGGCTGCGCGGTCGGCTGGTAGTGTGGCCGAGCGGTCTAAGGCGCTGGATCCAGGTTCCAGTTTTGAAAGGGGCGCGGGTTCGAATCCCGCCACTGCCATTTCTGCTGTTTAACTCCAATGCTGCAGCTTGTTAAAATGCTGTTTCCGCCCCCACTGTATTGATGTTGAAAACAAAAGTAAAATGGGTTTGCTTCCCGGCGAATTAACTGTGGTGTGGGACAGTGCCACGCGGAAAATCGCAAACAGCTCTGCTGTTCCAGGCAATTTGTGCGTTTACTGGAACCGAATGGAGACTGTTATTTCATCGCTGTTGTGATGAAACACTGCAGAAACGAACGACTTACTTCCTTTTGCTCCGACTGACCATACTCCGTGAAATTTTCCCAGACCCTCAGTTGAGGATTTTTGCTGCTGGAAGTTACCTCAGAAACCCTGTTAACTCGTAATGTGGTGACTCGACTCGTCGTTATTTGGTTTTCTGGCCAATGGGAAAATCGATCCAATGAATTTCGATGTCACATGTTATTGAATTTCTCCCATTTCCTTTATTTCCGTCCTGGAGGCATCGGAACGGAAAGGGAATCTCATCGAGACTGTGATTGGTGAAATTCACTTTTTATGTCCCCTTCTTATTATGTTCTTTCTTTCTCTCTTTTCAGCATTGTCTGGGAGGTGTTGGTGCACTAAGGCTGCAGTATGTTTGAAAGAGTAGTTTGGAATTGCCCTGTTGTTAGTTGTGAGATTACTTTTTGACTCATGCCCTCGGACTGTCTCACATTTAGCATTCATGCATCTCTGTGTCTGAAAATGCATTAGGCATGCCAGTTTTGTTTGTGTTCCGTGTTAAATGCTTACTGTTTTGCGATTCGCTCAGTACATTACGAGTTAACAGGGTTTCTGAGGTAACTTCCAGCAGCAGAAATCCTCAACTGAGGGTCTGGGAAAATTTCCCGGAGTATGGTCAGTCGGATCAAAAGTAAGGAAGTCGTTCGTTTCTGCAGTGTTTCACAATACTACCTTTCCCGTGAGCAGTCGAACAGACGAAACGATTGTGCCACAGACTGCGACGGCAAGCTCTGCTAAAAAGTAATCCTTTAAAGCCGGTGTAAGCAACACGACGGTATTGGGTTACACCTCGTGGAATCAGATACTTCGGTGTATCTCGTCCATGCTCACCACATAGCCAAAGTTAAACAAGTCCCGTTCCCCAGCATTTGGCCCCTATCCCGCTAAACCCATCCTATCCAGAAACTCATCCGATTACCTTTGCAATTTTCTGAGTGTAATCGCCTCCTCCACTTCCTCTGGTAGCTCATTCCAAACACGCACAACCTTCTGTGTGGGAAATGTGCCTCAGGTCCTTTGTCAATTTCAGCCCACTCACCTTAAACCGATGCTCTCGATTTTTCAACTCACCCCAACTTGGGTAAAACACATAAATACTCAGTTTACAACCCTTCCATAAGATCATGTCGCAGCCGTTATGCTGCGGGGAAAGTCGTCCCAGCTTATTCCACCTCGCCCTACGGTCCAAACATTGACGACATCCTTGTCTATATTTTGTCATCAATTTCACGTTTTGTTTTTACGTTTTCAAGATGTTAATTACGCTGGACAATAACAAGCTATTGGAAACAGAAAGGTGAAACGTAGAATTGCTTCAACTTTCAGTGCTGGATGCCACTGAGCTGCATGACGGCGGCGCCGGCTGGTTTCTGTAGTGTAGTGGTCATCACGTTCGCCTAACACGCGAAAGGTCCCCAGTTCGAAACTGGGCAGAAACTGCTTTCTTTTTCAAGTGCAGCCTTTCACATGCACAAGAACGGAGCTTCCTTGCTTGCTTTCCCATCTGCAAACCTGCCTTCGAATTTGCTTGAACGAATCTGCTCTCGTAGTGAAATGCAAGGCAACTCCGTTTAATTACTGTGCAAAGCATTATAAAGTTTTTCTCCAACCTGGTTCTGATCATATGCCATTCTGTTTGAGAGTGTAGTTGCCGCGTTCTGATCCTTCCACGAAAAGCAGTACCGCATTTGCATTCCTTGCGCAGGCGGCCCGGTTCAAAGGCAGGGAAGAAGCTGATGCGCTGGTGTCACAGCGCACCACGAATTCCTGAACTTGTCTGTCTGTCAAACGCACCCCAAAGTCGTCTCTGAAAGGCTTCATTTGGAAGCTGTCTGTCGTTATTCAACGCGCGAGAGTTGGCACCGGAGGTCCTGAATGATGTTTTGGAGCAGTTCGCACGTTAGTGGCTCATTCAATCAGCAACAGCAATGAAACAAACATACACTCTGAGAGGAACCTCCGGACCTGTGCTGTCATAGCGTCGCTAGTATTAAGGTGCGCCCCGAGATCTAAGCCATGTTGGAACTGAAACGGAGGAACCGACAGAGAGACTACAGAATGACATCGCATCCATTTAATTTTCTTTAAATCACTGACGAGCAGGAAAATGTTCACGGGGAGGGCGAGTGGAGAAGTGTGGCAATTGAAGCTCTGGCGAAACTCCTTCTTTGTGATTCACTCAGCAAACAGAGACGTGAAGGTGACTCAGGCGTGAGAGCTCTTCACATCGAACAAAAAGCAATCAAGGGCAGTTAGCACCTCTTCCGGAGTGGGGGTGGGGTGAGGTAATTACCTTTTGAGTTCTGTTACTATGTTCAGAAACTGCCTTTTAGATTGAGGTGAACAGAAACTCCATTTCTAAGAAGCACCTTGGAAGTTAGCAAAATGTATTGAGTCGCTTCTCGTCGATTCCCGCACAGGTTTCCGACTCAGTTGGTATCCATGTGGCTCATGTCCAGGAGTGAACATCTCTGCAGCAAATTGCCCGTTTAAGGTAAAAGGCACGGAAAGTGTCATCTCGAACAGGCTCCGAGGTCAGAGCATCCTCACAATGTGATCTGTCGCTCTCGGAATGTAATGCGACTTCCGGTTTTAGGGTAGAGAACTTTCTTTGGGACCCTTATTCTGCAAAACAGACACAGTGACTGAATAAATGCTGCACGGTATGATTTGGAACACGGCCTGCTCAGCTTTGTGCATTTTCCCTGTAGTCCGGCGTGTTTCGTGTTCCGTGTAAACGTGAAAGTCGCCCTGTTTCGAGCAATGGGTGAAATCATTTAGCAGAGCAAGAATCGAAATTGCAGTAATGTCAAGCAGCTCATGGTTATTTGACCAAATCATAAGCGAACACATATTGTCACGCACTCACAGATACATATGTAGCTGAAAAGAGTCTGAGAAGATAGACTCAGTTTACCATTGATTTTTGTCTGGATTGATGGGCTATCATTATCTGCTGCGAAATTGACATTGTAGCCGGGCACATCCCAGCAGCTGTGCGAGTCGGAGAGGGATCATGGAACCCTTTTCATGTGACTTTGCGTCTGTTGTTATGCAGGGGCACAATTGGAAATGCAAGAAAAGGGGCTGAGCGGTCGGCTGGTAGTGTGGCCGAGCGGTCTAAGGCGCTGGATCCAGGTTCCAGTCTTGAAAGGGGCGCGGGTTCGAATCCCGCCACTGCCATTTCTGCTGTTTAACTCCAATGCTGCAGCTTGTTAAAATGCTGTTTTTGCCCCCACTGTATTGATGTTGAAAACAAAAGTAAAATGGGTTTGCTTCCTGGGTAATTAACTGTGGTGTGGGACAGTGCCACGCGGAAAATCGCAAACAGCTCTGCTGTTCCAGCCAATTTGTGCGTTTACTGGAACCGAATGGAGACTGTTATTTCATCGCTGTTGTGATGAAACACTGCAGAAACGAACGACTTACTTCCTTTTGCTCCGACTGACCATACTCCGTGAAATTTTCCCAGACCCTCAGTTGAGGATTTTTGCTGCTGGAAGTTACCTCAGAAACCCTGTTAACTCGTAATGTGGTGACTCGACTCGTCGTTATTTGGTTTTCTGGCCAATGGGGAAATCGATCCAATGAATTTCGATGACACATGTTATTGAATTTCTCCCATTTCCTTTATTTCCGTCCTGGAGGCATCGGAACGGAAAGGGAATCTCATCGAGACTGTGATTGGTGAAATTCACTTTTTATGGCCCCTTCTTATTATGTTCTTTCTTTCTCTCTTTTCAGCATTGTCTGGGAAGTGTTGGTGCACTAAGGCTGCAGTATGTTTGAAAGAGTAGTTTGGAATTGCCCTGTTGTTAGTTGTGAGATTACTTTATGACTCATGCCCTCGGACTGTCTCACATTTAGCATTCATGCATCTCTGTGTCTGAAAATGCATTAGGCATGCCAGTTTTGTTTGTGTTCCGTGTTAAATGCTTACTGTTTTGCGATTCGCTCAGTACATTACGAGTTAACAGGGTTTCTGAGGTAACTTCCAGCAGCAGAAATCCTCAACTGAGGGTCTGGGAAAATTTCACGGAGTATGGTCAGTCGGAGCAAAAGTAAGGAAGTCGCTCGTTTCTGCAGTGTTTCACAAAACTACCTTTCCCGTGAGCAGTCGAACAGATGAAACGTTTGTGCCACAGACTGCGACGGCAAGCTCTGCTAAAAAGTAATCCTTTAAAGCCGGTGTAAGCAACACGACGGTATTGGGGTACACCTCGTGGAATCAGATATTTCGGTGTATCTCGTCCATGCTCACCACCTAGCCAAAATAAACAAGTCCCGTTCCCCAGCATTTGGCCCCAATCCCGCTAAACCCATCCTATCCAGAAACTCATCCGATTACCTTTGCAATTTTCTGAGTGTAATCGCCTCCTCCACTTCCTCTGGTAGCTCATTCCAAACACGCACAACCTTCTGTGTGGGAAATGTGCCTCAGGTCCTTTGTCAATTTCAGCCCACTCACCTTAAACCGATGCTCTCGATTTTTCAACTCACCCCAACTTGGGTAAAACACATAAATACTCAGTTTACAACCCTTCCATAAGATCATGTCGCAGCCGTTATGCTGCGGGGAAAGTCGTCCCAGCTTATTCCACCTCGCCCTACGGTCCAAACATTGACGACATCATTGTCTATATTTTGTCATCAATTTCACGTGGTTTTTTTTACGTTTTCAAGATGTTAATTTCGCTGGACAATAACAAGCTATTGGAAACAGAAAGGTGAAACGTAGAATTGCTTCAACTTTCAGTGCTGGATGCCACTGAGCTGCAGTACGGCAGCCTCGGATGGTTTCTGTGGTGTAGTGGTCATCACGTTCGCCTAACACGGGAAAGGTCCCCAGTTCGAAAGTGGGCAGAAACTGCTTCCTTTTTCAAGTGCAGCCTTTCACATGCACAAGAACGGAGCTTCCTTGCTTGCTTTCCCATCTGCAAACCTGCCTTCGAATTTGCTTGAACGAATCTGCTCTCGTAGTGAAATGCAAGGCAACTCCATTTAATTACTGTGCAAAGCGTTATAAAGTTTTTCTCCAACCTGGTTCTGATCATATGCCATTCTGTTTGAGAGTGTAGTTGCCGCGTTCTGATCCTTCCACGAAAAGCAGTACCGCATTTGAATTCCTTGCGCAGGCGGCCCGGTTCAAAGGCAGGGAAGAAGCTGATGCGCTGGTGTCACAGCGCACCACGAATTCCTGAACTTGTCTGTCTGTCAAACGTACCCCAAAGTCGTCTCTGAAAGGCTTCATTTGGAAGCTGTCTGTCGTTATTCAACGCGCGAGAGTTGGCACCGGAGGTCCTGAATCATGTTTTGGAGCAGTTCGCACGTTAGTGGCTCATTCAATCAGCAACAGCAATGAAAAAAAACATACACTCTGAGAGGAACCTCCGGACCTGTGCTGTCATAGCGTCGCTAGTATTAAGGTGCGCCCCGAGATCTAAGCCATGTTGGAACTGTAACGGAGGAATCGACAGAGAGGCTACAGAATGACATCGCATCCATTTAATTTTGTTTAAATCACTGACGAGCAGGAAAATGTTCACGGAGAGGGCGAGTGGAGAAGTGTGGCAATTGAAGCTCTGGTGAAACTCCTTCTTTTTGATTCACTCAGCAAACAGAGACGTGAAGGTGACTCAGGCGTGAGAGCTCTTCACATCGAGAACAAAAAGCAATCAAGGGCAGTTAGCACCTCTTCCGGAGTGGGGGTGGGGTGAGGTAATTACCTTTTGAGTTCTGTTACTATGTTCAGAAACTGCCTTTTAGATTGAGGTGAACAGAAACTCCATTTCTAATAAGCACCATGGAAGTTAGCAAAATGTATTGAGTCGCTTCTCGTCGATTCCCGCACAGGTTTCCGACTCACTTGGTATCCATGTGGCTCATGTCCAGGAGTGAACATCTCTGCAGCAAATTGCCCGTTTAAGGTAAAAGGCACGGAAAGTGTCATCTCGAACAGGCTCCGAGGTCAGAGCATCCTCACATTGTGATCTGTCGCTCTCGGAATGTAATGCGACCTCCGGTTTTAGGGTAGAGAACTTTCTTTGGGACCCTTATTCTGCAAAACAGACACAGTGACTGAATAAATGCTGCACGGTATGATTTGGAACACGGCCTGCTCAGCTTTGTGCATTTTCCCTGTAGTCCGGCGTGTTTCGTGTTCCGTGTAAACGTGAAAGTCGTCCTTTTTCGAGCAATGGGTGAAATCATTTAGCAGAGCAAGAATCGAAATTGCAGTAATGTCAAGCAGCTCATGGTTATTTGACCAAATCCTAAGCGAACATATATTGTCACGCACTCACAGATACATTTGTAGCTGAAAAGAGTCCGAGAAGATAGACTCAGCTTAAAATTGATTTTTGTCTGGATTGATGGGCTATCATTATCTGCTGCGACATTGACATTGCAGCCGGGCACATCCCAGCAGCTGTGCGAGTCGGAGAGGGATCATGGAACCCTTTTCATGTGACTTTGCGTCTGTTGTTATGCAGGGGCACAATTGGAAATGCAAGAAAAGGGGCAGTGCGGTCGGCTATTAGTGTGGCCGAGCGGTCTAAGGCGCTGGAACCAGGTTCCAGTCTTGAAAGGGGCGCGGGTTCGAATCCCGCCACTGCCATTTCTGCTGTTTAACTCCAGTGCTGCAGCTTGTTAAAATGCTGTTTCCGCCCCCACTGTATTGATGTTGAAAACAAAAGTACAATGCGTTTGCTTCCCGGGGAATTAACTGTGGTGTGGGACAGTGCCACGCGGAAAATCGCAAACAGCTCTGCTGTTCCAGGCAATTTGAGCGTTTACTGGAACCGAATGGAGACTGTTATTTCATCGCTGTTGTCATGAAACACTGCAGAAACGAACGACTTCCTTACTTTTGCTCCGACTGACCATACTCCGTGAAATTTCCCCGGACCCACAGTTGAGGATTTTTGCTGCTGGAAGTTACCTCAGAAACCCTGTTAACTCGTAATGTGGTGACTCGACTCGTCGTTATTTGGTTTTCTGGTCAATGGGGAAATCGATCCAATGAATTTCGATGTCACATGTTATTGAATTTCTCCCATTTCCTTTATTTCCGTCCTGGAGGCATCGGAACGGAAAGGGAATCTCATCGAGACTGTGATTGGTGAAATTCACTTTTTATGGCCCCTTCTTATTATGTTCTTTCTTTCTCTCTTTTCAGCATTGTCTGGGAAGTGTTGGTGCACTAAGGCTGCAGTATGTTTGAAAGAGTAGTTTGGAATTGCCCTGTTGTTAGTTGTGAGATTACTTTATGACTCATGCCCTCGGACTGTCTCACATTTAGCATTCATGCATCTCTGTGTCTGAAAATGCATTAGGCATGCCAGTTTTGTTTGTGTTCCGTGTTAAATGCTTACTGTTTTGCGATTCGCTCAGTACATTACGAGTTAACAGGGTTTCTGAGGTAACTTCCAGCAGCAGAAATCCTCAACTGAGGGTCTGGGAAAATTTCACGGAGTATGGTCAGTCGGAGCAAAAGTAAGGAAGTCGCTCGTTTCTGCAGTGTTTCACAAAACTACCTTTCCCGTGAGCAGTCGAACAGATGAAACGTTTGTGCCACAGACTGCGACGGCAAGCTCTGCTAAAAAGTAATCCTTTAAAGCCGGTGTAAGCAACACGACGGTATTGGGGTACACCTCGTGGAATCAGATACTTCGGTGTATCTCGTCCATGCTCACCACCTAGCCAAAGTTAAACAAGTCCCGTTCCCCAGCATTTGGCCCCAATCCCGCTAAACCCATCCTATCCAGAAACTCATCCGATTACCTTTGCAATTTTCTGAGTGTAATCGCCTCCTCCACTTCCTCTGGTAGCTCATTCCAAACACGCACAACCTTCTGTGTGGGAAATGTGCCGCAGGTCCTTTGTCAATTTCAGCCCACTCACCTTAAACCGATGCTCTCGATTTTTCAACTCACCCCAACTTGGGTAAAACACATAAATACTCAGTTTACAACCCTTCCATAAGATCATGTCGCAGCCGTTATGCTGCGGGGAAAGTCGTCCCAGCTTATTCCACCTCGCCCTACGGTCCAAACATTGACGACATCCTTGTCTATAAGTTGTCATCAATTTCACGTGGTTTTTTTTACGTTTTCAAGATGTTAATTTCGCTGGACAATAACAAGCTATTGGAAACAGAAAGGTGAAACGTAGAATTGCTTCAACTTTCAGTGCTGGATGCCATTGAGCTGCAGTACGGTAGCCTCGGCTGGTTTCTGTGGTGTAGTGGTCATCACGTTGGCCAAACACGCGAAAAGTCCCCAGTTCGAAACTGGGTAGAAACTGCTTTCTTTTTCAAGTGCAGCCTTTCACATGCACAAGAACGGAGCTTCCTTGCTTGCTTTCCCATCTACAAACCTGCCTTCGAATTTGCTTGAACGAATCTGCTCTCGTAGTGAAATGCAAGGCAACTCCATTTAATTACTGTGCAAAGCGTTATAAAGTTTTTCTCCAACCTGGTTCTGATCATATGCCATTCTGTTTGAGAGTGTAGTTGCCGCGTTCTGATCCTTCCACGAAAAGCAGTACCGCATTTGCATTCCTTGCGCAGGCGGCCCGGTTCAAAGGCAGGGAAGAAGCGGATGCGCTGGTGTCACAGCGCACCACGAATTCCTGAACTTGTCTGTCTGTCAAACGTACCCCAAAGTCGTCTCTGAAAGGCTTCATTTGGAAGCTGTCTGTCGTTATTCAACGCGCGAGAGTTGGCACCGGAGGTCCTGAATCATGTTTTGGAGCAGTTCGCACGTTAGTGGCTCATTCAATGAGCAACAGCAATGAAAAAAAACATACACTCTGAGAGGAACCTCCGGACCTGTGCTGTCATAGCGTCGCTAGTATGAAGGTGCGCCCCGAGATCTAAGCCATGTTGGAACTGTAACGGAGGAATCGACAGAGAGGCTACAGAATGACATCGCATCCATTTAATTTTCTTTAAATCACTGACGAGCAGGAAAATGTTCACGGAGAGGGCGAGTGGAGAGGTGTGGCAATTGAAGCTCTGGTGAAACTCCTTCTTTGTGAATCACTCAGCAAACAGAGACGTGAAGGTGACTCAGGCGTGAGAGCTCTTCACATCGAGAACAAAAAGCAATCAAGGGCAGTTAGCACCTCTTCCGGAGTGGGGGTGGGGTGAGGTAATTACCTTTTGAGTTCTGTTACTATGTTCAGAAACTGCCTTTTAGATTGAGGTGAACAGAAACTCCATTTCTAATAAGCACCATGGAAGTTAGCAAAATGTATTGAGTCGCTTCTCGTCGATTCCCGCACAGGTTTCCGACTCAGTTGGTATCCATGTGGCTCATGTCCAGGAGTGAACATCTCTGCAGCAAATTGCACGGTTAAGGTAAAAGGCACGGAAAGTGTCATCTCGAACAGGCTCCGAGGTCAGAGCATCGTCACAATGTGATCTGTCGCTCTCGGAATGTAATGCGACTTCCGGTTTTAGGGTAGAGAACTTTCTTTGGGACCCTTATTCTGCAAAACAGACACAGTGACTGAATAAATGCTGCACGGTATGATTTGGAACACGGCCTGCTCAGCTTTGTGCATTTTCCCTGTAGTCCGGCGTGTTTCGTGTTCCGTGTAAACGTGAAAGTCGTCCTTTTTCGAGCAATGGGTGAAATCATTTAGCAAAGCAAGAATCGAAATTGCAGTAATGTCAAGCAGCTCATGGTTATTTGACCAAATCATAAGCGAACATATATTGTCACGCACTCACGGATACATATGTAGCTGAAAAGAGTCTGAGAAGATAGACTCAGCTTACCATTGATTTTTGTCTGGATTGATGGGCTATCATTATCTGCTGCGAAATTGACATTGTAGCCGGGCACATCCCAGCAGCTGTGCGAGTCGGAGAGGGATCATGGAACCCTTTTCATGTGACTTTGCGTCTGTTGTTATGCAGGGGCACAATTGGAAATGCAAGAAAAGGGGCCGTGCGGTCGGCTGGTAGTGTGGCCGAGCGGTCTAAGGCGCTGGATCCAGCTTCCAGTTTTGAAAGGGGCGCGGGTTCGAATCCCGCCACTGCCATTTCTGCTGTTTAACTCCAATGCTGCAGCTTGTTAAAATGCTGTTTCCGCCCCCACTGTATTGATGTTGAAAACAAAAGTAAAATGGGTTTGCTTCCCGGGGAATTAACTGTGGTGTGGGACAGTGCCACGCGGAAAATCGCAAACAGCTCTGCTGTTCCAGGCAATTTGTGCGTTTACTGGAACCGAATGGAGAATGTTATTTCATCGCTGTTGTGATGAAACACTGCAGAAACGAACGACTTACTTACTTTTGCTCCGACTGATCATACTCCGTGAAATTTTCCCAGACCCACAGTTGAGGATTTTTGCTGCTGGAAGTTACCTCAGAAACCCTGTTAACTCGTAATGTGGTGACTCGACTCGTCGTTATTTGGTTTTCTGGTCAATGGGAAAATCGATCCAATGAATTTCGATGTCACATGTTATTGAATTTCTCCCATTTCCTTTATTTCCGTCCTGGAGGCATCGGAACGGAAAGGGAATCTCATCGAGACTGTGATTGGTGAAATTCACTTTTTATGTCCCCTTCTTATTATGTTCTTTCTTTCTCTCTTTTCAGCATTGTCTGGGAGGTGTTGGTGCACTAAGGCTGCAGTATGTTTGAAAGAGTAGTTTGGAATTGCCCTGTTGTTAGTTGTGAGATTACTTCATGACTCATGCCCTCGGACTGTCTCACATTTAGCATTCATGCATCTCTGTGTCTGAAAATGCATTAGGCATGCCAGTTTTGTTTGTGTTCCGTGTTAAATGCTTACTGTTTTGCGATTCGCTCAGTACATTACGAGTTAACAGGGTTTCTGAGGTAACTTCCAGCAGCAGAAATCCTCAACTGAGGGTCTGGGAAAATTTCACGGAGTATGGTCAGTCGGATCAAAAGTAAGGAAGTCGTTCGTTTCTGCAGTGTTTCACAATACTACCTTTCCCGTGAGCAGTCGAACAGACGAAACGATTGTGCCACAGACTGCGACGGCAAGCTCTGCTAAAAAGTAATCCTTTAAAGCCGGTGTAAGCAACACGACGGTATTGGGGTACACCGCGTGGAATCAGATACTTCGGTGTATCTCGTCCATGCTCACCACGTAGCCAAAGTTAAACAAGTCCCGTTCCCCAGCATTTGGCCCCTATCCCGCTAAACCCATCCTATCCAGAAACTCATCCGATTACCTTTGCAATTTTCTGAGTGTAATCGCCTCCTCCACTTCCTCTGGGAGCTCATTCCAAACACGCACAACCTTCTGTGTGGGAAATGTGCCTCAGGTCCTTTGTCAATTTCAGCCCACTCACCTTAAACCGATGCTCTCGATTTTTCAACTCACCCCTATGTGGATAAAACACATAAATACTCAGTTTACAACCCTTCCATAAGATCATGTCGCAGCCGTTATGCTGCGGGGAAAGTCGTCCCAGCTTATTCCACCTCGCCCTACGGTCCAAACATTGACGACATCCTTGTCTATATTTTGTCATCAATTTCACGTGCTTTTTTAACGTTTTCAAGATGTTAATTACGCTGAACAACAACAAGCTATTGGAAACAGAAAGGTGAAACGTAGAATTGCTTCAACTTTCAGTGCTGGATGCCACTGAGCTGCATAACGGCGGCGCCGGCTGGTTTCTGTAGTGTAGTGGTCATCACGTTCGCCTAACAAGCGAAAGGTCCACAGTTCGAAACTGGGCAGAAACTGCTTTGTTTTTCAAGTGCAGCCTTTCACATGCACAAGAACGGAGCTTCCTTGCTTGCTTTCCCATCTGCAAACCTGCCTTCGAATTTGCTTGAACGAATCTGCTCTCGTAGTGAAATGCAAGGCAACTCCGTTTAATTACTGTGCAAAGCATTATAAAGTTTTTCTCCAACCTGGTTCTGATCATATGCTATTCTGTTTGAGAGTGTAGTTGCCGCGTTCTGATCCTTCCACGAAAAGCAGGACCGCATTTGCATTCCTTGCGCAGGCGGCCCGGTTCAAAGGCAGGGAAGAAGCTGATGCGCTGGTGTCACAGCGCACCACGAATTCCTGAACTTGTCTGTCTGTCAAACGTACCCCAAAGTCGTCTCTGAAAGGCTTCATTTGGAAGCTGTCTGTCGTTATTCAACGCGCGAGAGTTGGCACCGGAGGTCCTGAATCATGTTTTGGAGCAGTTCGCACGTTAGTGGCTCATTCAATCAGCAACAGCAATGAAATAATTTACACTCTCAGAGCTGCAACTGCCTCACTTCTCCACTCGCCCTCCCCGTTTACATTTTCCTGCTCGGCAGTGATTTAAAGAAAATTAAATGGATGCGATGTCATTCTGTAGCCTCTCTGTCGCTTCCTCCGTTTCAGTTCCAACATGGCTTAGATCTCGGGGCGCACCTTAATACTAGCGACGCTATGAAACACAGCGTGGTAACAGGCCATTTGTTTGAAAAAAATGACCCTCTAAAGAGTAACCCACCCAAACACTTTTCCCGATCATATTTCTACACATTTATTTCTGACTAATACACATATCCCTGAACACAACGTGCGGTTTAGCATGGCCAGCTCACCTAACCTGCATATGTTCGGATTGTGGGAGGACACCACAGCAAAGTCACATGCACTTGGGGAGAACGTGCAAAGTCCCCACAGTCACCCGAGGAGGGAATCAAACCAATGTCCCTGGCGCTGTGAGGCAGCATTGTTAAACACTGAGGTACCATGTAATCTTATGCAATAAGTAAAATCAGTGAAAGATACGAAAAAATAAGTTTCAAATGAACACTCTCCGATAATGTCAAAGTATGTCAATCTTACATTCAATACGAATAGGTGCTTGGAAGTAAAAAAAAATCCCGGCAATTCATGTATAAACAATAATTAAAAGTTTAATTTGATCAAAGGTCATAACAATATTTAGATGAATTGCAATTTTTAATAACAAATGTCGGTAATTAGCTGACTAATGAACACTTGAAAGTGGCATATATTTACTTAACGCTGAAGAAAGCGACTTGTTTTCCCCCTTGTTACACAGCAGAATAACAATGTGTGTGTGTGTGTTCGAAATGTTTGAATCAAGCTCTTTCTAACAAAATGACTGATGACTTACGATCACTTAGACTTGTCACCTTTAAAACCACAACATTCTCAAATATTTTCCAGGAATTTACAATCAGAAGAACTAGCTAATTCCTTTTCATAGGAACCCAAAGAGAATAAGTAGCGGATATTGTGAATTAGTGAGTCAACGCAAGAATTCAACTGAAGACAATATCCCTTCTTTCCAAAAATGTTCAAAATTTAAAAAAATCAAAATTCATTGCCATTGTTGAATGAAAGAATAAAGAGATGCTAATTCTTTTTCATTTGATTTTGTTGCATGAAACATCCGTAAATCGTACTATAATTACAAACACAATAAATGTGAGCATTGAAGTTAAATATAATTAATTGAATTCAACTATGTTTCAACAGGTAAAATAAAAATTGATACTTACAATGATTGACAGATTGTGCACTGCAATCTCTTTACAGTGGTTCATGTACTGTGCCGTAAATCCACATTTGCGCAACCTACTAGATTGAATAATTATTATTTTTTATTATAAATCAGCAACGATTGAATTATCAAAGTCTGTCAATGCATTAATGAATAATGAAAAATCTCTTTTTGCAAGTGATTGAGCAATGTCTGGAAATGAACTGGAATTAATTCAGTGAAAAGTAATTACATTTTCCTGAATTTTAAGACTGAGATTACCGTGATCATTCAAATGAGCAAACATCAGATATTTGCAATAACGTTGGATGGGAAGTCATTGGTTCCTTTGTGGGGTAGGTGACCTGAAAAATAAAGGTATTTTCATACTGTACTATTAGCACTAAGACATAATGAATTAAATCTAAATGTGAATCTCACTATACTTGTTCAAAAAACTTTTTTTTATAAATAATTGTGCCATTATTGTAATGGCAATGACTTGATAATGAATGCTGTCTTTTGAAGAATTAAAATGAATCAATATTTCAAAAGCACTTTGCTGTGATGTTGATTGGATATTTATTAAGATCAGTAAACTGAGGAATAAAACATTGTACCTAGCTTTATGGATTGAAGAAAAATGTGCCATTCAGTGATTATGGAGCAAAAATATTTTTTTAAGTAAAAAATGTACGTAATACAAGAATTGTGAATTTCCATACACTGGATTCCTTGTAGAGATATGTTACATCAATTTATATGATCAATATTATGATCAATGTTTAAAGACTTGTGTCAGAATTAGGAAGAGAATTAGTAAGTCATGAAAGTGAGCTTGAAACTGAACAATGTAGTCAATGATATGTGCGATTTTAATAATATTGTCATTTTTGTACAATGATGAATAATGTTGGAATAGAAATGACAAAAAATCAACATGGTCAAAGCAGTTCTTTTCTTACAATGAAATGAAAACAATAATCATTTTGTAGCACGCATGATTTGAACTAGCAGTTTTTTTAATGTGACATATACAGTGAAGACTAACCCTTTTGCAAAAATGTGGGAAGTTCACAAATTTAAAATGCAGTATTTGTTCAATTTGTAATAAAAATGGTTATAATTTGAATTGTCTCTTGTACACACACAACAAAAAAGGAGCTTAAAGATTGTTATATTGACAAAGATTTGCTTCCCAACATTATTGTAGTATAGTCAATATCAGGGATAAAGTAGAATTATTGGTTTAAACAATACAAATCAACATTAACGACTGAGCTGAAATATAGCACATCAATTGCATTAACTGCATAGAATAGTAAATAAATGCTTACTGTTGTCATTTGTCCTAGAAACAATAAGATACTCACTCAGGTTATTCCACTGAATAGTAATCAGCTGATGATGAATATCTTTATGTCGCTTTATGTGCACTGTTTTGTGTGAACATTGATTTCAATAAATTTAGATATTTACATGAATTAGGAACAGACTGATAACTGGGTGTGAAAGATCTTATTTAAGATGAGACAATTTTTATGTATTCATGAGGTTTGCTGAACAAAACACTGTTAAGTCATCATGCAATAAACTGGATTAGAGAGAAATATGCAAATTCAATTTTCAAATGAATGCACTCGGATATTTTCACAACATTTCAATCTTACATTCAATATAAATAGATGAATGGAAAACTAAAAGCAAATTTCAGACAACTCATAAACAGATCAATAACTAAAAATTGATATATAGTAGGAAGTGGCATTTGTTTATTTAACTGAAGGAGAACTTAATTTTATTTCTCATACTTATCCCTTTGAAGCATCAAGTTCTATGTGCAGTCTGAACTCAGTTCTTCAGAACAAAAAAAAATCAAGGAATATCTTTACTTTGTATATTTCATCTTTGTGAGTGCAACATTATCAAATATTTTGCAAAGAATATTGATTGAGTGGAATTTGATACATTCTGTTATTAGCGGACTGAAGAAAATATATAGCAGATACAGTGATTATTGGAATGAACAACAAATGAAAACATATCTAATGTTGAATTGAAAGGCAATTCATTCGATTCTTAGATATTTTCTTCTCGCATTCAGAGCTGCTCTGGCACAGCTCTGTGCAAGATGGGAATTGAAATTGTATCCTCTGGTCTGGTAACAGAGACACGACCAGAGTTGCACAAGATTCCTTCATAACATTCCCAACCAGGCTGGGCAGGGCTGAAAACTAATCAGATGTTTATTGTGATAACTGGATTGGAATTAAATGGTTGGATACTGTGTGCAATCTTCTGAAAATTCAGTAGTAATTTACAATAATGATGGGTGTTAACAAATGTCTTAATTTAACATGATTTTTATGATCACTTGTGGAACGACAACTTGACAGAATTGTGTGATTACTGTGCATTATAAATAAAAATGAATATAATTATTCTATATGTTCATAAGCTCCACATTTTCTGAAATGTAAATTACAATGTTTTTGATCTACACGTAAATTGGAACAAAATGATGAATTGGTCAATCAATGTGCCTATTCAACTTTCATTCTTTCTGAAATATACGATTTCTAAGAAGTCACCATTTCCTGTGGTTGTTTAATGAAAGAAGAGAGATGCCAACCCTTTTTTGTGTGCTTCAAAAAATTCATGTGGATTTCAATGATTTTGCACGTGAAAAATATTCAATTGTTATTGTGATTAAAAACACAATAAATGTTAACATTGAAATGATTTCCAATCAAATCAATTCAAAAGTGTTTCCAAGTTTAAAATGAAAAGCAATATTCAGAATGATTGAGTGATTGTGCATTGCAATGTCCTTGCATTAGTTATTATATGAAAACATAGTTCCACATGTACACCCCTTACTGAATTGAACAATTATTAGGTTTTGGCAACAAATCAATTTGAAATATTTTATTAATGAATTTAAGAATAATGAGGTATCTCCTCTTACTATTCCACTGAGTAATGTTAAGAAATGAAGAGAAATATTGCAGTGTAAATTAACTGGTGTTCTCTGAATTTCAATGGCTGAGAAGACTGTGATCTTTCAAATGAGCAAAAGTCAGATATTTACAAATGATGTTGCAATGGCAATTATTGGTCTTTTGTGGGTGTATTGGCCTTATCAAACAAGTTTTAATGTTGTAGCACTCACACTAAGAAATATGCAAGATATTAAAAGCACATTGTACTTGTTATAAAGCCTAAGTTAAAGTATTGCGTAATTATTGTAATTGACAATTGTTTCTAAAATCCTGATAGATAAATTGCTTAATATTTTGAATGCACTTTGCTCTGATGTCGATTGTATATTCATTAAAATTAATAAACTGAAAATTAAAATATAAAACGTGGTTTTAATAATTAAAAAATCTCAGCAACAATTGAACATCGTTCGACTTTTGTTTGGTCGGTTCGTGTCTATTTTATTAATGTAAATGTTTAGATAAATGTCAGAACTAGGAAGAAAATAATGAGGATGGGAAAGTGAGCATTATTATGAACTAAACATCGAGTTAATGACATTTGGTACAGGAAGTCATTTTGTAGCAAAAAACTAATAATTGTGATTATTGTTCATTGACAACTAATGTTGGAAGAAAATAAAACTACCTCAAAATGAAATTAAAATAAATATCATTTTGGAGGTCACATGATTTGAAAAACGGAAATTGTCACTTAATGTGACATTTGAGCTGAAGAATCGTTCTTCCCCCCGCCACCCACATGTGTAGTCCTTTCAATAATTTAAAATTTAGTATAAGTTGAACTAAATAACAAATGGATGTTCCTCCATTGTTTTCTTGAAAACAAAAATTTAAAAAATTAACATGAAAATGATATCGCTCTGCAAGGAATAATTTCACAGATAATAAGTGTTTGTATTGAATTTAAACGTCACCATAGCTGTAGGAGTGATTTCCCCTGACAGGGAATGAAGACTGAGGAGATAGGCCGAACTCAGGCAAGTGGAACTCATGCTGCAATCAGTTAATGCAGGGATCATCCCCCGAGGCCAATCTAGGAAGGGAGGTCCATGACACACTGTAACGTGTACAGGAAAAAGCAGTATTTTTACACACCTTCTGTATTACAATGTCCACATTCAATGTGGTTACAGTCCTTCCCTCATGATACAGACACCCGATCCTGTAGAACACCTAATCTTGGATGAACATCGCTATGGATAGCCTGAGCTTCCTATTGCTTCATGGTGTTTTACAGGTGCTATAATCTCCAGGCCTTGGGATCTCTGTGCATTTTATTTCCTCACATTACAAAATTAATTGCTGCAGTCCTTTGGGCCTCTCACTATGCCTTATTCACGATTCTCAAGAATATGTAATTAGAAACTTTTTAAATGTTCTGAGCAACTTTAAAATAGTAACTATTTCTGACAATCAAACCCTGTCTGTTTCCCTGACAGCCGTTGTGGAAGTTAGCTGGGCTCTATCCTGCGGTTGGTGTTTATTCATTCACTGGGACAATTATTCTTTCATTAATGAAAGTCAGGGTTGGTCATTTTTCGGTGTGCCTGCATTCTCTTATCACTATCTGGAATATGACTGTCTGGAATAGCATACTTATGGACTTGGAGTAGGATTGTACAAAATGTTCTTTTTTTAACTTAAGACTGAAACAGACTGTTCGTCTTATTTATCTCCCCTCCACCATTTTGTGTTTTAATTCCAAGGCAGGCTGCTCGGGGCTTCCCTACAGCAGCAAATCAATGAGGATTTCAGCATTAAAATAAAAATCAACATTCGCAACCATTAGGAAACAGTACCATTCAATATGCTTACGTCACTGAGACTTAATTCCACACTTAAAGCCGACTATACTGATTTGATCAATGATTACATATTAGATATAAGTAACAATTAGTGTTAAACCTAGTCATTGTAATCTTAAAATGATTAGAAATGTCATATTACAATCTGCAACATGTAGAATTGGAGTCTAAAACAATCAGACGTATCTTCATTTGTAAGGCTGAATATGAATCCAATGCTTTCTGTGAACATTCAAATGAGAAGATATCAGATATTTCCTGTCAGTGTTGGATGAGGAATCATTGCTTGGTTTGTGGTTGTGTTGACCTGGAATAAAAGATAATGTTTTCTTTGTAAAATTGGCACTACGAAACAATGATTTAAATTAAAATGTGAATCTCACGATATTTGTTACAAAACCTACATTAAATTACTGTGTGATTGTTGGACTAACAATGAATTAGTAATCTATTTTAGAACACTGACACATTAAGTGATTCAATATTTCCAAACGGGTTTGCTGTGATATGGTACTAAGCACATATGCTCTTACTTAAAAATTAAAATCATGGCAATTGAAAGAAAGATAAATACACATACCATGCGCTTATTGTAAATTCATGCAAAATTCAACTGCGGAATATGTTTAAAGCAGTTTTTCCTGAAATGAAAAGATAACTAGAATGATTAGCAGCAGGATGTAATCGCAAAAAAAAATATTCAATGTGACTATTCAGCTGCAGGCAGCTCCCCTTCCTTACACACATGTAAAACTTCCAACAATTCAAAATTTACTGATAAAGAAAAGAACATACGCATGTAAATTCTTTTTTCTTGTTGACAAAAAAGTCACAAATTTGAATTTATTTTAGCTTTAAAATATTTAACTATTACTTTGATCAGAAATACAATAAATCTTCATGTTGAAGAAAAATCAAATCAAATCAAATCAAAATACACATCGATATTCACAATAATTGGGAGAGTGAACACAACAATATCTTTCCATCAGTTAATGTACTGAGCCATAATTCCACTTTATATCCCTTACTGGATTGATCAATTATTAGATATTAACCATAACTAAATTATTAATATGCTATCATTGAACTGAATATTAATGAGAAATTTCATTAATGTTTGAACGAGCAATGTGTCAACATAAACAGTAATTATTAGTGAAATGTGTAAGATATCTCTTCATGGATGAGGCTGAGATTACTTTGATTGTTGAAACGAGTATCATTCAGATATTTATAATGAGCATTGGCTGGAAATCAATGCTTTTTGGTGTAGACCTGAAAGATTTTGTTATTGTAGTATAGGCAGTAAGAAATTATGATGTGCATCTCACCTTGCTGAATATTTTCAAGTTTTCTAACAGGTTTCTGGTCCAATCTTCAGTTTAACATGGGTAATGTTGGGTCAGAACATCAATAACTGCAAACATTTTAAACACATCTCCATCAAAGTTGCTAATCTGATAATTCAGAACAAATATCAAAACATTACCTCTGTAAATTTAATTGACTATATTTTTAGTTTGTAGTCAAGTTCGTTATCTACTTATTTCCTTCCTATTTCTGACACCAGTGGCTAAATATTGATTAGATGAAATGTCATATGAGATAGACATTAGCTTTCTCTCAAAGATCTGTACAGCACAGGAATGGGCCATTTGGCCCAGAACGTTGTGCTGAACATAATGTAAAAGAAACTCATCCCTTCTGCCTACCCTTGGTCCATACCCTTCCAAATTATCGAAATGAACATTAAAGAGCCTTAATGTATCTGCTTCCACCACCAACCCTCGAAGTTCATTCCAGACACCAATCACTCCCTGTGTACAAAACAAATTGCCCCTTACATGCCCCTTGAACTTTCCCTCCTAACCTTAAACACATGTCACATAGTTTTTGATGCTTCAACTCTGGGAAAAACTTTCTGACCGTCAACCCTATCTACGTATCTAATGATTGTACAGACTTCCATCAAGTCTTCCCCCAGTCTCTGCCACTTCACAAAAAAACAATCTGAATTTTTCTCGCCTCTCCAAATCCAGGCAGCATCCTGATAAACACCCTATGTACCCTCTCCAAAGCCTCCATACCCTTCCTGGAACATGGCGAACAAAAGTGAATACAATACTTTAAGTATGCCTTAACCAAAGTGTTAAAATGTTACAACATGACTTCCTGACTCTTGTAACCAGTTCCCTGACCAATAAAGGCAAGCATGCCATTTGCCTTCCTAACCACCTAATTACTTGCATGGTCACTTTCAGGGAACCATGGTCTTGAACGCCAAGATCCCTTTGAATAATAAAGCTGTCAGGGTCCTGCCATTAACTATCTACTTTTTTTTAACATTTGAGCTTCCAAAGTGAAACACCTCACACTTGTATGGATTAAACTTCACCTTTAATTACTCTGCCCATATCTGCAATTTATCTTTTTCCTGCTGCATTATTTGACAACACTCTACATTGTCCCCAACTGCACTGAACGTTATATCATCTGCAAACTTATTAACTCACCCAATTAGATTTTAATCCATGTCACTTCTATATAATTGCATCGCAAACAGAAGGGTTCCAGTACAGATCCCTGTGGAAAAAAAGACAGAAAATGAGGGAAATGCAGAATTCTTGAAGAAATGAGGTTTTTTCAAAGACAGAATAATTCTGATGAATAATCTTCTAAAGTGTGATTTTTTTAAAAAATTAACCCAATATTTTAATTCTGAGTTTATTGATCTTAATGAACATCCAGTACAAACTGCTTTGAAAATATTGTATCATTTTAAGTGTTGCGTTCTCACATTAAATATTATTTAATTGTTATTTCAATTATCACACGATCACGAGATTAACATTTTCGTTGAATCCATTATTTATTAGAGCCAGTATCATACTGAAATGTTGACATTCTTTTCAGGTCAACACACCTGCAATCAACCAAAGTTCTCTCACCCAACACTCATTCTAACTCTCTCATTCTCTTTCATTTGAATTCTCGTATTAATGGAAGGATCATTAACCAGTCTTATCAATTAAGAGATTGCTAACTATTTTTTACATAAATATTTCATTTTTTTCCCAACATATTGCACAATTACATTGCAATAAGAGTTTTCTCATCATTCTTAATTTTGTTATCAGCCATTTTAAAACTAATTATTACCAAAATCTAACCGGTAATCATTGTTGAAATCCAATATCTCCAGCTGTATATGTGGAACTATGTTTCAGTACATCAACTGATACAAACAATATTGCACTCTACAATCTCTTAATCTTAGCAAAAATAATTTTAAGTGTGGAATCTTAGCTGGATTGAATTGGTTGTAAGAAAAAGTGCAGTCTGAAGAAAGGTCTCTCGGCCCAAGTGTTAACTCCCTCCACAGATGCTGCCAGACCTGCTGAGTTATTTTCCAGCAATTCCTGAGTTTGTTTGTGATTTCCAGCATCCACAGTTTTGTTTACATTCTTGTATTGATTGTATTTCACTTCAATTCCAACATTGCTACATTTCTGATTATTACAATAAGAGCTAAATATTTTTCATGTTAAGCATTATTTAAATTCACGTGTTCCTTGTGTAAATAAACCAGATTTAACAAATGTTTGTTCTATGCTTTTACAATAAATCTTGAATTCTTAGAAATCACATTTTTTTGAAAATGAGGGAAGTTGTTTTTCGCTGAGTAGTCACATTGAATGACTAATGCTTTATTTCCAATTCATGTGCAATAAAAAGCAGGTTAATTTTAATTTATGCAGATGAATAACTGCTTCAAACAAATTGACTTACTTGATTATCATGAGATTTAGGTTTAATTAAGACCATTGCTGCTTCGTTCCATCATTATTAGAAATTACTAATTCTTTTTATCGGTCCATTACACAATGGAACTGTCTAATACAATCCGAGTCCAATTATAACAATAAATATCTGAGCAGTTTGCCCTGTGAATAATCACAGTAAGTATGTGCCCTTCCTGCATGTGAATATTATGGAGGGCTCTGGTAATGTGTGTACTAGTAGACCAGGAGCCATGGGTTCAATTCCCACCTTCAACAGAGATGTGTCAAAACACCTCAGAGTTGATTAGAAAATACCTAAGTGTCGACTGAATTGCTTTTCAATCAACATTGTCTCAACTTGCAACTGTTGTTCATTATAATGATCACAACATCTTGAATTTATTTGCTTCACATCACTGATGAAAGTATGAATGTTATTACGCTGCTTCTAAATACCTCTCAACTTTTAATAACTTTGCAGTCTTAAAGATTCTACGCTGTAAATAATATTTAAGGTGAGGGGGAAAGATTTAAAAGGGGTCTGAGGGGCAACTTTTCCACACAGTGTGTTTCACATATTGGGATGAGCTGTGAGAGGAAGGGCAGTGGCTGGTACAATTACAACATCTAAAAGACTTTTGGACAGTTTATTGGATAGAAAACGTCCAAAGGGGTATGGGATAAACACAGGGAAATGGGACTAGTTTAGTTGAGGAAACCTGGCCGGAATGCCAAGTTAGGCTGAATGGCCTGTTTCCCTGCTGTATCAATCTAGCATTCTACAATTCAAACTTCACTGTGATTGGTAAAGGAAAGAACAACCGGGTGTTAATTCTATTTTGTATCCATAAAATGTGACATGAATTTTAAATAATTTTGTCACATGAAATAGTTTGCTCTTATTGTGATTAGAAATACAATGAATGTGAGCATTGAAGTGAAATATAATTTAATCAATTCAACTGTGTTTCCATGGTTAAAATAAAAATTGATATTCACAATCATTGTGAGTTTGTACATTGCAATATCTTCACATTACTTCATGTACTGAGCCATTATTACACATTTATACCCCCTACTGAACTGAACAATAATTAGATATTAGCAACACTTAGATTTTCGAAAATCTATCAGTGCACTTGTAAGAAGGAGAAATTTAATTTTGCTACATGACTGTGTAATGTGCAGACATGAACAGGAATTATTGCAGTGAAAAGTCGTTACAGTTTTCTGAATTCATAAGGCTGAGATTACTGTGATTATTCAAATGAGCAAAAGTCAGTTTACAAAGCGTGTTGCATGCAAAATGATTGGTTCCATTGTGGGATAGTTGACCTGAAAACAATAGTATTGTTTCAATGGATTAAATTAAAATATGGATTAAAATAATGTATGGTTCTGACGATACACGTTAGAAAGACAAACAAATTATTCTGCCATTATTATAAGGATAGTGAATTCCTAATAAATGTTGTATTCTGAACAAATAAATTGACTCAATATTTTAAAAACACTTTGCTCTGCTGTTGATTAGATGTACATTAAGATCGGTAAACTGAAGACTGAAATATAATACCTCGATTGATGGATTGAGGACAATAAATGAGCCATTCAATAGTTATTGAAGAGAATTCTTTTTTGTCAAAATGCAGACAATACAGAAGTAATGTATTTCATTCAATTAGTTTACTTGTAGAAACATGTGATGTGATTTTAATTTATGTAATTTTATACTGATCGATGTTCAAACATTTGTGCCTGAATTAAGAAGAAAATAAAAAGATAATGAAAGTGAATATGAGAGTGACCACAAGATACAGTCCATGATATTTGATAGAAAAAGGAATTTGCATAATCTCATGACTATTTAATGTTAATAAATAATTTACTTCTCAGGTACTGAAGCAGTCCAAGTCCAAGTACAACAAGATCTGGACAATATCCAGGCTTGGGCTTACAGGTGGCAAGTAACATACATGCCACACAAATGCAGGCTATCACATATAAGACATAACCTAACCACCATCCCTTGACACTCGATGGTGTTACCATGACTGAACACCCACTATCAACATTATCCAGTGGATAATCATTGATCAGGAAAGGAATTGGTCTCACCACATAAACACAGTGGCTACAAGAGTAATTTAACTCCTGGCTCCTGAAATCCTGTCCACCACATAAACACAGTGGCTACAAGAGTAATTTAACTCATGGCTCCTGAAATCCTGTCCAAACGCTACCAGGCACAAGTCAGGAGTGTGACGGAATACTCCCCACTTGCCTGGATGAGTGCAGCCCTAACAACACTCAAGAAACTTGATACCATCCGGAATAAAGCAGCCCGCTTGATTGGCACTGCTGCTACTGAGCATCAGTGATGGTGAGGGTGGATGATTGTGGATGTCCTAGCTACAATCTCTGCCTCTTCTTATTAACAAAGATAAAAGAATCTTACATTGCTCAACTTTCTCATCAACAGCCCTCTTTTATATCAACCAGCAGCATTTCCACCAAGAGCAGCTTCTCTTAAAATATTTTGACAGTAACTTGTAATTAACTGGTTACTACAATTACAACTGAAAATGTGTTGCTGGAAAAGCACAGCAGGTCAGGCAGCATCAAAGGAGCAGGTGAATCGACATTTCGGGCATAAGCCCTTCTTCAGGAAGGTCCTGAAGAGGCAGTGAACCACATTTTGAAATGATCTTCCTGAACATAATATAGATCAGGTTAAAACTGAAGTAGGTGTCTTACACAACTTGCTGCAAGAACACAGACAGTAGAATCTGAGGTGATCATGGGTATGTGGAGGTGAATGTGGGAGACAAGCTGGGACTGTATTGGATTAGTCACGGTGAGAGGGGACAAATGCTGGATGCAGGGTTTCAGCAGCTGATGGACTGATGCTCAGGTGAGCCATCGGAAACTGAGCAAGTGACCACCATCTAATAGGACAGAGAAACTGATCCATCAGCCTGAAACTGACTGATCACGTGGCTGTCAGTGACTCCAACACAAGGGAATGGAAACATTGCTCAGAGCCTGTTTCTGTAACATTCAACACAACCAGGAAATGGAAAGTGAATAATGAGCTGAAAACAAGGCCACTGCTCTGTTAGAGTCAAAATCATTCAATGTTCAGTTATTGAACATTATTGACTCTCAGACTATTCTAACCTGCAGAATCACAGTAAAAGGGGAAAGTAAACAACATTCTTGGCAAAGACAGAATGAACCAACTGCTTGTATAAACATGCGATGTGGTGGTGGGCGGCACAGTGGTTAGCACTGCTGCCTCACAGCGCCAGAGACCCGGGTTCAATTCCCGCCTCAGATTGTGTGGAGTTTGTACATTCTCCCCGTGTCTGCGTGGGTTTCCTCCGTATGCTCTGGTTTCCTCCCACAGTCCAAAAATGTGTAGGTTAGGTGAATTGGCCATGCTAAAATTGTCTGTAGTGTTAAATGTAGGGGAATGGGTATGGGGTGGGTGCACTTCGGCGGGTCGGTGTGGACTTGTTGGGCCAAAGGGCCTGTTTCCACACTGTAAGTAATCTAATTTAATCTAAAGGGCCTGAATCCTCCACATACTGACAAACACAGGTACCATCAATTTTGGATAGACAATGAAATTCTTCAGAAAAACCCTTCCCTGCTGATGGTGTGTGGTAGAAAACATTCTCAGTGAGAACTGTCACTTATTTCCTTTGAAAGGAATCTCAGTTTCCCCGCAGAAAAGCAGGTGTGTCCCTCACTTACAGACTGATTTACAGACAAAGGAAACCTGATCAGGGACTCGCAGGTTAATTAAGCTATGAGTGAGAGTCCATTGCACACAACAAGAGCTTAGACCACAACAGATTCTATGAAACCAACAATGCAATGAAAAAGGTGAATTAGTCTTTATAATCATGCAGCCTCTCTCAATCAAATAATTCCAGTCAACTTCTAAATATTTTAAAACTATTAATACCAATGTATACATATTTATTTCCTTTCCTAATTTCCTCCAAAACATCTGATTATTCTCTTCAAAATATATTTTAAATGGTCAATTCATAATCACAATTCATTTCCGATTATTCTTAGTGCAAAACAACTTGCAAACTAAAATAATTTTCATGTCAATAATGACACTGGAAACTTTGTTATGTAGTTCAACCATATTTCCAAATATTGTTTTGGTTCATTATTGCAGTGAAGCTAAAATTAAAGTCTATTTATTTTCTCTGATATCCTTCCATTACTTTATTCCCTAATAACAATGCCCATGGTGTAATGGGTGACAAGCATTAAATAAAATTGAATTTTCAATGCAAAACCTGTACAAATAATCACATATTATTCAGTTCATTCATTATCGTTGATTATGAGGGTTATTTTCACTGTATGATCACGTTAAATTCACTTAAATAATCACAGTAGAATTTTCCCCTTTAAAAATATGTAAAGTGAATGTCAAATTATTAATGTTTCAAGTCAAACCAAATTCACATTTTGTTCTGTTTTATTCCAGGAATGACGGAATATGTTCCATTATTATGGGAAACAGGAACAAGTGAAGGTGGTGGCTCTCAGACATGAGGCCTTAAAGCCAAAGGGCCAGGTGGTAGTTACAGTGGGGGGAGGTACCTAGTGCCCCACTCTCCTCAGAAGGCAGTGAGGATGGTGACACTGACTGGAACGGGTTAGATGACAAAGCACCCACGTATGGACAGAGGGATGGCAATGGGTGGGATGACCCACCGTCCTGTAAGGCCCAGAAGGCCGTGTCTATGCACCACTGGGCATCAAAGCTCAAACTTGGACAGACAGGAGGGGGACAAGAAAGCGAACTGACAGAAAACCAAACTGAACCGTTTACCTGGCTATACGATAGATGTTGGTGTCTGAACACCCAGCCTGATAGAGAAATGGTTATAATGGGCCTTATTGGGAGAATATGGATGAATTAGTTGAGGTACAGTCTCACCGATGATGGTGTTAGGCCAAAATCTTTTAGGCCAAGATGCCCGGACGTGTACAGCAGAACCTGTCTCTGCAATGAGAGGGTGAGGGTGTGAGCTGACACCGCCCAATCACAGCTGATCAGTGCCTCCAGGCATTTACAGATATTGCAGGGATACACTGGGGAGGGGACAGACTGAATAGGCTAAAATAACCTTGGTGACTCAGGGACCCAAGGGTAATATCGAGGATCATACAGAGAGGAAGCTTGAGGTGTGTAAGGACCATGGGGGATTACCAAACCCCAATCTGTGATGATGACATCAGTTTGTTGTTTTTAAACTGGGACCCATTTAACTGTAATTATAAACATGGGTCTCCCAGTGGGAGATAATTCTAACCACATTCTGAATTGGGCCATGAGAGCTGAGGCAAACACAGAAACACAGGGGAATAGCTGCAGTACAGGGAGGGGAACCAGACCCACAATGTTACAAGGGAAGCAGGAAAGGGCACATAGCCAAGGAACGTAGGCAGAGAGAGGGAGATAGATGTTCACATTGCGTGTGTGCATGTGTTCACTTAGGCACATGAATATGCATTGACGCTGTGTTTGGGAACCAGCAGAACAAAGATTAATACAGGAGTATCTATATCAGTTACCAACACGGATTTGCCCCTCACCCCTCAATTACTAAAATGAGAGCAGTTGGACAGGGAATCGAGGAAGCTGGATGAAATGAACCTCTCCCGACGCAGATCACGGATATGGCAAAATATATTCAAATATGGGAGTGTGAAACTGAGGAAGGGACCATTCTGGGAGTTGTCAGTTTCGAACAGTTAGGACCAACTATTGATGCGGAGACACAAACTCTAATATGGGAACAACCTGGCCAGGCCCGGGACAGGAAGCAAAGGAGAGGTGACATCTCCAGAGTAGTTACCTTGCAGGGAGACTGGAACAGTCAGGGAATCTGGGGAGTTATAGCTATGACCCAAACAGCAGTGTAGGTAACTCAAACAGGAATGTGGGTTATTATCTGTAGATCCTGTAAAGATCGAGGGCCCTCTCACTCCCCACACAAACCGGATTCCATTAAAGCTGGGGCTGAGGAGGCAATAATTGTGACAGTAACAGATTGGGAGAAGCAGGGAATAGTCAGACCAACAGTATCCCAGACTAACTCACAGAAGCCAAACGGCTCATCCCACCTCACTATTGATTATACCTCCCTCAGTAAATCTGCCACTAAAGAGTATCCTACAGTGGTGAACCACACCACTTTATTTAGTGGATTAAAATTGCAACAGGATACAGTCTCAGCCCTTGATATCGTGAACGGGTTCCTGTGGACCTAGAACGGTCAGAATTAGCTCGTATTTACTGTCTGAGGAAAGCAGTAGACCTGGATCCAGTTACCTCAGGGACCTCAAAATATTCCAGTATATCCCACCGATACATGGCTGATGGAGTTCGTCGATTTAATCTTACCAACACCTCATTACCTCAGTTGGAGAGAAAGAACATATCCGGATATTACACAGAGTATTGGGTCAGGTCAGGCAGGCCAGGCTTAAAATTAACCCATAGAGCGTGGGAAGGTAGGGAGAGATGTACCTGGGACATCACATCAGGAAGATCAAATCAGGAAGGGAGGGGGACAATCCCAGTGGAACAAAAGACCATGATTTCAAAACTATCTACCTGCACACCATGAAGGGGATAAGGCAAACTTTAGGATTGTTTAATTATTGGAGGACTTTTTTGGAGAATTACCCAGAAATGGCAGAACCATCACGAGCCCTGACAGAAGCACGGACATTAGCCAGGTGTCAGGGAGTCAGCATATACACAGATAGACAGCATGCCTTTGGTATAGTTCATGACCAAGTGATAGCCTGGGCTCGGTGAGGGTACATCACCCTGTCTGTGGGCACGTAGAGCATGAAGGATAGGTCAGAGACTTAGTGGAAGCAGCTAACTTTCCCAGCGAAGCAGCAATAATGAAGATTATAGCTCAAGGAAAGTAGAAACCTCACACCAACGGAGCAGTGAGTATGTGGGTAAGGCAGATGAATAGACAATAGACAATAGGTGTAGGTGTAGGCCCTTCTGCCCTTCGAGACAGCACCACCATTCATTATGATGATGACTGATCATCCTCAATCAGTATCCTGCTCCTGCCTTATGCCCATAACCCCTGATTCCACTATTCTTAATAACTCTATCCAATTCTTTCTTGAAAGCATCCAGAGACTTGGCCTCCACAGCCTTCTGGGGCAGAGCATTCCATACACCCACCATTCTCTGGGTGAAGAAGTTTATCCTCAACTCTGTTCTAAGTGGCCTACACCTTATTTTAATCTGTGTCCTCTGGTTCAGGACTCACCCATCAGCGGAAACATGCTTCCTGCCTCCAGAGTGTCCAATCCTTTAATAATCTTAGATGTGAAATACTGACTGAAACAATGCAGACATTTGAGGAGATGGCAATGGCCGTAGCTACAGAAGTGAGAGAGGAAGGTTTAATGATATTCCCAGAAACAGTCCTACAACAGGAGAAACAGGAATGGGAAAAAGGTGCGGCAGTAATAGGACACAACAGAGTCTGGATGATCCAGCAGTGCCACTACACTGTATAAGACAAACATTATTAAAACATATCATGGGCTGGCCCATATTGGGGAGGATAAAATGCAATATCAGATGATCCACGACAATCCTTGCCTGGAACAGGGAGAAATACAGCAAGGTTTTGTTGAAGGTGTGTAGTCTGTTCACAGTGTGAGCCAGGGAAAACAATAAAATGGAGGCAGCAGCAGGGACCCAGGGGCCCACGGGAACAATTACAAATGGATTTTACACACACACCCATCCCAATCCCAGGGAAGGAAATCCTGCTGGGTTTTAATAAATAGGTTTACTCAGTGGGTGGAAGCATTCCCCTGCAGATCCTGACCACGGGACAAATGTTACAGGGAACATAGCTAAAGAGCTATGTGCCCTGTTTGGTACTGAACAGAAATCCCATCCCCCATACCACCCCCAGAGCTCTGGGACAGTAGAAGGAATGACGCAGACACTGAAAGCTAGTCTGGCTAAGGCTCTCTCAGAGACAGGACAGCGATGGGTTAGAGTACTCCCCACCAGCCTAATGAAACTAAGGACAACCCCAGCAAAGCGGACGGGACTGTCCCCCTTTGAATTAGTGACTGGATGGACTATGCAGATGCCACAGGGTATGGTAGTGGGAGGGCCGGAGATGTGTGGTAGTGGGAGGGCTGGAGATGTGCAATGACAAGGATAGGGTTAAACCATTTGTGAAAGAACTGGCAAAGCAGCTGCATGAGCTGAGAGAATCAGAGACTGGGAAAGGAAACATGGAAATATCCGAGCTGACATTCCAAACCCTGGAGTTCAGGTCAGGAGGAAAATATTACTGGAACATATGAAGTAAACACATCAAAATGCTGGACTTACCTGGGGGAGACAGAGAGGGACCCCTCCCATCATGTATTAGTAAGGAGCTCTGAATAAACGTTGGTCATGCTGCTCAACACAGAAATCAAGGCTCCTCTTTGATATTTCTCCCAGCAACAGTTGTGCAGAGGCATGTTGCTGGCTGGAGCTCTATGGCTAGTGCTGTTCCACAAGGATCAGAACTAGGACATCTGTTGTTTGTAATGTATATAATAGAAAAGTTTGAAAATGTAAACGATTTAATTAGCAAGTTTGTAGATGGCACAAACTTGAAGTTGTGAATCGTGAAGAATGATGGCAAAGGGTACAGCAAGAAAGAGATGAGTCAGAAAGTTTTGTGGAGAAATTGCAGATATATTTTAATTCAGACAAGTGTGAGGTGATGCGTTTTGGAAGACACAAAGCAAGAGGAATGTATACAATAAACGGAAAGGTCCTGAGCAGCCCTGATATACAGAGGGATCTTCAGTTGCAAGCTGAAAGATCCCTGAAGGTGGTGAAGGTGGTGAATGGCAGGCTTGCCTTCTTCTGTCAGGGGAGTGAATATAAAACTATAATCAGGCCACCTTTGGGGTATTGTGTGCCGTTTTGATCACCACATTATAGGAAGAAGGTGAAGGCTTTTGGGAAGGTGGAAACAGGTTTACCAGGATGTTGCCTAGATTGGGAGAGGTTTGAAAATCTTGGATTGTTCTCTTTGGAAAGTCAATGTCTGTGGGGTGACCCAACTGGCACAGACAGAGTTTGTAAATCATGGTTTACTACAGAAATTGTATCTCTTGTTAAAAAGAAGAAAGAGGCTTATGTGTTGATAAGGCAAAATGGTACAGGTGAAGCAATAGAGAGTTACAGATCAGCTAGGAAGGATTAAAAGAGAGAGTTAAGAAAAGCAAAGGGAGGACACGAGTCATCTTTAGCAAACAGAATAAAGGATAACCCTGAAATGGCAAAACACCAGTGCAGCCACACTAGGGATCGACTCTGGAAATGTGGGGAATGCCAGAAGGGAATTTGTTACCCATCCCACCTGGAAACTGGCCAAACCAGTCAGACTGGGGAGTTGTTCACCTGCTGTGGGTGGGTGGGGGAAGGGGAGATGGGATTTACTCAGGAATCCATCCTGCTGAGACACCAGTCAATTTACTGAGAGCCACAGTTGAAGGATTTTTTTTCTCTTTTTCACGCCATGTAATGAACAATGGCTTTGGCAGCTCATAAAGTTGTGCACTGGGTACAGATTTTTATTTTCCTTTATTCATTCACAGGATGAGGGTGTCGCTGGCTCGGCAGCATTTACTGCCCATCCCTAATTGCCCAGAGCGCAGGTAAGAGTCAACCACATTGCTGTAGGTCTGAGGACACAACGTAGGCCAGACCAGGTAAGGATGGCAGCTTCCTTCCTGAAAGGGCATTAGTGATCCAGATGGGTTTATCTGACAATCGATTAATGGTCATCATTGGACTCTGAATTCACAAGTTTTTTTTTATTGAATTCAAATCCCCCCCACCTGCTGCAGTAGGCTTTGAACCCAGGTCTCCAGAACACTATCTGGGGTTTTAGATCAACTGTCTCACGACAATACTACTCGGCCAATACTTCCCCACATCGCTGTCCATCTGCACAGAGTGAACAGTGATTGTCTGGTTCATCAGAACTGGGTAATCACACATACGTTTGCTCAATGATTGCAGGAGTTGGATGTTGATTGGCTGTTGACATCCATCTCCGAACCATGTATTCTGGGGTTTGTTTCTGATGATGATTAGAAGCATCATCAGTCTTGTTATCTTTTGGGGATAGCTTTCTGTTAAATGCATAGCAATCAATTCTATCTCACAACTCTCAGGCAGATTAGTTTTTGTAGAAGAACTCTCCTTCTCCCCAACCTCCTCCATCCTCACCTCCAACAGTACAATAATCTCAGAGTCTCTTTATGATTATGAATGAGACAATCTGATCAGCCGCTTCTTTCCCTACTCCTATGTCAACTTGGATCTTAAACTCCCCTTACTGCAGGTGTGATCCTGCATCATTGAACAGTGTTGCTCGTATTTCATGTCTTGGCCTATCAGTGTTCATGATACTGCATGTAGTATATGGGGCCAACAGTGTAAGAGTTTAGCTCTTTCTTTCCAACAACAGCAGTAAAATTGTACTCCAACAAAACTTACAGAATCACGGCCAAGCATATCCCCCAACTTACCTCTTACCATCAAACCAGAGTATCAATCCTCAGTCAACTGAGAGAATTCAGGAGGGCATGTCAGTAACAGCAGCATGAATACCTAAAAATGAGGTGTTAACCTGATGAAGTTCCCAAAGAAGACTACTTGTGTGCATAACAGCATAAGCAGCAAGTGATAGACAGAGTGAAGCAATCCAGGAAACAACAGAACAGATCTTAAATCTGCAGTCCAACCAAATCCAGTTGTGAATGAAGTCAGAGCACAGCTGGAGTTCTGAGGACAGGTCTCTTCAAGATATTAACCAACAAGAATCTCAGACTGGATTAATTATCATAAAACTCAAGTCCGTTTGATATTCATATATTTACAATCAGTGTTCAATTCACCAAATGTAGCTGAATGTAAATATAATCTTCAAGTGACTGTACAGTGGAGACATCTGAATACTTGATCAGCAAATTAAAGCCTGTTGTGTTTAGATAGTAATAATTTTAAAGAGATTTTAAAAAGTTAGGTGACTTGAGAATAATGGAAGAAGTTGATTGGTGGGTAGCTGATAATGTTGTTTTAATCTGAAGTTAATTGAGGATTAGTTAACAAATAAACACATGGTAGGGAATCCCAGCCCCGTGGAGTGCACATCCAGTTCCATGTGGGAAAACCAGGACACTTCTTGTGTGAGTGACAACCACAGGAACACGGAGGTGACACTGGAAATGTCAGGAACACTCGTTTGACCACGGTTAAAGTACTGCACACACTTCTGATCCCCTTATTCCAGGGTTAATGTGATCACACCAGAGAGGGTACAGAGGAGATTGATCAGAATGTTTCTCCAATTGGAAAATTTCTGCTCTGAGGAAAGGTTGGATAGGCTGGGGATGATTTCCAAGGAGGATGAGCTGAGATTTAATTGAAGTGATAAAATGCTGAGGAATTCAGATCGAGTGGATAGGAAGGAGCTATTCATTAACTGAGGGGTCAGAAACTGGAGGATTTAGATTGAAACTAATTCCCAGAAAGAAGGGGAGGGGAGAATTCATTTCACTCGGAGATGGTGGGGAGCAGGAACTCATTGATGGACTGGCAGAGGCAGTAACCAGCATCACATTAGAATAAAAGGACATGGATGTAACTGAGATGCTGGAACATGCAGGGCTGCGGACTAAAGTCTGCAGAATGGGATCATTGTGATTGATTTAACATTTCTCAAGAATATTAAAGTCAAGTCCAATTTGAGAATTTATGAACATCATCTGACCTGAATTCCAAATGTCAGAATAAATTTATCAGAAATTTACAGCACAGATCAAGGCCACTTGGCCTGTCCTGCATGTGTTGGCTGTAATAGAATGACCCAGGCTTTACAGCGTTCTGTACTCACCAATGAGAGCAACAATTTCAGACTGCGTACTCTGCCCTCTATGTTGTTATAATCTGTTTTTTCAATGTATTTCTTTGACAGCTGCTCACCTTGTTTCCTGGTTTCTTTCCCAGCCCTAACTCCATTCCCCATGGCCTTGAGGGACTACCATTTCTGCAATTTAATCTCTCCTGCCTTCGCCGGTGTGACAGACTGTCTTTTTGTCCTTGTCTCACCCCCACCTTGCACACAACTTGTTACATTTCTGATGGTTCCCAGACCTCTGTGACTTCACTGCGCGCCCTGGGTCAGGGGCACGAATTTTGAATTCTCTTCCTCATGAGATAATTGGAAATCTTTCTGGCTGCAGTTTCCCCCAGATTTTATTTTGAAAATAAGAGGATTTGCGTCAGACTCAAGTATTTGTGAGCCTTCATCCACAATCCTGAGCACTTAGACATAATATGTGACCCTCCCACAGATGTGCGAGTTTGATGGATTGGCCGTGCTAACATGGCCTGTAGTGTGGAGGGAAGGTGGGTTGGGTTAGCCATGCTAAATGTGGGGTTATGGAGGTAGGGTGGGACAGCAGGTCATTGCAGACTCGATGGACCGAATAGTCTCTTTGTGTGCCTAAGGGATTCTGTAATTCTAACTAGTTGTGATTGTTGTCACATTTTCCTAAGTCCAGGTTCATTCAACTCAGGTACACATGCTGCCTTTTGTGTTTCTGTGTGCGCCCGTAGTGTTAGGTAAGGGGTAAATGTAGGGGTATGGGTGGGTTGCGCTTCGGCGGGTCGGTGTGGACTTGTCCACAGTCTCCATGATTGTGCAGATTCAGTGGATCAGCCATGGGAAATGCAGTGTTAAAAGGATGGAGTGCTCCAGGTGGGATGCTCTTTGGATGGTTGGTGGGGTTTGATGGGCCAATGCTCTCCTGCCACACTGTTGGGATTCTATTCTATGATTGTGGATAAAGGCTATTCTATGATTGAGGATAAAGCAGGGTGTCCTTGGAGAGGTGGTAATAACTGGAAAGCTGAATCCAAAAATCACCACCTTCACCAAAGGAGATTTTGGGAAAATGACAGATAGTCAGGTGGATTAGCATTCCAATCTTAGATAGTGAGGAAGCGTGTAGGAGATAATGATTTTGCAATTTTAAACTGAGGGGAGACAGTGATTTATGGTTTTAGATTGCGTCGTACATTCGCAGTGTCCAGAGTACGCTGTTGTGAATGTCCATCCTGTACTTTATTACAAAGCCAAGGTCACTGACAATGAAAACGAAAACACCCAGGAAACATCGCCTCACCTCTTAATCTGATAAAAGAATTCTGATAAGTCTGGTTGACCATAGAACAAAGATGGAAAGTTGGAAGATTAAATCCAATCCCAAGATCCAGTGCTTAAACAAAAGGAGACTACAATAGGATGAGGCAGGAGTTGGCTAATGTAGACTGGAAACAAAGACTTTATGGTGGGAAAGTTGACGGACAGTGCGGGAATATCAAAGACATTTTTTGAAGTGCTCAGCAAAAGTATATATCAGGGAAAAGGAAGGACTGTAGGAAAAGGAATAATCTGCCGTGGATGGCTCAGGAAATAAGGGAGTCTATCAAACTGAAATAGAATGCATACAGATTGGCAAAGACCAAGGAGATTAGAAAAACTTTAAAGATCAACAGAAAGCTAGATGGGATTGGGGGAGAAAAGTGCTTAAGAGCTATCCCCAGGGCTGGAATAAGAGTTTATACTGCGAGAGGGAAACATATTGTTTGGGGAATATATGGCCTCTGTAATTGTTGAAGCACTTAACTGTTACCATAGAGATAATCCTGATCAAGTTAAAAATCACAGCAGACTCCAAAAGCTTGTACTTCCAAATAATCCTGTTGGACTATAACCTGGTGATGGGTGGTTTTTAACTTTGTCCACCCCACCCCAACCCCAGCTCCTGCACATCAGAATCCTGATAGATACCCCACTGAAACTGAAGTGCCTGTCAGATACTTGAGGGAGCCACGGGGGTGTGGGGGAGGTGTGTGTGATTTAACCACAATGTGCTGAACTGAACTAGACTTTCTAACTGCCGTTGCCAATGAGATAATACTGAGAGACAGTCTGTATTCAAAGTCCCAAACCACAAAGGTATATGAGTGGGAGCGGGGGGGGGGGGGGGGGGGGGAAGAGTTACCTGATGCTGCCTGAAGGCGTTTTGTATGTACACTATCCATGTAACTGCCATGTCTCGTCAATAAAGACTCAAAGAAGACCTCTCAGAGTTCTGTGCCTAGTTATTCCTATCCAGCAGGGTTCAGGAATATGAGCACACAACAGTCAGTCTTCACAGTGGAGGATACGAAGAACATGCCAGTAATTGATAAGGAGACTGAGGAAGGTGAGGACCGAGATAATAACCATTATCGTGAAAGAGTTACAGCTGGGAAAGTTAATGGAGCTAAAGGTCGACAAGTCTCATTGCCCTGATGGAATACATCCCCGGATACCAACAGAGTTAGTGGGAGAAATAGCAAATGCACTTGGAGTCATAGAGTCTGACAGCAGAGACAGGTCCTTTGGCCCAAACTGGCCCACGCCGACCAGAATGTCCATCCACGCTAACCCCATTTCCCTGCACTTGGCCCATTTGCTTCTGACCCTTTCCTATCCATGTATTTGTCCAAATGTCTTTTACCTATTGAGTGTTCCTGCCTCAACCACATCCACTGGCAGCTCCTTCCATATACATACCACCCTCTGTAAAACAGTTGCCCCTCAGCTTCCCTTTTATTCTTTCTCCTCTAACCTTAAACTGATCCAATCAATCCGTCCAATCCTTGAGTTCCTGGGAAAAAGACTGAGTGCATTCACCTTATCCATGTCCCTCAAGGTCTTATACACTTCTAGAAAAGAACCCCCTTAGTTTCCTCTGCTCTAAACATAAAATCCTCACTTGTCCAACCTCTCCCTATAACTCAGACCCCTGAGCTCTGGCATCATCCTTGTAAATTGTTCTGCACTTTTTACAGTTTAATAACTGAAACCTCCATTACATTCCTCATATTCCCAGTGTTTCCCCGCGGGGCTGGAACCGACGGGACAATGCCAATGGATTACAATCCATGATCGAGAATGAACTCCTTTACAACAATCCCGTTTTCATAGTGTTCCCCATGGTGCAGGTATCCTTGTGTCTTTCTGGTTGTATGGTTAATTAAAGACTTGTCCTTCTACAAAGCAAAGTTGTGGCTTAATTGTTCCTGGGAAATGTGCCATGATTGTCCAGACTTTCAAAAACAAATGAACTCTCTCTCCACACTCACCACGCTGACATGGACTTGGCTGTGTCTCAGTACTTTCCCAGTCACACTGAGATTTGAAATATTCCCCCACGGACAGAATGCACACCTTTCCTTCCAGATGAAAAGGCCAATGATAGTCAGATCGGCACGGATCAAGTAACTATCAGATCTGAACATGAAATTCCATTTGAATTTCTCATCCGCAAATCCACCCTTTCGGTACCATACAACAGAGCACACAAGTTACCACTGTTAATACAGGATGGAAATTCATAAGACAATTGCAGTATTAAACTGTAGTTTCCTTGTTTCACCAAAGCATTAAACCTAAGTCACACAATTTCTCTCTTCTGTGAACTGAAATCCAAACCAATCCCCCCACTCCTTTCCTCCACACCCAGTTCTCACACACACTCTCTTCGAATTCAGTTTCCGAGCTCCTGATGAGAACCATCCTGCATACACTGCTTCCTGCACACTCTGGTCACGACCCATCTGACTAAAATGAGCCAAATTAGAATTCTAATTGCAGGCCCATCCTTGTCCCTTTCCATAACAACCCTGAATCTTCACACAACAGTTCTTAAAACTTTGTGCAAAACACTGCACCACTGATAGTCTGATCACATGTCAGGGTAGCAAGAGAAGGGCCATTCCTCTGGGTCTTGCTCCCAGAGGGATGAAGCTGCTAATGCTAGATTAATCCCTCACACCCACAGCCTCCTTCCCAGGCACTGACCTATGCTGCACATAGTCCCACAATTGGCCAGCACTGCGCCCGTGCACTTGTCTCCCCTCCGACAGCACGTGCTCCCGATCATACAGGAGTCCGGGTGATTGACAGCAATTGCTGCCCAATATATGAGAATCCCTACTGTATGGAAACAGGCCCTTCGGCCAAACAAGTCCTTATTGACCCTCCAAACAGTAACTTACACAGCCCCATTCCCCCTAACTAATACTATGGGCAATTTAGAATGGCAAATTCACCTGCCCTGCACATCTTTGGATTGTGGGTGGAAACCGGAGCACCCGGAGGAAACCCGCTCAGACACTGGGAGAATGAGCAAACTCCACACAGACAGTTGTCCGTTGCCGGTATTGAACCCAGGTACCTGGTGCTGTGAGGCAGCAATGCTAACCACTGAGCCGTCTCTCTAGGGTGGAGGGGGCGGGGCTGGAGGACTGGGATAACGAGATTGTAAACCATGAGTGAATGTGGAGGACACTGAGGGATGGACAGGTCAGTGAGGGACAGGATCAGTGCAGCAGCAGGAGGGGATCCTGGACAAACTGAGCAATGGGAGAGTCTGACAGGAGAGAAACTACAGGAAGGGTCTGTTTGGAGGCTCAGGTAGGGACAGCTGGGAGACAGTATGGCCTGGTGGCTTGGGCAGGTTTACTAATCAGCCTCTTCAAAGATGCTGTCACTCAACTCTGAGCCTGATCCTCCTCGTCCAGAGGTAAGGACACTTACACTATTTCCTGGTGGGCAAGGGATACAGGGACTGCCTTTCAAAAGGAACTCACCTGTGTTGGTGACATTAACAAGACTCAATACAGAGTCACTGACAAAATGCTGGCGTATTTGAACTTCATCCTGAATATTAACACCGAGAACTGGGCAACGCAGACCCCAATGTACAGAGTTAAATCCTGGATACTAATAACAGCTTTGTGCATGGGACATCATATCTCATGAATTTGACTCAGTTTTTTTGAAGAAGTAACAAAGAGGATTGCTGAGCTCAGAGCATGGACATGATCTACATGGACTTCAGTAACGTGTTTGACAAGGTTCCTCATGGGAGACTGGTCAGCAAGGTTAGATCGCATGGAGTACAAAACTGGCCCGAAGGTAGAAGGCAGAGGGTGCTTTTCAGGCTGGAGGCCTGTGACCAGTGGAGTCTCACAAGGATCGGTGCTGGATCCACTACTTTTCGTCATTTATATCCATGATTTAGATGTGAACATAAGAGGTATTCTAAATAAGTTTGCAGATGACCCCAAAATGGGAGGGGTAGTAGACAGTGAAAAAGATTACCTCAGAGTACAAGAGGATCTGGATCAGATGGGTGAATGGGCTGAGGAGTTCAGTTTAGAAAAATGCGAGCTGCTGCATTTTGGAAAAGCAAACTTTAACAGGACTTATACAATCAATAGTAAGTTCCTGGGGAGTGCTGCTAAACAGAGACCTTGGAATGCAGGTTCATAATTCCTTGACAGTAGAGTAGCAAGTAGATAGGATAGTGAAGGCCACAGTTGGTCTGCTTGTCTTTGCTGGTCAGAGCATTGAGTAGAGGGGTTGGGAGGTCATATTGTGGCTGTACAGGACATTGCAAAAGTTGCTGAATCAATATTCCATAGAATTCTGTTCTCCTTCCGATCAGATGGATGTTCCTAAACTTTAAAAGAGATCAGAAAAGAATTATAGCATGTTGCCAGGGTTGGATAGGCTGTTTTCCCTGGAGCGTCAGAGGCTGAGTGGTGACCTGAAAGTGATTTTTAAAATCAGGCTGGGCATGGATAGGGTAAATAGACAAGATATTTGCCCTGCAGTGGGGGAGTACAGAACTAGGGGACTGGGAGGGAGGGTAGACAGATCGAGAGGGGTGGGACCGAAATGGATGGGGAAAGAGAGGGGGGGTTAGAGCGGGGTGGCACAGAGACGGGTCGGGACAGAAAGTGGGATTGGGGGGGGGGGGGGAGTTTGCGACTGACAGAAAGGGTGAGGGGAACAGACCGGGGGGGGGGGGGGAGAGAGAAGTAGGGGGAACAGGCCAATTGGGAGAGGGTGTGAAGAGATGGGCCGGAAAGGCCGACAGAGGGAGGGGGAACAACAGGCCAACAGAGGGGGGGGGGTACAGACAGAGTGGGGGGAGACGGGGGGAGAGCAGACAGAGCAGGGGGGAGACGGGGGGAGAGCAGACAGAGCGGGGGGAGACGGGGGGAGAGCAGACAGAGCGGGGGGAGACGGGGGGAGAGCAGACAGAGCGGGGGGAGACGGGGGGAGAGCAGACAGAGCGGGGGGAGACGGGGGGAGAGCAGACAGAGCGGGGGGAGACGGGGGGAACAGAGAGGGAAGATGGAGAGTTATTTTATAGATCTGAAACTCAATTCTGTTCCAGTTTTCTCCTCCTCACCCTAATTCCTTCTCAAAGGCTCAGAACAACTGCATAGTTCTTGGAAAGTAGAATTTCAGGGAGATCAGGTGCTAAACGTGGCATTTGGGACACTACCATTGAATGGAATATGCTGATCAATACATGGACTCTGGTTCGATTCCACTGTCTGTGTGGTGTTTACACATTCTCCCTGTGTGTCTGCGTGGGCTTTCTCTGGATGCTCTTAATTTCCTCCCACAAATCCAAAGACATACAGGTTAGCTGGATGAGCTTTGGGTAATGGTAGGTTACAGAGTTAGGGTGGAATGCTGTTCCGATGGTTGGTATGGTCTCATGGGCCGAAAGGCCTGCTTCCACACTGTAGGGATTCTGTCACTGAGTATAGGGATTAGGAGGGCACGTTGTGGCTGAGTAGGGCATTGGTGAGGTCAGCTTTAGAATACTGTATTCAATTGTGGTCTCCCTGATTTCAGAAAGATGTTACCAGAATAGGACTCAAACTCTTTATGACAAGCTCCTGCGAAGTGTTGACAGACAAACAGACCGTGCAGTGTGGGTTGATAGTTCTTTGAAAGTGTGGTTGAAGGTAGACAGGTCGGTGAAGGTGGTGTGCGGTATGCTAGCTGCTATTGGGCAGTGCATTGAGTATAGGAGTTGGGAGATCATGTTTCGGTTGTACGGTTTATTGGCTTGGAAATTTTGGAATCCCCAGACTGCCTTCAATTCCAATCTCCCTGTTACAGGAAAGATGTTGGGTAACTTGCAAGAGTTCAGAAATGTTTTGCTAGGGTGTTGCCAGTATTGGAACATTTGAAACATAGGGAGAGGCTGAATAGGCTGAGGCTATTTCCCTGCAGCACTGGACATTTTAGGTGGTTTTATCGGACTTTATAAAATTATGAGGAGCAATGATAGGGTGACTAGTCATGGTTTCTTTTTTTCTCAGGGTAGGGGAGTCCAAACAAATGTGAATCTTTTTTCCAAAGTGGAAATGACAAATTCTAGAAGAGAGATCGGAAGTTTAAAGGATATGAAAACCGAACCAACTGAAGATGGTGTAAACCAGGAAGAGAAAGAAGTTTCTGGAAAAGCTCAGCAGGTCGAGCAGCATCTGTGAAAAGAAATTAGAGTTAACGTATCTGAGGAAGGGTGACCAGACCTGAAACTTTAACTGATTTTTTTTCACAGATGCTGCATGACCTGCTGAGCATTTCCAACAACATCTGTGCAAGTTTAAAGGGAGTTGTTTGGAGTATATACCTGAGAGGAACTTTATAAAGTGCGAGTGAGACCACATCTGGAGTAATGACAGAAGTTTTGGTCCCTTTATTTAAGGAAATACATCATTCCATCAGAGGCATTTCACAGAAGATTGACTGGGTTGAACCCTGGTTTGCAGGGATTATCTTTTAAGAAAAGGCTGAAGAAGTTGGGACTCTATTCACTGGATTTGGGAAGAATGAGAGGGGATCTTATTGTAACGTGTAGGATTCTTAAGGAGTTTGACAGGGTAAACAATGGGAGGATGTTTCCCAACATGAGGGAGTCTGGAACCAGATTCTGGGTCAGTCACGGAATCACGGGTTCTGTTTTGGATTCGTCAAGTTTAAGGCAACAACCGACACTCGTCAGGGGTTTCAGTAGCAATGGAGTTGGGGTGAGGTGGAGACAAGCAACGTTTTAAGAGATTGTAATTCCTGGTGTTTGTGATTGTGTAGATGTCTGATCAGAAGGTCACCTTGGGGTCAGATATGAGAGCAATATTGTCAAGAGTGTGGTTCTGCCTCAGGTAGTTCCCAGGGAGAGGGAGGGGCTCATCAGTCAGGGAAAGGAATTCGTAACAACAACTGAAGGCAATGGGTTTAACCATTGCAACGTTCCGTTGCAGGAAATTGCAGCCAATCCCGTAGTGGGAGTGTGATGAGCAGTTTGATAACTGAGTAATGAAGAGGGATGATGGGGAGGGAGAGCTGGGCATTGTCTGTGTACATGTGAAACCTAACACGGTGCTTTTGGACGATGTCACCTCCTGGCAGTATGTAGGTGAGAAACAGGAGAGACCAAGGAGGGATCCTTACGGGACACCAAATACAAGGAATTCAGAAAGGAAAGGGAGAGTCAGGATGGAGTAGGTTTTTCAAACAATGGTGGGTTCAAATATTAGTTTGTAGCAGAATGGGAGAGAAGGACATAACCAGAATAGACAGACAGGTAGAACAAGGAACAATATCTGTGAATTGGGGAGGGGGAGTGATGAGGAGGAGGAGCAGCCCAACTCCAAAAGCACTATTTCTACATCAGTGACATCACCCAACTCCACCCTAGTCTCAGCTCATTTACTGAAACACTCGTCCATCCCTGTGTTATCTCCAGACTTCATTATCCAAACACACTCCTGGCCAGCCTCCCACATTCAACTTCCATGCAATCTCAAGAGTATCTAAACCCCTACTGCCCAAGTGCTCACTTGTACCAAAACTTGTTGATCCATCAAAAGGCTCCTATTAACAAGCAACAATTTAAAATTCTCACCCTTGATGTAATTCCTGGCTGTGAACAGCACTGTCTCCCTGCACCACACAACCTGTGAAACCCCAAGAACTCATTTTCTTTCAGACTCCCAACGATGCGTTTTTTCATTGCTTCACTGGTCTGGCTGTTTCTCATGTTGCCAAGGCAACATGGTCTGGAATTCCCACCCTAACCCCCTCAGACCTGCTTTCCTCCTTTAAGGTATTCCTGAAAACCTGCTTATTTGGCAATTCTTTTGATCACCTGAACTAATATCCCCATCTTTGGCCTAATGTCAGAAGTTCTCAATCGTATTTCTGTGGAATTATAAACATGATTAAAAACAAACTGTTGTTGATTTGCACATACATTGTCAACTCTTCACTGTCGCTGAGTGAATAATCTATAACAGCTCTTACCCAAACACATTGTGGGAACACGTTCACCACACGAACTGCAGCTTTACAAGGAAGTCAAACATCACCTTCTCTATAGGCAATGGGGCTTTGGCACCGATCACTGGTATCTGTGGAGGGAGAAACATAGTTGATATTTCAGGGAGTGCAAAATGCATTATAGGGAGGGAAAATGGTGCAGAATTTGGGATTTTCAAATTTGTGTTTTACAATGTGCACTAAGTTCTGTAAAACCTCTCATCCCATACCATGAAAATTTCCTTCTCTTCCTGGTCAATGTGTCTTTCCTTTCCCCTGTCCTTCACCTTCACACATTTCCAATGCCTTGGTCACAACAAAACTGTGCTGCCAGTGAAGTTTATGACATGGTTGAGTATTGCCCCGCCCCTCATTCACTCCGATTGGTTGAAGGACCAACTAGCACCTCTTGCCCTGTTCCCCAACTCTTATTGGTCCTGCGCTGACATCAATAATCCGAGGTCCATTGTGGGCTGGAGCATGCTCAGTGCTTCCTGCTTTTGCCGTTCGTCAGGTCTCAGAGAGAGAGAGAGAGAGAGGGCTCATCCCTATTTCTCCTGATGTCAGACAATAACAACAACTACCTGCATTGTCTGGAGCCTTTCACATTGACAAATCTCCTAACTTGCTTCACGAATGATGGAAACATTGATTAAAGAGAACGATTTTTAGATACATCTTTAAGGCGGACAGAGGGGTTTAGGGAAGATATTCCAAAGGTTTGTGTCCTCGGCAGCTCCAATCGTGGAGTGATATAGGTGGGCAATAGCTTACAATGGAGACAGTTAGTGGCTAACCATAAGTTAACAACCTCATGTCGTAGCCCCCTACCCCACACACCAGGCCTCATTCTCATAGCCTGCCATTACACACTACCTATGGTTAGCCACTAACAGTCTCCATTAACAGCTAAAGACCCTCCCCCAGCCAGATCGTTATCTACTCCTTTATCCAACCACTCTTCTCACTCTATCCCCACCTATCCTTTACTCCTTTTATCTTCCCCCCACACTAACTTCTACACATAAACTGACTTTTTTTACTCAGTAATATCTGTTCTGTGGAAGGGACACTGAGTCTGAAACTTGAACTCGGATTTCTCTTCACAGATACTGCCAGACCTGCTAAGCTTTTGGAGAACCTCCTGGTTGTTGTTTCTGATTTACATCTTCCGCAGTTCTTTTGGCTTTAATTTACCGGGAGTTTGTAACTCAGGTCCCACAGCCTCTGTCCCAGTCTCTGCTGTCTCTCCCACCCCCACCCCCACCCCCACCCAGTGACACTGCACCTGCACAGCTCATGGACAGGTGTTGTCTTGCTGGCCACACCCCTCATTCAATCCCATTGGCTGCAGGACCACACAGATTCTCCTCCCATTGGTCTGGAGCTGCCGTCAATCAGCCGGGCCCCATTGTGATGTGAGTGGAGGGCTAATCCCGCTCTCTGCCCTGGGATGAGCTTCATCGTTCACAGTGAATGGGACAGTATCAAAGAGCGCAGGGCCTGGGGGCTATTCAGCCCATTGGGGCTGTACTCTCTCCCTCTGGAGATGCTGCAAATCTGTCCCAAGTCCCCTTCCATGTGCCCATAGCCCCCCAAATCTTTCCTTAAAAAGTAAAATTCCAAGTCTGTTTCAGAATACCTGCTGAATCTGTGTCATTCAGACTGTTGCAGATGCTCAGAACTTACTGAATAAAATAGTGTTCACATTTTCACCTTGTATTATTTGCCAATTACTTGAAAGTAGTTACTAAAAATTGTGACAGTGTGAACAATTCCTCTCTCTCTCTGCAAATTTAAGACCTTGGAACCAAATCTGCACCAGATCGAAATCACTGCTTCACCTTCTCAGCTCCAAGGATAATTATCTGTGCTTCAGCTAGCTCTCCACAAAAGAGAGGAATGCATCTTAATTTATTAAGATCAAAGAAACAGACCTACGGTCCAATTCGTCCGTGCCAACAAGGAATCCTAAACTAATGGATTGCCATTTACCAGCTATTGGCCTGTATCCATCAAAACCCTTCCTATTCATGTACCCAATCAGATGCCTTTTAAATGCTGCAATTGTACTAGCCTCCACCCCTTCATCTGGCAGTTCATTCCATACTGGCAATGCCCTCAACATGAATAAGATGCCCCTTAGATACCTTTTAAATCTTTTCCCTCTAATCTTAAGCCTCTACCCTCTCGTTCTGGACCCACTGAACTTGGGAAAAAGTCCCTGACTGCTCACCTTATCCATGCCCTTCATGATTTTATAAGATCACCTCTCACCCTCCAACTCTCCAGGGAAAATAGTCCCAGCCTATTCAGCCTTGCCCAATAAGCTCAAACCGTCCAACCCTGGCAAAATCCTTGCAAATGTTTCCTGAACCCTTTCAAGTTTCTCAACGTTATTCCAAGAACAGGGAGATTGGAACTGAAAACAGAATTCCAGAAGAGCTGTAATCAGTGCCCTGACCAGCCACAATATGACATCACAACAGCTGCATTCAATGCATTGACCAATAACGGGGAGCATACCAAGTGCTGCATTCACTCCCCTGCCTCCCTGTGACTCTACTTTCAAGGAACCAGGAACCTGCATTCCAAGGTCTCTTTTTTTCAGCAATGTTCCCCAGGACTTTACCATTAAGTGTATAAGTCCTGCCCTGATTTGCCTTTCCAAAATACAACAGCTCACATTTATCTAAATTGAACTCCGTCTGCCATTCCTTGCTCCAATGGCTCATCTGATCAAGATCCTGTTGTATTCTGAACTAACCTTCTTCACTGTCCAGTACACCTCCAATTTTGGTGTCTTTTGTAAACCCACTGACCATACCTCATATATTCACATCCAAGTCATTTATTTAAGGCCCCAATATCCATCCTTGCAGCAATTGGTGCTCACAGGCCTCCAGTCTGCAAAGCAACCCTCCATCATCCTCTGTCTCCTACCTTCAAGGCAGTTTTGTAATGGCTTGTTCTCCCTTCATTCCATGTTATCTAACCCTGCGAACCAGTCTGCTTTGTGGAACCTTGTGGAATGTCCATATAAACAACATTCACCGCCTGGCTTAATCAATTTTCTTTGTCACTTCAAAACACTCACTCAAGTTATTGAGACACAATTGTGCATGTACAAAGCCACATTGACTCTCCCTGATCATTCCTTATCTTTCCAAACAGATGGATATCCTGTCCCTCAGAATCCCTTCCAACAACTTGCCTGCTACTGACTTCAGACTCACTGTTTTCTTGTTCTATGGCCTCTCCTTACCGCCTTTTAAAAATAATGGCACCTCACCTGTCGCTATCAACGATACAAATACCTCAGGAGAGGCCCAACAATCACTTCCCTAGATTTCCAGAAAGTTCCAGGATACACCTGATCAGGTTCCAGGGCTTTATCCACCTTGATGCGATTTAAGATATCCAGTACCACCTCCTCTGTAACATGGACACTTTTCAAGTTTTCACTGTTTATTTCTCCAAACTCTCGAGCTTCCATATACTTCTCCAGTAAAAATGACGTGAAATATTTGCATATCTTTTGCACCCCCTGTGGTTCCATAGACAGCCTTGTTGACCTTTAAGGGGTCCTATTCTCTGGTCCAGTTAATCTTTTGTCTGAGATATATTTGTTTAATCTCTTTGGATCCTACTCCAGGACATCCCAGAAAGGCCGACTTCAAGGACTGTAATTTTCCTCTGACTTGATCAACAATGCCCTCCAACACATACCCTCCACTTTCTGCAGCTCCGCCTTTACCCCACCCCTCCAGCCACAATAAAGAATATAACCCTGCGGTCTTCACCTTCCACCCCACGAATCTCCAGATACAGCGCATTCACCTCTGTTATTTCTGCTACCTAAAGTCAGACCCCACCACCAGAGGCATATTTCCCTCCCCACCTCTATCTGCATTCGGCAGAGACCATTCCTGCTGCGCCTTCCTTGTTCGGTCCACACCCTCCCACCAACTCCACACCCTTGACCCTCCCTTGCTGTCATGGGAGATGTAAAACATGCGGCCACACCTCCCTCTGACCTCAGTCCAAAACCCCAAAAGGATCTTTTCACATCAGGCAGAGATTTGCATGCACATCCCAAAACCTCATATACTGCATCTAGACACTATGGGAAATTTAACGTGGTTCATCCAACTAACCTACACATCTTTGGACTGTGGGAGCAAACTGGAACACCCGAAGGAAACCCTTACAGACACTGGGGATAATGTGCCAACTCCAACACAGACAGTCGCCCAAGACTGGAAACAATCCCAGGTCCCTGGTGCTTAGGAAGCAGCGCTAACCACTGAGCCACAATACTGTGGGATCTTTGGTGCTGATGTGCTGCCCTACTGATACCTCAGTCACTCACTCTGCCTCATTTCCTAAGAGGCAGCGATGACGGAGTGAAATTATCGCTAGACAGTTAATCCCAGATAATGTTCTGGGGACCCGGGTTTGAATCCCATCACGGCAGATTTTGGAACGTGAATTCAATAAATATCTGGAAAATAAAATCTAGTGACGACAAGGAATCCATTGTCAATTGTTGGAAAAACCAATGTGGTTCACTCACGACCTTTAGGGAAGGAAAAATGCCATCCTTACCTGGTCTGGTCTGCATGGGACAACAGACCTATAGCAACGTGGTTGACTCTTAACTGCCCCCTGGGTAAACGCAGCAATAAATGCTGGCCGAGCCAGTGACTGCCTCATCCTGTGAATGAATAAAGAAAACAGGTCAGGATTTGTTCCTTCTCTAGTAGGTACATCCTACAAACTGAATCTGAAATGTTCTCGTACATACTGAACAAATACCTTTCCATCCAAGCCCTTAACACGACAACACTCCGAGGCCATGTTGGTAAAGTTAAAACCACTTATCATTGCATCCATATTATTCTTACAGATAACTGAGGTCTCCTGGTAAAATTGTCTCAATTCCCCGCTGACTATTGGGAGAGAGTCTATAATACAATCCCAGTAAGATGGTCATCGCTTTCTTATTTCTCAGTACCACCCAAATAACTGCCTGGATGTACTCCCAGGAATATCGTCCCGAAGCCCAGCCATAATGTTATCCCTCATCAAAAACACCTCTCTCCCTGCTCTGTTGGCCCCTATCTTTGCTATAGCATCTATACCCTGGAACATTAAGCTGTTAGTCCTGTCCATCCCTGAGTGATGCCTCTGTAATTGCTGTAATATCCCAGTGCCATGTTCAAAACCATACCCTGAGCCCACCTGCCTGACCTGTCAGGTTTCTTGCACTGAAATAAATGCAGTGCAACTGGTCTGTCGCACCTCATTCTGTGACTTGCTCTTAGAACATAGATCATAGAAAAATACAGCGCAGTACAGGCCCTTCGGCCCTCGATGTTGCGCCGACCGAAACCTACCTAACCTACACTAGCCCAATAACCTCCATATGCTTGTCCAATGCCCGCTTAAATGCCCATAAAGAGGGAGAGTCCACCACTGCTACTGGCAGGGCATTCCATGAACTCACAACCGGCTGAGTAAAAAATCTACCCCTAATATCTGTCCTATACCAACCTCCCCTTAATTTAAAGCTGTGTCCCCTAGTAACAGCTGACTCCATACGCGGAAAAAGGTTCTCACTGTCAACCCTATCTAAACCCCTAATCATCTTGTACACCTCTATCAAATTTCCCCTAAACCTTCTTTTCTCCAATGAGCCTTTCCTCATACGATCTTCCTACCATGCCAGGCAACATCCTCCTCTGCACTCGTTCCAATGCCTCCACATCCTGCCTATAGTATGGCGACCAAAACTGCACACAATATTCCAGATGCGGCCGCACCAGAGTCTTATACAACTGCAACATGACCTCAGGACTCCGGAACTCAATTCCTCTACCAATAAAGCCCAGTACACCATATGCCTTCTTCACAGCACTATTTACCTGGGTGGCAACTTTCAAAGATCTGTGTACATGGACACCAAGATCCCTCTGCTCATCCACACTACCAAGTAGTCTACCATTAGCCCAGTAATCCATCTTCTTGTTACTCCTACCAAAGTGAATGACTTCACACTTAGCTACATTGAATTCCATTTGCCACCTTAGTGCCCAGCTCTGCAACTTATCTATATCGCGCTGTAACCTGCCACATCCTTCTTCGCTGTCCACAACTCCACTGACTTTCGTGTCATCCGCAAACTTGCTCACCCAGCCTTCAAGCCCCTCCTCCAGGTCATTTATAAAAATGACAAACAGCAATGGTCCCAAAACAGATCCTTGTGGAACACTGCTAGTAACTGCGCTCCAAGATGAACCTATACCATCAACTATTACACTCTGTCTCCTTCCAGCCAGCCAATTCCTAATCCAAACCTCTAATGCACCCTCAATGCCATACCTCTGTAATTTTTGCATTAGCCTGCCATGGGGTACCTTATCGAACGCCTTGCTAAAATCCATATCCACCACATCTACTGCTTTACCCTCGTCCACTTCCTTGGTCACCTTCTCAAAGAATTCAATAAGGTTTGTGAGGCACGACCTGCCCTTCACAAAACCATGCTGACTATCCTTGATCACATTATTCCTATCCAGATGTTCTTAAATCCTATCCCTTACAATTCTCTCTAAGACTTTGCCCACAACAGAAGTGAGACTCACTGGCCTATAGTTACTCGGGCTGTCCCTGCTCCCCTTCTTGAACAAGGGGACCACATTCGCTATCCTCCAGTCTTCTGGCACTATTCCCGTAGACAGCGACGACATAAAAATCAAGGCCAATGGCTCCGCTATCTCCTCCCTAGCTTCCCAGAGGATCCTAGGATAAATGCCATCAGGCCCAGGGGACTTATCTATTTTCATCCTTTCCAGTATTTCCCAGACCTCTTCCCTCCGTACCTCAAAGCCATCCATTCTAATCACTTGTGACTCAATATTCACATCAGCCACAGTGTCCTGTTCCTGAGTGAATACTGACGAAAAGTATTGATTTAGTGCCTCACCAATCTCCTCTGCCTCCACACACAACTTCCCACTACTATCCTTGACTGGACCGATACCTACCCTAGTCATCTTGCCTGCCTTGACAGTCTGACTGGTGAACAGTACCAGCCTCAGACTCACCTCTTTTCTCACCATCTCTTGAGGATTACCCCGACTCCCTCACTGGTTTAATGCCTCCCGAGTGGCACTAGCAAGTCTCCCTGCTCTTCAGGACCTCAGGCTTTCCCCTTCCTATGCCATTGGTACCAATGTACAATGTCCTCCCACTGGTTATTTTCCCTTTTGAGAATATTCTGCTCCCTCTGTGAGACATCCTTGACATTGGCACCAGGGCGGCACCACCCCATTCTGATCTCTCACTGTCAGCTGCAGAAATGGCAGACTGTGCCCCTGACTAGAGAGTCCCCTATCACCATTGATCGTGTGGAACTGGATATACCTCACATTATGTTCGAAGCCAGTCTCAGTACCAGTAACTTGGATGTCAGTGCTACTTTCCCCTAAAAGTCTATTACCACCTACATTTTCTAAAACAGTATACTTGTCTGAGATGGGGATAGCCACAGGAGACTCCTGCAGTACCGACCTACCCCTCCTAGCTTTCTTGGAGGTAACCCATCTACCTGACTGTATCTGCAGTATCCTGCATTCCTGAGACTGCCACCTATCACACCGCCCGGCTCCTGTCAATTCCTCACTGCCTTTAATCACTCCTCCACCAATCCATGCGATCCAATAGGATTTGCAATCACACTTGTTGCAGACATACTCATCAGGGTTATCGAAACTCTCCCTAATCTCCCACATCCGACAGGATCAGCACGCCACTCTACAACAGGCCATCTCTTCGCCTTCACAATCTACAGACAAAAACAAAGGCACAGTCTTACTGCTCAAAAAATACTGCCCGAGAATAACTTAATGCTTACGTTTTATATCTTAAACATTTAATCAAGAGACTGTAAGACATTAAAAGAAATCCTCACCTGACTCACTATTGTAGATTGAATAAAATAAAACCGACTAAGATTGATATTTGAAGAGACTGAAACTCACTGAGCTGATCCCCGGCTCTGAGTACTTCCAAGGGTGAGGTCTCTCTGAGGGCAGCTGTGAAATGTCACTGTTTCTCTTCTCTGCCCACTCCATTTCCAGAGAGGTTTGTAACTTCACAGCAAGTCAGCTCAGAGAGGTCACTGCTTGGTTTTATTCCCTGGGGGTTGCCTTTGCTGCCCAGACCAGTATTTATTGGCCACCTTTACTTGTCTTGGAGAAAGTGGTGGTTAACCGCCTCCCTGAAATACTGCAGTCCATGTACACCACAGTGATGTTTGGACAACAATCCCCCTCTGGCCCCACAACCCTCCCTGTCTCTGTAATCCCCCTCCGGCTTCAGAAATTACATGGCCGTGGCATAAGATTTTTATTTGGATTCGTTTTTGTTTCATAATCTGGCCCAAAAAAGTGAAATATTTCACCCCCAAACAAATTTCTGTTGATTGACCTTTTGGAGAGGCTGACACGTGGACGTTGCAGTATTTTATCTCACATTGTACACGTAGAATGATGGAACTTTCTTTTAAACATTGCTAAAAAGGGAGGCAATGGCTTAATGGTATTCCTGCCAGATGAGTGACGTACAGTGTTCCGAGGATTAGGGTTAGAATTCCAACATGGCTGATGGCAGCTTTGGAATTCAATACAATCTAGAACGAAAAGGCGAATGATGACCATGAAACTATTGTTGATTGTTAGAAACCCATCTGGTTCACTAATGTCCTGTAGGGAAGGAAACTGTCCTCCTCACCTGGTCTGGCCTACATGTGACTCCAGACCCACAGCAATGTGGTTAACTCTCAACTGCCCTCAGGAAAAAATACTTTAAAAACTGTTAACAAATACTCCGCAGGTTTCACTTAAAAACTGGCCGTTCCCATTGGGACCATGTGAATTTCTGAACAGCCTGAACTAAAACTGAGTTTCAGCTTCACCTTCTCCCTGTATCACATCAGTCTGTTTACACCCAACTCCAAAACACTCTCATTGAGCCAAGCAGCCCTCACAGTGCAGCCCTGTCATTTTCATTGTCTGCTCATACCTACACTGCCCTCAGCCTCCTGTACTGTTCCAATGCATCTCAATGGGAGCTCAGGGACAGCACCTCATCTTTCAATTCAGCCCTTTGTAACCCCAGAGTCAACATGGACCTCAGCAGTTTCTGAATGAACAGACAGTTGTCAGAAACTGGAACATTCCACCTGAAAAGGTACTGGAATTTGAGTCCAAAAGGACTTTTATTGGGAAGTTGGCAAGTAATTGAAAATATGAAGTTTACAGGTTAACATCATGAAGTGGGTGATTGGGTCTAAATCTGAGAGTTCTTACAAAGAGACGAGGTGTAATTTGGATAAATCTGTGCTCCCTCTCAGGCCACTGTCTCCTTTCTCTGCTGCAGGGCCTGGAACAGAGCACATACGCAAAGGGTGATCCAACCACGAATTTGTACATCTTTCTGCTTAACAAAAATATTGGAGATATTTTCCCACAAACAGATCCGACAAACCTTTCTCCTTCCACAGTTAAATGCCAATGATATTCAGATCCTGATGACTCCATTGACTGTAAAAACTTGCTTTTGAGATCCCAGCCTCAATCATTCTGATTTAATATCCTATGAAATGAATTCACAAAACAAAACTCACAGTCAGTGCAGGAAGAATATAAAGACATACTTTTCTCTTGGTATGTGCTTGATGTGTAAATGCCTCTCTTCAAATCGCACCACCCCATCCCAGGAAGGGGACATGCACATGCGCCTCACTGTACCTTGCCCCCAATAAAGATGGCGGCCATATCCCAGGGCCTATCACCGCCTAAGGGCCGCAGCCATTTTCCCATCTGCTGCAAACGCGGGACTAAGAGTTTCTAATTCAGACTTATGAACCACACAGAGTGTAATTAAAATTTCCCAGTCTAAAGTGACTCATTATCTCCCTGTCTCTGAGGCCACTCTCCCCTTCCCTGTTTGCGTCTCCCACATTCACCAACTGCTGAGTCACGTGGCACTTCATCGGCTGAATTACTGGTGACGTGTCATCCCACTGGCCACGCCCCTCATTCACTCCCATTGTTTGGATGACCAGCTGGTTCCACTTCGTCCACCAGTCCCATCATTTTTTCCTATTGGTCCAAAGCTGCCATCAATCAGCTGGACCCCATTGTGAGGTCAGTGGTGGGATCCTCCCCCTGTCTGAACCAAACCTGGATGGTGTATGGATGGGGTCAATCAGGAACAACAAGCAGAAGGTGCTGGGAAAGCTCAGCAGGTCTGGCAGCATCTGGGAACAGAAACCTGTCCAGTGGCCCTTCCTCAGATCCGATGGGAGCTGGGAAAATTAGAATCTTGACAGCATGGAAACAGGCTATTCGGCCCAAAATGTCCACAGCGTCCCTCTGAAGGGTATCCCACCCAGACCCATTCCCCTTCCCCATATTACTCTACATTTCTCCTGACTAACGCACCTAACCTACACATCCCTGAATATTATGGGAAATTTAGCTGTTAATGGAGGGGACAGGAACCTGTGTCTGGCAGCATCTCAGTGGAGGTGGCGGAAATGGCGACTGATGATCTACGTCTGCTGCAAAAATAGACCCCGAGCTTCCAGCTGCCTGCCACTTTAACACACGACCTGTTCCCTGGCCAACATCTCGATCTCATGTTTACTGCTGTGTTCCAGTGAGGCCAGAACATACCAAATGGCCCCGTATTTCAAGGACTGCAATTTCCCCTCCCAAGTGGTCAATACCATCCAATGTATCTCCTCCACCTCCTGCACCTCTGCCTTTGAAACCCACACCTCCAACTGCAACAAGGATAGAACTCACCCCCACCGAGTCCTTACCTTCCACCCAGATACAACACATCATCCTCTGCCATTTCCACCACCTACAATCAGACCGCACCACCAGATTCTTAAGGGGTTTGACAGAATAAATACTGATGTGTCTGAAAGTAATTACTGAGAGGGGAGTCTGAAACCAGATTCTGAGCCAGTCACAGAATCAAGGGTTCTGCTTTGGATTCTTCAAGTTTAAGGCAACACAGATACGGGTAAGGGGTTTCAGTAGCAATGGAGCTAGGGTGAAGAGGAGATAAGTAACGGTTTGGAATTCCTGGTGTTTGGGATCGTGTGGATGTCTAATCAGAAGGTCAGCTTCGCGTCAGATATAACAGCAGTATTGTGAAGAGTCCAGTTCTGCTGCATAGTTCCCAGTGAGAGGGAGAGGCTCAGCAGTTAGGCAAAGGAATTTGTCAGGCAACGGGTTAAACCATTACAATGTTTCATTGGAGGAAACTGCACCTAATTGAGTAGTGGGAATGTGGTAAGTAGTTTGATAACTGAGTAACAGTGGAGTAATGGAGAGGGATGATGGGGATGGAGAGTTGGGCCTCGTCAGTGTACATGTGAAACCCAACATGATACTTTTGCACAATGTCACCTCCTGGCAGTATGTCGGTGAGATACAGGAGGGGCCATATCCCAGGGCCTATCAAAAAACCTCATTTCATTTAATAGGATATTAAAACAGAATTCCTGAAATGGCTTAATCAATGTCCTGTCCAGCCACAATTTGATGTCCCAGCTTCTGTACTCAATGCATTGACCAATAAATATAAGCATACCAAACACCACCTTCACTAGTCTGACTACCTGCGACTCTACTTTCAAGGAACAATGAACCTGGACTCCATGGTCTCTATGTTCAGCAACATTCCCAAGGACTTTACCATTGAGTGTACAAGTCCTGCTCTGATTTGCCTTTCCAAAATCCAACAGCTTAGATTTGTCTAAATTGAACCCAGTCTGCCATTCCTCACTCCAAAGGCCCATCTGGTCAAGATACTGTTGCATTCTGAACTAACCTTCTTCATTGTCCACTACACCTCCAATTTTGGTGTCTTCTGTAAACCCACTGACCATATCTCATATATTCACATCCAAGTCATTTATTTAAGGACCCAATATCCATTCCAGCAGGACAATGCTGCTCACAGGCCTCCAGTCCGCAAAGCAACCCTCCATCACCACCCTCTGCCTCCTACCTTCAAGCCAGTTTTGTATCCAAATGGCTGGTTCTCCCAATATTTCATGTTATCTAACCTTGCTAACCAGTCTGCTTTGTGGAACATCGTTCAGTGTCCATATAGACAACGTCCACAGTCTGCCTTCATCAATCATCTTTGTCACATCTTCAAAAAAAACTCAATCAAATTAGAGACAGAGAATTTCCCACACACAAAGCCATGTTAACTATCCCTAATCAATCCTTGTCTTTCCAAATACATGTAAATCCAGTCCCTCAGAATCCCTTCCAACAACTTACCTACCACTGACATTAGGTTGACTGTTCTCTTGTTCCCTGGCCTTTCCTTACTACCTGTTTTAAATAATGGCACCCATCTTCCAGCACCTCACCTGTCACAAACAATGATATAAATACCTCAGGGAGGGGCACTGCCATCACCTTCCTAGCTTTCCACAAATTTCTGGGATACACCTGATCAGGTTCCAGGGATTTATCCACCTTGCTACTGTTTAAGACATCTAGTACTTCCTCCTCTGTAATATAGACACTTTTCAAGTTATCACTATTTATTTCTCCAAACTCTCTAGAATAGAATAGCATAGTATTTCTCCCACCTCCTGTTGTTCCATACATGGCCTTGTTGATCTTTAAGGGGTCCTATTCTCTGTCTGGTTATTATTTTGTCCTTAATGAATTTGTAGAATCTCTTTGGATTCTCCTTAAACTATTTCCTAGAGATATTTCAAGTCCCCTTTTTGCACTCCTGATTACCCTCGAGTATATTCCTGTAAAAACGTGATCCTGTACTTCCAATTCCTCTGCCTCTGCCATATCTGCTCCCAGGAGAAGCAATTCCACTCCAGGACATACAAGAAAGTTTCCTCTTTCAAGGACCGGATTTGTCTCTTACTTGATCAACAATGCACTCCACTTCCTGTACCTCCCCCTTCCCCCCACCCCTCCAACCACAATAAGAATATAATCCCCCGATCCTCACCTACCACCCACTAATCTCCATTAACCTCTGCTATGTCCGCTACCTACAGTCAGACCCGACCACTAGGGATATATCTCCCTCTCCAGCCCTTTCTATCTTCTGCAGAGACCATGGGATCTTTGGTGCTGATGTGCTGCCCCACGGATACCTCAGTCACTCACCCTACCAAATGGCCTAGTGAGATTATCATTAGATGGATAATCCAGACACCCAGATAACGTTCTGGGGCCCAGGGTTTGGATCCCGTCACAGCAGACAGTGGACTGTGAATTCAATAAAAATTTGGAATTAAGAATCTATTAAAGACCATGAATCCATTATTGATTATTGCGAAAAAAAACCTCATCAGATTCACTAATATCCTTCAGGGAAGGAATCTGCCATCCTTACCTGGTCTGGCCTACATGTGACTCCAGACCCACAGCAATGTAGTTGACTCTTTACTGCCCTTTGAGCCCAGCCAGTGACACCCTCATCCTGTGAATGAAAAACAAAGAAGGTCAAGTCTTGTACACAAACATACTGTTCTTACAGATAAGTGATCTCTTAGTAAATTTGCTTCTCAACTCCCTGCTGACTATTGGGGAAGTGGGGGGCGGTCAATAGTACCATCCCAATAAGGAGATCATCCCTTTCTTATTTCTCAGTTCCACCTGTATAACCTGCCTGGATGTACTCCCAGGAATACCCTCTTGAAGCCCAGCTGTAATGTTATCCCTTATCAAAAATATCTCTCCCCCTGCTCTGTTGCCCCCTTTCTATCTTTGCTATAGCATCTATACAGTGGAACATTAAGCTGCTGGTCCTATCCGTCATTAAGTCATGCCTCTGTAATTGCTATAATATCCCAGTACGATGTTCAAACCCATACCCTGAGCTCCTCTGCCCGACCTATCGGGCCTCCTGCATTGAAATAAATGCAGAGTAACTGCTCATTCTGTGCCTTGCCCTGTCTGCCTTGACTGTTTGATGTCTGAACTGTACTAGCGTCAGACTTCGCTCTTCCCTCACACTCTCTCTGGGTTTACCCATATTCCTTCACTGGTTAAATGCCTCCTGAATAGCACTAGCAACTGTTCCCTTCCAGTGCCAGTGCAATCCGTCCTTCTGATGGAGGTCAATTCTACCCCACAAGAGATTCCAATGATCCAATAATGTGAACTCTTCTATTCCTATGTCATTGATACCATTAAACAACAGCCTCCCCTCAAAATGGTTATTCTCCCCTTTAAGAATATTCTGCTCCCTCTCGGAGACATCCTTGTACAAAAATTGCACATTCGAGTAATAAACCTTTCACTCATCAGGTCATCATAAAAGGATTACATGACACATTGAAGGTTTGGGGAGACCTTTTGAGAGAATGCGATGATTCAAAGGACAATTTTTAAGCAGCAAATGGGATTGATCTGGAACACAATACTCACACACACAATGCAAATATCCAGATCCTGATATACTGAGTAATTCAATCGAGTTTAGCAGAATATTTACTGAGATTACCATCTGAATGTCCACCTGTAATATCCTATAATACAAGTATATAAAATCTGTCACTATCAGTTCAAGTTAGAAACTCACACCATCCCCTCCTCGTGGCCCAGGATTACTGTACATATTACCCTTGAGGACATTAGCAGTCAACTCAGGGGGAAATCTGTGGGTTTCTAGGAGATTCCAACTTGAGATCTCATGTGACTGAACACAGCAGTTCTTTGACACATTGGAGAAAATGTCCAAGCGTCAGTGAGATATGGGGAACAAGAATTACTTTCTTTTCTTTCATTCCGTGCTGCCGCTCTGCCTCATCAATAAGACACGGGTGTGAAAGGCTAATGTCTAACGATGGGCAAGTTGTCTCCATCCTGACCAATGGGTAGGAAGATCCTCTCAATCACTCCAAAGCGTATCCCTAAAAAGATAGTAACACTGTCTGCTTCCCACTGCCCAGTGCTCCCAATAAATGTTTGAAAGAATGGGAAGGGGGGATATCTCCTAGAAAAGGCATAACTGTAAAGGTCTAAGAGGATTATGAAAAGAGAGAGATGCACAGGAGAAGGGGGCAACAAGTTGTCAGATGGGGTGTAACTGGGGAAAATGGGAAGTTGCTAATTTTGGAGGAGATAATAAAAGAACAAAGTACTATTTAAATGGTGGAAAACTGTAGAAAGCTGCACCACAAAGGGACCAGGGTAATTGTTCAGGAAACACAAAAAGCTACCACACAGTAACAACAGGGAATCAGGAAGGGGAATCGAATGTTTTGTTTCAAAGGTTTTCAGTATTAGAGTTTGGAGTCTCTACCTGAGAGTAACGTGTAGGAGTGCTGGTGAGACCACCATATCTGCAGTAATGAGAGCAGTTTTGTTCCCTTTAGAGAAGGAAATGTGTCACTTTATTGGGGGCATTTCAGGGAAGATTCAATGAGATATCCCTGGTTTGGAGGGATTATCTTTTAAATAAAGGCTGAAAAGGTTGGGACTCTACTCACTGGATTTTGGAGAAAGAGAGGTGATCACATTGAGACAGATGGGATTCTTAAGGGGATTAACAGGATAAATACAGAGAGGATGCGTCTGAGGGTAAATACTAAGAGGGGAGTCTGAAACCAGATTCTGAGTCACGGAATCAAGGATTCAAGTTTAAGGTGGCACAGATGCGGGTAAGGGGTTTCAGTAGCAATAGAGCTGGGTTGAGGTGGAGAAAAGCAACGTTTAAGAGATTGGATTTCCTGATGTTGTGATTGTGTGGATGTCTGATTAGAAGGTCACCTTGGGGTCAGATATAACAGCAATATTGAGAAGAGTGTCGTTCTGCTTCAGAGAGTTCCCAGTGAGATGGAGGGGCTCAGCAGTAAGGTAAAGGTAAGGCAATAAGTTTAATGGTGACAATGTTTCATTGGCTGAAATTGCAGCTAATTGAGTAGTGGGAATGTGATAAGCAGATTGATAACTGAGTAACAGTGGAGTAATGGAGAGGGATGATGGGGAGGGAGAGCTGGGCATCGTCAGTGTACATGTCAAACCGAACACAGTGTTTTTGGATGATATCACCTCCTGGCACTATGTACGTGAGATACAGGAGAGACCAAGGATAGATCGTTAAGGGACAGCAAATGCAAGGAATTCAGAAAGGAAAGGGAGAATGGAGATGGAGCAGGATTTTCCAACAATGGTGAGGTCAAATATTAGTTTTTCACAGAATGGGAGAGAAGGACATAACCAAAAAAAGACCAACAGACAGAACAAGGAACAATATCTATGAATTGGCGAGGGGGAGTGATGAGGCGGCAGCGGAGGAAAGAGAGTTGGAAAGTGAGTTTAGCGAGATTAGGGTAAAGGGTCAAGGTGAGCTCTGATAAGGCTTGACAAGAGACTGGAGAAAGATGTAGGTTGGGACAAAAACCAGGAACACCACGTGAAACAGTTTGGCTCGGCAGGCTAGTGGGAGGGAGAGAAGCAGCAGATCGGATTATCTCAGTCTTAGTGAGAGAGAAACTCCATGTGCTCCTCACTCGTTGTTGGAGAGAAGGATGGAGGAGACAGGATGATGGGCAGTGTTTTACAAAGAAATGAGTGAACAAACCTGATTTTATCCAGAATATTAAAACAAACGGCTGAAGTCCTGATTCGAATCCCACCTTGGCAGAAACCATTGTCAATGGCGAAAAAAATCCTGCCAACCTGACAGTGGCCCAGCCAGCTACTCACTGTACTAATCACTGCAAAGTTTCAACACAGGAATGAAACTGGATGGACCAGTTGGCAACTGACACAGCACCAGAAATTACAACCACAGAATCAGCCCTCTTGATGGTGCAACGTCCTCCTCACTAACATATGGTTTTGGTGCCAAAACGTGGCGAGCTGTCTCACAGACTAGTCAAGGAACAGCCTGACATACTCATACTCACGGAACAAACAATGACCAGACACCACCATCACCATCCCTAGATATCGAGAGTGTGGTGCTGGAAAAGCACAACAGTCAGGCAGCATCGAGGAGCAGGAGAATTGACGTTTCAAGCCTAAACCCTTCATCAGCCTGACCTGCTGTGCTTTTCCAGCACCAGACCATTGACTCTGATCTCCAGCATCTGCAGTCTTCCCTTTCTCCTAAAATCTCTGGATATGTCCTGTCCCACCGGCAGGACAGCCAAGGCAGATGTGGTGGCACAGTGGTGTACAGACAGGGAGGATTTGCCCTGGGAGTACACAGCATTGACTCCGGAGACCAGTAAGTCTCATGGCTCCTGCTGATTACCACATACCATCCTCCCTTGGCTGATGGATCAGTTCTCCTTCATGTTGAACAACACTTGGAGGAAGCACTGAGGAAGTAAAATGGTGTCAAACGTACTCTGGGTACAGGATTTCAATGTCCATGATCGAGACTTGCTCTGCAACAGAATTACTGACTGAGCTGGCCAGGTCCTAAAGGATATAGCTGCTCAACTGAGTCTGCAGCGGGTGGTGAGGGAAGGAACAAGAGGGAAAAACATACTTGATCTCATTGTTATGAATTGACCAGCGGCAGATACATCTGGCCATGACAGTATCGGTAAGAGTAACCATCACACATTCCTTTTGGAGACAAAGTCTTGCCTTAAAGTTGAGAAAAACCTCCATTGTGTTGAGTGACACTATCACCGTTCTAAATGGGACAGACTTTGAAGAGATGTAGGATCTCAAACTGGGTATCTCTGAGGCACTGTGGGACATCAACAGCAGCAGAACTGTACTCCAGCACAATCTGTAATCTCATGGGTTTGTAAATCCTGCTCTCACCCATCACAATGGACAGTAAAGGAGGGCATGCCATGAGCAGCACCAGGCAGACTTATAAATGAAATGCCAACCTGGTGAAGCTACCAAACAGAACTACCTGCATATCAAACAGCATCAGCAGCAAGCAACAGAGCTAAATGATCCGACATCCAATGGAACAGATCAGCAGTAAAGTGATGGAAGATGTCATCAATAGGGCTACCAAGCAGCAGCTGCTCAGCAACAGTCAGCTGAGTGACACTGATTTTAGGCTCCACCAGGGCCACTCAGCTCCCGATTGTGTTACCGCCCTGATTCACAACCTGACAACCAGCTGAATCCCAGAGGTGAGGTGAGGGTGACAGCCCAGTCCCACTCCAAGATCACTAATTCTAGCTGATTTTCAGCTCATTTTCTCTCATCCGTTGTGTGTTGTTATCTCCAGACTTCATTTTCCAAACACACTCAGGGCCAGCTTCCCACATTCAACCTCCCTGTAATCTCAAGAAAGTCTAAATCTCTGCTTGTTGATTCATCAAAAGATTATCAACAGCATACAGCCATCGAGATGTACAGCAAGGAAACAGACCGTTCCGTCCAACCCGTCCATGCCGACCAGATACCCCAACTCAATCTAGTCTCACCTGCCAGCACCTGGCCAATATCCCTCAATTTAAAATTCTCACACTTGATTTAATTCCTGGCTGTGATAATCCCTAGCTCCCTGCACCACACACACTGAGACCTCGACAACCCATTTTCTTCGAGACTCCCAACCATTTGTTAATTCATTAGTTCACCTGTGTGGCTGTTTGTACACTTGCTGAAGCAGCATGGTCTGAAATTCGCAGCCAAAACCTCACAGGTCTGCTTTCCACCTTTAAGACATCCCTCAAAACCTGCTTTTTGGCAATGCTTTTGGTCACCTGACCAAAATCTCCTTCTCTGGCCTTATGTCTAAAGTTCTCAATAGTATTTTTGTGAAATTATAAGCATGATAATAGAAATACAAACTGTTGTTGATTTGGACATTATTTTCAAATCATCACTGTTGCTGAATGAATACTTTGTAATGTCTCTTACCCAACCGCATTGTGGGAGTACCTTCACCACACAAACTGCAGCTGTACAAGAAAGTCAAACATCACCCTCTCCACAGGCAACAAGGCTTTGGCATTAATCACTGGTATCTGTGGAAGGAGAAACACAGTTGATGTTTCAGGGAGTGCAAAACACATTACAGGGAATGAAAATGGTGTAGTATTTGATAGTCAGAAATGGAAGGAAAATACACTTGCTTGTTGGAAAAAAGAATTCTTGACTGTCAAAAAAATTCAAGAAAAATGTAATCTGATAATAGAGCAGTACATGGTCAGGGGCTGGGCCGCAGTGAAAAACTCATTTACAAAGGGTCTATAAAAGTAATAACACAGGAGTAAACAGAACAAAAATACACCCATGGTTCGAGACTGAGGAAGCTATATATTAACAAAGTGGTCATGATGGAGCCCAGAGGTGAATCAGAGCAGTACTGGCCTCTATGATCCCAGTGACTCCATACGAGAGAAAGGCTGCACATGCGCCTGGCTGCACCTTACCCCCTACAAAGATGGCGGCTCCGCACGTGTCCAGTGAATCGTTGTCCCGAATAAAGATGGCGGCGCTCACGCAGCCGCGCTGAGGCCATTCCCCATTTACTACAAACACGGGACTGGGACGTTCAAATTTGTGTTTTCCGACGTGCACAATTTGTTTGTAAAACCTCCCCGCTCATAGCAACACAGTTTTTCTCCCGTTTCCCTGTTTATTTCTTTCCTTACCGTATCCTTTCTCTCCATAACTTCCCGAACATTCATTGCATCAACTCTGCGCCGCGCGCGAGGGTGATCACATGGTTTAGTTTAGCTCCGCCCTTCATTTACTTTGATTGGTTGGAGGACCAACATCCCGCTCGGTCCTCCACATCCGCCCACCGACCTTTCATTGGTCCGGTGCTGACATCAATCACCCGCGGGTCACTTTGTTGGGTAGAGCATGCGCAGTACGTCCTGTTTTAGCTGATATGCTGGGTAATGTGATGGAAGAGTTTCCTGAGGGTAAGAATTCCCTTTGTGTGAGCTCTGCAGTAGATTTCCTTTATTCATGGAGGGAGTTGCCTTCCTAGTCATGACTGTATAGCTGGGATTGATGAATCAATGCCATCTGAATCAGTACATAAACACCCCATTTTCACTGCTTTTCACAACATCTGAGATCTTTCGCACATTGTATCACACTCTTCTTTGGAAACAAAAAATCATGAAATGGAGGCTCAAGGAATCGGATCCGGAGTAGGGCATTCATCACCTTCAGCTTGTTCCCCCATTCTATCAGATCATGGCTTGGCCAACCCAGACCTCAACACCTCTTTTATGCTTGATCCGCATAGCCCTCAACTGCTCAATATTTCAAAAATCTATCTGCCCTCTTTTAAAATAATTTGAGATAGAATCACATATTCCCTACTATGTGGAAACAGGCCCTTCAGCCCAACAAGCCAGAACAACCCTCCAAAGAATAACCCAACCATTCCCTTCCTACATTTAACTTTCACAATTGTTTGGGCGAGAAAATTCTAGTCATTCACTGAGGGAAAAAAAATCTTTACTTTTTCTAAAATGAATGTTCCCTTATGTAATGTCCCCTGGTTTGAGACTTCACTGGTGCTAGAAGATCTAGTCAACATCTACCCTGTCAAGCTCCACAGAATCTTGTTTCCATAAGTTCACCCCTGCTTATCTATTCTTGATAGGTCAACCCTTTTATCCTCAAAGCAGCTAAGTGAATCTTTTTTGAATGGTCTCCGATGTTAGTTTATCCTTTATTAAATATGGGAGCTAACATTGTATACAGTACTCCAAGTGAGGACTCAGCAACAGCCAATGTGGTGAACTAATCCTCAGTCCATGCTAATACATAACCCCGATACCATGAGCTCCTAAATTGTGCAACTAACTTTTATGTAGCACCTCATCATTTACATTTTCAAAATCCAAATACAGAACATCATTGGATTGCCCTTTATCAGCCCTGCTTGTTATCTCAATGAACTGTCGTAAATTTGTCAAATATAGTTTCTCTTTCACAAAACCCAGTCTACCATGTTTAATGATAAGCTTTTCTAAATGTCCTGCAATTTCTTTCTTTAATATTCGACTCTGTAGATTCTTTCAGTACATTTGCTAAGAATGATTCCCCTCTCTTAAATCCATGTGGACTCTGTCCAATCCTGTCACTTCAGTAAGAAACTTGACTGTACTCCAATATAGTTAGTAAATATATCTATTTATTTTTAAAAATTGATTACTTATAAATGCTGGACCCATGCAATATCAATGAATTAATGACTCTGAATTTGGGTTATAATGTTTTTTTCTTGTAAATTCATTTTCGTACTGTGTTATGCAGACAGCACCAAATGATCACTCTTAAATGTGAGTAACTTTGAAAATAATATATTTTTAAAATAACATCCCAAAATGCTGCCTCATTATTGTGCAAGGAGGATCTTGCATTCAATAGTTTGCAGATAAAATTGAACAGATTTTTGCTGCAATTTGGCCAGACTGCAGGTTACACCTAAGTGGCAACTCTGCTCTCAAATTCTTACTTGACAGTGCCCAAGACGATACTGATGGGACTTCACTTTGCCATTCTTATTCACCAGTTTTATTTCCAGGTTTAATTCTATAATCATCTAGAGCTTGTAATTTTAGACAACTTCTCTTTAAGGTACATGTGTAAATATCATACTGAAATGTTGCAATACGAGCTTCATTGCTGCTCCAGTCGGGTCACAAGCTCTGTGAAAAAAAAACAATGTTCAGGTTTATTGCATACACTCTGAAACACATGTTCCTTTCTACAAAAGGTACCAAATCTGAAATTAGTCTCTAATCGGATAGTAACATGCTCTGACCCTTCTACATATGTATTGGCATCAGTCTATGCCAGTAATTTTTCTGAAACCTGTGATTCCTAATGAAGGACTTATGCCCGAAACATCAACTCTCCTGCTTCTTGGATGCTGCCTGACTTGCTTTGTTCATTGGGGAAACTTGCAGGATCTGTAGAAGGAACATGTGTTTCAGAGTGTATGCAATAAACCTGAATTTTGTTTTTTTTTTCACAGAGCTTGTGACCCTACAGGAGCAGCAATGAAGCTCGTATTGTTTTTTTAAATTTCCGAGCTTGCCAAATTATGGTTGGCAAATGCAGGTGACTTTATCAAAGCACATTTCACATGCCCCAGCTAGGAATTTGGTCCCAATTCTGTCAGTCCATCCATTCCTATGGATAACAGGTATTTTAAATGTGAGCACTCCATTTAACTAATTGAATTGAATACTTCAGTGGTTATGTCCTCTTGGATTCTGAATTTCAAATTACTTAATGTGATTTTTTTGTCCCCCCTGAATTTGCCAAGCATTGGGCAGTTCTGGAATATTCCAAACATTTACAATAGATGCATTTACACTATTGAAGGCAACCTGGCAGATTTGAATACCATTCAGGTAGTCAACAACAATACATAAGTAACTTTATGAATTGCTTACTATACACCAACAATGCAAGCCAAGTATTAGTGAAACCACAGATTGTCTCCCATGGATTCCCAAATCTAAACAGTGCATTCCAGATATGATCACTATCACCATCTGTGAGCAGTCTTCCAAAGTGCTCCCAGAACTTAGAAAGCACACACACTGCCCTCCAAAGATAAATCTGCTCTCACAGGCTTCACTCTTATTGCATACAATGACATTTATTGTCCAGTTCTATCATGTGACAAATGATTTTACAAACAATTTATAAAATACTTTAAATCCTGAAGAAATGTGATGTCAGCCCTTTGTAGAAGTGAATGGAAAGTGTGATGTTTGCTTGACCTTTGGCTCTCTGTATCAGACCGAACTGAACCTTTAGCAAGATGTGGGATGTTTCCCACACAGTTTGTTTAAAGAAACAAAGATTATGCTCTGAGATTTAAATGTTCAATCAGGTTTAATAAAAATCCTTCCAAAAATTGAGTTTGACTTCAGCTCCTTCAAAGAGACATGCTCTTGGCCTTCAATTTTGTGACATGTGATCATTCTTTGGTAAAGGTGGCTGTGTGCAACACTGCAGGATGTTGTGCTGAAGTGCCTCATTGGGTGGATGAGCTTTATTACTGGTGTAACTTGGCTAATTTTGAGATGGAATATTATTTTGAGTTAAATCTTGTTTTTAAACTGAGACGTGCTTGTGTAACTCAAGTGTGGAAACTATGCTCATGTTTGCATTGAACCTTTCACTTTTGGAGATTAGTATTTTTCCGATCTGTTTTGTAAATAAAGTTCACTATAGAAAGCACAGTGCTGGAGAACCGCAGGTCCAGCAGCATCTCTGAGGGGTATAAAACATTGGAAGCTCCAAGTCTCATGACTATTTGTCCGTTCAGACGAAGAGTCACTGAAATTGAAATGTAACGTTATTTTTCTCTTCACCGATGCCCTCAGAACTGCTGAGATTCTCCAGCACTTTGTTTCTGGGATTCAGATCTCCAGCACCTGCAGTTTATTGTTTTGTTATTGATCCTATGATTTGACTTGGGGAGCGAGAGGCAGCAACTGTGATCAACTAGAATAAAACTCACCAACCATGAAAAAAAACATAGTTCTTTATACTTTGCAAAACACGACTGTAAATAAGAAATACAATTAAGCTAAGTATAAGAAGGCATACCACCTGCCTTGTCTCAAACTTGCTACTCATCTTTGAGGACTAATCTGTCAGAATTGTGTTTGCTCGCTTCCTTTGAGATCACAGTCCACAAATGTCCCAGTTCCAATTCCTGGGCCGAGCCCAGTTACCACATTGCAGTGGGATGGGCAGCTTTGTGTCAGCCTGAACTTTTGTTAATAACAACATTGCAGGTTGAAGTTGAATGTTTTGACGAATATTGCGTCATCAAACTTGGAGGAAGTCCTTCCGAAAGTATTGATATAACTGGACTGAGCCTGTTTACATGCAGCCCTGTTAGTAGTGCTGTAATATTCTCAGTTAATAATCACACAACACCAGGTTATAGTCCAACAGGTTTAATTGGAAGCACACTAGCTTTCGGAGCACTGCTCCTTCATCAGGTGATTGGGGAGGGCACAATTCTAAGGTACAGAATTTATAGCAAAACTTTAGTGTAATGTAACTGAAATTATCCATTGAAAAATACCTTGATTGTCTATTGAGTCTTTCATCTGTTCGAATACCATGATAGTTTCATTTCTTTTATGTGTAAATCACAAAACCTTTTTTTAAAAGTTGCATTCCTGACAGTGGCCCATCAAGTCACTCATTGTATTAATCACTGCACAGTCTCAACAAAGGAATGAAACTGGATGGACCACATTACATCTACCAATGCACTGGAAAATACAACCACACAATCAGCCCTCTTGACCCTGCAACTTCTGTCTCACTGAGGGCCAGCAACAGCAGCAGAACTGTACTCCAGCCCAATCTGAAATCTCATGGCCTGGTATATCTCCCACTCAACCATTAACATCAAGCCAAGGGAATCAACTCTAGTTCAATGGAGAGTTCCGCAGGGCATGCCAGGAGCAATACCAGGCATACCTAAAAATGTGGTGCCAACCTGGTGAAGCTACCCAACCTGCATGCCAAACAGCACTAGCAACACCAAATAGAACTATGTGATCCAACAACCAATGGATCAGATCTGAGCTCTGCAGTTCTGCCACACCTAGTCAGGAATGGTGATGGGCAATTAAACAACTCACTGCAGGAAACATCACAGATATCCCCACCTTTATTGATGGAGGGGTGTCACACATCCATGCAACAGACAAGACTACAGCAATTTTCAGCCAGCAGTGTCAAGTGGATGAGCCTTCGACATTGGTCCCTGACATTACAGACGTGAATCAACTTGGTTGAAAACTTATTTTAAATCAGATCAAGAAATGGAGAAGTAGTGTAAAGGCTGTCAGCCCTACCAACATTGTGGCAATAATACTGATGGCTGTGCTCCAGAAATTGCTGCCCACCAAGACAATTACTGCACCAGCACTGGCACCTACTGACATTGTGGAACATTTCCCAGGGATGTTCAACACAAAAACGCAGGACAGAGCCAACCCAGCCAATTTCCCTCCATCAGTCGACACTCGCTCAGCAGTGAAGTGATGGAAGGTGTCATCAACAGTGCTGTCAAGCAGCTGCTCAGCAATAACCTTCTGTGACACCCAGTTTGGGTTCTGCCAGGGCCACTCAGTTCCTGATCTTGTTCCAGACTTGATTCACAAACTGACAAACAGCTGAATGCCAGAGGTGAGGTGAGGGTGACAGCCCAGTCCCACTCCAAGACCACTATTTCGACTTCAGTGATATGACCTGACCTCACCACAGTCTCAGCTCATTTAATGAAACTCTCATTCATTCATTTTATTAACTCTAGATTTCATTATCTAAACCCACTCCTGGTCAGCATCCCACAATCACCCTCCCTATAATCTCCAGAATATTGAAAACTCTACCGCCCAATTGCTCACTTGTACCAGAACTTGCTGATCCATCAGAAGGCTCCCATTTATAAGCGACAACAATTTACTTTCACACCCTTGACTGAATTCCTGGTTGTAATCATTCCTATCTTCCTGCACCACACACCCTTTCATATATCAATAACTCATTTTAGTATAGACTCCCAATGATGTGTTTATTTTTGAGTTCAGCTGTGTGACTGTTTCTATAGATTCCAAGGCAACATGGTCTGGAATTCCCACCCTCTAAGATCTGCTTTCTTCCTTTAAGGCATTCCAGAAAAATTGCTTATTTGGCAATGGTTTTGGTCACTGGACATAATATTCTCCAGCTGTGGCCTTATGTCAAAAGTTCTCAATATTTTTGTGAAATTAAAAACATGTTGATTTGTACAGATATCGCTGAGTGAAGAACCTGTAATGTATCTTACCCAACCAAGTTGGGGAGCGCTTTCACCATTCAAACTGCAGCTGTACAAGGAAGTCAAACATCATCCTCTCCACAGGCAACAGGGCTTTGGCAATGATCACTGGTATCTGTGGAAGGAGAAATACACTTGATGTTTCAGGAAGTGCAATATGAATTATAGGGAATGAAAATGGTGCAGAATTTGACTGTCAGAAATGGAAGAAAAATCCACTCACTATTGGAAAAAAGAATTCGTGACTGTCAAAGATATTGTGGAAAAAATAAGGATTTGATAATGGAGCAGCACTCGGTCAGGAGTTGGGCAGCAGTGGACAATCCATTTACAAAAAGGTCTGTGAACGTAGTAGTAAAATATTAAATATGGCAAAAAGACACTCATGTGAGACTGAGGAAGCTAGATAACGAACAAGTGGACATCAAGGAGCCCAGAGGTGAATCAGAGTAGTGTTCACTTTTATGATCCCACAGTCAGAGATGTCTAGCACAAAAACAGACTCTTCAGTCCAACCCATTTATGCAAACCAGATATTGTAACCTAAACTATTCCCATTTGCCAGCACTTGACCGACATCCCTCTGAACCCTTCCTATTCAAATGCCTTTTAAATGTTACAATTTTGGTTGCCCTTTAGGCTCCTTTTGAATTTTCCCCTCTCGCCCTAAATCTAAATCCTCTAGTTCTGGTCTCCACCACCCCAGGGTAAACACCTTGTCTATTTACGCTATCCATGCCCCTCACGATTTTATAAACCTCTTCAACATCACACCTCAGCCTATGACACTCCAGGGAAAATGGCCCCAGGCTATTATGCCTCTCCCTGCAACTCAAATCCTCCAACCCTGGCAACATCCTTAAAAATTAATTCTTAAACTTTCCATGTTTCAGTGCCTCTTTCTGATAAGATGGAGACCAGAATTGCACACAATATTCCAAAAGTGGCCTAACCAATGTCCTGTACAGCTCCTTTCCTCAATGCTCTGACCAACAAAGGGAAGAATCACAAACAATTTCTTCACTATCCTATCAACCTGTGACTCGACTTTCAAGGAACTATGAACATGCATTCCAAGGTCTCTTTGTTCAGCAAGACTCTCAAAGATCTTACAATTCAGTATGAGTCCTGCTCTGATTTGCTTTTCTAAAGTGCAGCACCTCACAGTTATCTAAATTAAACCCTACCTGCCACTCTGCAGCCCATTGGCCCATCTGATCAATATCCCATTGTATTCTGAGACTACCTTTATCACTGTCCACAATACCTCCAATTTTGGTGTCATCTGCAAACTTACAAACCGTACCGGCTCTATTTACATCCAAATCATTTAAATGGATGAAGAAACAAATCCAGAAAAAAAAACATCCATTTCTCTGGGTTTGAATGTGCGCTGTGTAAATCTTGCCCTATGACTCTTTTTACCAGGGAAGGCTGTTCATGCATCCCTCTGAACTTTGCCCCCGACAAAGCTGGCGGCTGCGCACGTGTCCAGTGAATCTTTGCCCCGAATAAAGATGGCGGCGATCACACAATGAGGTTATTTTCCAGTTTACTGCAAAAACGGAACTGTAAGTTTCAAATTTGTATTTTCGATGTGCACCAAATGTTTGTAAAACCTCTCAGCCCATACCAACACCATTTCCGTCCAACATCCTGATGTTTATTTCTTTCCTTACCAACAGTTCTCCATCCACACGTCCCGTACATCCACGCCCACTGTGAGGATGATCACGTGGTATAGTCTAGTCCCGTCCCTCATTTACTCTGATTGGTTGGAGGACCAAATGCCCCGCCAAGTCCTCCAGTTGTGCCCCTGCCTTTCCATTGGTCTTCCGCTGACATCAACCACCATGGGCCCATTGTTGCCTGGAGCATGCGCACTGCTTCGTGGCTTTTCTTGCTGTTAAATCAGTTCCAAGAGTGAGACACAAAGTTAAAAATCACACAACCATCTGATGAAGAAGCTGCAAAGCGAGTGCTTCCAAATAAACCTGGTGTTCTGTGAATTTTAATTTTGTCCATCCTAATCCAACACCAGCACCTGAAAGTCAAGAGTGTGGGAGGAATGCAAAATATAATAACAAAAGAACTAGGAACAGGAGAAGGCCGTCCTGCCCTTTGAGCTTGCTCTGCCATTCATTAAGATCATGGCTGATCATTTTGTGGACACAGAACCATTTACCAACGTTCTCACTATATCCCTTAATTAATTCGTTATTTCTTTAAAAAAAAGTTACCTTAGTTTTAAAAACGTTTATTGAACTAGCATCAACTACTTCCCTGGGCAATGAATTCCATCGAGATCAAGAAGTTCCTTCTCAATTCAGTCCTAAATTTGCTTCCTCTAATCCTATGGTGATGCCCTCTTGTCCTGGCTTCATCTACCAGTGGAAACACTCTCTCTACTTCTATTTTATCCACTCCATTCATTATTTTATATGTTTCCCATTCTTCTGATTTCCAATGAATATAATCCCAATCTACTCAGTCTCTGTTAAGCCAACCCCCACAACTCCGGAATCAACCTAGTTAAACTCCTCTGCACCCCCTCTAGTGCCGGTACATCCTTGAGCAAGTAAGGAGACAGAAACTGCATGCAGTACTCCAGGTGTGGCCTCACCAGCACCCAATACAGCTGGAACATAACTTCTGCTTTTAAACACGGTCCCTTCAGCAAATTCCATTTGCTTTCTGAATTGTTTGTTGTACCTGGTGACCAACCTTCATGCACAAGGATACTCAGGTGCCTCTACATAGCAAATGATGCAACTTTTTAAAATTCAAGTAATAATCTCTTTTTTAATGTTACTCCAACCAAACAGTATGACTTTACATTTATGGACATTCTATTCCAAATGCCAGCCCATTGCCCACTCACTCAATGTCTCTCTGTTCCTCTGCAAAGTTTCACAGTCCTCCACACACTTTGTTCTGCTACTCATCTTAGTCTCATATACAAACTTTGACACCCTACATGTGGTCCCCAACTCCAAATCATCTGTATCAATTCTAAATAATCGCAGTCCCAACACTGATCCCTGAGGCACACTATTAGCCACTGATTGCCAGCCAGAATAGTACTGATTTATCCCCACACTTTGCTTCCTGTTAGTCAGCCAATCTTCTGTCCATGCTAATACTCTACTCCGAAAGCAATGCCACTTTATATTATGCCACAGCCTCTTGCACAGCACCTTGTTGAAGGCCTTTTGGAAATCCAGGTACACTGCATCCACTGGGTCCCCGTTGTCCACCTTGCTCGAAATGGCTTCATAGAATTCCGAAAGATTTGTGAAGCAAGACCTGCCCTCCATGAACCCATGCTGTCTGTCCAATGGGACAATTTCTATTAAGATTCCCTGCTATTTCTTCCTTGATAATAGACCCAAGCATCATTCCCACTACAGAGAATAAGCTAACTTGTGTATAATTCCTCACCTTTTGCCCACCTCCTTTTTAAAAACGTGGCATCACTTTTGCTGCTTTCCAATCTGCTGGGACTGCCACAGAGTCCAGTGAATTTTGGAAAATTACTGCCAGTGTATTTGCCATTTCTCCTGGCATCTCCTTTAGTACCCTGGGATGTATTCCATCAGGGTCAGAAGACTTTTATGTCATTAGCTCAATTAACTCCAACAGTCCAACACTAGCTGTTCCGTAATAATGATGGTTACCAAATCCTCACCTATCTTTGTCTCTTTGCTAATTATTGGCAAGATATTAGTTTCCTCCACTGTGATATCCCATAATTAAATGTTCCTTCTCATTTTCCAAAGGACCAACATTTACTTTAGCCACTCTTTTCTCATTCAATATAAAAGTTTGCTATCTGTCTTTATAGTCTGTGCTAGTTTATTTTTCTCATGTTCTATCTTACATTTCTTTATAGCCCTTCTGTGGCTTTCTGTTGACTTTTAAAGTTTTCCCAGTTCTAGTATCAGGCTGTTTTTGGCCACTTTGCATGCCTTCTCTTTCAATTTGATCATTTTCCTTAGATACCCATCACAGAGTATGCCTTTTCTTCCAGTCCTTCCTTTTCACTGAAATATGTCATTGTTGAGCACTTTGTAAAGTGCCTTTGAAAATCTTCCACTGCTCATCAACTGTCCCACCATAAAATCTTTGTTTCCAGTCTACTTTATCCAGGTTCTCCTTTATTCCATTGTAGTTCCCTGTGTTGAAGCACAGGACCCAGGTATTAGATTTTATCTTCACACTCTCCATATGTATTCTAAATTCAACCATACAGTGATCACTTCTTTCACGAAGATCCCTAACTCTGAGGTCATTCATTATCCCTGTCTTATTGCACAGGGCCAGATGCTGGATAGATTGCTCCCTTGTCAGTTCCATTTCATACTGTTCAAGAAAACTATCATGGATACACTTAATAAACTCAAGGCTACCCTGACTGAGCTGGTTCGACCAAACTACATGTAGATTAAAATCACCCATGATAATAGCCATACATTTTTACAGGCAATAGTTATTTCTTTGTTTATTGCCCATCCCAATTTGATGTAATTATTTAGTAGCCTGCACGCCACACCTGTCAGTGACTTTCTTGTTAGAATTTTAGAATGCATCATTCCTGTTTCACCTAATGTACAGCAATAACAACTACTTGCATTGTATGGAATCTTTTACAATGGCAAATCTCCTAAGGTGCTTCATGGATGATCAAAACGTTGATTAAAGAGAATGATGTTGAAATACATCTTAAAGGAGGATAGAGAAGGTTAGCGAGGGTATTCCACAGACTTCTGCACTTGAGAGCGCCATTCGTGGAGTGATGCAGGTGGGATGGGTTGGAAAGGGAACGTGCAAAGGGGAAATGGAGGAGCACAGGCAGTGCATAAGGTCTTAAGGACAGAGAAGGTTCCAGACTGAGTCTGTCTGTCAGAGAGTATGGCTGTCTCATGGAGTTTGAAGCTCTGCATGTCACGTTAGTCGAGGAGTGTATAACGGTGGCTGAGAGAACTTTTGATGAGGACTAGTCTCCTGAGGTAGTGTGGGCTGAGGTTAGAAACAGAAGAGAAGAGGTCACACTGCTTGGAGTTTTTTTTTTAAATAGGCCTCTGCAGAAATCCAGGGAGGTGGAAGAGAGGATTAGCAAAATTATTCTGGATAGGAGTGAAAGTAACAGGGTGGTCATTATGGGGGACTTTAACTTCCCCAAAATTGACTGGAAATGCTATAACTCTAATACGTTGGATGAATCGGTTTTTTTCCAACGTGTACAGGATGGTTTCCTGACACAGTATGTTGAAGGGCCGACAAGAGGGGAGGTCACATTGGATCTGTTGCTTGGTCATGAACCGGACGAGGTATTTGATTTAGTTGTAGGTGAGCACTTTGGAAAGAGTGATCATAATTCAGTTAAGTTTAGCTTAGCGATGGAAAGGAACAAGTACATGCCACGGTTCAAGAGTTATTGATGGGGCAAGGGCAATTATAGTGCTATTAGGCAAGAATTAGATGCACAGAATGGGGTAGCAAAATGCAGGGGATTCAGACAATGGAAATGTGGAGCTGGTTTAAGGAACAGATATTGCGTGTCCTTGATGGGTATGTCCCTGTCAGGCAGGGAGGAAGTGATAAGGTAAGGGAACCTTGATTTACTGCAGAAACTGCATCTCTTGTTACGAAGAAGAAGGAGGCTTAGGTGTTGATGAGGCAAGATGGTTCAGATGAGGAGATGGAGAATTACAGATCAGCTAAGAAGGATTTAAAGAGAGAGTTAAAAAGAGCAAAGAGAGGACATGACCAGTCTTTAACACATAGAATAAAGGAGAACCCTAAAGCTTTTTATAGGTATGTGAGGAACAAAAAGATGATTATCGTCGGAATAGGGCCAATCACAGACAGAATGGGAAGATGAGTGTTGACCCTGTGGAGATCGGAGAGATGCTAAATGAACATTTCTCATCGGTTTTCACTCAGGAACAGGAGAATATTGGAGAGGAGGAGAATGAGGTATGAGATATTAGACTAGAAATTATCAAGGTTCGTTACGAACAGGTATTATCAATGCTGGAAGGAGTGAAAATAGACAAGTCCCCTGGGCTGGATGGGATTTATCCGAGGATTCTCTGGGAAGCTAGGGAGAAGGTAGCATCGCCTGTGGCTTGGATATTTGAGTTGTCATTGTCTGCAGATTTGGTACCAGAGTACTGGAAGATTGCAACTGTTGTGTCCTTGTTCAAGAAGGGCAGTAGAGATGACCCAGGTAATTATAGACCAGTGAGCCTTACTTCTGTTGTAGGAAAGGTTTAGGAAAGGATTATAAGAGATAAGATTTATAATCATCTGGCAAACAACAATTTGATTTCAGATAGTCAACTTGGTTTTGTCAAGGGCACGTCATGTCTCACAAACCTCATTGAGTTTTTTGAGAAGGTCACCAAGCTTGTAGATGAGAGTAGGACATTTGACGTGGTATACATGGACAAAAGTAAAGCCTTTGACAAGGTTCCACATGGTAGGCTGTTGGAGAAAATGCAGAGGCATAGAAGCAAGCCTCACGACGAGAGCAGATTTGTTCAAGCAAATTCGAAGGCGGATTTGCAGATGGGAAAGCAAGCAAGAAAGCTTTGTTCTTGTCCATGTAAAAGGCTGCAGTTGAAGAACAAAGCAGTTTCTCCCCAGTTTCAAACTGGGGACCTTTCGCGTATGAGGCGAACATGATGAGTCCAGTTACTAGTCATGTGCCACCAGGATCTGTTTTGGGACCACTGCAGGTATAGGTGAATGGATTCGGAAATTTGCAGATGACACTAAAGTCAGTGTAGTAGTGGACAGTGTGGAAGAATGTTACAGGTTGCAAGGGGACTTGGATAAACTGCAGAATTGGGCTGAGAGGTGGCAAATAGAGTTCAATGCAACTAAATGTGAGGTGATGCACTTTGAGAAGAATAACAAGAAGGCTGAATACTGGGTCAATGGAAAAAATCTTGGTAGTGTGGTGTGCAGAGGAATCCTTGAGTCCATGTACATAGATCTCTGAAAGTTGCCACCCAGGTTGATAGTGCTGTTAAGAAGGCAAACGGTGTGTTAGGTTTCATTCGTGGAGGGATTGAGTTCCGAAGTTGAAATACCATACTGCAACTATACAAAACGCTGGTGCAGCCACACTTGGAATATTGTGTTCAATTCTGGTGCCCATATTTCCGGAAACATTGGAAAAGGTGCAGAGGAGGTTTACCAGAACATTGCCTGGTCTGGAGAGAAGGTCTTGTGAGGAAAGGCTGAGAGAGACTTGAAACTCTTCTCATTGGCAAGAATAAGGCGAGAGGGGATTTGATAGAGACATACAAGATGATTAGAGGATTAGAAAGGTAGACAATGGAAGTATTTTTCCTAGGATGATGACGTCAGCGTGGGGGAAATGGGGGTGGAACCCTGCTAATGACTCCACCTCCATTCCCCCCACTCCAGTTATAGGCTCCGCCCCCACTCCCAGCTCCACACCCACACCAGATCCCAGCCCTGCCGAGTTTTCACCATCCCTCCAGACCTTCCCCTCACTGAGGACGAACGATCAGTTCTCAGCAAAGGCCTCACCTTCATCCCCCTCCGTCCACGCATCAATGAATTTAATACACGCCGTGACGTCCAACAATTCTTCTGTTGCCTCCGTCTCCGAGCTTACTTTCACAATCAGGACTCCTGCCCACCTTCTGAGGACCCCTTCGCCCACGTCCAACACACTGCATCCACCTGGACACCCCGCGCTGGCCTATTACTTGCCCTCGACCTCTTCATTTCCAACTGCCGGCGGGACATTAACCGCCTCAACCTGTCTACCCCCCTCCCCCACTCCAACCTCTCACCCTCACAACACGCAGCCCTCCAATCCCTCTGCTCTAATCCCAACCTCACCATCAAACCAGCAGATAAAGGGGGCGCAGTGGTAGTCTGGCACACTAACCTTTACACCGCTGAAGCCAAACGACACCTCTTCCTCCTGCCCCCTCGACCATGACCCCACCCCCCATCACCAAACCATCATCTCCCAGACCATACAGAACCTCATCACCTCAGGAGATCTCCCACCAACAGCTTCCAACCTCACAGTTCAGGAACCCCGCACTGCCCGGTTCTACCTCCTTCCCAAGATCCATAAGCCTGATCACCCTGGCCGACACATTGTCTCAACATGCTCCTGCCCCACTGAACTCATCTCTACCTACCACGACACTGTCCTATCCCCCCAGTCCAGGAACTCCCCACATACGTTCAAGACACCACCCACGCCCTCCACCTCCTCCAAGACATCCGTTACCCGGGCCCCCAACGCCTCATCTTCACCATGGATATTCAATCCCTCTACACCTCCATCTGCCATGACCAGGGCCTCCAAGACCTACACTTTTTCCTCTCCCAACGTCACCAAAAGTACCCTTCCACCGACACTCATTCATTTGGCCGAACTGGTCCTCACCCGTAACAATTTCTCCTTTGAATCCTCCCACTTCCTCCAGACCAAAGGGGTAGCCATGGGCACACGTATGGGCCCCAGCTATGACTGTCTCTTTGTTGGCTACGTAGAACAGTTGATCTTCTGTAATTACACCGGCACCACTCCCCACCTCTTCCTCCACGACATTGATGACTGCATTGGTGCCACCTTGTGCTCCCGCGAGGAGGTTGAGCAATTCATCAACTTCACCAACACATTCCACCCTGACCTTAAATTTACCTGGATCATCTCTGACACCACCCTCCCCTTCGTGGACCTCTCCATCTCCATTAATGATGATCGACTTGACACTGATATTTTTTACAAACCCACCGACTCCCACAGCTACCTGGATTACACCTCTTCCCACCCTACCTCTTGCAAAAATGCCATCCCGTATTCCCAATTCCTCCGCCTCCACCGTATCTGCTCCCAGGAGGATCAGTTCCACCATAGAACACACCAGGTGGCCTCCTTCTTTGGAGACCGCAATTTCCCTTCCCACGTGGTTAAAGATGCCCTCCAATGCATCTCATGCACAACCCGCACCTCCGCGCTCAGACCCCACTCCTCCAAACTTAACAAGGACAGAACGCCCCTGGTGTTCACCTTCCACCCCACTAACCTTCGCATAACCCAAATCATCCACTGACATTTCCGCCACCTCCAAACAGACTCCACCACCAGGGATATATTTCCCTCCCCACCCCTTTCTGACTTCCGCAAAGACCATTCCCTCCATGACTACCTGGTCAGGTCCACGCCTCCCACAACCCACCCTCCCAACCTGGCGCCTTCCCCTGCCACTGCAGGAATTGCAAAACCTGCGCCCACACCTCCTCTCTCACCTCTATCCAAAGCCCTAAAGGAGCCTTCCAATTCCATCAAAGTTTTACCTGCACATCCAGTAATATCATTTATTGTGTCCGTTGCTCCCGATGCGGTCTCCTCTACAGTGGGGACACTGGACACCTCCGAGCAGAGCACTTTAGGGAACATCTCTGGGACACCTACACCAATCAACCCCACTGCCGTGGCCCAACATTTCAACTCTCTCTCCCACTCTGCCAAGGACATGGAGGTCCTGGCCTCCTTCACCGCCGCTCCCTCACCAGCAGACGCATGGAGGAAGAACGCCTCATCTTCCACCTCAGAACAGGGCATCAATGTGGACTTCAACAGTTTCCTCATATCCCCTTCCCCCACCTCATTCCAGTTCCAAACTTCCAGCTCAGCACTGTCCAGTGACTTGTTCTGACTTGTCCTACCTGCCTATCTTCTTTTCCACCTATCCACTCCATCCTCCGACTGCTCCCGACCTATCACCTTCACCCCCTCCCCCACTCACCTATTGTACTCTATGCTATGTTCTCCCCAAACCCACCCTCCTCTAGCTTATCTCTCCACGCTTCAGGCTCTCTGCCTTTATTCATGATGAAGGGTTTGTGCCCGAAACGTCGATTTTACTGCTCCTCGGATGGTTCCTGAACTGCTGTGCTCTTCCAGCACCACTAATCCAGAATCTGTACCTCACCACATCACTTTGCCCCACAATCGTGGTATCTGGCTGTGCACAAAGAGGAGTGGCACAGTCTGTACTGGGATGCACTGGGGCCCTGAAACACATGGTAAAGACTAAAATCACCAGAGCATTGAGAGCCCCACCACATTGTTTACATGTTCTATTGTTTTTACTCTGTTCCTGCCTTCCCTTGTTTTTTCTTAATAAAGTCGTTATTACACACACCTGCACAAGCTGTGAAATGAACTCAGGCCTCTCGATCCAAGAATCGGGATATTTTCACCACATCACAAGGCATCGACTCTAACTTCCCTTGTCCCTTAGCCTGCTGAGTCGCGCCTGTATCAAACTCCACAATTAGGAGGAAGGGGCGGAACAGGAGGACCGTGCAGCGCCCGGTCATCTAAGCAGAGTGAGTGAGGAGCGGGGCCAAAGCATTCTCGGGGAGTGAACGCTTCAGGATTGATCATTCTCACTACAATTTGGAGCATTGAATCATGGGAGAGGCTTAATGTGAGATTTTTAAGAAATAGTTGAGATGTAAATCTGATAACGTACATTAGGGAGATTTAAACAATCCTAAGATAAACACATGGGTGATTTTGCAATAGTGTAGGGGGACGAGCTGAGAATAATTCATAGGTCGGCGTGAATAATTCACAGGTCGGTTTACACAACTCGAGTAAGAAACTTATTTTCAAACTCCCAGAACGATTGGTAATTCACATACCTGGTTGGTATGGTGAAATTGGACCAAACAATCTATTTGCATACTAATCATCTCAATGACTGTAACTCCGCAGAGCAATTGTTAATGATTAACATTTCACCCATGATCCTGTGCAGATATGAATATTCTCTTTCAACTCACCGTAACTTCAGGCGCACGCGCAGTTTTGTTTCCATACAGAGCATGCGCAGTGTCACATTGATCAGGTCACGGAGAAAGACAGACATGGAGCTGATTTCTCCGGCAGCGGCTGCGATCAGCTTCAGAGAGCGGCGCAGAGAGGGTGTGTGGGAGCCTCGCTGGGAGAAAGGAGCGGAGAGATTTCACAAGTCCTGGATTCAGGTTAAAAATAACTTGGAAAAGACCCTCCAGGCCCGTGTAAGGAGGCGCCGTCTCTGATCAGGGAAGTGGCCCAGGGTCACGGCCGCCATTTGTTTGAGGGAAGAGGGAGCGCGGGCCTCAGGGCCGCCATTTTGAGAAGGTCAAGGTGCAGGAGGGCGGGGCTATCGGGGTCTGTAGAACAATCAGAGGAAAGGGAAGACCCATTGTTCTTGATTCATTCCACGAACACAGCTTCACTGGGCGATCCTGCAGGAATATCCTCTCTCAGTCCTGCTGGGATGTTTCACCCAATCAGAACCAGCAGCTCTCCCCCTCTCTCAGCTCCCCTTCTGTCCTTCCTGCAGCATCTGACCCCTGGAACATTGAGCTGCCTGTCCTGTCCCTCCCTCAACTGTATTTCTGTAATACCTGTGATATCCCAGACCCATCTTAGATTACTTCACTAAAGACAGGAATGCACCCGATGGATTTTTCTTAACATCAGCAATTGTTTAATACTCACTTACAGGTTTTTAATTACATCGTTTTTGAAGGATTTACTTCACATTCAATCATTTGCAATGATGGGATTTGAATTTGTGTCCAGAGAACATTTGCTGAGTTTCTGCACAAATTGTCACCCAATAATGCCACTAGGCCATCACTTCGCCTGCTCACAGTTTGTATATCCCAGTGCAACATGAATCAAAACCCTTTCTTCCTGCACAATTGTTTGATCCGGCACTCTGGTGATGTGACTCTCCATGTGGTATCCCTCACTGTGTGGGTCTAATTGCTGCCTCTGTTAGCGTCTCTCACTTTTGAAGCTACTCCAGATCATGAGCCAACAGAGTTCTCCACTCCAGAGAGATGAGGCAGCACAGGTCAGGAATGGAGACTGGGATTTTCCAGATCTCTGTGGGCTCAGTGCCATTCTATATGTGTAACCTTCAAAGCATTAGTCTAATTTCCCATTCTGCCTATTTCTGTGTCCTCTACAGGTTCTCATGGAATTCCTGACTCAATAGACTTGCCAACTGCTGGTTGGGACGATGGTTTGTCAGCCAGAAAGACAACGTTAGGGATTTCGGGAGTCTTCAATAAATCCTGCTGCCAGGTAAGATCATTCCAGTGCACAGAGCAGAAAGTAATAAAGGGGATCCAAACATCACCCAACAAGACATGACATAGAGAAAATGCTGGAGGGGGAGCACAGTACAGACACCCGAGGCTCAATCACCACGCCTGCTGCACGTTTTATTGTAATGAGACAGCATCGGGAGTTCCCAGTTATCAGTCCAGGCCTGTGCTTTCTTAGGGAGCATCAGAACAACTGAGGGGAAAGCAGGCCTCCTACGAGAGGGTGGTAATGCTGCCTGGGACCTTTCTGTTCCCTATTCCCTCTCCAACACTGTATCTATGGCTTGTATTGAGGACCAGTGCCTTCAATCATTCTAACTCCTATAACAGTTCCTATCTCTGTCATCTCCTCCCCTCTCACCAATTATTTCACATATTTGAAACCTCCAGTCCAGATGACCATCCGTATCGCTGTAACTTGCTTCAGTCTCTACAACATGCCTTGTCTCGATAGTCTCCTCCTCCAATAACTGGAGACATGGGGTCTGTTTCTGTGCGGCATGACCATTCGGCCGAGGTTCCCTAAATGGAATTATTTGTGTTTGCCTGTGTTTGGCTCATATCCCTTCAAATCTTCTCCTCTCCATGTACCTGCCTGAATGTCTTTTCCATGTTGTAATTGTACTTGTTTTTACCATTTCCTCTGGCAGTGCATTCCGTCTCTGTACCATCCTCTGTGGATAATGTTGCCCCTCAGCTCCCTCTTTAAATCCTTGCTCTCTTACCTCACGTTTATGCCTCTAGCTTTGGACTCACCTACCCTTGGCAATTCACCTTACTTAGACCCTACATGGTTTCATAAACCTTTATAAGGTCACCCCGTGGCCTCCTCTGCCCAGGAGAAATATTGACGACAGTGTTACCAATATCTCCAACTCATATACTCAATGCTCTGACCAATGAAGACAAGTGTGCCAATTACCGCTTTCAACACCCTGTTACCCTGTGATGCCAGTCCAAGGAACAATGTAACTGCACCCCTTGGTCTCTCTCTTTTCTACAACACTGTCCAGGGCCCAACCATTACCCGTGTTCGTCCTCCCTGCCTTGTCTGAACTAAATCCACAATTTGAATTAAACTCCATCTTTCATTCCTTGGCCCACTGGCCCAGTTGATTAACATCCCCTTCGATAACTATATTCCCTGCCTACTCTTCCACTAATCTTGGTATCCATAAACATACTAACAGGGACTCCTATATTTTCACTCAGATTGTTTATGTAAGTGGCGCACAACAGTGGTCCCAGCACCAATCCTTACAGCACACTACTGGTCAGAGGCCTCCAGTCTGAACAACAACCCTCTCCCACCACCCTCTGTCTCCCACTGTCATCCCATTATGTATCCAGTTGGCTAGCTCTCCCTGATCCCTTGTGATCTACCCTTACTAACCAATGTATCATGCTACACCCTGAACAAGAGTTTGCGGAAACCAGAAACAACGTCTGTTGCTCTGCCTTCGTCTATCTTTTTGGTCACATCTTGAGCAAACTCCAGTCAAGTTTGTGGGACATGTTTTCCCATGCACAAAGCCATGCTGGCTGTCCGTAATCAGGCCTTATCTTTCCAAATGCATGTAAGGCCTACCTCTCAGAATGACCTCCAACAACTGACCCACGCTGATGTCTCGCTCATCAGTCAGTCGTTCCCTGGCTTTCTCTTGCAGTTTTTCTTAATTAATGACACAACATTATAATCATAGTCAGAGAGTCATACTGCACTGTTCAGTTAACGCTAACCATACTCGAAAACTGATCTCGTCCCACCTGCCTGTTCCTGGATCATATCCCTTCAAACGTTTCCTATTCCTGTACTAATCCAAATGTCTTTTGAACATTGTAATTGTCCCCATGTTCACCCCTTCCTTGGGAGGTTCATTTCACACACAACCCACCCTCTGTGTTACAATGTGCCTCATGTTTTTTTTTTAAAGATGTCTCTCCACTAAACATAAAAATGTAGTGCCTTGTCCTGAAACTCCCCTGTCCATGGGAAAAGACAACTCCCATTAACTCTATCTATCCCCCTCATGATTTTATAAACTTCTATGAGGTCATCTGTCAACATTCAGGTTTCAGTGAAAAATACCAACCTATTCAGACTTTCTTTATACTGACGCCTTTCGTACCCAGCCACATCCCAGTAAATCTCCTCCCAACCCTTTCCAGCTGAATAACATCCTTCGTATAACTGGGCGACCAGAACTGGACACAGTATTCCAGAAGAGGACTCACCAATGGCCTGTATAATCTCAATATGACTTCCCAACTCCTATATCCAAAGGACTGAGCAATGAAAGCAAGTGAGGCAAGCACATTTTTTTAAACAATCCTGTCTCTCCATGTTGCAACCTTCAAAGAATTATATAGCTGAACCCTGAGGTCCCTCTGTTCTACAACACTCCTGAAGGTCCTACCATTAATTGTATAAGCCCTGCCCGTGTTTGTTTACCAAATGCATTATGTCGCATTTATTCAGATTGAACTCCATCTACAGTTTTTCAGCCGTTCACACATTTCATCAGGATCCCTTTGTAATCTCAGAAAACCTTCTTCACTGTCCACAATGCCACCCTCCAGTCTAACAGCCTATCACACATAGCACTCTATGGTACAAATATCTCTGCTAGGGGCCCTACAATTTCTTCACCAGCTTCCCACAATGTCCTGAGATCCATTTGATCAGGTCCTGGGGATTTATCTACCTTTGTGTTTTAAAACCTCCAGTACCTCCTTTTCTATAATGTGGACTCATTTCAAGACATTGAGTCATAGAGATGTACAGCACAGAATCAGGCCCTTCGGACCAACTCCTGTATGATGTTTCTAGTCACATTTGCCACAGTTTTGCCAATATCCCTCTGAACCCTTGCGATTCAGACACCCATCCTCATGCCTTTTAAATGTATTTCTATCAGCCTCCACTATTTGCTCTGGCAGCTTATTCCATCCACTCTGCGGGAGCCAGTTGTCCTTTAGATCCCTTTGAAAAGTTTCCCTCGCCTGGGGAAATGACCTTGTCTATTGACCCTGTCGATGACCATCATTATTTTAAATACGTTTTATCGTTTAACTCCTCAGCCTCCCATGTTCAAGTAAAAACAGCCCCAACCTATTCAGGCTTTTCCCTGAAGCACAAACCCTCCAACCCTGGCAATGTCTTTGGTCATTTCTTCTGAACCCTTCCGATGACATTTAGACCAGAATTGCACACAGTATTCCAATAGTGGTCAGGCCAAACACTGTTTAGTTCCCTGAGCCCCCCCAGTCTTTATCCACAGTAAGTTCCAAAGTGAAATATTTGTTTTGGATCTTGTAGTTTCACACATTGTTGCCTTCATTGTTCATTAAGGAGACCGGGTTTGTCCCGAGCTCTTCTTTTGCTCTTAATACACTTGTAGAGTCTCTTTGGATTCTCCTTAACTTTCTCTGCCAAAGCTATCTCGTGTCCCCTTTTTACATTCCTGATTTCCATCCTAAGTGTATTTCTACAGCCCTGATGCTCCTGAAGGGATTCCCTTGAGCCAGCCAGTTATATCTGACATGTGACCCCCTTTTTCTTGACCACAGCCTCGAAACTCAGCCAGTGTTTCCTAATTCAGTCAGCATTGTGCTGCACACTAACAGGAACACGCTGGCGCTGAACGCTCCTTTTATCTCGGTTTTAAAATATTCCTACTTGCCAGACTTCACTTTATCTGCAAATAGCCTCCCCAGATCTACTTTAAAAATTCCTGTCTAATACTATCTTGCTCCATTGAATAACTTTAACTTGTGGACCAGGCCTGTCCTTTTCCATCGCTATTTTCAAATGAATACAATTCTGGTAACTTTCCAAAGTGCTCCCCCACTAACACCTCAGTCCTGTTCCCTACCTTCTTTCCCAAGGGGAGGTCAGGTTGAGCCCCATTCTCCAGTTGGGCCACTTACATAATGACTGGGAGTTTTCGGAACACACTTAACAAATTCCTTCTAACCAAATGCTTAACTTAGTAGCAATCCCAGTCCAGGATTGGGACGGTTAAGATCCCCTATCATTACAACCCTATTATTCTAAGAGTTATCTGAAATCTCCTGACATATTTGCTCCTTCATCTCCCATTGCCTATCACTATAGTCCGACCGTAGAAAACTAATGACCAATTTTTATTTCTCAGTTCCACGAATATCGTTTAACTGGGCGATCCTACATGAATCCTCCCTCGAGGTACTGCTGGGATGTTTCCCCCAATCAAACCCACCAGCTCTTCTCCTGTTCTCCCTCCTGTTCTATCCTTCCTGTAGTATCTGTCTCCGGAACATTGAGCTGCTGCTCCTGTTGCTCCCTCAGCTGTGTTTCTGTAATATCTATGGTATCCCAATCCCATGTTCCCATCCATACTCTGGGTTCATCTGCCTTATCTGTCTGGCCCTTTGCATTGAAATAACTGTAGTTTAATCCACCAGTTTTCCCTAATTGTCTGCTATGTTCTTGCCTGCCTTGTCGACTTATATTGCTCTCTTGAACATTTGTACCAGCTTTAACTTTCTTTCTGGCCTTACGACTCTTTGGGGTTTAAATCCTCTCGAGCAGCTCCAGCAATGTTCCCCACCAGGATGTGGGTCCCCCTCCTGCTCCCAGTTCAGGTGTATTCCCCACCCTGTCTACCTGTGCTGACACCTTCAGACATCCAGGGACTTGCCCACCAAGGTCCCTGTATTCCTCAGTACTCCAGGAGGACCGACCATTCATGATGTATATCATTCACAGATTAGACTTCCCACAGTGCATTACCTCACAGTGGTCAGAAGTAAACTCCATCTGCCATTACTCTTCTCAGTTTATCATCTGATCGATATCAGACTGCAGCCTGAGTCCATCTCCCTCACTGTGGACAACACCCTCACCTTTCATGTTATCTGCAAACCTACTAATGTTACCTTCTGCTTTCACATCCGAGTGATTAATGCCCATAAGGAACAGCAATGGCTCCTGCACAGATCCCTGTGGTACACCCGCTGGATAAAGGCTTTCAATCACAAAACCAACCCTCCACCAATTGAGGAGCCAATTTACCAACTTACCTTGGATCCCATGGGATCTTCCCTTTTGGACCAGCCTTCCGTGTGGGACCTTGTCAAAATGTAATGAACTCCATATAAACCACATCATCTGCACTGCCCTCATCAATATCAGAGGACAGTCGTCAAGCAAATCCATACAGACAATCCCTAATGAAATTGTGGGGGTATCCGTTTTTGGCGAATACATTGTATAGGTGTTCTTCTTCCTCTTTTTTGCAGTTCTGGTGTACTGCAGCGTGTTGTGGTCCTTTTGAACAGTGTCTTGATGCAACTTCTATTGTGTGTGTTGGGGTGGTTGCTTTCCTAGTTTAGGACTTGATCTGTGTGTGTGGCTTTCCTGTAAACCTTTGTGGTGAATTCTCCGTTCGGTGTTCTCTGTATCATCACGTCTAGGAATGGGAGTTGGTTGTCCTTTTCTTCTTCTCTAGTGAATCGGATTCCTGTGAGTGTGGCGTTGATGATCCAGTGTGTGTTCTCTATTTCTGTGTTTTTAATGATTACAAAGGTGTCATCCACATATCTGACCCAGAGTTTGGGGTGAATTTGTGGTAAGACTGTTTGTTCTAACCTTTGCATTACCGCTTCTGCTATGAGTCCAGAGATGGGTGAGCCCATGGGGGTGCCGTTGATTTGTTCATATATTTTGTTGTTGAATGTAAAGTGTGTTGTGAGGCACAGGTCCAGTCATTTGAGTATGCCGTCTTTGTTGATAGGTTCACCGTCCTGTTGTCTGTTCTGTATGTCCAGCAAGTTGGCTATTGTTTCTCTGGCTAGGGTTTGGTCGATAGAGGTGAACAGTGCCGTTACATCGAATGAGACCATAGTTTCTTCCTTGTCATGTGTATATTTCTGATGATGTCCAAGAATTCCTGTGTTGATTGTACAGAGTGTCTGGATCTGCTGATCAGGTGTTTCAGTTTCTGCTGTAGTTCTTTAGCCAGTTTGTGTGATGGTGTCCCTGGGAGTGATACTATGGGTCTGAGTGGGATGTCTGGTTTGTGCACTTTAGGTAGTCCATAGAATCTGGGGGTGTTGTTGCTTTCAGGTTTCATTCTCTGTAGGTCAAACCTGGTTATCTGTCCGTTTTTTTTTGTAGGTTTCTCAGTGTGTTGTTTATCCTATTGGTGAGCTGTGGGGTGGGGTCAAACTCCACGCAATTTCATCCACAGATGCCTCAGGGAAAGACAACGGAATGAAGACATGCCACGACCCAAAGGACTAGCCACACTACCATACATCAAGAACATTTCGGAACTGACAGCCAGACTACTGCGATCACTAGGACTCATAACAGCACACAAACCAACAGCCACTCTCAGACAACAACTCATCAGGATGAAGGACCGATACCCAGCATGAGCAAAACCAATGTAGTGTACAAAATCCCATGCAAGGACTGCACAAAACACTACATCGGACAAACAGGAAGACAGCTAACAATCCGCATCCATGAACACCAACGAGCCACGAAACGATACGACCAGCTATCCTTAGTAGCCACACACGCAGATGACAAGCAACGTGATTTCGACTGGGACAACACTACTATTATCGGACAAGCCAAATAGAGGACAGCCAGGGAATTCCTCGAGGCATGGCACTCAACCACAGATTCAATCAATAAGCTCATCGACCTGGACCCAATATACCGGCCACTGCAGCGGACAGCTGGAACTGACAACCAGAAGTGGCAGATACAAATCACTATAAATGCTGGAGGAAACGTCACAGAAGCGCTTCACAGGAGGCTCCCTGAGAATGTCACCTAGACAGACGAAACGTCTGCAACACAAATTCCCAACTCGGCGAACAGAACCACAACAACGAGCACCCGTGCTACAAATCTTCTCACAAACTTTGAAGCCCTTTGGACTCTACAAAGCTCCGTCATGAACAAGCCACTATCTCTCTATTTCCCTTGCCTTCTTCAATGTCTGCAACTCTCGCTGTATCTTCCAGTAACGTTCTTTAGTTACTGTAGGTCAGCCTAGCTCCCCAGATAACCTGTTCCATCCCCTACAGCTCCCTCAATCACTGTAACACCCTCTGCTCTGTCTAATCCTCCTCTTTCCCACTGTCTTCCAGGTACAACGGCGATCCTGTAAGAGAGCAGTGCGGAATGGGATGCTATAAATCTCAGCTGAGGCTTGAGGCCTACCATTCCCTGGGAGTCACAAGGGGAGAGAACCTGAGCGAGTGCAGCACAAACCGGGAGAATATAAATCAGCAGCGAGGGTCAAGGCCGACTGGGACTTGGATTTGGATAAAAAGCAGAGCAGGAGGCTCGAAATCAGCACCGAGTCACAGAGGGAGGGACCATGTGAGGGAGCAACTTGGAGCAGGAGCTTGAGGCTGACTCACACCTGGGAGAATATAAATCCGCACTGAGGATCGAGGCCTAGTTGTACCTGGGAGTCACAGAGACGGTGACCCTGTGAGGGAGCAGACTGGAGTGAGAGCTGGACGATTACACGTCCGAGGAGACAGATCACTGTGTGTGCGCGTGTCCCTCCATTGTTCTGTGTTTGTGTGTGTGTATGCATGTGTGTCCCCTTCCCTCACTCTGTGTGTGTGTGTGTAACTCTCCTCACTGTGTGTGCGTGTCCCTCCCTCACTGTGTGTGTGTGTTTGTGCGTATGTCTGCGTGTCTCCCTCCCTCACTTTGTGTGTGTGTGTGTCCCCTCACTCTTGCTGTGTGTGAGGGTGTCCTCCCCTCACTCTGAATGTGTGTGTATGCGTATCTCTCATTCAGTATGTGTCTGTGTGTCCCTCCCTTGCTGTGTGAGTGTGTGTGTGCGTGTGTGCGCGTGTCACTCTCTCACTGTGTGCTTGTCGCTTTTGATGTGTGTGTCCCTCATGCAGTGTGTATGTGCGCGTGTGTCCCTCCCTCGAGTGTGTGTGTGTGTGTCTGTGTGTCTGTGTGTCCCTCCCTCGCTGTGAGTGTCTGTGTGTCCCTCCCTCGCTGTGAGTGTGTGTGTCCCTCCCTCGCTGTGAGTGTGTGTGTCCCTCCCTCGCTGTGTGTGTGTCTGTGTGTGTCCCTCCCTGGCTGTGTGTGTGTGTGTCTCCCTCTCGCTGTATATGTCTGTGTTTGTGTGCTTCTTCATGCGCATGTCGCTCCCCTACTGTATCTGTGTGTCCCTCCCTAGCTGTCTGTGTGTGTGTGTGTGTGTCCCTCCCTAGCTGTGTGTGTGCATGTTCCTCTCTTGCTGTGTGTGTCTGTGTTTGTGTGCTTTCTCATACACATGTTGCTCCCTCACTGTCGGTGTGTGTGTGTGTGTGTGGTCCCACCCTCACTTTTTGTATGTGTGCGTGTCTCTCCTTCGCTTTGTGTGTGTGTGAGTTTTCCCCCTTGCTCTGTGTGTGTGTCCTTGTTGCTGTGCTTGTGTGTTCGTATCCCTCCCTCGCTGTGTGTGCGCGTGTCCCCCTCGCTGTGTGTGCGCGTGTCCCCCTCGCTGTGTGTGCGCGTGTCCCCCTCGCTGTGTGTGCGCGTGTCCCCCTCGCTGTGTGTGCGCGTGTCCCCCTCGCTGTGTGTGCGCGTGTCCCCCTCGCTGTGTGTGCGCGTGTCCCCCTCGCTGTGTGTGCGCGTGTCCCCCTCGCTGTGTGTGCGCGTGTCCGCCTCGCTGTGTGTGCGCGTGTCCCCCTCGCTGTGTGTGCGCGTGTCCCCCTCGCTGTGTGTGCGCGTGTCCCCCTCGCTGTGTGTGCGCATGTTCCTCCCTCGCTGTCTGTGCGCGTGTCCCCCTCACTGTGTGTGCGCGTGTCCCCCTCTCGCTGTGTGTGCGCGTGTCCCTCCCTCGCTCTGCGTGTGCATGTTCCTCCCTCTGCATGTTTCAGCAAGTCCCTCCCTTGTTGCGTGTGTCCCTTGCTCAGTGTGTGTGTGTATGTCACACACTCACGGTATGTGTTTGTGTGTGTCCCTCACTTGCTGGTTGCGTGTGTGTCACTCCCTCGCGTTGTGTGTATGTGTCTCTCTCTCGCTCTGTGTGTGCGTCTCCCTTCCTTGCTGTGAGTATGCATGTCCCCCCTCGCTGTGTGTATGTGCGCGTGTCCTTCCTTTTGCTATGTATGTGTGTGTCATGTGTATGTGCATGTCCCTCCCTCGCTGTGTGCGCATGTCCCTCTCTCACTGTGTGTGCACGTGTCACTCCCTTGCTGTGTGTGTGTGTCCCTCCCTTGCTCTTTGTGTATATCCCCCTCACTGTGTGTGTGCATCTCCCCTCGGTGTGTGAGTGCATGTCCCCCCTCACTGTGTGTGCGTGTGTCCCTCCTTCGCTGTGCCTGTGCATGTCCTATCTCGCTGTGTGTGCGTGTGTCCCTCTTAATTTCTGTGCACATGCCCTTCCCCTTGCTGTGTGTCTGCTTGTCCCTCCTTCCCTGTGTGTGCGTATCCCTCCCTTGCTGTGTATGTGTGTTTCCCTCCCTCGCTGCGTGTGTGTCCCTCCCTCGCTGTGTGTGTGTACGCATCCCTCCCTCGCTCTGGGCCTGTGTTTACGTGCATGTCCCTCCCTCTGTGTGTGTGTGTGTGTGTAAATGTGTTTCTCTCCCACGCTGTGAGTGTGCGGGTCCTCCTCTGTGTGTGTGTGTGTGCGCGCGCGTATCCCCGTTCGCTGTATCTGTGTGTGTGTGTGTGTGTGTGTGTGTGTCCCTCTCTCGCTGTGTATGTGTGAGTTTCCCCTACTTGCTCTGTGTGTGTGTATGGGTGTGTGTCCCTCTTGCTGTGCGTGTGTGTGCGTGGCCCTCCCTTGCTGCGTGTGCATGTGTCTCCACCTCGTGTGTGCGCGAATCCCTCTCTTGCTGTGTGTGTGTGTGTGTGTTTGTGTGTGACCCTCCCTCGCTGTGTGTCCATGTCCCTCCCTGGCTGTGTGTGCGCCTGTCCCTCTCTCGCTGTGTGTGTGTGTCTCTCTCTCTCTCTCGCTGTGTGTGTTTCTGTGTGTGTGCTTGTGCATGCGCGTGTCCCTCTTGTTGTGAGTATGTGTGTCCCTCTTGCAGTGTATGTGCGTGTCCCACTCTTGCTTTTTGTGTGTGTGTCCCTCCAGCTATGTGTGCACGTGTCACTCCCTCGCTCTTTGTGTGTGTATGTCCCTCCATTGCACTTTGTGTATATCCCCCTCACTGTGTGTGCACTTCTCCACTCGCTGTGTGAGTGCATGGTCTCCCCTCACTGTGTGTGCGTGTCCCTCCCTCGCTGTGTCTGTGCATGTCCCCTCTCGCTGTGTGTGCGTGCCCCCTCTCAATTCCTGTACACATGCCCTGCCCCTCGCCGTGTGTGTGCCTTGTCCCTCCCTCGTTGTGTGTGTTTGTATGTGTGTGTGTCTGTGTGCTTGTGTGTGTGCGCGCGCGTGTCCCCCCCTCGCTATGTGAGCGCGTATGCCTCCCTCGCTGTGCGTGTCCCTTCCTCGCTTTGCGTGTGTGTTTCCATCCCTTGTGTGCGTGTGTGCATCTCCATCCCTTGCTCTGTGTTTGTGTATGTGTGCGTGTCCCTCCCTCGCTTTGCGCGTGTGTGTCCATCCCTTGTGTTTGTGTGTGCACGTCCCTCCCTTGCGCTGTGTTTCTGTGTGTGTATGTGTGTGCGTGAACCCCTCTCGCTTTGTGTGTCCGACCCTTGTGTGTGTGAGTGCGTGTCCCCCCTTGCTGTGTGCGCGTGTCCCTCCCTTGCCATGTCTGTGCATGTCCCCTCTCGCTGTGTGTGTGTGTCCCCTCTCAATTTCTGTGCACATGCCCACCCCCTTGTAATGTGTGTGTCCCTTCCTTCGCTATATATGTGTGTGTTTGTGTGTGTGTATCCCTCCCTCGCTGTGTGTCTGCTGGTAACCCCCTCACTGTGTATGTTTGTATGTCGCTCCCTCGCTGTGTGTTTGTGTCCCTCCCTCGCTGTGTGTGCACACGTCTGTCCCTTGCTCTATGTTTCTGTGTTTGTGTGTGTGTATCTGTGCGTGTCCCTCCCTCGCTTTGCGTGTGTGTGTCTGTCCCTTGTGTGCATGTCCCTCCCTTGCTCTGTGTTTGTGTGTGTATGTATCTGTGCGTGTCACTTTCTCGCTTTGCGTGTATGTGTCCATCCCTTGTGTGTGTGTGTGTGTGTGTGTGTGTGTGTGTGTGTGTGTGTGTGTGACCAGCTTGCTGTGTGCGCGTGTCCCACCTTTGCCGTGTCTGTGTGTGTCCCCTCTCGCTGTGTATGCCCTCTCTCGCTGTGTGTGCGTGCCCCCTCTCAATTTCTGTGTACATGCCCTCCCCCTCGACATGTGTGTGCTTGTCACCCCTTTGCGGTGTGTGCGTGTCCTTCCCTCACTATGTGTCTGAGTGTATTCCCCTCATTATAAGTGTGTGTGTTTGTCCCTTCCTCACTGTGTGTGCGCGTCTCTCCCTTGCTCTGTGTTTGTGTGTGTGTGTCTGTGTGTGTCCCTCCTTCGCTTTGCATGTGTGTCTCTGTCCCTCGCAGTGTGTGCCCCTCCCTCGCTGTCTGTCTGCATGTATCCCCCTCACTGTGTGTGTGTTTGCGTGTCCCTCCTTTGCTTTGCGTGTGTGTCCCAGTCCCTCGCTGTGTGCGTGTCCCTCCATCGCTTTGTGTGTGCATGTGTCTCCACCTCGCCGTGTGTGTGTGTGTGTGTGTGTTTGCGTGTGACCCTCCCTCACTGTGTGTGCATATCCCGCCCTGGCTGTGTGTGCGCGTATCCCTCCCTTGCTGTGTGTGTGTGTGTGTGTCCATCTTGCTGTGCGCATGCGTGCATGGCCCTCCCTTGCTATGTGTGCATGTGTCTCCCCATTGCTGTGTTTGTGAGTGTCCCTCTCTTGCTCTTTGTGTGTGTCCCTCTTGCTGTGAGTATGTGTGTCCCTCTTGCAGTGTGTGCGCGTGTCACTCCCTCGCTCTTTGTGTGTGTGTGTGTGCGCGTCCCTTGTCTCTGTGTGTGTGTATGTGTGTCCCTCCATTGCACTTTGTGTATATCCCCCTCACTGTGTGTGCGCTTCTCCCCACGCTGTGTGTGTTTGTATGTGTCCCCCTCCCTTGCTCTTTGTGTGTATCCCCCTCGCTGTGTGAGTGCATGTCCCCCCTTGCTGTGTGCGTGTGTCCCTCCCTCACTGTGCGTGTGCGTGTCCCTCTCTTGCTCCGTGTGTGTGTGTGTGTGTGTGTGTGTGTGTGTGTGTGTGTGTGTGTGATGAGTGTATCTCTGCGTGTCCCTTCTTCGCTGTGTGTGTGCGTGTGTGTGTGTATGTCCCTCCCTTGCTCTGTGTTTGTGTATGCGTGCGTGTCCCTCCTTCGCTTTGCATGTGTGTATCCCTGTCCCTCGCTGTGTGTGTCCCTCCCTCACCGTGTGTCTGCATGTAATCCCGTCACTGTGTGTATGTGCGTGTCCCTCTATCGCTGTGTATGTGTGTGTATTTGTGCATGTCCCTGCCTCGCTTTGCGTGTGTGTGTGTCCCCTCTCAATTTGTGTGCACATGCCCTCCCCCTCACGGTGTGTGTGTGCTTGTCCCTCCTTCGCTGTGTGTCCCTCCCTCGCTATGTGTGCGCATGTCGCTCCCTTGCTGTGTGTGTGTATGTCCCTCCCACGCTGTGTGTGTCCATGCTGCCTCCCTCGCTGTGTGTCTCAGCGTGTCCCTCCCTCGCTCTGTGTGTGTCCCTCCCTCACTGTGTGTGTATATCCCTCGCTCTCTGTGTATGTGCGCGTGCATATCCTTCCCTCACTGTGTCTGTGTGTGTGTCCCTTCGCTGCGTGTACCTCCCTCTCTGTGTGTGTGTCCCTTCCCCCGCGCTGTGTGTGTGTGTGTGTGTGTGTGTGTGCGTGCGCGCGCGCGCGTGCGTGCATGTGTACTTGGCCCTCCCTCGTTGTGTGAGCATGTCTCCCCCCTAGCTTTGTGTGCGCATGTCCCTCTCTTGCTCTCTGTGTGTGTCCCTCCCTCGCTGTGTATGCATGTTCCCCCTGACTGTGTGTGTGTCTCCCTCTCTCGCTGTGTGTGTCTGTGTTTGTTTGCTTCCTCATGCGCGTGTCCCTCCCCTGCTGTGTGTGTGCGCGCGTGTGTTTGTCCCTCCCTCCCTCGCTGTGTGTGTCTGTGATTGTGTGCTTCCTAATGCACATTTTGCTCTCTCGCTGTCGGTGTGTGTGTGTGTGTGTGTGTGTGTCCCTCCCTTGCTGTGTGTGTGCGCGTGTTCTTCCCTCACTGTGTATGTGTGAGTTACCCCCTTGCTCTGTGTGTGTGTGTCTTTTGCTGTGCATGTGTGTGTGTGGCCCTCCCTCGCTATGTGTGCATGTGTATCCTCCTCGATGTATGTGCGTGTGTCCCTCTCTTGCTCTGTGTGTGTGTGTGTGTGTGTGTGTGTGTTTGTCCATGTCCCTCACTGGCTGTGTGTGTGCGTGCCCCTCTCTTGCTGTGTGTCTGTAATTTTATGCTTGCGCATATGCGTGTTCTTCCCTCGCTGTGTGTACGTGTCCCCCTCTTGCTGTGAGTATGTGTGTCCCTCTTGCAGTGTATGTGAGTGTCCTTCCCTCGCGCTGTGTATGTGTGTGTGTCCCTCCCTTACTGCGAGTCACTCCCACTGTGTGTGTGTGTGTGCGCGCGCGCGCGTGTGCCTCCCTTGCTGTGTGTGTGTGTTTGCCTCTAGCTGTGTGTGCGCGTGTCACTCCCTTGCTCTGTGAGTGTGTGTCCGTCCCTTGTGTGTGTGTGTGTGTGTGTGTGTGTGTGTGTGTGTGTGTGTGTGTCCCTCCCTTGCTCTTTGTGCATATGCCCATCATTGTGTATCTGCATTGTGTTTGTCCCTTCCTCCTGTGTGTGCGCGTCTCTCCCTTGCTCTATGTGTGTGTGTGTGTATATGTGTGCCTGTCCCTCCTTCGCTTTGCATGTGTGTGTCCCCGTCCCTTGCTGTATGTGTGTGTGTGTGTGTCCCTCCCTCGCTGTGTGACTGCGTGTATCCCCCTCACTGTGTGTATGTTCGCGTCCCTCCCTCGCTGTGTGTGTGTCCCCATCCCTCAGTGTGTGTGTGTGTCCCTCCCTCGCTGTGTGTGTGTCCCTCCCTCGCTGTGTGTGTGTGTCCCCGTCCCTCACAGTGTGTGTGTGTGTGTGTGTCCCTCTCTTGCTGAGTGTCTGCCTGTATTCCCCTCACTGTGTGTTTGCATGTCCCTCCTTCGCTTTGCGTGTGTATCCCTCCCTCGCTGTGTGTCGCATGTATCCCCCTCACTGTGTGTATTTGTGCGTGTCCCCCCCTCGCTTTGCGTGTGTGTGCCCCCTCTCAATTTGTGTGTACATTCCCTCCCCCTCGCGGTGTGTGTATGCGTTTCCCTCCCTCGCTGTGTGTGAGCATGTCCCTCCCTCTCTCTGTATTTGCGTGTCCCTCCCTCTCTGTGTTTGCGTGTCCCTCCTACACTTTGTGTGTGCATGTCCTTCCCTCACTGCGTCTGTGCGTGTCCCTTCCTCGCTGTGTGTGTCCCTTCACTGCGTGTCTGTGCGTGTCCCTCCCTCGCTGTGTGTGTTTGTGTGTGTGTGTGTTTGTGTGTCCCTCCCTCGCTCTGTGTGTGTGTCTCCCTCGCTGTGTGTATCCCTCACTCGATGTGTGTGTGCCCCTCACTCGATGTATGCGTGCCTTTTCCTCGTTGTGTGTGCGTGTCTCTCCCTCACTGTGTTTGTGCACGTCTCTTCCTCGTGTGTGCGTATCCCTTTCTTGCTTGCTGTGTGCGTGTGTCTCTTCCTCGTTGTGTGTGCGTATCCCTTTCTTGCTGTGTGTGTGCATGTCTCTCCCTTGCTGTGTCTGTGTTCCCCTTCGCTGTGTGTCTGTGCGTGTCCCTCACTCACTGTGTGTGTGTCTGTGTGTGCGCGTCCTTCCCTCGCTGTGTGTGTGTGTCCCTCCCTCACTGTGTGCGTGTGTCCCTCCCTCATGTGTGAGTCCCTCACTCTGTGTGTGCATGTCCTCCCCTCACTGTGTGTGCGTGTCCTTCCCTCGCTGTGTCTGTGTGTGTGTGCGTATGCATGCCCCCCTTTGCTGTGTGTGTCCGTGTCCCTCCCTCGCTGTATGCGTGTCCCTTCCTTGCTGTGTGAGTCCCCTCCCTCGATTTGCGTGTGTGTGTCCTTCCCTCGCTGTAAGCTTCTCCATCCCTCCCAACATTCCCACTCCATGAACTCCTGCAGGTCCTATAGCTCTCCACATTTCTGTAACCTCCTGTGGCTCTATGGTCCGTCTTCTCTGTGTGACCTCGTTCAGACCCCATACTCTCCAGCTTCCTGAATCCTCTTCCTGCCATTGTAACCAAAGCCACATGTTTCTGTAATATCCACCAGTGCTTACACCCCCCCCAACTCAGTAACCTATTACAGTCCTAACAAAGCACCTAAACTGTGAAACCTCTCATTTCCCTACAATCCTCCCTCCCTCCTCAAATGCCTTCATCACCATGAAACCTCACAATTACTGAAGCCTCCTTTTGGCACTGCAAACCTCCTAATGTCTGCAAAATCCTCCTGTCCTGATATTCCTCCCTATCTCTGTAACCCCCACCATCCTCCAGTGCCCTTCTGGGGAACATGGCAGAGGAGGGAAGATTTGTAGAGTCTGGACCATATTACGGAGGTAGAATTCTGGGAATTACAGATTTGGTCGTATGTCTGTGTTGGGCAGATTATTGGTGAGGACTCTAAAGACAGGATTTAAGACTACTTGGAAAGACATAGTTAAATTAGAGATAGCATGGGTTTGTGAGGGGTAGGTCATGCCTCACAAACCTTATTGAATTCTTTGAGGATATGGTAGAATACATTGATGGCTCATTCAGAAAAGAAGGATGATTTTGAATGCAGGGAAATCTGTCTGTCTAGATACAGGATTGGATGGCCCAGAGAAGACAGAGTATGGCAGCAGATGGACAGTATTGAGCCTGGAGCTCAGTGACCAGTGGGGTTCTGTAACAATCAGCTCTGGGACTCTGTTCTTTGTGATTTTTATAAATGACTTGGATGTGGATGTTCGAGAGTGGGTTAGTAAGTTTGCCAATCACACTAAGGTTGGTGGAGCCGTGGGTAATGTGGAGGGCTGTTGTAGGTTGCAATGGGACATTGACAGGACGCAGAGCTGGGCTGGAAGTGGCAGATGGATTTCAATATGGAAATGTGTGAAGTAATTCATTCTGGAAGGTTGAATTTGAATACAGAATATGGGGTGAAAGGCAGAATACCTGGCAGTGCGGAGCGACAGAGAGATCGTGGGGTCCATGTCCATGTCAAAATCACCACGCACGTTGGTAGGTTTGTTAAAAAGGTATATGTTGCGTTGGCTTTCCTTCGCAAGGGGATCGATTTTAAGAGCCGTGAGCTTTTACTGCATCTTTATAGCGACCTGGTGAGACCACACGTGGAATATTGTGTTCAATTCTGGTCCCCTCTTTACAGGAAGGATGTGCAAGTTTTAGAGAGCGTACACAGGAGATTTACCAGGATGCTGCCTGTCCTGGAGGGCATTTCTTATGGAGAAAGTTTGAGGGAGCTAAGGCTTTTCTCATTGGAGTGAAGAAGGGGGTGGGGCGACTTGGTAGAGGTGAACAAGGTGATGAGAGAAACAGAGAGAGTGAATAGTCAGAGACCTTTCCTCAGATGGCATAAATGTCCATTACAAGGGGGTGTAATTTTAAGGTGATTGGAGGATGGATAAGAGGATAGAGAATGGTAGGTGGTTGGAATGCACTGCCAGTGGTGGTAGTAAAATTAGATACATCCGGGACATTTAATAGACTCTTGGACAGATACATGGATAATAGTAAATTGAAGGGTATGTAGGTTAGTTTGATCTTACAGTTGGATAAAAGGTTTGCATGAAATCATGGCCGAAGGGTCTTGGGCTGAACTGGTCTGTGTTCTATGTTCTCTCTGGTAAACTGGGTAATAAGCTCAGATTAGTGCAAAAAGAATATGGCATTCAGGAGGAGCTAGTGAACTGGATACAAAGTTTGCTTGATGGCTGTAGACAGAGGCTGATGGGAGACATGTGGTTTTTCTGACTTGATGGTAGGAGCCAAGTGGGTGAAGGGGGACATGTTTTTCTGACTGGAGGTATGTGACCAGCGGTGTAGTGGGTCCACTGTTGTTTGTTATTTGGATAAATGGTTTGGATGGGAATATTGGTTTCCTGGTAAGTAAGCTTCATGGGTGACACTGACATTCGTGGTAAAGTGGTTAGTGGAGAATATTATATATAATACAACAAGATGAACACTACTGCTGGGATAGTGGGCTGAAGAATAGCAGATGGAGTTTAATTAGATAAAGGTGAAGTGTTCCATTTTGGTTAAACAAACCAGGGTGGGACTTGTACAGTTTATGTTCGGGCACTGGGTAGTGTTATCAGTCAGTGACCCAGGGATGCAGGTACACAGTTCTTTGAAAGTGGTGTCCCAGGTAGACAGGCTGGTGAAGCAGGCGTTTGGGATGGTTACCTTCATTGGAGAGAGCATTAAGAGCAAGAGTTGGGATGTCATGTTGTGGCTGTAAAATACATTGGTGGGGCCACCATAAAACATTGTTGATCAGTAGGAAGAACTCATCTAGTTCACTAACCTCCTTTAGGGAAGGACATCCAATATTCTAACCTGGTCTGGCCGACATGTGACTCCAGACCCACAGCAATATGGCTGACTCTGAGCTACGCTCTGGGTAATTAGCACAGGGGTCAAAGAATGTTAGTCCAATCAGTGACACCCACATCCCATGAATGAATAAATACAAATACATATGTCCCTCCCAACCTCTGCAAACCCCTCCAGCTGCAGCAATCCGTACTGGCTTTGTAACACCGTTCAGGCCCTGACCACTCTCTGTATCACTCTCACCACCTCCAGCAACTTCACCTCTCCCTGTTCCTATTGTGTCAATGAACCCTGACCGTGGTTCCCCTTCCCACAGCCCTCCTCCTGCGAGCAGACCCATTCCAATCCATTAACATTTACTCCTAAAGCATACTCTCACTTCAGGATTTTAAGCATTTTGTAGTGATCTTCTCAGCCTCATAATCGAATATGATCAATTTTGTCCTGAGTGAGGGATCAGTGGGAATTTCTTGCTGAGGTGTTTACTGTTTCAATGGAGTGTCCTTTTGTTGAGTGTTTTACACTGTTCCTTCAAATGTTTTCCACTGTTCATTTACAGACACATGTCTCAGTCTGTTTAGCCTGTTTACCTTGGTCAGTTCTCCTCTCACACACATGTAATTGGATATTTTTGTTTCTAGTTGTAGCTTGTCCTTTCTTTGATTCACTTTACAACTTTAAAATTCTTTAAACTGCACTTTATCACAATTTCCCAAAGGATCTCTCCAGGTGACATTACTCATTCACTAAGTTTCATCACATGGTCGCTCTGCGAGAGTTATGTCCCTAGCCAGTTGCACAATGTGTTTTTCAAAGAAACGCTGAAAAAAAAAAATCTCTGAACTCCTCTTCCAATATCACTGTTGACTGTGTGATTGTCCCAGATTATACAAATATTGAAGTTTTCCAAAATTATCACAATGTGTTTGTCAAAAAATTCCAATGAGTTCCTGTGTAATGCAGTGATGAGCAATGGAATGCTGTTCAGTGACTAAAACTGTTCTGCTGCTTGTGTCCTTGGCAAGTAGTAGCCAGAATTTATATTCAGACTGACTCTACTTCATGATCTGAGGCCAAATGCTTTCTCTGTAATGCCTTTGTTCCCCAATATTGTTAGCGTCGTCCATTTTGCCTGAGTTTCTGCAAAATATTTATGTCCAACTCTTGTTCATCCTGTAACCATATCTCTCTGGTGTCTAAATTTCTTCTATCTCTGTGTCAGAAATCCATCTGCCTTATTGTTGAGACTTCGTCCATTCAAAAAAAACATAACTTACTCTTTCCCAGAATTTCCTGTCACAATCCGATTCACTGATGCACAGTTTTGGTGAATCGCTGTCCCATTCTGTTCCTTCCTGCTTGTCTATGGCCACATCCCCGTGCTGTTCCGATGCTCCACCTTTTCTCTTTGGATTTGGAAAGCTCCTTTGACCTGAACCCTGTCCCTGCATCCTCTCTGTCAGTTTAAAGCCCTGTCCTTAAACCTACTGACATGATTAGCCAGGATACTGGTCCCAGCGCAGTTCCAGTGGGACCATCCTAATGAATTTGTTTTTTTATAAATCAGGTAGGGGATGTGGGTGTCTCTGGCTGACCAGCCTTTATTGCCCAGCCCTAGCTGCCCATAAGCTGAGTAACGTGCTTGGCCATTTCAGAGGGTAATTGAGAGGTAAACACTTTGCTGTGGGTATGTCGTGCAGACCACATGAGGATGATCAGATCTCGTTGTCGAAACGACAAGTGGGCGGCACGGTGGCTCAGTGATTAGCACTCCTGCCTCACAGCACCAGAGTCCCAGGTTCGATTCCAGCCGCGGGCGACTGTGTGGAGTTTGCACATTCTCCACGTGTCTGCGTGAGTTGCCTCCAGATGCTCCGGTTTCCTCCCAAAGTCCAAAGACACGTAGGTCAGGTGAATTGGCCATGCTAAATTGCTCATAATGTTAGGTGTATTAGGTCAAGGGCGATGGGTCTGAGTGGGTTACTCTTCGGAGTGTTGACGTGGACTGGTTGGGCCGAAAGGCCTGTTTCCAAACTCTATGGAATCTAGTCTAAGGGATTGTGATATTTGTACACCAGCAATGGTTTCATATTTGTCTATGGATTGTTAATTGCTATTTTTAAAATTATTGATTTTAAATTCCACCATATCTTATGATGGGATTCAAGCCTGCCTCCCCTGAACATTAGCTGAGGTTTTGGATAAATGCCCTAACAATAATGTTACTAGGCCATCACTTCGCCTGCTCACTGGTTGCTCATCCCTGAGCACGGATACATGAAGCTAAACCCGTTCTTCCAACATGACTGTGTGATCCTGAAGTCTTCCAGCACTCCAGTGATATCACTCAGTCTCTCTCCATGTGTTATCCCTCACTGTGTGGATCTAATTGCTGCCTCTGTCAGCGTCTCTCACTCTTGCAGTTACTCCAGATCCTGAGCTAACAGAATTCTCCACTCCAGAGAGACACAACAGCACAGGCCAGGGATGGAGTTTGGGATTTTCCAGATGTCTGTGGGGTTCATTTCCATTCTCCTTGTGTAACCCTCACTGCATCAGTCTAATTTCCCATTATGTCTATCTCTCTGTCTCCTGTAGGTACTCAGGAAGCTGCTGACTTAATCGACTTCCCAACTGCTGTGTGTCTCATCCATCACCCCATTGAAGATGGTTGGTCAGCCAGAGAGACAAAGGGAAGGGAGATCTGGAGCCTCCAATAAATCCTGCAGTGAGGTAAGATAGTGCACAGAGCAGGGAGCAATGAGAGGGCTCCAAACATCGCTAACAAGACATGACATAGATACAGTGCTGGATGGGGAGCACAGTATAGACGCACCCCAGACTCAATCACCACATCTACTTTAACTTTTGTTGCACTGAGACAGCATCGGGAGTTCATAGTTATCAATCCAGTCCTGTGCTGTCTTAGTGAGCATCAGTACAACAGAGGGGAGAGTAGGCCTCCAACGAGAGTTGGGAATGCTGCCTGGGATCTTTCTGTTCTGTGTTCTCCCTCCAACACTGTACTAAGACTCACTACTCTGCAACACTGTATCTGTGGCATGGCTTGTGCACCAGTGTCTTCAGTCATTTTTAACTCCTACAATAGTCCCTGTCCCTGGAACTTCCTCCCTTCCTGATAGTCCCTCCACAGATTTGAAATGTACTGCATTCTAGACTACCATCCCCATTGCTGTAACTTGCTTCAGTGTCTACAACATGTCTTATTTTGGTACACTAATCCGCTTTAGCTGGATATAGAGTGATACAGCACGGAAACAGAACCTGTGGTCCAACTCCTCAATGCTGCCCATGTTACCTAAACTGAATGAGTCTCATTTGCCTGCATTTGGCCCTTATCTCTTCAAACCTTCTCCTCTCCATCTACATGCCCAAATTCTTTTCCGTGTTGTCATTATTCTTGTTTCTCCCATGTGCCTGAGGCAGGCTGTTCCGTCTATGCACCATCCTCTGTGGATAATGTTCCCCCTCAGCTCCCTCTTTAAATCCTTGCTCTCTCAACTCCTGTTTATACCCTCTAGTTTTGGACTCACCTACCCTTGGTTATTCACCATTCTTAGGGTCACCCCGTGGCCTCCTCTGCCCAAGGGAAATATTTAGGACAATGTTACAAATATCTCCAACGTATGTAACAAAGTGCTGGCCAATGTCAGCAAATGTGCCAAATGTCGCTTTCCCCACCCTGTCCTCCTGTGATGCCACTTCCGAGGAACAATGTAACTTGCACCCCCTGGTCTCTCTCTCTCTCTCTCTGTTCAACAACCCTGCCCAGAACCCTTCCATTAACTGTATTAGTCCTCCCTGATTTGTCTTAACAAAATCCAACACCTGAATTAAACTCCATCTTTCATTCCTTGGCCCACTGGCCCAGTTGGTCAAGATCCCCTTTGATAACCATATTTACTGCCCACTACACGATTCATTTGATCATCAACAAACTTTCCCACAATCACTCCTATATTTTCAACCAAATCGTTTATGTCGATGATGCCCATCAGTGGACCCAGCCCTGATCCTTTCTTCAATAATGGAATCAAACCATATTCTTGCCATAGAGCCATACAGCATGGAAACTGACCCTTCAGTTGATACCCACCATCATCTAAAACTGAACTCTTCCCAGCTGCCTGTTGCTGGCCCATATCACTCCAACCCTTCCCTATTCACCTGTTTATCCAAATATCTTTTAAATGTTGTAATTGTACCCACATCAACCCTTTCTCAGGAGGTACATTCCACACTCAAACCACCCTCTGTGTAGCAAATTGCCCCATATCTTTTTTTTGAACATCTCTCTCCTCTAACCTTAAAAATGTGGCCCCTCCTCTTGAGACTCCCCCATTCTGAGGAAAAGGCAACTACCATTAAATTGATCTATATACCTCATTTATTTCATAAACCTTTATAGCATCATGTCTCAACCTCCAGGCTCCAGTGAAAAAAGACTCAGCCTATCCAGCCATTTTTCCGAACTCAAGCCTTCCATACCCAGCAATATCCTGGTAAATCTCTTCTGAACCCTCTGCAGCTTAATAATATCCTCCCTGTTAACTGGGCGAACAGAACTGGACAGAGTATTGCAGAACAGGCCTCACAAATATGTGCAATCTCAACATGACGTCCCAAATCCTCCACTCAATGGACTGAGCAATAGTCAGGCATGCCAAGCACTGTCTTATCCATCCTGTGATGCAAACTTCAAGAATTATGTACCTGAACCCAGAGGTCCCTCTGCACTAAAACACTTACCGAGGCCAGAACATTAATTGTATAAGCTCTACCCTTGTTTGTTTTACCAAATGCATTACCTCGTATTTATTCAGATTGAATTCCATCTCTAGTTTTTCAGCCCATTCACTCCCTCCATCAAGATCCCTTTGTAATCTCAGAAAACCTCCTTCACTGTCCATGATGCCACCCTCCAGCCTGCCAGCCCATCACACATGGCTGTCAGTAGTACACATACCTTTGCTCGGGGCTCCACAATTTCTTCCCCAGCATCCCACAGTGTCCTGTGATACACTTAATCAGGTTCTGGGACTTGCCATAGCCTTGTGTTTTAAAACCTCCAGCACCACCTCTTTTATAACATGCACTCTGTTCAGGTCATAGAGATATACAGCATAGAAACAGACCCTTCAGTCCCCAACTCGTCCAGGCTTACCAGAAGATCTAAATAAATCCATTCCCTTTTCCAGCATTTGGCCCAATTACGTCTACACCCTTACTATTCAGATGCCCATCCAGATACAATTACAACATTTAAAAGGTATCAGTGTCCATTACTTTCTCTCTCAGCTCATTCCATACACACATCACCATGTGTGTGAAGAAGCTGTCCCTTCAGTCCCTCTGTCAACCATTCACCTCTAACCTTCACCCTCTAGTTTTGGACTCCCCAACTTCTGGGAAAAGGCCTTGAATGCTTACCCTATCCATGCCCCTCATGTTCCTATCAGGACCTCTGTAAGGTCATCCCTCAGTCTCCGATTCTCCAGTGACAGTAACCCCAGCTTATTCAGCAACAACCCGGGCAATATCTTGTTAATCTTTTCTGAGCCCTTTCAAGTTTCACAACATCCTTCCTGTAGCAGAGAGACTGGAATTGCAGAGAACTCCAATTGTGGTCTAATGTATTACTCTTGTTCCCTGAGTTCCCCAGACTTTCTCCATAGTAATTTCTGGAGTGAAAAAATTGTTTAGGATCTTAGCAAATATCCTGCAGTTCCACACATCGATGGCCTCATTGATCTTTAATGGACACTATTTTGTCCTGAGTTACTTATGCACTCTTAATATACTGATACAATCACTTTTGGATTCCCCTTTCCTTCTCTGCTGAGGCTATTTCATTTAGCCTTTCTCCATTCCTGTTTTCTCCTCAAAGTGTATTCCAACAGTCCCTGTGTATCCTCAGGGATTCCCTTGATCCAGTTGGCTGTACATGACTTGTGCCCACTTTTCCTTGGCCAGACCCTTAATAGACAGCCAGTGTTTCCGAATGCTGTCAGCATTGACCTACACACAAACAGGAAAATGTTGGCGCTGATCGATCAGTTTATCTCTCTTTTAAAATATTCTCACTTGCCAAACTTCCCTTTCCCTGTAAATAATTCCCTTCCCCAATCACATTTTGAAAGTTCCTGGCTCATACGATCAAGATTGGTCAGGCTCCATTTTATAACTTGCACTTGTAGACCAGGCCTGTCCTTTTCCAAAGCTGTTTTCAAACCACTAGAACTGTGGTCCCTTTGGCAAAACGCTTTCCCACTCACATCTCAGTCCCTTTCCCGACCTTGTTTCCCAAGGGGAGGTCAGGTTTCTCTTTTCAGGCCATTTACATATTGATTGGGAGTTTTCTGGAACACCATTACCAAATTCCTCCCTTGCAAACGCTGAACACTGGCAGTCCCAGTCTAGGTTTGGAAAGTTCAAAAACCCTACCATAACAGCCCTATTATTATGGTTGATATTTAAGATGTCCCGACATATTTGTTCCTCAGTCTGCCACGGATTATTCGTGGTCAGCAGTCTGATCGTCTTCAAGTGATGACCCATTCTTATTCCTCTGTTCCACTAACATAGCTTCACTGGGCGATCCTACAGGAATATCCTCTCTAAGTACTGCTGGGATGATTCATGCAATCAAAACCCACCACCACACGTCCTCTCTTGCCTCCCCTTCCTGTCGCATCTCTACCTTGAAACAATGAACTGTCAGTCCTGTCCCTCCCTCAGCTGTGTTTCTGTAATAACTATAATATCCCAGTCCCCTGTTCCAATCCATGCCCTGAGTTCATCTTCCTTAGCTGTCTGGCCCCTTGCATTGAAATAAATGTAGTTTAATAATCAGTTTTCCCCCATTCCCTGCTATGTTCTTGCCTGCTTTGTCTGCTGAAATTCCTGTCTTTAACTTGTGTACCTGCCTCAATCTTCTTTCTGGCCTTACGTTTATTTAAGGTCCAACATCCTGCCAGACTGGGTTATATCCTCTCAAGCAGCTCTAGCAATTCACCCCACCAGGATATGAGTCCATCTCCCGCTCCCAGTTGAGGTGCCTTTCCCACCCTGTCTCCCTGTGCTGACACCTTCGGGGATCTATGGACTTGTCCATCAAGGTCCCTGTATTCCTCAGTACTCCGCAAGGACCTACCATTTATTATGTCTGTCCTTCGCTTATCGTACCTCCCACAGAGTATTACCTCACTTCAATCAGAACTAAACTCTCCTTAGATTATCATCCGATCGACATCAGACTGCAGAGGGAGACCATCCTCCTCACTGTGAACAACACCCTCACCTTTCAGGTTATCTGCAAACCGACTAATGATACATTCTGCTTTCACATCCGAGTTATTAATGTTCAATGGTTGCTGCACAGATCCCTGTGGTACACCCGCTGGTGAAAATACTCTATCCACCAATTTTGCATCCAATTTGCCAACTTGCCTTGGAACCCAGTCCTTTTGGACCAGCCTTCCATGTTGGATCTTGTTTAAGGACTTATTTAAGTCCGTGTAAACCACATCATCTGCGCAGCCCTCATCAATATACTAAAGCACCGTTTCAAAAAAACTGAACTGAATTCCTCAGACAGTATCTCCCTCTGCCTAATCCGTGATGACAAAACCGAGTTGATCCTTAGCTTTGCGAGGGTTGATTCATCCTCACAATTGTTCCTAATAATTTCCCTCCCCACTGCTGTCGAACTATCTGCTCTGTAATTACCTGACCTATCCCTGCTGCCCTTCTTGAACAATGGAACCACATTAGCGATCCTCCAGTCATTCAGCATTTCACCTGTGGCCAGCAAAGTATTATATATATCCACCAGGGCCCCAACAATCTCTGGGTAATTTGCATGGGGTCAAAGAATGCTGGTCCAGGCAGTGACACCCACATCCCATGAATGAATAAATAAAAATACATATGTCCCTCCCCACCTCTGTAAACCCCTCCAGCTGCAGCAATCCGTACTGGCTTTGTAACACCGTTCAGGCCCTGACCACTCTCAGTAACACTCTTACCACCTCCAGCACCTTCACCTCTCCCTGTTCCTTTTGTGACATTAAACCCTTACACTGATTCCCCTTCCCACTGCCCAACTCCTGCTAGCAGACCCTTTGCAATCCCTTTAACACTTACTCCTAAAACAATCTCTCATTCAGGATTTTAAGTCCTTTTTGGTGATCGTCTAAGCCTCATAATCTATTATGATACATTTTGTCCTGCGTGAGGGGCCGGTGGGAATTTCTTGCTGAGGTTTTGTCTGTTTCAGTGGAATGTTCTTTTGTTGAATGATTTACACTGTCCTTTCAAATGTTTTCCACTGTTCTTATACAGGCACATATTTCAGTTTGTTTCGCCTCTTTACCTTGGTCAGTTCTCATCTCAAACCCATGTCATTGGCTGATTTTGTTTCTAGTTGTAGCATGTCCTTTCTGTGATTCACTTTAAAACTTTATATTTCTTTAAACTGCACTTTATCACAATTTCCCAGAGGATCTCTCCAGGTGACATTACTCATTCACTCAGTGTGATCACACAACGATCGCTCTGAGATAGTTATGTCCCTCGCCAGTTGCACAATTTGTAATTCAAAGAAACACTGAAAAAAAATTCTCGGAACTACTCTTCCAATATCAGTGTGACTGTCCCAGATTATGGGAATATTGAAGTTTCCCAAAATTATCACAGTGTTTGTGAAAAAATTCCAATGAGTTCCTGTTTAATGCAGTGATGAGCAATGGAAAGCTGTTCAGTGACTAAAACTGTTCTGCTCCTTGTGTCCTTGGCAAGTAGTAGCCAGAATTTACATTCAGACTGACTCTACTTCATGATCTGAGATCAAATTATTTCTCTGTACTGCCTTTCTTATCCATTATTGTTAGCGTTACCCATTTTGCCTGAGTTTCCACAAGGTTGTGATCCTTTGAATATTTATGTCCACCTTTTGTTCGCCCTGTAACCACGTCTCTCTGGTGTCTAAATTTCTTTTATCTCTGTGTCACAAATCAATATACCTTACTGAAGAGAGTTAAAAATCACACAACACCAGGTTATAGTCCAACAGGTTTAATTGGAAGCACACTAGCTTTCGGAGCGACGCTCCTTCATCAGGTGATAGTGGGGAGCTCAATCGTAACACAGAATTTATAACAAAAATTTACAGTGTGATGTAACTGAAATTATACATTGAAAAATTGATTGTCTGTTAAGCCTTTCGTCTATTAGAATACAGTGATAAAGTGATAGTTTCACTTCTTTCATGTGTAAATCACAAAACATTTTTTTTAAAGTTGCATTCTCAGTTTAGCTGTTAACAATGGTGATAGCTAGACAATATGCTGAAGGTGTTAGCCCCCTGTGTTCTCTGTCTGTGCCCAGATGTTTAGATTGATTCAAATCTAAAAAGTGAGATAACAGCATTTTTCATAAATTCATGCAGTTTTTGAGCTCAGAATTCTACATGAATGCATGCAGTTTTGAGCAAAGTACAATGTAACTCTGCAAATACAAATTCACCCCACAAAATATGTGTGTCTGTGGGTCTTTGTCTGTGTGTGTCTGTCTGGGGTGGGGGTTGTGAGTGTGAGAAAGCGTGTGTGTAGTGAGTGCAGAGTGTGTTAAGTCTGTGAGGGGGTGTGTGTCGGAGTGTGTGTGTGGCTATAAGGGTGTGTGTGGGTGTCTGTGTGTGCCTGTGTCCGTGTGTATGTGAGAGTGTGTGTGTGTGTGTAGGAATATCTGTGTGTGTGTGTGTGTAGTGCAATGGTGTTCACCTGTAATGTGACATGAACCCAAGGTCCCGGTTGAGGCCCTCCCTATGGGGACCGGACTTAGCTATCAGCCTCTGCTCGGCCACTTTTTTCTCTGCTGCCTGTCCCGAAGTCCACCTTGGAGGATGATCACCTGAAGGCCTGAGGCTGAATATCCTGGACCACTGAAGTGTTCCCCAACTGGGAGGGAACCCTCCTGTCTGTTGATTGTTGTGCGGTGCCCATTTATCCATTGTCATAGCCTTTGCTCGGTTTCCCCAATGTACCATGCTTCCGGGCATCCTTGCCTGCAATGTATAAGATAGACAACGTTGGCTGAGTTACATGAGTACCTGCCGTGTACAAGGTGGGAGGTGTCCCCACGTGTAATGGTGGTATCTATATCCACAATCTGACACGTCTTGCAGCGTCCACCGTGACAGGGTTGTATGGAGTTCTCCTGAGGGCCATCCGCTTTATCCTCGATTACAACGTCTTCACTGTCCACTATGCCACCCTCCCGCCTTTCCAGCACATCACACATGGCTATCAATGGTACAAATATCTTTGCTCGGGGCTCCACAATGTTATGTGATACACTTAATCAGCTCCTGGGGCTTTCCATAGCTTTGTGTTTTAAAACCTTCTATAACATGCACTCTTTTCAAGTCAAAGAGATGTGCAGCATGGAAATAGACCCTTCAGTCCAACTCGTCGATGCTGACCAAAAGATGTAAATAAATCCATCCCATTTGCCAGCATTTGGCCCATGTACTTTTAAACCCTTATTATTCATATACCCATCCAAATATCTCTTAAATGTTGTCAAAGTATCAGTATCTGCTACTTTCTCTCTCAGCTCATTCCATACACACACCACCATGTGCATAAAAAAGCTGTCCCTGCAGTGCCATTTAAACCTTTCCCCTTTAACCTTAAACCTATGCCCTCTCGTTTTGGACTCTCCAACCCCTGGGAAAAGACCTTGAATGCTTACCCAATCCATACCCCTCATGTTTATATAAACCTCTTTCAGGTCACCCCTCAGTCTCTGATGCTCCAGAGAATATAACCCCAACTTATTCAGCAACAACCCTGGCAACATCTTGTCAATCTTTTCTGAACACTTTCACATTTCACAGCATCATTCCTATAGCGGGGATACTGGAATTGCAGAGAACTCCAAATGTGGTCTAACGTTTTGCTCTTGTTCCATGAGTTCCCCAGTCTTTGTCCACAGTAAGGTCTGGAGTAAAAAATGTGTTTAAGGTCTTAGACATATCCTGCTTTTCCACACATCAGTGGTCGCATTGATCTTTAAGGGATAGCATTTTGTCTCGAGTTACTCTTTTACTCAATATATTTATACAATCACTTTTGGATTCTCCTTATCATTCTCTGCATGTACAATTTCTGCAATTCTGATTTCTACCCAAAGTGTATTCCTACAGCCCCTGTGATCCTCAGGGATTCCCTTGATCCAGCTGGCTATCCCTGACATGTGCCCCCTTTTCCTTGACCAGACCCTCAACAGACAGCCAGTGTTTCCGAATGTTGTCAGCATTGACATGCACACAAACAGGAACATGCTGGTGGTGATTGCTCAATTTATCTCACTTTTAAATATTCTCACTTGCCAGACTTCCCTTTCCCTGCAAGTAGTCTCCCCAATCACCTTTTGAAAGTTCCTGGCTAATATTATCAAGATTAGTCTGGCCCCATTTTATAACTTGAACCTGTGGACCAGCCCTGTCCTTTTCCATCGCTATTTTCAAACTAATAGACTTGAGTCACTTTGGCAAAATGCTTTCCCACTCACACCTCAGTCCCTTTCCCTACCTTGTTTCCCAAGGGGAGGTCAGGTTTTGCCCCTTTCTCTTTTCAGGCCATTTACGTATTGGTTGGGAGTTTTCTGGAACACAATTAGCAAATTCCTCCCTTGCAAACACTGAACACTGACAGTCCCAGTCTAGGATTAGAAAGTTTAAAAACCCCAAAGATAACAGCCCTATTATTATGATTGATATTTGAGATCTCCTGATATGTTTGTTCCTCAGTCTGCCACTGATTATTCGGGGTCAGTAAGACAATCGTGTCAGAGTGATGACCCATTCTTATTTCTCAGTTCCACTAACATTGTGTCACTGGGCGATCCCACAGGAATATCCTCTCTAAGTACGGCTGTGATGATTCATGCAATCAAAACCCACCACCACACGTCCTCTCTTGCCTCCCCTTCGATGCTTCCTGTAGCATCTCCACCTTGAAACAATGAACTGCCAGCCCTGTCCCTCCCTCAGCTGTGTTTCTGTAATAACTATAATATCCCAGTCCCATGTTCTAATCCATGCCCTGAGTTCATCTTCCTTAGCTGTCAGGCCCCTTGCATTGAAATAAATGCAGTTTAATCATCAGTTCCCCCTCCCCCATTTCCTGTTATGCTCTTGCCTGCCTTGTCTGCTGAAATTGCTGTCTTTAACTTGTGCACCAACCTCAATCTTCTTTCTGGCCTTATGACTGTTTAAGGTGCAACACCCTGCCAGATTAGATTTTCTCCTCTCAAGCAGCTCTAACAATTCGCCCCATCGGGAGGTGGGTCCCCCTCCTGCTCCCAGTTCAGGTGCCTTCCCCTCCCTGTCTACCTGTGCTGCCACCTTCAGACGTCCAGGGACTTGCCCACCAAGGTCCTGGTGTTACTCAGTTCTCCAGGAGGACCTACCCTTCATGATGTATATCCTTCGCTTAGGAGACTTCCCACAGTGCATTATCTCACAGTGATCAGAAGCAAACTCCATCTGCCATTACTCAGAGTTTGTACAATTCTGAGTATGACTAACTTCATCCAGTCTCCCCAACTGCCCCTACCTCTAATTGTCGAGAGAATGCACAACCCTCCCTATTGCGTTAACCTCCTCCAGTCCCTCTCATGGACACCATCTATGTAAGCTTCTCCTGTTCCTGACTATATTTTCCTCCTGTTCCAATAAACCCTTGTGAACTTTGTGACCTAGTCTAATCTCTGCAGTGCTCTGTATAATCAGCCTCACTGTACCTGGAACCTGGCTTCAATTCCAGCCTTGGCCAACTCTCTGTGTGAAATTTGCATGTTCTCCCCCCGACTGTGTGGGTTTCTTCTGGGTGCTCTGGTTTCCTGCCATAGTCCAACATTTGCAAGATACGTGATTGGCCATCATAAATTGACTGTAGTATTCAGGCAAGTGTGGTTTAGGTGAGTTCATCATGAGGAATGCAGGGTTTATTGGACAGGGAGAGGGATGGGTCTGGTTAGGATGCTCTTTAGAGGGTTGGTGTGGACTTATTGGCCTGTGGAGATTCTATTCAGGTTATTGTCCAGTGCTGTCAACCATCCCTGCATCTTGAACCTTGCCTCATCCCCAATACTCTCCTTATATGTGTAATCTTCAACAGTTTCGAAAACACTCCTCGGCGATGTAAGCTTCTCCAGTCCTTACCACGATCGATATGACTGTCACCTCTTCCTGCTTTTAGAACAATCCCTATAACTATTGCCATTCGTTACAGCACTCCCAATCACTGTTCCATCCTGAAACCACCAAAAACATTTATATCTCTGCAAACTCATCTGGACTGTCGATACTTCCTTTTGACAATCCCGTTCTGAGAATTTCTCTATATCAAAAAAGTCATTAAGTGTAGGTAACCCTTGTTATTGTAATCTCCCTCCAGCGTTACAGCACTGAGAAGCTCTTTTCAAACCGACAGCCATTTCTGTGTTTGTAATCTCCTCCACTCCCCATAATACATTCTCTCTGAGCTCCTCTGTCGTCCATTAAACACTCCCGAAAACTGTCTGTATCAGTGTAACCTTCTCCAAAAACACAACCTTCCGTATCTGTGTAAATCCCTACACCAGTCCCTGTCCCTCTCAGCTCCGTCTAACAATACAACCCTCCATGTCTGTGTATTCACCTTCAGTCCCTACACACCTCCCTCTCTGTGTAACCTTCTCCATGCATTTTTGCTACAGTCTCTTCATCTGTCCCTGTCAGTGTAATATCTTCCAGTCCCGAAAACTCCCCTCTCTAACTTTCTCAGACCACACAGCCCTCACTATCTGTGACCTACTCTTGTCGGAGAACCCTCCCTCTGTGAACTGCTCCAACTCTTCAACTCTCCAAAAGCTCCTGCAGCTCTTCCAGCCCTCCCTATCGACCAAACCTCTTCCAGTCCCAAAAACACCATCAGTCTGTGGAGACCCTAATACCATCCCTCTCTGTGTTATCTTCTCAGGTCCTTGCAACACTCCCAATCTGTAGATCCCACTCCAATGCCTGTGCCTCTCCCGATCCTGTTCCTACAAGACTCATTAACAATGTAACATCCTCCCGTCACTATCACCCACCCTTTCAGTGTAAGCTCCTCCTGTACCTCCATCCATTTACCCATCTCCATCACCTTCTCCAGCTCTTACCCCCATCTGTGTAAACATCACTCTCCACTCGAACCCTCCCGACCGCAGGAACTTCCTTCTGTTTGTGGTATGCTCCCTTATCTGTGAAACTGTCTCCAACCAAACTTGCTACCCAATCTCTCAAAAAAGAATCCAGATTCCACAGCCTCCATGTCTAAATAACCTCCAGAACCTAAGCCTTCCTATATCTATAAACATCTTCAGTCACGATGACCCTCCATATCTCTGTTTGTTCTGCCAGATGATACAAATCTCTTTATCTCTGTAATCTGCTCAGCTCCCTAAAACAGTCCCTGTCTGTAATCCAGCCCTGTCCTACAAACATCCTTATCCCTGTAAACTTCTCTTTGCCTTCCAACATTCCCATCTCCATGAACCCGTCAGCCCTACAGCTCTCCACATTTCTGTAACCTCCTGTGGCTGTGTGGTCCTCCTTCCCTGTGAAAACACCTCCAGTCCCCGCATTCCTCCCAATCTGGGTCCTCTGCTCCAGATCAGACCATTGCTGTATCTGTAAATACCTCCAATCCTGACAACTCTTCCCATTTGTGTAACTTCGTTCAGACCCCATACTCTCCAGCTTCCTGAATCCTCTTTCTGCCATTGCAACCAAAACCATGTTTATGAAACAGCCACCAGTGCTTAAACCTCCCCGACTCAGTAACCTTTTGCAGTCCTAACAAAGCAACTAAACTGTGAAACCTCTCATTTCCCTACAATCCTCCCTCCCTCCCTCCTCAAATGCCTTCATCACCATGAAACCTCACAATTACTGAAGCCTCCTTTTGGAACTGCAACCCTCCTAATGTCTGCAAAATCCTCCTCTCCTGATAGGCCTCTCTATCTTGGAAACCCCCACCACCTTCCAGTGCCCTTCTGGGGAACATGGCAGAGGAGAGAAGATTTGTCATGTCTGGACCATATTACGGAGGTAGAATTCTGGGAATTACAGATTTGGTCGAATGTCTGTGGTGTGCAGATTATTGGCGAGGACTCTAAAGACAGATTTATGACTACTTGGAAAACCATAGTTAAATTAAAGACAGTCAGCATGGGTTTGTGAGGGGTCAGGTCATGCCTCACAAACCTTATTGAATTTTTCGAGGATATGACAGAATACGTTGATGGCTCATTCAGAAAAGAAGGATGATTGGGATACAGGGAAATCTGTCTGTCTGGATACAGGATTGGATGGCCGAGAGAAGACAGAGTATGGCAGCAGATGGACAGTATTGAGCCTGGAGCTCAGTGACCAGTGGGGTTCTGTAACAATCGGCTCTGGGACTCTGCTCTTTGTGATTTTTGTAAATGACTTGGATGTGGATGTTGGAGAGTGGGTTAGTAAGTTTGTCAATAACATGAAGGTTGGTGGAGTGGTGGGCAATGTGGAGGGCTGTTGGAGGTTGCAATGGGACATTGACAGGACGCAGAGCTGGGCTGGAAGTGGCAGATGGAGTTCAATCTGGAAAAGTGTGAAGTGATTCATTCTGGTAGGTCGAACCTGAATATAGAATACAGCGTTAAAAGGCAAAATACTTGGCATTGTGGAGGAACAGAGAGATCATGGCGTCCATGTCTATAGATCCCTCAAAGCTGCCATGTATGTTGATAGGGTTGTTAAAAAGTCATATGTTGTGTTGGCTTTCCTTAGCAAGGGGATTGATTTCAAGAGCCGTGAGGTTTTACTGCATCTTTATAGCGACCTGGTGAGACCACACTTGGAATATTGTGTTCAGTTCTCATCCCATCTTTACAGGAAGGATGTGCAAGTTTTAGAGAGCGTACACAGGAGATGTACCAGGATGCTGCCTGGAATGGAGGACATTTCTTATGGAGAAAGTTTGAGGGAGCTAAGGCTTTTCTCATTGGAGTGAAGAAGGGGGTGGGGTGACTTGGTAGAGGTGAACAAGGTGATGAGAGAAACAGAGAGAGTGAATAGTCAGAGACTTTTTCTCCTATGGCATAAATGGCTATTACAAAGCGGCATAATTTTAAGGTGATTGGAAGATGGATGAGAGGATAGAGATGGTAGGTGGTCGGATGGACTGTCGGATGGTCGGTGGTAGTAAAATTAGAGACATCTGAGACATTTAATAGAATCATGGACAGACACATGGATATTAGTAAAATGAAGGGTCTGAAGGTTAGTTTGATCTTACAGTCGGATAAAAGGTTGGCACAGCATCATGGCCAAAGGGTCTTGGGCTGAACTGTTCTGTGTTGTGTGTTCTGTCTGGTAAACTGGGTAATAAGCTCAGATCAGTGTAAAAAAGGATATGGCATTCAGGAGGAGCTGGTGAACTGGATACAAAATTGGTCTTGATGGTCGGAGACAGAGGGTGATGGGAGACGTTGTTTTTCTGACTGGAGGCATGTGACCAGCGGTGAAGTGGGTTCCCTTGTTATTTGTCATTTGGATAAATGGTTTGGATGGGAATATTGGTTTCCTGGGAAGTAATTGTTTTGGGTGACACTGAAGTTGTTTGTAAAGTGGACTGTGAAGAAGGTTATCTATGCTTCAGCCCACTATCCCAGTACTGCTGGGATAGTGGGCTGAAGAATAGCAGATGGAGTTTAATTAGATAAATGTGAAGTGTTCAATTTTAGTGAAACAAACCAGGGTGCGAACTTGTACAGTTAATGTTCGGGCCCTGGGTAGTGTTGTCAGTCAGTGACCCAGGGGTGCAGGTACACAGTTCTTTGAATGTGGTGTCACAGGTAGACAGGCTGGTGAAGCAGGCGTTTGGGATGGTTACCTTCATTGGGGAGAGCATTAAGAGTAAGAGATGGGATGTCATGTTGTATCTGTAAAAGACATTGGTGGGGCCACCATTAAAACATTCTTGATCAGTAGGAAGAACTCCTCTCGTTCACTTACTTCCTTTAAATATTCTAACCTGGTCTGGCCAACATTTGACTCCAGACCCACAGCAATATGGCTGACTCTGAGCTACCCTCTGGGTAATTATCAGTTGGGTCAAAGAATGTTAGTCCAATCAGTGACACCCACATCCCATGAATGAATAAATACAAATACATATGTCCCTCCCTACCTCTGCAAACCCCTCCAGCTGCAGCAATCCGTACTGGCTTTGTAACATCGTTCAGACCCTGACCACTCCCTGTAACACTCTCACCACCTCCAGCACCTTCACCTCTCCCTGTTCCTATTGTGTCAATAAACCCTGATCATGGGTCCTCTTCCCACTGCCCTCCTCCTGCTGGCATACCCTTTGGAATCTATTTAACATTTACTCCTAAAACACACCCTCACTTCAGGATTTTAAGTACTTTTTGGGGATCTTCTCAGCCTCATAATCAGTATGATCCTTTTTGTCCTGAGTGAGGGACCGGTGGGGATTTCTTGCTGAGGTTTATAACATTTCAATGGAATGTCCTTCTGTTGAGTGTTTTACACTGTTCCTTCAAATGTTTTCTGCTGTCCATTTACAGATACATGTCTCAGTCTGTTTAGCCTGTTTACCTTGGTCAGTTCTCCTCTCACACACATGTAATTGGCTATTTTTGTTTCCAGTTGTAGCTTGTCCTCTGTGAATCACTTTAAAACTTTGTATTTCTTTAAACTGCACTTCATCACAATTTCCCGAAGGATCTCTGCAGGTGACATGACTCATTCACGAAGTTTCATTACACGGTCGCTCTGCGATAGTTATGTCCCTAGCCAGTTGCACAATGTGTTTTTCAAAGAAACACTGAAAAAAAATTAACCGAAGTCCTCTTCCAATATCAATGTTGACCGTGTGTTGTCCCAGATTATACGAATATTGAAGTTTTCCAAAATTATCACAATGCCTTTGTTAAGTAATTCCAATGAGTCCCTTTGTCATGCAATGATGAGCAATGGAATACTGTTCAGTGGCTAAAACTGTTCTGCTGCTTGTGTCCTTGGCAAGTAGTAATTACATTCAGACTGACTCTACTTCATGATCTGCAGCCAAATGCTTTCTCTGTAATGCCTTTGTTATCCATTAATTTTAGTGTACCCATTTTTCCTGAGTTTCCACAAGATTGTGAACCATTGAATATTTTTGTTCACTCTGTATCCTTGTCTCCCTGCTGTCTAAATCTCTTTTTTCTCTGTGTCACAAATCCATCTACGTTATTACAGTGACGTTGTCCATTAAAAAAATAACTTACTCCTTCCCACAATCTTCTGTCACAAATCTTTTCGCTGATATACAATTTTAGTTAAACTCTGTCCCTTCCTGTTCCTTTCTGTTTGTCTTCAGCCACATCCCCATGCTGTTCCATTGCTTCGCCTTTCCTCTTTGGATTTGGAAAGCTCCTTTCACCGGAACCCTGTCCCAGCATCCTCTCTGTCAGTTTAAAGCCCTGTCCATAAACCTACCGATATGATCAGCCAGGACCCTGGTCCCAGCACAGTTCCAGTGGGACCATCCTAATGGATTATTTATTAAATCAGGTATGGGATGTGGGTGTCTCTGGCTGACCAGCCTTTCTTGCCCAATCCTAGCTGCCCTTGAATTCAGTAACTTGCTTGGCCTTTGAAGATGGTAATTGGGAGGCAAATCCTTTGCTGTGGCTATGTCGTGCAGACCACGTGAGGATAGGCAGATGTCCTTCTCTGAATGACATAGCAGCCTGGGATACCTGCAGCAGTGTTTGTGCAGTGTGTCCAGGAAGCTTTTCTAACTCAGTATGTAGATTGTCCAACCAGAGGGGAGGCCATATTGGATTTGGTACTTGGTAACGAACCGAGACAAGTGGTGGGCTTGTTAGTGTGTGAACATTTTGGTGATGGGACCACAATTCTGTGACTTTCGCCTTGGTTATGGAGAGAGATAGGTGTGTGCAACAGGGTAGGTTTTACAATTGGGGGAAGGGTAAATACGATGCTGTAAGACAGGATCTGAAGAGCATAAGATGTGAACATAGGCTGTCAGTGAAGGATGTCGTGGAAATGTGGAACTTTTTCAAGGAACAGATATGACGTGTCCTTGATATGTATGCACCTGTCTGGCAGTGAAGAGATGGTAGTGTGAGGGAACCTTAGTTGACGAGGGAGGTTGAATGTCTTGTAAAGAGGAAGAAGGAGGCTTACATAAGGTTGAGGAAACTAGGTTCAGACAGAGCGTTGGGGGGATACAGGATAGCCAGAAGGGAGCTGAAGAAAGGGATTAGGAGAGCTGAGAGAGGGCATGAAAAATCTTTGGCGGGTAGGATCAAGGATAACCCCAAGGCATTTTATGCGTATGTGAGAAACATGAGAATGACGAGAACGAGGGTAGGTCCGATCAAGGACCGTAGTGGGAGACTGTGTATTGAGTCGGAAGAGATAGGAGTGGTCTTGAATGAGTACTTTTCTTCAGTATTTACAAACGAGAGGGATCATATTGTTGAAGAGGAGAGTGTGAAACGGACTGGTAAGCTAGAAGAGATACTTGTTAGGAAGGCAGATGTGTTGGGCATTTTGAAAAACTTGAGGATAGACAAGTCCCCTGGGCCTGACGGGATATATCCTAGGATTATGTGGAAAGCAAGAGAGGAAATTGCAGAGCCGTTGGCAATGAACTTTTCATCTTCACTGTCAACGGGGGTGGTACCAGGGGACTGGAGAGTGGCGAATGTTGTGCCCCTGTTCAAAAAAGGGAATAGGGATAACCCCGGGAATTACAGGCCAGTTAGTCTTACTTCTGTGGTAGGCAAAGTAATGGAAAGGGTACTGAGGGATAGGATTTATGAGTATCTGGAAATACACTGCTTGATTAGGGAGAGGCAGCACGGATTTGTGAGGGGTAGGTGTTGCCTTACAAGTCTTATTAAATTCTTTGAGGAGGTGACCAAGCATGTGGATGAGGGTAGAGCAGTGGATGTAGTGAACATGGATTTGATAAGGTTCCCCATGGGAGGCTCATGTGGAAAGTCAGGAGACATGAGATAGAGGGACATTTGGCCAGTTGGATAGAAAACTGGCTAACCGGTCGAAGTCAGAGAGTGGTGGGAGATGGTAAATATTCAGCCTGGAGCCCAGTTACAAGTGGAGTTCCGCAGGGATCAGTTCTGGGTCCTCTGTTGTTTGTAATTTTTATTAATGACTTGGAAGAGGGAGTCAAAGGGTGGGTCAGTAAATTTGCAGATGATACGAAGATTGGTGGAGTTGTGGATAGTGAGGAGGGCTGTTGTCGGCTGCAAAGGGACTTCGATATGATGCAGAGCTGGGCTGAGGCGTGGCAGATGGAGTTCAACCCTGTCAAGTGTGAGATGGTCCATTTTGGAAGGACAAATAAGAATGCGGAATACAGGGTTAACGGTAGGGTTCTTAGTAAGGTGGAGAAGCAGAGGGCTCTTGGGGTCTATGTTCATGGATCTTTGAAAGTTGCCACTCAGGTGGATAGAGCTGGTAAGAAGGCTTATAGTGTATTAGTGTTCATGAGCAGAGGGATTGAATTCAAGAGTCGTGAAGTGATGTTGCAGCTGCACAGGACCTTGCTTAGCCCACATTTGGAGTACTGTGTGCAGTTCTGGTCGCCTCACTTTAGGAAAGATGTGGAAGCCTTGGAGAGGGTGCAGAGAAGATTTACCAGGATGTTGCCTGGAATGGAGAATAGGTCGTACGAGGATAGGTTGAGAGTGCTAGGCCTTTTCTCGTTGGAACGGCGAAGGATGAGGGGTGACTTGATAGAGGTTTATAAGATGATTAGAAGAGTAGATAGAGTTGACAGTCAGAAACCTTTCCCCCGGGTACAACAGAGTGTTACAAGGGGACATAAATTTAAGGTGAAGGGTGGGAGGTACAGTGGGGATGTCCGGGGTAGGTTCTTTACCCAGAGAGTGGTGGGGGCATGGAATGTGCTGCCTGTGGGAGTGGCAGAGTCAGAATCATTGGTGACCTTTAAGCGGCATTTGGATAGGTACATGGATGGGTGCTTAAGCTAGGACAAATGTTCGGCACAACATTGTGGGCCGAAAGGCCTGTTCTGTGCTGTATTGATCTATGTTCTATCTATGTTCTATACATTTCATTGGGAACTTGAGATTTCTCCACCTTTCTGCCTGTGAAAACATTTAATACCTCCTCTTTATTGATCTTAACATGTTCTGGAACCTCAGCATCCCAACTGAAATCCCCAGCTACAATGCCTTTCTCCTGTGTGAATACAGGTGGGAAGTATTCATTGAAGACCTGCTTTCTCTGACTCCATGCACAGATTGTCCCTTTGGTTTCTCACAGGCCTTCCTCTTTCATTGGGAATCCTCTTACTCTCACGATGCTGATAAAATACCTGTGGCTTTTCCGCAATCGTATCTGCCAAATATATTTCATGACCATTGTTTGTCCCTCATTTTCTACAATCCCCTTGCACTCTCTATACTTGTGAAGGGCTTCACCTGATTTTATTGCACTGTATCTTCTTTCTCAAACTCCCGGTATCACTTGATCCGTATTCCCTGGACTTGCTGCCTTTACTAATCACTCTTCAAGGAGCACACTGGCCCTGCGGTCTCACTGCATCACTTTAACATACTCCACTTTCCTAACATGCACCCAACTGCAGGGAGTTCCTCCCTGTCTCTGTTTGCCAGATCCTCTGTAATGATCGTGATACTGATAGGAGGCACAGTTGTGAGGGGGACAGACAGGAGACTGTGTGGATCCAGAAGAGACCCCAGGATGGTGTGCTGCCTCCCAGGTACCAGGGTCAAGGATGTCTCTGAGTCGTTATTGAACATTCTGAAGGGGGAGGGTGAACATCCAGAGGTCATTGTGCACATCGGTCCACATGACAGAGGTAGACAAAGGGATGGGGTCCTGTGAAATGAGTACAGGGAGTCAGGTGAGAAGTTAAAAAAGCAGGATATTGACCTTAATGATCTTCAGATTACTCCCAGTGCCAAGTGCCAGTGAGGATAGAAATAGAAAGGTCGGCCGGATGGATGTGTGCCTGAGGAGCTGGTATAGGGGGCAGGGTTTTCAGTTCTTGGGTCATTGGGATCTCTTCTGGGGTAGAGGGGACCGGTACAAAGGGGATGGTTTGCACTTGAAGCAAAGGGGCACAAGTATCCCAGGGAGGAGATTTGCTAGTGTTACCCAGGAGGATTTAAACTAGTTTGGCAGGGAGTTGAGACTCTGAGTGAGGAGAGGGACCATCGAAAAATCAGGGGAAATATATCAACCATCAAGAGCAAGTTACCTATTCAGGATATCCAGGGGCACAGTCGAGGGAGGGAAAGATATCTGGTTTAAAGGGCATTTATTTCAACACACGCGGCCTGACTGGTAAGGCAGATGGGCTCAGACCATGGATTAGCTCTGGGGACTGAGATATTATAGCCATAACCGAAACATGGCTGAGTGAAGGGCAGGACTGGCAGTTCAGTGTTCCAGGATACAGAAACTACAGGCGTGACAGAGGGCAAGTAAGTGAGGAGGGGGAGTTGTCCTTTTGATTAGAAAGGACATAACATCTGTGCATCGAGACAATTCTGTTAAGCAGTCATCAAATGAGGCCATAAATTAAAAAGTTAGAAACAAAGAGGGGATGATCAGTCTGCTGGGATCGTGTTGTAGACCCTCAAATAGCCAGCGGGTACGAGAGGAGCAAATGTATAGTGAGTTTGCAGGTACCTATAAAAATAATAGAGTAGTATTGGATGGAGATTTTAACTTCCCCTGGATTGGCTGGGTCACCCAGAGTGTAAAAGGGCCGCACTGGGTGGAATTTATAAAATGTGTCCAAGAAAGTTTCCTCAGTCAAGACGTCGAGGGCTCTCTGCTGCTCAGGCGGGTGCAACACTGGACCTCTCCTCAGAAAACCAGGTCAGGCAAGTGACTGAAGTATCAATTGGAGAGCACATTGCGTCTAGTCACCACAACTGTCTTTGTTTTAACATAGTTGTGGAAAAAGATCAGACAGGTTGACAGATTTAGGTCTTAAACTGGAACTGGGCCAATATTGGGGCCATTGAGCAGGATCGAGCAGGGGTTGATTGCGTGAAGGTAAAACTCACACGACACTAGGGTATAGTCCAGATGGTTTACAGAGGAACCTCGATTATCTGAACGAGATGGACGGGCACTATTTCGTTCGGATAATTGATTATTCGGTTAATCGATTCAATACCTTTCCTCTGGGGCTCGGAGTTTTCAGTCCAGTCTACTCCCTGTTCAGGTGACTAGGCAGCAGCAAGCCATGAGTGAGCCCCCACACCCTGCCAAACCCCAAAAACACATCCCGCTCACCTCCAAACCCATCCAACACTGCCCCCACCCGCCTCTCAACGTCACCCCCCCAAACCGACCCAACAGCGAATCCTGCCCCCAAAACCGTCTGACACCACCCTCCACCCGCCGCCTGCCCCCAACTCCCAGACACATCCTACATCACCCTCAGCCCGTCCCCAAACCCGTTTTACACCACCCCCCGCCCACCACACTCACTGTCCAATCCATGTCCACGCCCATGACCCCTTAAGTGTTACCTAGGTAAGCAGATAGTGAAGAAGGTGTTTGGTATGCTTTCCTTTATTGGTTAGAGCATTGATTTTAGGAGTTTGGAGGTCATGTTGCAGCTGTACAGCACACTGGTTAGGGCACTTTTGGGATATTGCATGCAGTTCTGGTCCTTCTCCTATTGGAAGGATGTTGTGAAACTTGAAAGTGTTCAGAAAAGTTTTACATGGATGTTGCCAGGATTCGAGGATTTGAGCAATCGGGAGAGGCTGAAACGACTGAGACTGTTTTCCCTGGAGCATCAGAGGCTAAGGGGTGACATTCTTGAGGTTTATAAAATCATGAGGGGCATGGATAGGATAAACATACAAGGTCTTTTCCCTGGGGTGGTGGAGATCAGAAATGGAGGGAGTAGGTTTAAGGTGAGAGATGAAAGATTTAAAAGGGACCTAAGGGGCAACCTTTTCACGCAGAGTGTGGTTATGTAGGGAATGTACTGCCAGAGGAAGTGGTGGAGGCTGGTACAATTGCAGCATTCAAAAAGCATCTGGATTGGTAAATGAATGAAAAGGGTTTATTGGGATATGGGCCAACTGTTGGCAGATGGGACGAGATTAGGAAAGGATATCTGGTCGGCGTGGACGAGTTGGACCGAAGGGTCCGTTTATGTGCTGTACGTCTCTAGGTCTCTCTGGCACTAAATGGTTTCCACTGTTCATTTACAGCCTGATATTTCAGTCTGTTTCCCCTGTTTACCTTGGTCAGTTCTCTCTCAAACTCATATAATGGGCTTTGTTAGTGATGCTCGGGTGTGCTTTATGGTCACTTTAAAATGTCATAATCTCTTTGAATTCCGGTATAATTTCTTGGAGGATCTCGGTGTGATATTACTCATTCACTCAGCTTCATCACCCAAAGGTTGATCTGAGATAGTTACATCCCTAGCTATTTGCACAATGTGTTATTCAAAGAAACACTGACAAAAACATTCAAGGAGGATCTCTGATAATATCACTCTTGCCAATGAGTCTGTCCAAGATTATACAAAGATTGAAGTCTTCAAAAATTATCACACCATCTTTGCTACAATTTCTAATGAATTCCTGTTTAATGCAGGGATGAGCAATGAAATACTGCAAGGCAGCATCTCCGAGACACCCGCACCACTCAACCAAACCGCCCCGTGGCCCAACATTTCAACTCCCCCTCCCACTCTGCCGAGGACATGGAGGTCCTGGGCCTCCTTCACCGCCGCTCCCTCACCACCAGACGCCTGGAGGAAGAACGCCTCATCTTCCGCCTCGGAACAGGGCATCAATGTGGACTTCAACAGCTTCCTCATTTCCCCTTCCCCTACCTCATCCTAGTTTCAAACTTCCAGCTCAGCACTGTCCCCTTGACCTGTCTGGACTTGTCCGACCTGCCTAGCTCCTTTTCCACCTATCCACTCCACCCTCTCCTCCTTGACCTATCACCTTCATCTCCTCCCCCACTCACCCATTGTACTCTATGCTACTCTCTCCCCACCCCCACCCTCCTCTAGTTTATCTCTCCATGCTTCAGGCTCACTGCCTTTATTCCTGATGAAGGGCTTTTGCCCGAAACGTTGATTTCGCTGCTTGTTGGATGCTGCCTGAACTGCTGTGCTCTTCCAGCACCACTGATCCAGAATCTGGTTTCCAGCATCTGCAGTCATTGTTTTTACCAGCATAAAAACTGTTCTCCTGCTTGTGTTTTTGACACATAGCACCCAGAATTTGCATTCAGGCTGATTCAGCTGCATAATTTGAGACCAAATGCTTTCTCTGTAATGCCTTTGTTATCCATTAGTGTCAGGGTTCCCATCTTGCTTCTCCATTCTGCCTGAGATCCTGTAAGGTTGTTTACTGTTGAATATTTATGTTCCATCTTTTGTTCACCCTGTAATCACGTCTGTCTGGTGACTAAGTCTCATTTATCTCTGTGTCACAAGGCTATTAGCGTATTGTAGATACTTTGTCCATTCCAAATGAAAACAACATTATAATTTCCTCTTCCCCACAATGTCCTGTCACACACCAATTCATTGATGTACAGTTTTAGTTAAACTCTGTCCCTTCCTTTTCTGCTTGTCTTCAGCCACATTCCCATGCTGTTCGGAGGCTTCACATTTTCTCTTTGAATTTGGAAAGCTCCTTTCACCTTCATTCTCTCTGTCAGTTTACAGCCCTGTCCATAAACCTACCGACATGATTGGCCAGGACACTGCTCCCAGCGGTGTTGTGTTTAATTCACTCATGGGATGTTGCTGTCTCTGGCTAGACAGCATCGCATGCCCACCCTGACCAGCCTTAGAGCTGAGTGGCTTCCCAGATCATTACAGAGGGCATTTGAGGGTCAATCCCATTGCCCTGGGTCTAGATTCATATGTAGGCCAGATTGGCAGCCTAGAACAGATTTGCTTACTGAAAGGGTATTATTAAGCGGTTAGATGGGTATCCCTGACTCTGGCATTAAATTCTGGATGAACAGTCTAGTGAGAGTAACACGAGGCCATTGCCTGGTCCACTGATAGCTCCCTTATCCCTGAGTACTGATCCCAGTGCACCTTCTTCCTGACCGTGATTTGATCCTGATCCCTTCCTGCACTCTGGTGCTATCACTCAGTCTCTCTCCATGTGGTATCTGTCACTGTGAGGGTTTAATTGATCCCGGTGACTGCACCTTTTGCAGCTACTCCAGATCCTGAGCCAACAGAATTCTCCACTCCAGGGAGATGAGGCAACACAGACCAGGGATGGAGACTGGGATTTTCCAGATCTCTGTTGGACTCAGTGCCATTCTCCATGTGTAACCCTCACTGCATCAGTCTAATTTCCCATTCTGTCTGTTTCTCTATCTCCTGTAGATACTCAGGATGCTCCTGACTCAACAGAATTCCCAATTCCTGTCTCGTCCATCACCACACTGAAGACAGTTGGTCAGCCAGAGAGATGGAGAGTGAGATCTGGAGCCTTCAGTAAATCCTGCAGCGAGGTAAGATCACTCACAGTGAACAGAGCAGAGTGTATTTAAGGGATCGAACTTTGGTCCAGAAGACATGGCACAGATACAGTGTTGAAGGGTAAACACAGAGTATGATGGTCCCAGGCTCAAACCCTACCGTCTTGTTAATTTTCATCTCCGCTGTACTGAGCCTTCCTATGTCAATATAGTAAGTTGACAGTTATCAATGCAGGCCTGTGCTGTCTTAGTGAGGATCAGTTCAACAGAGGGGAAAGCAGGCCTCCCTCAAGGAGATGGTATTGAAACCTGGGATCTTTCTGTTCTATCTTCCCTCCTCACGCTGTGTCTTGTCATGTGATAGAGTCATACAGCAAGGAAACATGCCTTTCGGTCTAACTTGTTTGTGCCAATGTCTTGAATGCTTGTAATTCCCAGAAATTTTCCTATTTCTGTAACCTCCACCCCTCCCAAATTCCCGCTGTATATTTGAAACCTACTCCGATGCTGACGACTCTCCCTGTGTGTAAATTGCTCCAATGTCGATAACATGCCCAATCTCAGTAATCTCATCCTGCACTCAGTACAATAATTCCCATTTCTGTAGTTTTGCACAATACTGACAGTACGCCGTCTCTGTAAAATCCTCCAGTCTGGAGTAAAATACCCACCTGTGTACTTTCCTCAAGCCCCAAGAAAACATGATATCACTGTAAACTTTTGCAGGTCCGATCACACTCCTGCCTCCTGGCCTATAGCACCACACGACCATGGTAACCTTCTCCCAACCCTACCGATCTACTTCCCGATATGAATGCCTCCAGACCCTTTTCAAGCTACAGCAGCACTCCAAATCTCTGTTTGCTCGTCCACTCCCGACAGTCCTCCCAGCACCTCAAACACTCTCCCTTTGTGTAATTCTGCAATTTGGGCAGCAAGGTGGCTCAGTGGTGAGCGATGGTGCCTCACAGTGCCAGGGACGCAGATTCGATTCCAGCGTTAGGTGACTGTCTGTCTGTGTGGAGTTTGCACCTTCTCCCTGTGTCTGCGTGGGTTTCCTCCAGGTGTTCTAGTTTCCTCCCACAGTCCAAAGATGTGCAGGTCAGGTGAATCGGCCATGCTAAATTGTCCATAGTGTTGGGTGCATTGTCAGAGAGAAATGGGTCTGGGTGGATTACTCTTTGGAGAGTTGATGTGGACTTGTTGGGCCGAAGTACCTATTCTCATGCTGTAGGAAATCTAATCTAAACTCTCCCTCTGCGTTCCATATTACTGCCCCTAAATATATCCATCTATCCATAATCAGCCCCAACCCCTTCAAACCTCTGAGTCTCTGTGAACTCCCACAGCTCCAACATCCCTCCTTAACTGTGTAACCTTTTCCATTCCTGAAACACTCTGAAAATGTGAACATCCTACAAACCTCCCTATCTGCGTAATCCTCTCAGGACCCTGTAAAACCCTCGATCTGTGGAACCAGCTCCAATGCTTATGACTCTCCCGATCAGTTTCTACAAGACTTACTATCTATGTAACATCCTCCTGTCGCTATCACCAGCCCTGTCAATGTTAGGTCCTCCGGTCCCCCCATCAATCTAATCATCTCCATAACCTTCTCCAGCTCTTACACCCCTATCTGTGTAAACGTTACACTTCCCTACAACCATCCTGAAAGCAGAAACCTCCTCCAGTGTGTGCAATACTCCCTATCTGTGTTTGTGTCTCCAGGATCTATTGCTGTTCCTGTCTCTGTAAGCTCTGACAGATTGTACAGCTTGCCGGTCCATATTCTTTCCAGAACCGCAGCATCTGACATCAACAAAAGTCTTCATTAACCTTCCATATCTCTGTTCTTTCCTCAATTCTATACAACTCTCTTAATCTCTGTAAGTAGCACAATTCCATAAAATATCCCATACCTGCGTAAACTGACCCAATCCGACAGTGAGAAGCCTCACCGTCCTTTTGATCATCTCTCGTCCCTTCAGATCTCCCTATATCTTCCCTGACTCTGTTGAATACAGCCCATCTCATGTTATAACTCCTCTAACTCATATTTTACCTCCCATCTCTGTGATATTCTTCAGTTACTGCAATTCTCATTCTTTATCTCCAGTGCTTCCAATCCCCCGATCGATGTAAGGTTTTGATCCCTTGCAGCATGTTTAACACCAGTCGCAGCCTCCAACTCCTCAACGCATCCTGTCGCTGTAACCTCCTCAAATACTACAGCTCACTGTCTTTGTAATATCTTCCAGTACCTGCAACCCTCTTGATTTTTGTAACCCCCTCCAGAACAGCACTCTACATCTCTGTGTAACTGATGGGAATGCTGTAAACCTGCCTTCACAGTCCTCAGTAACTCTCTGAACTTCTGCAGCCCCACAACTCTCAGTATCTCTGGCTCCTCCAATCCCTACACTTCTCCCTGGCTGTGTGAACTGATCCAGCCCCTTCAAACCTCCCTATCTCACTCACTCCTGCAGCTCCAACTCTTGTCCATGTCAGTGTAATTCCCAGTACCAAAAATCCTCCCGGTCTCTTTTAACACCTGCAGCTCCAACTACCACCCCTACCTGTGTAGTCTCCAGTCCCTCCAATCCTCCCTTTCTCTATAAACTCCTGTAGCTCCAATACCATCCCATCTGTCTTCTCTCCAGTGCCGAAAACACTCCCTTTCTCTATAACCTCCTGGAGCTCCAACTACTACTGTGTAATCTCTAGTCCCTATATTCCTCCCGATCTCTGTAAATCCTTCAGAACTGATAATCCTGTAACTCTACTTGACATCTTTCAGCCCGACAACCACCTGATCTCAAATCACCGAACTCTGTAACATCCTCCAGTCTCTACAGCCCAGCTTTTCTCTGTTAGCTTCTCTGGTGTCTGTATTCCCCTTCATCTCCGGTTACAGATTCTTGCTCAGTGAGACAATGTCTCATTACCGAATCATTCAGAACACAAGAATCTTTGGTATATCAATAAATTTGCCTCATTTTCTAAATTTTAATGACGGCAAGTTCAACCTTCTCCACCTCTTCTCATCAATATCCCTCCATTTTGAAGACCAGCCTGGTGAACCTTCTCTGGGCTGCCTCTAATGCAAGGACATTTTCCCTCCAGATAGGGGACCAAACATGTTCACAGTATTCTCAGTTGGGCTGACAGGAGTCCTCTATATTTATTTCAAGCCTTCCCTATTTTTATTCTCCGTTCCCTTTGAAATCAATGCCAGCATTCCATTTACCTTCTCTATGTCCTGCTGGCCCTGTATGCTACCTTTCTGAGATTTATACAACAGGGTTCCCACGTTATACCATAGCGTAGCTTTCTGCAGTTGATCTGAAACCAAGAGATGACAGCAATAATCACGAAAGTGCTGGAATGTATGTTAAACGAGATGTCAGAAATACTAACTGCACACTTAGAAACCTATGGAATAAGCGCAGTCCATAAGACCATCATGTATAGGGGTAGAATTAGACCATTCAATCCATCAAGTCTATTCCACTATTCGATTGTGTATGAATTGTTTCTCAACCCCATTCTCTCACTCCCTGTAACCCTTGATCTCCTTATTCATCCAGAACCTGCTTATCTCTGAATCACTTAACATCCACAGCCCCATGAGGCAGTGAGTTCCACAGATCCATCACCCTCTGGCTGAATAAATTCCTCCACATCTCTATTCTAAAAGGTCGTCCCTTCACCCTGAAGCTGTGCCCTTGGCCCCTAGTCTCTCTTGATTGTGGAAACATCTTGCCCACATCCACTCCATCCAGGCCCCTCAGTATTCTGTAAGTTTGAATGAGATTCTGCCGCTGCCTCTGAAACTTCATCAAGTGCAGACCCAGAGACTTCACCTGCTCCTCATAAAACACGAATTTCATCCCTGAAATCTTTCTTGGAAACCCATTTCTCGTACCCCTTCACATCCTTTGTTCAGACTCTTAATGAATAACGTGTAGAGTGTAGTCCCAAAACTGACCCCTGCGGAGCTCCCCCATCACCAGTTCCCATCGTGAAAAAGACCCCTTTCTTCACACTCTCTGCCTTGTGCCAATCAGACAAATCCTCTATCCATGCTCAGCATGTTGTTCTGACAGGGAAATTTCATTTCACACCCATTGCTGGATTTATTTTTCTGTCTGGCTGTAAACAGCAGAGTTTCCCCATTACCTTCCCATCTGTAATTCCCTGGAGAAGGTGGTGGGGAGCTGCCTTCCTGACCCACTGCAGTCCTTTGGGTGTAGGGACAGACACAGAGCTGGGAGGATGGAGCATGGCTTGGGGGGTACCTTGGAAATGCTGGTGTTCCCGTGCACCCGGAGCTCCTGTCCTTCCAGGGGATAGTGGTTCCGGGTTTATGAAGTGCTGTTGAAAGACCCTTCCTGAGTGACCTCAGTGCTACTTGTAGATCTTTTATTGCTTCATTCATTAATGAACATGAGCTTTGTTGGCTGTTCCAGCATTTATTGTTGAGTTTGAGTTGTCCCTGAGAAGGTGGTGGGGAGCTGCCTTCCTGAGCCACTGCTGTTGTTATCTGTGTCCCCTCCAGCAGGCGCTACAACACTCCTCATGTCTGTAACTGCATCAAGAGAATGCAGCTCTCCCTTTCATATCTGACATCCTCCCTGCCATATAAATCTGACAGTTCCTCACAATATCTCACCTCCTCCATTCCCACCTGTGCTAGAGATCACTAAAATTTCTTTATTCTTGTTGAAACTTCTGATCACCCAAAATCTCTCCCTTTTTAAATTTGTAACTCCTTCCGTTTCTGTTACTCTCCATATAACTGTAATCAATGATAGAACAGGTTCCCTTCCTTAAATCTCTATAATTACAATGGTTGCGTGTGTTAAATTGGAACTTTTCATCCTCCTTATCCATCTCAGGACGTCCAGCCCCTACAATCCCACTATTTGGAACGCTCCCATTCTCTGCACCTCCTCATGTTCTGAGGGTCGTTGAAAACCACCAGTGCCCTAAAGGTTTATATTCCCACCAGTTACTGCAAGTCTTCTCACTCTGTCACATCCAAGTCTGTCACATCCATGTCTCCATCCACGTCTCCAGGACCAGACAACACTTGCTGGATGTCAATTTCCTTTTTTGAAGTCTGCACATCACCGTAACCAGTTCAGAAAACCCCTTTAGACTCTGCATAGCTCTGTCATGAACAAGCCACAAGGTCTCTGTTTCCTTTGCCTTCTTCAGTGTCTGAAACTCTCACTGTATCTTTCAATAAACGTCTTTAGTTACTACAGGTCTGCCTAGCTCCCCAGATAACCTGTTCCATCCCCTACAGCTCGCTCAATCACTGTAACGCCCTCTGCTCGTTCTAATCTTCCTCTTTTCCACTGTTTTCCAGGCACAACGGCGATTCTGTAAGGCAGCAGTACAGAATGGGATGTTATAAATCTCAGCTGAGGCTTAAGGCCTACCATTACCTGGGAGTCACAAGGACAGAGAACCTGAGAGAGAGCAGCACAGAGTGGGTGAATATAAATCAGCAGCGAGGATCGAGGCCGACTGGGACTTGGAGTTGGAGAAGCAGCAGAGCAGGAGGCTCAAAATCCGCACCGAGTCACAGAGGGAGTGACCATGTGAGGGAGCAACTTGGAGCAGGAGCATGAGGCTCACTCACACCTGGGAATTACAGAGGCAGCAAAGTGGGAGGATATAAATCAACACTGAGGATCATGGCCTTATCGTGCCTGGGAGTCACAGAGACGGTGACCCTGTGAGGGAATGGAATGGAGGTGGAGCTGGAAGATTACACGTACCTGGGAGTCAGAGAGACGGTGACCCTGTGAGGGAGCAGAGTGGAGTGGGAGCTGTAGGAGGACATGTACCTGGGAGTCAGAGAGACGGTGACCCTGAGAAGGGAGCAGGGTGGAGTAGGAGCTGGAGGATTACACGTACCTGGGAGTCACAGAGATGGTGACCCTGTGAAGGGAGCAGGGTGGAGTGGGAGCTGGAGGATTACACGTACCTGGGAGTCACAGTGATAACTTTCTGCTGCTGGGACCTGCCTGCACCGAGTTTGAAAGAAATGCAAGAGCCATCACAGAAAAGGCTGTAAAGTCACTGGCTGATAAATACACTGTTATTAGTGACTGTCAGTTAATTGTTGTAAGTCAGCAAATTTATTTTTTTCAACTTCTGAAATAAGGGTTGAACACAGAAATAAGAGGGACAAGTGAAATTGTGAGCCAATATAATAAATTACCCTCAGTAAGCCACAGTTGAATAAGGGACTTAACCATATTGCTATTTCCCGAATGTTAACTTCATTCTAAGTAATTAATTAAGTTATTCCAGACATGTTGTATTTTAAGACATGGTAAGACATACTTGTCAGATGGAAAATGTGTTCTGTTACATTGGGAAGTCATAGCCCCCTGCTCGTGTCCTAGATGGACACTGGGTCAGGGAGCTCAGACAGTGACTAGAGACTCTATGGGAGACCTGTGATGCTGAGAGTTAGGTGGATAGCACACACGCAGAGCAGATCACCCTGCAGACATGACGGTCTGGAAGAAGGAAGGGTCTGGGGAACTAAGCAATCGGAGAGAAACAGTCAGGGAATACAAAAATATCCTGGTGTCTCCCTCCCAATTCAGTTTCCAAGTTTGGAAGCTGATGAAGGTATAGACTACTCAAGGGAGGGAGTCAGAGCCATGTCTGTGACCCCACAAGCAGCCTAACTGTACAGGAGGGGAGGGAGAAGGAAGGAGGAGCAATCGTCACAGGGGAGACAGGAAAGTGAAGAAGGTATAAGCGTCTATGTAATTCCAGGATAGTGTGGTTAAGAATGTCACCGTGGCTGGAGGATATTCGTCTGGGGGACAGTGAGCAGTCAAAGGTCATGTCCATGTTGGTTAGAATGACCTGGGTAGGAAGGGTGATGTGGTCTGGGAGTCAGAATTTTGGGAGCTCGGTGGATGGTTAGCAAGCCGGTCTGAAAATGCAGCAATCCCTGGAATACTCCCAGTTCCGTGTCCAAGTGAGAGCAGGACTCTGAGTTTTAGGTGGATGAGAGTGTGACTGAAACGATGGTGCAGCAGGATGGGCTTCAGATTCCTGGGACATTGAGACTGGTTCTGGGGAAGGCAGCAACTGTACAAGCTGGATGGGCTAACGTGACAGAGCTGGGACTGATTTTCTTACGGGGTGTTTGGGAGGGATTGAACATAACTTGGTGTGTGGTTGGGATACAAAAAGGATTAGTAGAGGAGACTACCAGGATTCTCAAAATAATGGGAAATGCAGTTGGTATTAATTTACAACAACATGTTCATCAGTGGAAGATGGAGTAAGAAAGAAAGCCTTAATCTGAGATACTCTGCATAGACGTGAATACTCAGTGTGGGGATTTCTAGATGCATTTTGGTGTGTGGAAATCTGATGGACTGATCACCGAGAGCTGGCTCAAGGAATGGCAGGACTGGGTGTTAAATATTGCTGAGTATAAAGGATTCCAAACTGATAGAAGACAAGGGGAAGGATGAAGGTAGAAGTATTGGTTTAGATTAGCATTAGTTAAGGAGTCCAAGAGAAAGAGGATCCGTCAAAGGACAGAATGAATTTGGCTGGAGCTACAGAACAAGTATACAGTTACACCTTCAGGTGCAGTCTGTCAGCCAGCAACCAAAGTAATGATGGAGAATAAATATGCAGGATCATTTGAGAGCAATGACAATACTACAATTTAGTTATGCTGAGAAACCTAATGTTTCCAGATATAGACAGGGATACTGATGGTGAAAGGTCACGAGGGTCAAGTGTTCCTGGATTACATGGAGGAGAGCTCACTGCAGGAGTATGTATCCAACCCAAGAGAGCATGTACTATTGGATCTGGTCCTTGGGAAAGAGGTGGGGCAAGCGGATCCAGTGTCAGTAGGGGATGGTTTTGCGGTGCAGCAATCATTTTATTGTAAAGTTCAGGATGATGGTAGAGAATGACATGCAATAATTGAGAGAGAGAAACAATTAGTTGACTGACAGCAGCCTTCAATGGGGCAAGAATGAAGCTGGGAACTTTTCAACAAGACCAGTGAAATGGTAGCTTTAAATAGTGTGAACCAGGTCAGATGGAGATGGGGCTGTCGTGTGATCACAACAGACCTGGATAATCAAATCTTTTCCCCATTTCTACAGGAAGGATAAACAGGCCAACACAGTGAAGTAGCATTGTGTACAAAGGATGAGATCAGTATTATTGTGATGCTCATCAATGTACACACTGCTCCTCCCTGCCCTCACCCCTCATCCCTGTGTATTGATCCTATCAGATATTGGTAACATTTGAAAACTTCAGAAAATAGCACAGTATAGAGGAGATGACTCTGTCTACTGTCTGCATTGGACAAGATGTAATGTTGTTTTTTAAAGCCCTAGTTCTCTCTCCCCAGATAGTGTAGGCCTTCAGGTGCCGATCCCGGCACCTTTTTAAAATGGTTTGAGAGTTTCTGCCTCTACTCCACTTCCAAGCGTGACTCCCAGTTCCCAACCCTAAACTGCGTGAAATATCTTTCCTCATCACTTCTCTAATATTTCAACCAATTACATTAAATATTTGCCACTGGTAACTGAGGTCTCCAATAGGAACAAGGTATTCTCTCCCTTTCTACCCAGGCTCCTGACAATATGTGCACCCCAATCAAATCTCCTCTCAGTATCCTCTGTTCCAATCTTTCCCCATAACTACACTTCCACTGTCACAGGGTGAAGAATCTCCTCTGGACCCTCTCCAGGCTAATTCCATCCTTCCATGTGATGGGGTGACCAGAACTGCACACAGTCACCAAGCCGCAACTGAACTCATTCTTTGTACAGTTCCAGCATAAGCTTCCTGCTCTGAAATTCTGCCCTTTGGCTGACAAAGGAAATGATGCCATTTGCGACATTAACGAGATTAATGATGTTTCCAGCTACCTTCATTTACCTGCCCACACTGACCATATTCTCATTTATTGTCCATTCCTCTCTGTTGGTGGTGTCCCCAAATGCCTTGCCTTGCACTTCTCTGGGTTGTTTGCTCCATTCACCTGGACCCCATAGTTTCTGTTTGTAAACAGTCTGCCATGGGATCTCTTGTCAAATCCGAGTAATTCACATGTTACAAGTTACAAGTTACTGCCTCAAACCGACAGTCAGATTAATATACGCAATCTTCCTTGAACAAATCCAGACAGACTGTCCTGGAGTCCCTGGGACTTCCTCAGTGACCGTTTATCCACTGTCTCAGAATTCCAGCCTCGACCTATTCAGTCAGTCCCTTGCGTCACATTAAACAAAGTTGCGGTATTAGCTGTTCTCCAGGCCTCCGGCACCATCCCTGCATCCAGTGAGGATTGGAGATTTTTCCCCGGCTCCTTTGAAAAGTCTGGAACATTGTATTATCCTGTTTTAAGGATTTGAATCTCCTGTATAATTCCCCGCTCCAAGTTTGTTGCTCCCAATATTTCATCCCTATTTTGATTCGGGCAGACAGAGGCCTAACCCATCTTACGATTTGGTCAAGTCTCATTTTATTCGGGTTTCATGGAGGGTTACTCTCCACAAGGTGAATTGCATTTTCTCCTGATACCATCCCCCAATCTGCCTCATTAATTACCCTCCCTGCCCGTGTGGTCTTCCTCTCATCTGATACTAACACGATGATTTCCCCTTTGTCATAACAACTGCCCTCTGCCTGGATATCCCAGAATGCACCGGCCTCCCTGTTTCCAGGAGACATCTTTAAAAAGTCATTTTACTCTTGGATTGTGAATCTAAATTTGGCCTGGACATGGCAGAATCCCTCACTTTGTGCCCAAGCCCCTGGTCCTGGTGCATGACATGGTGCATGAGAGGGTCATTATCTTCCTCCAGGGCTGGCAGGGGAAGCTATGACACCAGACCCTTCCAGCTTGGTCCAAAGCTGACCCCTGGGTCAGTGTGGTGCCAGCCTTCTGGGTGAGTGCCCAACAATGTAGGAAGGAGGTCAGTGACCTTCTCCACTCCACCAGGTAAGTGGTACCATCTGCAATTTGTGACCTCTCCCTCACTCTATCTCTGTTACAGCACCCACGTCGCAACAAGGCTCATGTTCTCCCACCCTCAGTGAATGCAGCACCTTCACTCAGTCTCTGTGTAATCTCTTCTCTGCCCCTCTGCCCAACTCTGCCTGGTGTCTATGCTGCCCACTCACTCACGCAGCACACCTCGACAGCTTTCCCCCAGCTGTCCCAGCACTAACAGCTGTACTAACCACTTCCATTTCCCTAATCTTTCTTGGTAATTCTCACATTCCGAAAGGAACCATCCCACACTAGGGTACAAAGAGCGAAGAGAGATATGGGGCAGCCTAACATTCATCTCCTCACCCGCTCACAAGGGAAGGACCCTGAAGCTAACAACCACGAGAGGCTGACAGACCGTGTCCAAGCACCTGGACTGGGATCTGAGTCTCCCCCTGACTCACTGTGCTGGGCACAGTGACTGACTGTGGGCAATGATATCAGGCTTCGTCGTTTTGTGTCTGTGCTAAACACCAAGACAATACAGCAGGCGGGTGAGCCTGGCAGCTCTGGCTTAGGGGAAGCGCTGCTAAAGGCAGTGTAAGGCAAGGCTATAATTCTGTGAGCGTTTAAGTCAGTTCATAGTGAGTGTGTACAAACACGAAGTGAGCAGACCAGAGAAACAGCCCATGAGCTGGGTGTGTGATCCTGACCACAGTGTCCTTGCAGCAGCATTGAGTATGTACAAGTACGGAGTGAGCAGCCTAGAGGGATAGGCCATGAGCTGGGTGTGTGTCCCTGAGCACAGTGTCCTTGCAGCAGCACTGAGTATGTACAAGTACGGAGTGAGCAGCCTAGAGGGATAGGCCATGAGCTGGGTGTGTGTCCCTGAGCACAGTGTCCTTGCAGCAGCATTGCATTGAGAGCTGTCAGTGCACCCTGAGCTGCAGCATTGAAGTACAGAAGCGTACTGTCTGTGGGTCAGAGATGTGCTGGGATGGCATGGTGAGGCTGGCATGTGTCAGATGACAGCATTGGTGGGTGTGGAGTACATGCAGCATCTGTCTGTGCAGTGTCCCCTGAGACGTTGGTATCCAAGATAGAAGGCCGCAGGAGCGAGGGTCAAGATGGCGTCACCAGGTACCAGCTCTGACATTCATGTCAAATTCTCAATATTGAGTTTGCCCACAGTGGGAATGGATATGAAGCTGCAAGTTGATGAGGGGAGGGATCCACAATAATATGGCTGTTGGTAATCAGTAATCATTCAGTGAGCATCTTGCCACTCCCGCGCTCAAATCTGGTCTTAGAGAACAGTACAGTACAGGAAAAGGTCCTTCAGCCCAGCAAGCCCACACTGACACATGATACCCTTATAAAGTTAAAACAAAAGTTTTTACTCCGACACTTTCTATGTCATTCTATTCCCTACTTACTCATACTTGTGTCAAGATCCCTCTGAAACCTTGCTATATTGGCTTCTTCCCCTCTATCAGTGCATTCCAGGCACTTGCACATTCTGTCTGGAACAGCAAAAAAAACCCTTACCGATCACATCTCCTGAACTTTCTCCCTTTTACCTAAAACCTACGGTCCTGAGTAATTGATATTTCTACTCTGGGGGGGGGGAAACTGTCCTTCTGTCTATGCCTCTGATAATTGTGTAAATATCTATCAGGTAGCCCCATAGTCAATGATGCCCAGGTGCACACAAACCATGTTTGTTCAATTTCTCCTTCTGGGTAATACACTCCAAACCAGGCAACATCCTAGTAAAACTTTTCCGTACCCTCTCCAACACTTCCACATCGTGTGGCAACCAATACTGTACGCGATATTCTAAATGTGCCCGAACTAAGTTTCTCTACAGCTGCAATATGACCTGTTAATGTTCATACTGCATGCTCTGATGCCTGTCTGCAAGTTTGCCGTCAGTCTTCTTGATCACCCTCTCCACCCGTGTTACCACTTTCAGGGAATTATGGAGCTGTACACCAAGATCCCTTCGGATGTTGATGAGGCCAGTAATTTTTCCATCCACTGTATACTGCTCTCCTGCATTCGACCTTCCAAAATGAATCACGTCACAATTGTCCAAATAAAGTTACATCTGTGTTTTGTCTATCCAAGTCTGCAGCTGACCTATATCCTGCTGTATTCTCTGGCAATCATCCTCACAATCTGCAACTCCACCAATCGATTTACAGATCTCCAGTCACAAAAACACTGTTCCACCCCTACTCTGTCTTCTATGGCCAAACAGTTCTCTATCCATCTTACTAACTGACCGCTGATCCCATTTCACTTCACCTTCTGTATGAGCCTGCCATAAGGAAACATATCAAAGGCCTTGCTAAGGTTCAGCCCCTCGCCCTCATCTATCAATTTTGTCACTTCCTCAAAACATTCAATCAAGTTTGTGAGACATGATCCTCCCCACGCAACTGTGTTGCCTGTTGCTAGTAAATCCATACTAGAGTACTGTTGGAGCTGCACTCATTCAGACAAGTGATTATTCCATCATATTCCTGACATGAACCATGGAGAATATATTAGATTCCTTACAGTGTGGAAACAGGCCCTCTGGCCTAACCTGTCCACATCACCCCTCCGAAGAGTAACCCAACCCACACCCGTTTCCCTCTGAATAAGACACTTAACAATTTAGTATGGCCAATTCACTTGAATCCTGCACCTCTTTGGATTGTGAGAGGAAACCCATGCAGGCACGGCGTGAATGTGCAAATTGGACACAGTTATCTCCCAAGATTGGATTAGAACCCAGGACCTTGGCCCTGTGAGGTAGCAGAACTAAACTCTGAGCCACCATGCCGCTCTTGATTGCGCCTGTACAGTGAGAAGTATGTTGGGTCGAGCCGGTTACTGTACAGTGGGAGATATGTCTGGCCGTGATGGTTACTGTACAGTGGGAGGTATGTCGGGCCGTGATAGTTACTGTACAGTGGGAGGTATGTTGGTCTGTCATGGTTACTGTACAGTGGGAGGTATGTCGGGCTGTGATGGTTACTGTACATTGGGAGGTATGTCGGGCCGTGATGGTTACTGTACAGTGGGAGGTATGTTGGTCTGTGATGGTTACTGTACATTGGGAGGTATGTCGGGCCGTGATGGTTACTGTACAGTGGGAGGTATGTCAGGCTGTGATGGTAACTGTACAGTGGGAGGTATGTCCGTCCGTGATGGTTACTGTACATTGGGAGGTATGTCGGGCCGTGATGGTTACTGTACAGTGGGAGGTATATCGGGCTGTGATGGTTACTGTACAATGGGAGGTATGTCGGGCCGTGATGGTTACTGTACACTGGGAGGTATGTCGGGCTGTGATGGTTACTGTACAGTGGGAGGTATGTCGGGCTGTGATGGTTACTGTACAGTGGGAGGTATGTCGGGCCGTGATGGTTACTGTACAGTGAGAGGTATATCGGGCTGTGATGGTTACTGTACAGTGGGAGGTATGTCGCTCCAGGAAGTTGCAGATTGTATGAGTTGTACAGAATACGATGCTGCTGCCGCCGCCAAAGGGCCATTGTACCTCATTGATGCATCATCATTAGTTGCTTTACCGGTTTAAAGTCTGTACCATTCTGCAAAATGTGAAGATAGCCTTTTGCTCCCTGTAAGGACTATGTAGTGACCATTCTTACAGATATGAAATGAAGAGGTGTATCTGCAGCAGGCAGAATGGTGACAATGTGGTCAATTATAGGTTTCCTTTTTGTAGATTCCCGCAAAACCTGCTGCAGAGCAGTCTTGCAGCCACAGGATCCAGCATCAATGCTGAGCACTATGATTAGAATAGATTCCCCACAGTGTGGGAACAGACCCTTCGGCCCAACCCATCCACACTAACCCTACAAAGAGCAACCCACCACCATGGCCAATTCACCTGAGCTGCACATATTTGTACTGTGGGAGGAAACCCACACAGACACGGGGAGAATGTGTCAACTCCACACAGGCAGTTGCTCAAGGCTGGAATCAAACCTGGATCCCTGGTGCTGTAAGGCAGCAGTACTAACTGCTGAGCCGCCATGCTGCCCTATATGCCAAGGACCTGCCCTCTTCTGGCTGGCTGTGCTCTTTTAGTGGGACAGAACCTCCCAGAGAGGGTGCTGATGTTGCATGGGACATAGTTCTGTTCACAGAATCCTGCTTTACAGACAATATTGATTGTTGTTTGACTAGTCTGTGGGAAATTTGCAACAGGTCAATTTTACATTTTGTATAGTGAAGAGTTAATATCACTTTATTTCTTACATATTTTAAAATAAACCAAAGAATAAATATTTTTCATTTGAAAACAATTGAAGTGAACAATAATTGAAATACCAGAGCGCACACCTAAATATTACACAATTCAGTGACTGTAGTAAACAGCCGATTCATGTTCGAATCAGTGAACACACCATATTGCAGGCAGCAAAGCTGTTGGAAATGGTTTTGAGGAAATGCCTGAATTCAGACACAGTGTGACTGGCCCTCACCATGACCTCCAAATTACTGGCCATCTCCAAAATCTGTCCAGAGAACTCCCAAACTGGAGCTGGGCAGTTACTCACACAATCCCTCACAATAGACTGGTTAGAGACATACCTGAACAACAGGGAGATGTGTGTGGGGCAGACTGTTCAATGGATTCACACATGGTGCTGGTCCAGACACAGTTCAATATTTATAACAATGACCTGAAAACAGCCATGCCTTGCAAGTATATTTCTTCTGGTGTGTCCCTAAACTCTGTAATTCTGAACCTTGGACCAATCCTGAATGACGGTGTTGTAAAGGTGATGGGCTCCCGCAGAACATAACAGCTTACACTGGATTTGGTTTATGATTGATTCAATGTATGTTAGCCCCACAATGTTAATATCCAAACAGAATTGTGCAGCTCCATTGATGGCCAGCATCATCCCAGCCCAAACGTCCTTGTGTGTGACTTGAGCTGGAAATCGCTGTGTAAATGTTTACAGCATTGTTCTAATCATTAACAGCAAAGTCTCTTTACTGAAGTTCCGACATCCTTTCATAATACCAACTTTTAGATTGTCCAATAAGCACAAAATCCAGCCATTTATTCTGTTCACTTTTATAACAACAATATGATGAAAACAGTTCCAAACTCACAGTAAGGAACATTGAAATGATGAATATCATTCCCATACCCAAGACCATATTATTATTAAATGCAAGAATTTTGAAAATATGCAATTATTTTCCTTTGTATTAATGTTGTGAACTAATAGTCGACTCTCCTGCTCCTCAGATGCTGCCTGAACGGCTGTGCTTTTTCAGAAGCACAATTTTTTACTCTGATCTTCAGCATCTGCAGTCCTCACTTTCTCCCTGGTAATATTCAATCATAATCATTTTTGTGGTGACAATTTCACTGTGTGTTTAAGCATGTTAGTCAGATATGAATACATTTTGAATTGCTTATGTCTATCTCAGAACTCAGTGATGTTGGGTGTGAATGTCAATGTCTGTGTGATGCTCGGTATGTAGGCCATGCCTCTGAGAGACTGACGGGTTATCCCTTCAGCTGTTCACAACAAGCAAGTTACGGACTGAACCCAACTAGCCTGAGCTCACAAAACCCAAAGCATAGTGTCCAGCATTGGGCATGTTTGGACAATATTTTTCATTTTAATTTACTCATAGAATATGATTGGGCCAGTATTTATTGTCCGTCTCTTGTTGCCCTTGAGAAGGTGGTGGTGAACTGCCGCACTGAACCACTGGAGTCCATGTGTTGTAGTTAGACTTCCATTACCATTCGGGAGGGACATTGAAACAGTAACACTGAAGGAACAGCAATATACTTCCCAATCATAACGGTGGATGGCTTGGAACAGAACGCGAACATGGTGGGGGTCCCATGTATCAGCTACCCTTGTCCTTCCTGATGATCAGGTTTCAGAAGTACGTTGTAAGGAGCCTTGGTAAATTTCTGTAGAGCACCGTGTAGATGGCAGGTGTTGCTACTACTGAGTATCAGTGAATGAAGGGTGAAGCTGCACTCTCCGAAGGAAATGTGGGGGGGGGGGGGGGGGGGGGTGGTTTATTTCATCACACCCATATTCAACATGGGTCTTATCGATGGGGTACAGGCTTTCGGAGATCATGAAGTGAGTTATTTCTTCAGGATTCCTAACCCCTGGCATATTCTTATGGCCAATTAATTTTCATACGTCAATGTGTGGCGCTGGTAAAGCATAACAGGTCAGGCCACATCTGAGGTATAGGAGAGTTGATGTTTTAGCATAAGCCCTTTACAGGAATGGGTGTTGAAATCATATGGTCAGTCCAGTTCTGGTTAATGGTAATCCCCAGGATATTGCTAGTTGGTTGTTCAGTGATGGTGGTGGCATTGGACGTTAGAGCATACGGTTCAACTTTCTATTGTTAGAGGAAATCGTTGTCTGGCATATTTGTAATGGAAATGGTATTTGTCACTTTTAAGCACACATATGCATATTTCCAGGTGTTGTTGCATTTCGATAAGGACTGCTTCAGTATCTGAGTAAATCGCGAATGGCATTGAACATTGGTAAACATCAATGGCAAACATCCCCACTTGTGAATTTACACTGTCGGGATGGTCATTTATGATTGTGCCTAGGGCAGAGATCACTCTTATAGCTCACTGATACTGTCCCTCTCTCTGATTTAGGAAGTTTGCTTCTCGTTTCACCTGCTCCAGAGGTGTTTAACAACATATCTGAATGAGATAATATTACATTATCTTCCCAAGGAGCTGAGTGCGGAGTTGGTTAGCTCAATCAGTTGGACGGCTAGATATTAATGCCAACAGTGTGTATTCAATTCCTGCACTGACGGGGGTGACTAAAGGACTGTCCTACTCAACCTCACCCTTACTTGAGGCATGATGACTGTCCAGTTAAACTACCACCAGTCGTCTCTGTCCAACGAGAGAGCAGCCCGATCATCCTGGAGGAGTATGGTGCCTTACCTTTCCATTTCTGATTTACATGCTGACCCAGAAACCCCGCCCCTAGGGAACTGCTGCAGAGCTGTCCTGGAGCTGAGATGGCTGCACTCCACCAACCCCAACCACCGTCATTTGTGGCAGGTATAACTTCAGCCAGTGCAGATGAGACTTATTTGCTCTAGTTTTGCCGTTAAGCCTGGATACTTGGACAAATGCAGTTATGATAATGTCAAAAATGCAGTCACTGTCGCATCACCTGTAGAATTCAGCTATGTGTTTTCTTGTTGTACACCATTAAACCGAGGCTTCAATGTGCCCAAGGGATGAGTGGCCCTGGCAGAGACTAAACTGAGTTTCAGTGAGCAGGTTGGTGCTGAGGAAGTGCTACTTGATCCACTGTAGATTCCAATAACATTGCAACACTTTATTAGTGATATGGATTAGAGCAATGGGGCAGTCATTGATTGTCTGATGTTTTGTCTGTGTGTGTACAGGACCCGCCTGGATGGTTTCCCACATTGTCAGGTAGGTCCCAGTGCAATATCCCTGCAGGAACAGCTTGAATGGAATGTTCTCAGGGCCCACAGCTTTTGCATTATTCCATGCCACCAGCCACTTGGAGATACCAAACAAAAATGAATTGAATTAGCTGACGACTGCCATCTGGAGGAGACTAAAATAGATCATCCCATCGATACTTCCGTCTGAACATTGTTGTGAATGTTTCAGCCTTACCTTTTCTATTGTTGTGCTGGCCTCTTCCATCACTGAGGAAGATGATATTTGTGGATCCTCTTCTTCCAGTGAGTTGTTTGATTGACCATACAATTCACCCTGATTGCATGTGACAGAATTGCAGAGATTAGATCTGATTTGTTGGTTAGATCTGTCTGTCACTGGCTGTTTATGCTATTTGGTCAGGAAGTGGTCATGATTGGTAACGTCACCTCATTGTGAGGTGTAGCTGGTGCATCTCTTGTCAGATCCTCATGTATTCTCCATTGAACAAGGGTTTATCCCCTCGCCTGATGGGCAGGGTAAAGTGGAGCATATGCCAGGTAGTGACAGTGGAAATTGTTCTGGAATACAATTCTGCTGCTGTTGGCAATGATCCGAATCATCTCACAAAGGCCAGTGCTGCGTTCTAGACCTATTCGAAATCTGTCCCGTTTGGCATGATGATAGTTAGTATCTCTCACATGTGTGTGCATGTATGTGTGACTTTGTCTCCCGGAATACTGTGTGTGGTAGTCACCGTTCCCAATATGGTCATCATCAATGTGTCTGCAGCAGTAGGTTGGTGAAGATGAGGTCAAGTGTGTTTCTCCCTCTCAGTCGATCCCCCCCTGCCCCGATGCAGAATCAGTCTCGAAGCTGTGTCCTTTTGGACACGACCATCTCGATCAGCATTGCTGCTGCTGATCCACTCTTGGTGAGGTTTGAAATAGCCCACCCAGTATACATTCTCCAACTCTGTCACCCTCTCAGTGCGTCCTCCGCGTGTTGTTCAATGTGGAGGGACACTGATACATCAGCTGAGGGAGGGGAGTCAGAAGGAGGTTTCTGTGTCAGTGTTTGATCTGACCCCATGAGGCTGAGGGATGGGAGTCAGCAGGAGGTTTCTGTGTCAGTGTTTGATCTGACCCCGTGAGGCTGATGGAGGGGAGTCAGCAGGAGGTTTCCGTGTCAGTGTTTGATCTGAATCCGTGAGGCTGAGGGAGGGGAGTCAGCAGGAGCTTTCTGTGTCAGTGTTTGATCTGACATAATGAGGTGGTGTTAAGTTACATTGTTGTTTGAGTAGACTATAGGATACCTCTCCCAAATCTAGCCGTTGCCCCCAGACGTTAGGAAGGAGGGGTTTCCAGGGTCTACAGGGCTTTTTATTTGTGTCGCTGTCAACCGAAGGGCCTGTCCTGTGCTGTATGACACTGACTCTATTTGTCTCGTGATTGGACAATACAAGGTCTCATTCCTTCAGTTCCTCCCAGTGCCTTAACTATTCCAAAGATTTCTATAATATTTTCTCTATTAAGACATCGCTCAATTCCATTTCTAAACTACCTGTATGTCTGTATATTTCCCTGTCATCTCCTCCAGCCGCTGCATCCATCAGTATCTCAGTAACCCTCCATATCTCCACAATCTTTATCTCAAACTCCAGACCCATTTATCGCTGTAAAATCTGCCAGCCCCTACATCTCTCCCTATCTCTATAATTTCCAGCTGATACACCTCTCCCTATATCCTGTGACTGAATTTAAAAATACCACACTAACCTGTTCTAGCATGCGCAGGCCACGCTATCTCTCGGCCATCTCTAGTCACGTTTTCCTATCTCTGAAACATCTGCAGCTTGCTTTCTTATGACTGTAACATCTCCAGCCTTGCTTTCCTATCACTGTTAAATCTCTGGCCTTGCTTTCCTATCGCTGTAACATCTCTAGCCTTGCTTTTCTCTCGCTGTAACAGCTGCAAACTTGCTTTCCTATCTCTGTAACATCTCCAGCCTTGCTTTCCTATCTCTGTTAAATCTCTGGTCTTGCTTTCCTATCTCTGTAACATCTCCACCTTGCTTTCCTACACTCCTCAGTGAATTGGTTATATATCTTCTCCTGTATTTTCATCTTTATGGGGCTGTAAAAAATATCCCCAGCAGTGTGTTCTGTCATCGTTTTGATCCTAACCTCGCCCCATAAATCCTCATTTGAAGACACTTCCAAGATATTGTCCCTCCTTACTGCAGTAACTGACTCCTTAATTAATAATACAAAGCACCTTCTATTCAACACCCTCCCCTGTCCTGCCCATATTTTACAGTATAACAGAATATTGAGTTGTTGGCCCTGACCTCCCTCAAACACGTCACTGTGATGGCTAAAATGTCACACCTCCACAGATCAATTCATTCCCTTACCACATCAATCTGTCTGGTAAAATTCCCAGCATTCCCCAGCATAACACCTGGAATACTCTGTACATTGGAGTTCTTCAGTCATTCACTTTTTCTTATCAGGCTGCTCAAACCATGAACCAAAATTATAACTCTGGCACTGAATGAACATTTGTTGAACTGTAATATTTAAAAAAAAATTCATCAAGTGCAACTTTCCCGAACTGAGCAGTCAGATCCACATATAATGAGTCCTGATGGTTAATTCCCCCCTCAGTGTGCAGAGGAGCAGCCCAGAGTAATGGCGAAAGTGAGGACTGCAGTTGATAGAGATCAGAGTCGAAATGTGTGTGCTGGAAAAGCACAGCAGGTCAGGCAGCATCCGAGGAGCAGGAGAGTTGATGTTTCGGGCATAAGCCCTTCATCAGGAAGGCATTGGTGTATTCCTTTTTTTCATTCTGTGATCCAGAGGACATTGGGAAGCGTACTTACTCATGCAAGCGGCACTCTATATAGCATTGAAATGGAAACAGTGAATCAGTTGGTTGGACAAGGTGTAGAAAAGTTGATAAGAAGTACAGGCTGGTTAAAGTACAAACATAAGGATAGATAAATGACCTGGATCAGATGGGGTATACCCGAGGTTATTTCAGGAAGTTATGGGAGAGGATTGTGTGCCTTTGGTGATAACCTTTGCATCGTCATTGTCCACTGAGTAGTGCCAGATGATTGGAGGATGGCAAATGTTATTCCCTTGTTCAGGAAAGGGAATAGGGATAACCCTGGGAATGACAGAACAGTCAGTCTTACATCAGTAGTGGGCAAAGTATTGGAGACGTTTCTGAGAGGCAGGATTTACAATTACTTAGAAAACAATAGTTTGATCAGAGATAGTCGGCATGGCTTTGTGAGGAGCAGAAAGCTTACTGAATTCTTTGAAGATTTGAAAAAACACACTGATGAAGGTAGACCAGTAGATGTGGTGAACAACAATGTTAGCAAGGCGTTTGATAAAGTTCCCCATTGTAGGCGCATTCAGAAGGTAAGGAGGCATGGGGCAAAGGGAAATTTGGATGACTGAATATGGATTTGGCTGGCCCATAGAAGACAGAGGGTAGTAGCAGATGGAAAGTATTCAGCCTGGACATCAGTTACCAATAGTGTAACATAGGGATCCGCTCTGGGACCTGTGCTCTTTGTGATTTTTATAGATGAGTTTGATGAGTAAGTGGAATGGTGGGTTAATAAGTTTGCCAATGACATGAAGGTTGGTGGAGTTGTGGATAGTGTGGAGGGTTGGTATAGGTTACAAGAGGACATTGACAGGATGCAGAGATGAGCTGATAAGTGGCAGATACACTTGAACCTTAAAAATTGGGAAGAGATTTATTTTGGAAGGTTGTATTTGCATACACCACACAGAGTTAAAGGCAAAATTCTTGGCAGCGTGGAGTGACAGAGGGATCTTTGGCACCATGTCCATAGATCCCACAAAGTTGCCACCCAAGTTGGCAGGGTTGTTCAGAAGGTGTATGGTGTGTTGGCTTTCATTAACAGTGGGATTGAGATTACGAGCGGCGAGGTTAATGCTTAGCTCTATAAAGCTGTGGTTCAACCACACTTGGAATATTGGGTTCAGTTCTGGTTGCCTCATTATAGGAAACATGTGGAAGCCTCAGAGACTGTGCAGAGCAGATCTACCAGGATGCTGCCTGGATGGAGGACATGTCTTAGGAAGAAAGGGTGGGAGAACTAGGGCTTTTCTCACTGGAGCGAAGAAGGATGACAGGTGACATAATAGAGGTGTACAAGATGTTGAGAGAATTGACAGAGTGGATAGCCAGAGCCTTTTCCCAGGGGCAGAATTGGCTATCATCAAAGGGCATAACTTTAAGGTGATTGGAGGAAGGTTTATAAGAGATGTCAGAGGTAGGTTCTTTATTTAGAGAGTGGTGGGTGGGCAGAATGCACCGCCAAGGGCGGTAGTAGAGTCAGATACTTTAGGGATAGTTAAGAAGACTCTTGGATAGGCACATGGGAGTTAGTACGTTGAAGGTCATGTAGGTTAGTCTGATCTAAGACTAGGATAAAAGGCCACCAAAACATTGAGGTCTGAAGGGCTCTTACTGTGTTGTACTGTTCTGTGTTCCAATTTTCACTCAGTTTGTGGATTCTCATTAATTGGTAACTGTTTGAGGGGGTGAGGTGTGCAAGGGAGTGTGGTGTGTGAGGTCAGGGAGCTGGGGTGGGACGTTAGACCAAGACTTCCAGTTTTGATGTGCATTGTTACATTCACCTGAATGCCAGCACAATATGCGTGGTTACCTAGACCAGACAAAATCCAACAAGTTCTGTTATTAAAACGATTCTTGGCTTGCTGTTAACTCCTGGTTTCTTAAGATACATTCTGTTGCATGACCTATGAATTAGTATCTGACCAAACACAAACATGTACAATTTTATTTTGATACTGTTGAATATGAAGGTGCACTTATTGGATACAGTTTCAGAGGGTTCACTGTGAGACACAAAATGCTGCAATAGACTGTCAATTGTGAACATTTTCACACAGTGTCTGGTCCACGGGACAAATGTATGGAGTCTGGGGGACATGCCAGATGTCATCACCATCTGGAACCTGTGTGGTGTGATGCTGAGACTCCATGTCCATACATCTGCTCATGGGCCAGGCTCTGACTGAGGGTAAATTTGTAAGACCTGGTTCCTGGTCAGTTGCTGGTATCTAATTTAGACAGCATTTGTACCTACACTGAGAGCAGTGATAGCCTGTTGGCTAGTTTCCTGCTGCTGAAGGTGGATTCCAAATGATTCTCTGTGAGGGAATATTTGAATGACAGCCCTGAGAAAGGTTGGAAACTCTCTGGACAGATTCAGGAGCAGGCCGGTGTCTCACTCAGTGCCACAGGCAGCTGTAAGGTCCAGTAGCACTGTACCCGAATTCAGGCCTTTTGGAATCCACTTTTAATGTCAGTCATGATGTAAAGTGATGGGTTTACTGACCTGAACACTGATCAGGAGTTTGCCATGTTTGTGAATTGGGAAACAATAAGATATGAGCTACAATTATTCAACCGAACAATAATTGCATCATGTCTGAAAACAATTAAGTTGATTCTATATTGATGGAATTAAATTATAAACACGAACAACTTTTTCTTTGTATCGAAAAAGAACATGTTGTTGACTATTTTGGTGATCACAATTACACATGGAATCTCAGTATTCAAATACATGCATTGTTGCTCTATCATTTGTAAAGTGGTTGACCTCTGATTGATTGCATATTCACAGTGAGCAAATGATTGAACAATCAAATCGACTTATCATTCTTACACACTTCAATATAATCAATCGATTTAATTTCTCACTGAAATGTGTGACCTCCAGCTATTTGCCAAAAAATCTATTAGTTTTAAAATAATGATGGAAAAGGATAGACTAGATGAAAAAGTTAATGTTCTAAATTGGAGAAATGCCAATTTTGATGGTATTAGGCAAGAAATTTCAAAAGCTGATGGCAGCAGATGTTCGCAGAGAAAGGTATGGCTGGAAAATGGAAAGCCTTTAGAAATGAGATAACGAGAGTCCAGAGACAATATATTCCTGTTAGGGTGAAAGGAAAGGCTGGTAGGTATAGAGAGTGCTGAATGACTTAAGAAATTGAGAGTCTGGTTAAGAAAAAGAAGGAAGCATATGACAGGTACAGGCAGGATAGGTCGAGTGAATTCTTCGAAGAGTATAAAGGCAGGAGGAGTATACGAGAGAGAGAAATCAGGAAATCAAAAAAGGGGACGCGAGGTAATTTTGGCAAATAGAGTTAGGGAGAATCCAAAAGGACTTTACAAATACATTGAGGACAAAAGGGTAAATAGGGAGAGAAGACCTTCAAAGATCAGCAAGGTGGCCTTTGTGTGGTGCTGCAGGAGATTGGGGAGATACTGAACAAGTATCTTGTCAGTGTTTACTCAGGAGAAGGAAATGGGAGTTGTAGATATACAGAGTAATAGATGGTGACATCTTAAAAAATGCCCATATTACAGAGGAGGAAGTGTTGGGTGTCTTGAAATGCATAAAAGTGGATAAATCCCCAGGACCTGATCGATCAGGTGTAGAGTAGAAGTCTGTGGGAAGCTAGGGAACTGATTACTGGGCCTCTTACTGAGATATTTGTATCATTTATAGCTACAAGTGAGGTGCCAGAAGACTGGAGGTTGGCGAACGTGATGCCACTGTTTAAGAAAAGTGTTAAGGACAAGCCAGGGAACTATAGACCAGTGAGCCTGACGTCAGTGGAGGGCATGTTGTTGAAGGGAATCCCGAGGGACAGGGTGTACATGTATTTAGAAAGGTAAGGACTGATTAGGGATAGTCAACATGGCTTTGTGTGTAGAAAATCATGTCTCACAAACTTGATTGAGCTTTTTGCAGAAGTAACAAAGAGGATTGATGAGAGCAGAGCGGTGGACGTGATCTATATGGACTTCAGTAAGGCACTCGATAAGGTTCCCCATGGGAGACCGGTGAGCACGGTTAGATCTCATTGGAGTACAGGAAGAACTAGCCAGTTGTATACAGAACTAGCTAAAGGTAGAAGACAGAGGGTGGTGGTGGAAGGTTGTTTTTCAGATTGGAGGCATGTGACCAATGGAGTGTCACGAGGATCAGTGCTGGGTCCTCTACTTTTTGTCATTTATATAAATGATTTATATATGAGTATAAGAGGTATAGTTAGTAAATTTGCTGATGACACCAAAATTGGAGTTGTAGTGGACAGCAAAGAAGGTTACCTCAGATTACAAGAGGATCTTGATCATATGGGCCAATGGGCTGAGGAGTGGCAGATGGAGTTTAATTTAGATAAATGTGAGATGCTGCATTTTGGGAAAGCAAATCTTAGCGGGACTAATACTCTTAATAGTGAGGTCCAATGGAGTGTTGCTGAACAAAGAGACCTTGGAGTGCAGGTTCATTATTCCTTGAAAGTCGAGTCACAGGTAGGTAGGTTAGTGAAGAAGGCATTTGGTATGCTTCCCTTTTATTGGTCAGAGCATTGAGTACAATAGTTGCAAGGTCATGTTGCGGCTGTATAGGACATTGGTTAGGCCACTTTTAAAATATTGCATGCAATTCTGTTCTCCTTCCTATCAGTAGGATGCTGTGAAACTTGAAAGTGTTCTGAGAAGATTTACAAGGATGTTGCCAAGGTTGGAGGGTTTGAGCTATAGCTGGAGGTTGAATGGGCTATGGCTATTTGCCCTGGAACGTTTTGAGACTGAGGGGTGACCTTAAAGAGGTTTATAAAATCATGATGGCCATGAATGCGGAAGTAGACAAGGTCTTTTCCCTGGTGTGGGGGAGTCCTGAACTAGAGAGCATAGGTTTAAGTTGGGAAGGAAAAATATAAAAGAGACATAAGGGGCAACTTTTTCCACATAGAGGGTGGTTTGTGTATGGAATGAGCTGCCAGAGGAAGTGGTGCAAGTTAGTACAATTGCAACATTTAGATGGTGTCTGGAAAGGTTTATGAATAGAAAGCGTTTACAGGGACATGGGCTGAGTGCTGGCAGGTGGGAAGAGATTGGGTTGGGATATTTGGTCCGTATGGACGGGTTGGACTGAAGGATCGTTTCCATGCTGTATATCTCTTTGACCCTCTGACTGTAATTTAGAAATGACAATAATTTGATATGCATTGTCAAATAAATGGTTTATATCATTAAATTGTAGCAGACAATAAGTTGAAATCTTACTATTTTTAGAATGAAAGATAAAGAACAAAGAACGTTCCAACACAAGAAGAAAGCCTTTGGCCCTCCTAGCCTGTGCTGATTAAGATCTTCCTATTTTGTAAACCTCCACTTATTTTCTAAGATTCTGTATCCGTCTGCTCCCTGCCCATTCGTGTATCTGTCAGATACATCTTAGATAACTCTGTTGTTCCTGCCCCATCTCCTCCACTGGCAACATGTTCCAGGCTGCCACCATATATGTAAATAACTTCCCAAATATATCTATCCTAAACCTTTCCCCTCTCACTTTGAACTCATGACCCCAAGTAATTGAGTTCCACAATCTGGGGAAAAAGCTTCTTGCTATCCACCCTGTCTATATCTCTCTTGATTTTGTAGACCTCAATCAGGTCACCCCCCCAAAGCTTTGCCTGTATAATTAAAATAATCCTATTCTACTCAACCTTTCTTCATAACCAGCACCCTCCATACCAGGCAACATCCTGGTGAACCTACTCTGCACTCTAGTCAAAGCATCCACATCCTTTTGATAATGTGGTGACTATCTGCAGTATTTCAAATGCGGCCAAACCAAAGTCCTATACAACTGTAACATGACCTGCCAGCGCTTGGACTCAACAGCTGATCCAATGAAGGAAAGCATGCCATATGCTGCCTTGACCAGTTTACTGACCTGCGTTGCCACCTTCAGGAAACAATGGACCCAGGTCTCGCTGTATGTCAATTTTCCCCAGGGCTTTTCCATTTACTGTATTATTCGCTCTTGAAATTGATCTTCCAAAATGCATCACCTCACATTTGCATAGATTGAACTCCATCTGTCATTTCTTTGCCCATCTCTCCAATCTATCTATATTATATTCTGCTGCATTCTGTGACAGTCCCCTTCACGATCTGCTACTCCACCAATCTGGGTGTCATCTGCAAACTTGCTTGTCAGGCAACTGATACCTTCTTCCAAATCATTGTTATAAATCACAAACAACAGTGGACCTAGCATGGGTCGGTGTTGCATACCACTGGTCATAGGTCTCCATTTTGAGAAATCCCCTTCCACTACTACTCTCTGTCTCCTGTTGCCCAGCTAGTTCTCTATCCATCTATATAAATCACCCTGGACCCCATGCAACATCACCTTCTCCATCAACCGACAATGGGGAAACTAATAAAACACCTTACTCAAGTCCTTCCGTATCTTCTCCAGCAGCTTCCCTAACACTGATGTCAGACTCGCTGGTCTATAGTTACCTGGATAATTCCCGCTATCCTTCTTAAACAAGGAGAAAATATTAGCAATTCTCCAGTCCTTCGGAACCTCACCCATGTACAAGGGTCCTGCAAAGATATTTGTTAAAACCCCAGTTATTTCCTCACTCACATCCCTCAGCAACCTGTGGTTGATCCCATCCAGACCTGGGAACTTGTCTACATTTCCAGCTTTTAGAATATTCAAAACTTCCTCCGTCTTTAGTCAACTTGACCCAGAGTACGCAAAGATCTATCCCTAACCTCAACACCCATCTTCCAAATCTTCTGGTTTCGCACTGCTATTTGCTATGTTAACTACTTTCTATTTTCCTTTTACCCTAGCCATGACTGTCCCAGTCATCCATGGTTGCCTTATCCTCGCTGTACAATGCATCTTTTACCTCGGGATAAATCTCTGCTGTGACTCCTAAATTGCTCCGAGAAACTCCTGCCATTATTGTTCCACTGTCTTTCCTGCTCGGCTCCTCTCCCAGTCAATTCTATCCACCTCCTCCTTTGTGTCATTGAAGGTGTCTTTAGTTAGCTGTAATATTAATTCCGATTCTACTTTCTCCGTCTCAAATTGAAGAGTAGGTTCAATCATAGTATGATCACTGCCTCCGAAGGTTACTTAACCTTAAGCTTCCTTATCAAGTCTGCCTCACTGCACAGCTCTAAATCCAGTATTGCCCGTTCCCTCGTTGCCTGCACCATCAGCTGCTCCAAAAAGCCATCTTGTAGACATTTCATAAATTCCTTTCCTTGCAAACCACTACCACTGATTTTCCCAGTCCACCTGCATAATGAAATCCCCCCAGTCACTGTAACTTTGCCTTCGTTGCTATCTCCTCGTATATCATGCGCCCCAGCTTCTGACTACGATTTGTAGACCTGTACATAACTCCAACCACGGGTTTTCACCTTGACGGTTCCTCAATTCTACCCACACACATTCCACACCATCTGACTCTATTTTAAGTAATGGAACTGAGTGATGCGACTGCAAAACATTTTAGCATTGTCTCAAATTTATAGTTTAGACATGAAGTAACAATATTTCATTGTCAATTACTTTGCAATACGGCCACAGTGTATTTCTTTGGCCAAATATTCTGTCTTTATTACGGAGGAATACAAACTTCAGCGTGGGTTTCCTCTGGGTGCTCCGGTTTCCTCCCATAGTCCAAAAATGTGCAGTTTAGATGAATTGGCCAATCTAAATTTCCCGTAGTGTTAGGTGAAGGGGTAAATGTAGGAGAATGGGTCTGGGTGAGTTGCGCTTCGGCGGGTCCGTGTGGACTTGTTGGGCCAAAGGGCCTATCTTCACACTGTAACTAATCTAAAAATAAAACTTGAAACTGTTCGAGAAGGAAGATATGAAGAGGACATGAGTCTATAAGGAGATTAAGGTGGGTCAAGTGAACAGTCAAATATTGGTGTATGGAACATAGTAGGAAAAATGTGTCTGTGCTAAAAGATATTGGCGGGTTGAATGGAAACTGAGTGTATTATTTCAGTGGAGAGATTGGCTTTAGGCACAGAGGAACCGGGCACTTGGATTACAAAATAAAAATTTTATGTGTACATCAAATTTTTAGGGAGGTAAGACAAATGTTGAAACTTTCTGAAACAGAATACATTTAAAAGTTGGGACGATTTTGTACAGATTTACAATGTAGTGGTGTAACCACATCGAGAGAGCGATGGCCACAATGATATGAAATGCAATCCAGAAAAGATTCACTCAGCTGACTCTTGTGAGGAGCGTTTATTTCAGGAGGAAATCTTGAAATGACTGGCTCTGGATCTGCTGGGGTTTAGGCGAACAACATGTGGTCTTGCCTAACCTCAAAATATTCCAAGTAGTCTTTCAAGTTGAATTCTAAAACAATATTTCACCTTGTGTGAGAGGTTACCATGAGTGGATGTAGAGTAAAACAGAAAAATTTCTCTGTTAAGAAGATGGTGATTTGGTGTCATCCTCTCAGAGTGTTGTGTCTTTGTACAATTCTCTTCCCAGATAGTGATGGAGGATAAGGCATTGAATATTCCTAAGGCAGAGGCAGGCAGATTCTTAACTAAGAATGATGCATGAACATTGTAAGAGCAAATGAGGAATGTGTGATTGAGGTCACAATCAGATCATCCACGACCTTATCACCTGATGGAATTGTTTTGATTCCTTACTCCTAATGCCAGGTTTTACATTTCTGTTGTCTTTAGATACTGAAAATAAAATAACACAGTTCTCACAATTTCAAAGACAGCGACAAACTCTTCAGATCAATAAAATGCCCTTGTTGTTTAATAATTATTAGAAAATCGGATTGTCTTTTTAGTTCATTTGGGATTTTAATGGAGCTAGACCAGCATTAATTGCCCTTGAGACGTTCCAGTCCAGTTGATGTTATTCCATCCAAGCGGCTGTTGGGAGGGAGTGCCAGCAGTGCATCTTATGTGCTGGTTTAACTGGGAGTAAATATTACTGGTGAGGAACAGCTCGCAGGATAACAGACTGTTTGTCAATACGAATATATGGGAAGGAATTTATTAGTCTTCAGAGAAATAACAACCTTACTCGAGAAGTCTATATAATAATGAAGCGAAGTCTGTTTCTTGGTGAACTTAAAATGATGGTGACAAACAGCTGGAATAATGTTGATGCTGTGTTGGACGATTCTTACACTGAGCATCTGAATTATCTTGGATGATTTCAGAGATGGCTGGGCTGTCCTAGGTTGAGTAAGTGCTGAAACTCCATGGGATGATGCTTGTTTGTAATCTCACCACTTACTGAGCACAGTTCGTTGGAACACACCAAGTCCAATTGGTTGCTGCTTCAGAATATATTAGACATTTCATGGCTGCCACCACATGGAATCATATAATAAAGACAAGGCCCGCCGAGTCTGCACCACCCAGTGCTGATACAAGTGTTTTATAATGTTTGTGAGGTTACTTTCCTGAACCATTCTCCCAGGCAATGCATTTTTGACACACGTCATGCTCTGGGTTCAAAACAGATTTCACAAATCCTCTGTTAGTATCTTCTCTTTGACTTCAAATGTATTTCCCATTGTTTTCGACCCTTTCACTAAGGGGAATAGTTGTTGTCTGTTCACTCATCCCATACCTCTCATGCTATAATACACCTCTGTCAGGTTCACCCCTCACCTTTCTCTGCTCCAAAAGCAAATCTAACCGATCTTCATGGTTTGTGTTCTCCCTTGTCTTGTTACATCTTCCAAAGTGCAGCATCTCACACATTTCAGTGTTACCTTTTATCAGTCATTGATCTAGTCATCTGAAAATCTGTTTGTACCCTCCTGTAACCAACACGTTCCTGCTCACTGTGACCCACCTGGATAATCATTGTGTCATCTCCAACATTGTTTATCATCCACGAACATGTCCCGCCCCCCCCCCCATCTCCCACATTCTGATCATCACAATTTATGCATTTCAGAAACAAACCTTGATTTTCTTCCTGTTCTATCGATGTTGTTGCAGAATTGGGAATTCCAGTCTCTTGTTTTTCCTATTTTGGTGAATTTACACAGTGAATCAGTTGTGGTCTTTTGTGAGGGAGCCAGAAACAGTATTTTGGACATGGAGCTGAATCCTGCTTTTATACTCCGCTCCTCTGCATGTATTATTCATAATGCTTGGACATAAATAATTTTGGACTAGCGTTTTGTACCTTGCCCTGCAGCATTTTCATTTTACATGGACCTGCAGCTTGTTTTTTACAACATTAGCTGCAATAGTCAGAGCTGAAAGAACTTTTTTATCTGCAGGGTGGACACAGGCTCATTCATTAATTTTGTTTGAAAGAGCTAGAGCAATGATGATAAAGAGTGAATTAAATTCTGGATTATAAACACACTATCGAAGATAATTCATGTTCTCATTTCTACACTGAATTGGAAGCAAGTTAAAAGAACAAACACCCACCGTTCAGAATATTGTTTGAAAAGTGGTGTCATGTTGAAATAATGCATTAAGGAAGATCATGCATCAATTTTCTTCTGAATATTGCGAAGACATTGTCAAACAAACAGTGTTCTTGTCTTTTGCACCTTATTCTTTCAACCGATCTTCCCGTGTAATTTGAGGTGAGATCAGAGTGACTTCCCTTTCAATCGAAGCAGGACTTGACTGAGGGTGGAATCAAGGACCCTGAGCAAAACTGTGATAAATGGGGATTCGAGAACATTCTGCACTGGGAATGGGAACAAGAGAAAAATCCGTCTCTGAAAGGTATCTTCCAAGTTGCGTGTCATCCTGACTAGGGACTAATTTGCTGATCCTTTACAAGTATTTGTTAAAAATCTTGGAATGCCCCTACAAACAGCTCTGTCTGAATCTGCTTCAGTTCGGATTGAAGAGGTAAAACAGGGCAACTCTGTGTCACTTATTACAGAGCCATTGGGGATGACAAATAAACTCTGCCCTTGCTAGTGCCTTCCAAAACCCTGGATGAATATTTCTTGTTAAAAAATACAAAGATATTTTATGTTTCCAAAGTTATATGGAAACTTTCGGAAAGGTAAGGTCTTGCTGGATGAGTATGATGCCAGTGACATCAGGAGCATGATAAGACATTGGTAACAATTGGGATCAGTACTTCAATCAGTTACTCTCAGAGGATTGATCATGTGATGTCATGAACACCGAGTTCAACATTTTCATAATGCATTATGACAATGGCAATAAACTATCGGTATTTGGGGAGCTGTCAGGCACGTAGTTTTTCATTTTTCATTCAAAAACCATAACCAAATTCTTGAGCGTCAATAGAAATGGCAGCTTCGCTGTTCCCTTTCAGATCAGACAAATATCCACTGTCCAGAAGAGTAACTAAGTTGAACGTGCAGGAAAACATTTGCAGGTTCTAATCAGAGAGAAATACAATTAACTTTTTGATTCCAATATGAGTTTTTCAGAAAAGGATCATATCAGACTCAAGATGCTGCCTCTGTTTCTCCCTCCAGATCCTGACTCATCTGTGGTGTTTTGTTACTGTTTACTGTTTAGAACATAGAACAGTACAGCACAGAGCAGGCCCTTCAGCCCACGATGTTGTGCTGACCATTGATAAGGTAAAGCTAATGTACGAACTCTCAATCTCTGTGACCATATGCATTTCCAGCAGACTCTTAAATATCCCCAATGACCTTGCTTCCACAACTGCTGCTGGCAACGCATTCCATGCTCTCACGACTCTCTGGGTGGCACGGTGGCACAGTGGTTAGCACTGCTGCCTCACAGCGCCAGAGACTCGGGTTCAATTCCCGCCTCAGGCGACTCTCTGTGTAGAGTTTACACATTCTCCCCGTGTCTGCGTGGGTTTCCTCCGGGTGCTCCGGTTTCCTCCCACACTCCAAAGATGTGCGGGTCAGGTGAATTGGCCATGCTAAATTGCCCGTAGTGTTAGGTAAGGGGTATGGGTGGTTTGTGCTTCGGCGGGGCGGTGTGGACTTGTTGGGCTGAAGGGCCTGTTTCCACACTGTAAGTAATCTAATCTCTGCGTAAAGAACCCGCCTCTGACATCTGCTGTACACTTTCTGCCCAATGGCTTAAAACTATGACCCCTCATGTTAACAATTGCTGCCCTGGGAAAAGGATTTTGGCTATCAACTCTATCTATGCCTCTCATTATCTTTTACACCTCAATTAGGTCCCCTCTCTTCCTTCTTTTTTCCAACGGAAAAAGTCCGAGCTCAGTCAACCTCTCTGCATAAGATGAGCCCTCCCGTCCAGGCAGCATCCGGGTAAACCTCCTCTGAACCCTCTCCAAAGCATCCACATCTTTCCTACAGTAGGGTGACCAGAACTGGACACAGTATTCCAAGTGCGGTCTAACCAAAGCTTTATAGAGTTGCAACAAGATCTCACGGCTCTTCGACTCAATCCCCCTGTTAATGAAAGCCAAAACACCATATGCTTTCTTAACAACCCTGTCCACCTGGGTGGAAATTTTAAGGGATCTATATACCTGCACACCAAGATCCCACTGTTACTCCACACTGCCAAGGATCCTGCCTTTAATCCTGTACTCAACTTTCAAGTTCGATCTTTCAAAATGCATCACCTCACATTTATCCAGTTTGAATTCCATCTACCACCTCTCAGTCCATCTCTGCAACCTGGCAATGTCATGCTGCAGCCTACAACAGTCCTGTATACTGTCAATGATACCTCCAACCTTTGTGTCCTCCGCAAAGTTGCTAACCCATCCTTCAATCTCCTCACCCAAGTCATTAATAAAAATTACAAAGAGTAGAGGCCCTGTGGAACACCATTCATCACGGACTTCCAGCCAGAATATTTTCCTTCCACTACCACTCGCTGTCTTCTGTCGACCAGCCAATTCTGTATCCAGACAGCTAAATTTCACTGTATCCCATTCCTCCCGACCTTCTGAACGAGCCTACCATGGGGAACCCTTTCAAATGCCTAACTGAAGTTCAGATACACAACATCCACTGCTTGACCCTCATCAACTTGTCTAGTAACATTCTCAAAGAACTCAATAAGATTTGTGAGGCATGACCTGCCGCTCACAAAGCCGTGCATTTAATCAAAGTTAAAAATCACACAACACCAGGTTATAGTCCAACAGGTTTAATTGGAAGCACACTAGCTGGGCGGCACGGTGGCACAGTGGCACAGTGGTTCGCACTGCTGCCTCATAGCGCCAGAGATCCGGGTTCAATTCCCGCCTCAGGCAACTGACGGTGTGGAGTTTGCACGTTCTCCCCGTGTCTGCGTGGGTTTCCTCCGGGTGCTCTGGTTTCCTCCCACAGTCCAAAGATGTGCAGGTCCGGTGAATTGGCCATGCTAAATTGCCCGTAGTGTTCGGTAAGGGGTAGATGTAGGGGTATGGGTGGGTTGCGCTTCGGCGGGGCGGTGTGGACTTGTTGGAGCCGAAGGGCCTGTTTCCACACTGTAAGTAATCAGATTGTCACCTGATGAAGGAGCGTCGCTCCGAAAGCTAGTGTGCTTCCAATTAAATTTGTTGGACTATAACGTGGTGTTGTGTGACTTTTAACTTTGTACACCCCAGTCCAACACCGGCATCTCCGAATCATGGCATTTAATCAAGCCATGCTCTTCCAGATGGTCATAAGTCCTATCCCTCGGAATCCTTTCGAACACCTTGCAGACAACAGACGTGAGACTGATTAATCTGTAATTGCCGGGGATTTCCCTATTTCCTTTCTTGAAGACAGGAATTACATTTGCCTCCCTCCAGTCCTCTGGTACTGTGCTGACCATTGATAAGGTAAAGCTAATGTACGAACTCTCAATCTCTGTGACCATATGCATGTCCAGCAGACTCTTAAATATCCCCAATGACCTTGCTTCCACAACTGCTGCTGGCAACGCATTCCATGCTCTCACAACTCTCTGGGTGGCACGGTGGCACAGTGGTTAGCACTGCTGCCTCACAGCGCCAGAGACTCGGGTTCAATTCCCGCCTCAGGCGACTCTCTGTGTAGCACACACGGTGGCACAGTGAGGATGCAACGATCTTCGCAAACGGCGAAGCAATCACATTTCTCGCTTCCCACAGCAGCCGAGGTCAAATCTGGTCTGGCCCTGGCGACTTGTTAATATTAATGTTTGTCAAAATATTCAACACATCAGCTTCCTCAATCTATCTGTTGCAGCAGGATTACCTGCTCCTCAATGGTTTCATTCACTACAAAGTCCTTTTCTTTTGTAATGACAGAAACAAAAAACTCATTTAGGGCTTCTCCCACCTCCTCAGACTCTATCCACAAGTTCCCTATGCTATCCCTCATCGGCCCTACTCTTTCTTTTATCATTCTCTTATTCCTCACATATGTGCAAAATGCCTTTAGATTCTCCCTAATCATTCCTGCCAAGCCTTTTTCCTGCTCCCTCCCGGCTCTCCTCAGACCATTTTTGAGCTTTTTCCTAGCCTGCCTGTAATCCTCTAGAGCTGAGCAAGACCCTTGCTTCCTTCACCTTACGTAAGCTGCCTTCTTTCTTTTGACAAGAAGCTCCTCCGCCTCGTCATCCAAGGTTCCTTTATCTTATCCCTTCTTGCCTGTCTCAGAGGAACACATTTATGCATCACTCGCAACAACTGTTCCTTAAACAGTCTCCACATATCTATAGTGGCCTTTCCATGGAACAATTGCTCCCAGTCCATGCTTCGCAACACAGTATGATAGTTTCCTTTTCCCCAACTAAATATCCTTCCATTGTGCCTGCTTCTCTCCTTCTCCATAGTTATGTAGAATATGAGGCAGTTGTGGTCACTATCACCAAAATGCTCTCCCACCGCAATATTTGACACCTGCCCCAGCTCCTTGCTGAGTACCAAATCCAAAATGGTCTCTCCCCTCGTCGGCCTGTCAACGTACTGAGTTAGGAAACCCTCTTGAACACACATTACAAAAACAGCTCCTTCCAAATTATCTGCTGGAAGGAGGTTCCAATCAATATTGGGAAAGTTAGTCACCAATTACAACTACCCTATTCCATTCAGACTTTTCCAAAATCTGCCGACCTATGCTTTCTTCAATCTCCCTGCTTCTATTGGGGGAGGGGGGGGGGGGGTTGTATTTAATCCCTAGTGAGGTGATTGCTGCCTTACTGTTCCTAATTTCCACCCATACTGACTCAGTAGGCAGACCTTCCTCGATAATGTTAACTTCTGTACCTGTGATACCCTCTCTGATTAGCAGTGCTACACCCCTTCCTCTTTTTACCTCCTCCCTATTCTTTTTAAATGTTCTAAACCCTGGAACATCCAGCAACCATTCCTGCCTCTGAGAAACCCATGTCTCTGTTATGACCACAACATCATAGCTCTAAGCTCATCACTTTTATGTACATTTCCCCAGTATTACCGAGCACAGTGACTCAGTTTTGGGGGAGGGGGCAGGGATGGGGAATTGTGTCTCAGTGGTTAGCATGGTTGTTTCACAGCACCAGGGACCCGGTTTGGGGGGGAGGGGGAGCGTGTGCATGGTGTCTCAGTGCTTAGTATGGCTGCCTCACAGTACCAGAGACCCGGTTTGGGAGAGAGGGGGAGAGGGGCATGGTGTCTCAGTGGTTAGTATGGCTCTCCCACAGTGCTAGGGACCCAGCTTGGGGGAGGATGGGGAGGGGGGGGCATGGTGTCTCAGTGGCTAGCACGGCTGTCTCACAGTACCAGCGACCCGGTTTGGGGGACGGGGAGGGGGCATTGTGTCTCAGTGGTTAGCACGGCTGTCTGATAGTACCTGGGACCCGGAGTGGGGGAGGGGGGAGGGTGTCATAGTGTCTCAGTGGTTAGCACGGCTGTCTCACAGTACCAGGGATCCGGTTGGAGGGCTGGGGTGGGGGAATTGGGACATGGTGTCTCAGTGGTTAACACAACTGTCTCAAAGTACCAGGGAATCGGTTTGGGGGGAGAGGAGGGGGCATGGTGTCTCAGTGGTGAGCACGGCTGTCCCACAGTACCAGGGACCCGGTTTGGGGGGAGGGGGAAGGGGGCTTGGTGTCTCAGTGCTTAGCACGGCTGTCTCACAGTACTAGGGACCTGGTTTGGGGGGAGGGGAGAGGGAGGGGGTGCATGGTGTCTCAGTGGTTAGCACGGCTGTCTCACAGTACCAGTGACCCCGTTTGGCGGGGAGGGGGAGAGGGACATGATATCTCAGTGGTTAGCACAGCTGTCTCACTGTACATGGGACCCGGTTTGTGGGGAGAGGGAGGGGTGCTGGTGTCTCACTGCCTTTGACATCTTCCAAAACCTTTCTCCAAACACCTTAAAATTATGCTCACCTCGTGACAATCATTCATGGGAGGAAGTCTCTGGCTATTTACTCTGTCTGTAACTCTCACCATCTTGTTCAGCTCTATCAAGTTACCTCTCATCCTTCTTTACTCCAATGAGAAAAGCCATAGCTGCCTCAACCTTTCTTCATAAGACAAGCCCTCTAGTCCAGGCAGCATTCTGGTAAATCTCATCTGCACCTGCTCTACAGCTTCCATATCCTTTCTTTACTGAGGTGACCAGAACATTTCAAATGTGGTCTCACCAGAGCTTTATAGACCTGCAGCATAATCTTGCGGTTCTTCAACTCAGTCCACCTGCTAATGAAAACCAACACACCATACGCCTTCTTAACAACCCTATCAACTTAGGTGGCAACTGAGACACCTACAGACATGGAGCCCAAGATCCGTTTGTTCCTCCACACTGCTACGAATCCTACATTTGACCCAGTAATCTGCATTCAAATTCGACTTCCAAAATGAATCCCTTCAGAAAATAGGAAATTGGAACAGAATTAGTTCATTTAGCCCCTTGGATCTGCTGTGCTGTTTGATCACAGTTAAAATGTTTCTCAGCCACATTCTCCTGCCTTCAGCAACTGACCATTGATGCCCTTATTCATGAAAAACATACTTATCTCTATCTTAAAGAAAACACGGTATCTGTGTGCGGGCATGTGCATGTGTTTGTGTGTAAGTGTCCATATCCGTATGTATATGTGTTGTGTGTTTCATGTGTCTATGTATGTTTGTGTGCATTTCTGTGAAATGATGGCTCTGTGATTTTGGTGGTAAATCCATTGAAATTGAGACAAACCCTTACTCCCCTCTTCCACCTCTAAATCTGTCCCTGTTAAGTATATAGTCATACAATGCCACCCTCTGTTGGTCTGCCCATGCCACTGTACAAGTGTCAGTTTTTTTCTATCTGAGGACATCAAATACTGTGAATCACTCACATTGCAGGGCTGTTTGGTTTTGCAAATATCTTTGGATGCACAGAACAGTTTTGTCTGATACCGAGATATATTACCATCACCACTGGGTCAGTTTCAGGACTTTTCAAACATTTCTCACTTACACCTTGTAGTGGTGAATTATAAAACATTTCAATTTAAAGAACATGTAATAAATTCATCGCATCACCTTACAGATGACTTGGTCAGAGTTGCTTGGATGCAGTTGCAGTGGAAATATTCTTTAAGGTGTACACTGTGTGCAACGAATAATCTTCAAAGACAAATCACTTTCACATTGCAGAGAGAGCACAGATATTACTCAGGAGCATTCGCCACTCTTGAGTGTCCTCAGTACAATGATGATCCTCCCGATACCCAACTGTGTGTGTGTGTTTGCATGCGCAGATGGTGCTGTCAGTTTGGATGGTGCTATTATCTAACTCCCTCTCTCCACTTCCTAGACTGAATCCCTTATGGCTTTCTCCCTCCACTGCCATCAATGCAGTAGAGTGTGAAGGCCAGCAGAGGCGGACATTGCATAACTTTAAAAACCACAGAGGCTGGCAGATCCACTGTGCACACGGATACACACAGAGACACGCAGATACACAAACATATGCATATAGTTACACAGGCACACATAGAGATTGGCGCAGTCACATAAATACTAAAGCACACAGAGAGAAATGCCAATACACTGATGCACGTGCACACACAGATATACAGGCATCAGTACAGACACACCACAAACACTGACACATTGACGTTTATACAGACATGCAGAATCTGCCAGTATTTATTTTTCACGTGGTGACTTCCTCAATATTTCACTCGATCGTGTGGTGTGTGCCAATATTTCTGTTGATCCCTAGGGATTCCTCTGCACCCTCACTATAGCTTCTACAACTTTCCTATAATAAGGCGACCAGAACTGAACACAATGTTCTAAGTGTGCTGTTACGACACAGCAATGAACCCGTTTGTGAATTAAACCAAACACCCAGAAAAGCTCAGTTTGCCTTATAATCTGTTAAAGCACCCACCCTCCTCCTCGAACCAAAAACAAAGTAACTGTGCCACAGCTTGGAAAGTTAACGAGATATTTTTATTCCTTTTTTTTTCAACAGTCTCTTTGGGAATTTAGACTAGTGGGAATGGAGGTTAGGGCAGTTCAATGTTCCTCCTGCAGAATGTGGGAGGTAAGGGTCACCACCAGTGTCCTGCTGACTACATCTGCTGGAAGTGCAACTGACTCCAGCTCCTTGAAAACCGCATTAGGGAACTGGAGCTGGAGCTGGATGAACTTCGGATCATTCGGGTGGCAGAGTGGGTTATTGAGAGGAGTTACAGAGAGGTAGTCACTCCTAAGGTACAAGAAAAAGGCAAATGGGTTACAGTCAGGGGACGGAAAGGGAACCGGCAGGCAGTGCAGGAATCCCCTGTGGCCATTCACCTCAACAATAAATATACCGTTTTGGATACTATGGACGGGACTTACCAGGGGAAAGCAGTGGGGTAGAGGGCTCTGGCACAGCGTCTGTCCCTGCTGCTCAGAAGGGAAAGGGGAAGAGGAGCAGAGCAGTAGTCATTGGGGACTCCATAGTTTGGGGGACAGATAGGAGGTTCTGTGGGGACGAGAGAGACTCACGGTTGATGTGTTGCCTCCCAGGTGCCAGAGTTCCTGATGTCACTGATCATGTTTTTGGGATCCTTAAGGGGGAGAGGGAGCAGCCCCAAGTCATGGTCCACATAGGCACCAACGACATAGGTAGGAAGAGAGATGGGGATTAAAGGCAGAAATTCAGGGAGCTAGGATGGTAGCTTAGAGTTAGGACGAACAGAGTTGTTGGCTCTGGTTTCTTGCCTGTGCCACGTGCTAGTGAGGCAAGGAATAGGGAGAGAGAGAAGGTGAACACGTGGCTGCAGGGATGGTGCAGGAGGGACGGTTTTGGATTCTTGGCTAATTGGGACTCTTTCTGGTGTAGGTGGGTACTCTACAAGCAGGATGGGCTTCATCTGAACTAGAGGGGTACCAATCTCCTGGGGGGGGGGTGGAATTCGCTAAGGCTATTGGGGTGGATTTAAACTAATCTAGCAGGGGGATGGGAAACAAAATTGTAGTTAGAGTATAGAAAGGGTTGAGTTTAGGGAGGTCTGAAATCAAGTTTCAGGGATACAAGATGGCACCGGCAAGCAAGAGGTTGGTTTGAAGTGTGTCCACTTCAACGCCAGGAGCATCTGGAATAAGGTCGGTGAACTTGCAGCATGGGTTGGTACCTGGGACTTCAATGTTGTGGCCATTTAGGAGACATGGTTAGAGCAGGGACAGGAATAGTTGTTGCAGGTTCCAGGATTTAAATGTTTCAGTAAGAACAGAGAAGATGGTAAAAGAGGGGGAGGTGTTACATTGATGGTCACGAACAGTATTACAGTTGCAGAAAGGATGTTTGTGGACTCGTCAACTGAGGTGGTATGGGCTGAAGTTAGAAACAGGAAAGGAGAGGTCACCCTTTTGGGAGTTTTCTATAAACCTCCGAATAGTTCCAGAGATGTAGAGGAAAGGATAGCAAAGATGATTCTCGATAGGAGTAACAGAGACAGGGTAGATGTAATGGGGAACTTCAAATTTTGAAATATTGAACGGGGACACCATAGTGCGAGTACTATAGAGTGGTCAGATTTTGTCCAGTGTGTGCAGGAGAGCTTCCTGACAAAGTATGTAGACAGGGCAACAAGGGGCGAAGCCAAATTAGTTTTGATACTGGGTAATGAGCCTGGTCAGGTGTTAGACTTGGAAGTAGGTGAGCACTTTGGTGATAGCAATCACAATTCTGTTACATCTACTTTAGTGATAGAACGGGATAGGTGTATACCACTGGGTAAGAGTTGCAGCTGGTGGAAAGGCAATTACGATGCCATTAGGCAAGATTTAGGAAGCATATGATGGGAAGGAAACTGTTGGGGATGGGCACATTAGAATTGTGGAGGTTATTCAAGGAAAAGCTACTGTGTGTCCTTGATATGTATGCACCTGTCAGGCAGGGAGGAAGCTGTAGAGTGCGGGAGCGGTGGTTTACGAATGAAGTGGAATCTCTGGTCAAGAGGAAGACGGTGACTTATGTTAGGATGGGATGTGAAGGCTCAGTTAGGGCACTTGAGGGTTACAAGGTAGCCAGGAAAGACCTAAAGGGAGAGCTTTGGAATGCTTTGCCTGCAACAGTAGTAGATTCACCAACTTTAAGCACATTTAAGTCGTCATTGGACAAGCATATGGACGTACATGGAATAGTGTCAGTTAGATAGGCTTCAGATTGGTATGACAGGTCGGCGCAACATCGAGGGCCGAAGGGCCTGTACTGTGCTGTAGTGTTCTATGTTCTATGTTCCCCTATCTCCTCCGACTCCTGATGCAAGTTCCCTCCACTATCCTGATGAGCCCTTCCCTCACTAAAGCCATCATCTTGTTCCTCACAAAAGTATAGAACATCTTAAGTTTTACTTTAATCATACTCACCAAGCCTTTTCCATGCCCGCTTCTCGCTCTCCTGAGATTATTCTTCACTTTCTTCCTGACTACCTTGTAACCCTCTAGAGCCTTGTCTGATCCTTGCCTACTTAACCCTAAGTCATTTTCCTCCTTCCTCTTGAGATATTCTCCATCTATTGATACATTGGAGAAATGGAGCTGCAAATGGATTGGAGCTGCACATCCTGTCACTTCCAGCATGGGCTGCAGGTTTCCCCACACTGGGCAGGGATCTAACACAGTGTTACTGAACAATGCACTGGGGCAGTGTACACTGCTGTACATGCTGGGAGAGTAACTACTCCTGGTTTACAGATCCATGTCCTGGGGTGGCGTACATTGCTCTACATGCTGGGAGGGTAAATGCTCCTGGTTTACTTCACAATTTACTGCCGTTCACTGCATAGCTCCCAGTGCTGGAGAGGAAGTTCATGTACTGGTGTGTTCTGCACAGATTGCTGGGTTGTATTGAGCAGTACACTAGCCTGGTCTGAACACTGCTACATGCTGCACAGATATATCATCTGGATCATGGTGTCTGATTCTGTGACGTGGATTTCAGCTGATTTGTCACCACATTTACTTTATATTCTTATTTTTGTTATTGGACCTGAGGAAGTACTACTCATCCAGTTAATCCCATTTGTCTGAGAAGAGCCACGTTTACTGAACTTGTCGATCAAGTAATCATCCAATTATCACATCAATATCCGTCCTGCTGTACCTTAACCTGGCCGTTGGTGCTCATATACCTGGAATCCGGGGAAATCATTAGGAAGCTCAGAAACAATGTGCACAACGCATGGCTCGTGGTCTCCTGTACGTCCCGGCTGTGGGTCCCATTTGGATCCCTAGTTTATCGAGAGCTTGCATTGCGAAGCTCAGAAACAATGAAATGGTATGTGTCAGACTACTGTTCACTTCCCAGTGTGTTCCATGTGGTGCTCCATAGACAGGGGTATTGTGCTGGGCTGTTGTTCACTTCCAGGTGTGTTCCATCTGGTAGTCCATAGACAGGGAGGTGTGTGCTGGGCTGTTGTCCACTTCGTGGTGTGTCTCATGTGGTACTCCATGGACAGGGGTGTGTGTTTCACTGTTGCTCACTTCCCGATGTGTCACATGTCATACTCCATAGACAGGGAGGTGTGTGCTGGGCTGTTGTTCACGGCATGGTGTACCCTATGTGGTGATCCATGGACAGGAGTGTATGTGTTTGACTGTTGCTCAATTCACGGTGTATCTCATGTACTGCTCCATGGGCAGGGATTGTGTGTGTTTGGCTGCTGATCACTTCCCAGTATGCTCCATGTGGTGATCCAGAGACAGGGGGGTGAGTGTTTGGATGGTTTTCACTTCCCGGTGTGCCCAATCCGGTGATCCACGGAAAGGGGTGTGTGTGTGCTGGGCTATTGTTCACTTCCTGGTGTGCCCCATGTGGTGATCCATGGACAGGCTGTGTGCTGGGTTATTGTTCACTTCCCGGTGTGCCCCATGTGGTGATCCATGGACAGGGTGTGTGCTGGGTTATTGTTCACTTCCCGGTGTGCCCCATGTGGTGATCCATGGACAGTGAGGTGTGTGCTGGGCTATTGTTCACTTACCAGTGTGCCCCATGTGGTGACCATTGGACAGTGTTGTGTGTGTGCTGCGCTATTGTTCACTTCCAGGTGTGCCCCATGTGGTGATCCATGGACAGTGTTGTGTGTGTCCTGGAATATTGTTCATTTCCCGGTGTGCCCCATGTGGTGATCCATGAACAGTGGACTGTGCTGGATTATTGTTCACTTCCCGGTGTGCCCCATGTAGTGATCCATGGAGAGTGAGGTGTGTGTGTGCTGGGCTATTGCTCACTTCCTGGTGTGCCCCATGTGGTGTTCCATGGACAGGGGTGCGTGTGTGCTGGGTTATTGTTCACTTCCCGGTGTGTCCCATGTGGTGATCCATGGACAGGGGTCTGTGTGTGCTGGGCTGTTGTTCACTTCCCGGTGTGCCCCATATGGTGATACATGGACAGGGAGGTGTGTGTGTGCTGGTCTATTGTTTACTTGCCGGTGTGTCCCATGTGTTGATCTATGGACAGGGATGTGTGTGCGTGCTGGGCTAATGTTCACTTCCTGGTGTGCCCCATGTGGTGATCCATGGACAGGGTTGTGTGTGTGCTGGGCTATTGTTCACTTCCTGGTGTGCCCCATGTGGTGATCCATGGAGAGGGGTGTGTGAGTCCTGTGTTATTGTTCACTTCCCAGTGTGTCCCATGTGGAGATCCATGGACAGGGAGGTGTGTGTGTGCTGGGCTACTGTTCAATTCCCAGTGTGTCCCATGTGGTGATCCATGGACAGAGGTGTGTGTGTGCTGGGCTATTGTTCACTTCCCAGTGTGTCCCATGTGGTGATCCATGGACAGTGGACTGTGCTGGATTATTGTTCACTTCCCGGTGTGCCCCATGTAGTGATACATGGACAGGGAGGTGTGTGTGTCCTGTGTTATTGTTCACCTCCCATTCTGCCCCATGTGGTGATCCATGAACAGGGAGGTGTGTGTGTGTGCTGGGCTATTGTTCACTTCCCGGTGTTCCCCATGTGGTGATCCATGGACAGGGAGGTGTGTGTGTGCTGGGCATTTGTTCACTTACCAGTGTGCCACATGTGATGGTCCATGGAGAGGGGTGTGTGCGTCCTGTGTTATTGTTCCCCTCCCAGTTTGCCCCATGTGGTGATCCATGGACAGGGAGGTGTGTGTGTGCTAGGCTATTGATCACTTCCCGGTGTGCCACATGTGATGGTCAATGGAGAGGGGTGTGTGTGTCCTGTGTTATTGTTCACCTCCCATTTTGCCCCATGTGGTGATCCATGGACAGGGAGGTGTGTGTGTCCTGGGCTATTGTTCACTTCCCGGTGTGCCCCATGTGGTGATCCATGGAGAGGGTTGTCTGTGCTGGGCTAGTTTTCACTTCACGGTGTGACTATTGTGGTGATCCATGGACAGGGGTGTGTGTGTGCTGGGCTATTGTTCACTTCCCGGTGTGACTATTGTGGTGATCCATGGACAGGGATGTGTGTGTGTGCTTGGATATTGTTCACTTCCTGGTGTGCCCTATGTGGTGATCCATGGACAGGGGTGTCTGTGCTGGGCTAGTTTTCACTTCCCGGTTTGTCTTATGTGGTGATCCATGGACAGTGGTGTGTGTGTGCTGGGCTGTTGTTCACTTCCCGGTGTGCCCCATGTGGTTATCCATGGACAAGTGTGTGTGTACGCTGGGCTATTATTCACTTCCGGGTGTGTCTCATGCGGTGATCCATGGACAGGGATGTGTCTGTGCTGCGCTACTGTTCACTTCCTGGTGTGTCTCATGTGGTGATCCATGGACAGTGGTGTGTGTGTCCTACGCTATTGTTCACTTCCCGGTGTGCCCCATGTGGTGATCCATGGACAGGGGTGTGTGCTGGGCTGCTGTTCACTTACCAGTCCGCCCCATGTGCTGATGCATGGACAGGGGTGTGTGTATGCTGGGCTATTGTTCACTTCCCGGTGTGCCCTATGTGGTGATCCATGGACAGGGAGGTGTGTGTGTGCTGGACTATTGTTCACTTCCCGGTGTGCGTCATATGATGGTCAATGAACAGGGATGTGTGCTGGGCTATTGTTCACATCCCGGTGTGCCCCATGTGGTGAACCATGAACAGTGGACTGTGCTGGATTACTGTTCACTTCCCGGTGTGTCCCATGTGGTGATACATGGACAGGGAGGTGTGTGTGTGCTGGGCTATTGCTCACTTCCCGGTGTGCCCCATATGGTGATCAATGGACAGGGTGGTGTGTGTGTGCTGGGCTAGTTTTCACTTCCCGGTGTGTCCCATATGCTGATCCATGGACACGGGTGTGTGTGTGTGCTGGGATATTGTTCACTTCCCGGTGTGCCCCACGTGGTGATTCATGGACTGGGGTGTGTGTGTCCTGGGATATTGTTCACTTCCCGGTGTGCCCCATATGGTGATCAATGGACAGGGAGGTTGTGTGTGCTGGGCTATTGCTCACTTCCCGGTGTGATCCATGTGGTGATCAATGGACAGGGAGGTGTGCGTGTGCTGGGCTATTGCTCACTTCCCGGTGTGATCCATGTGGTGATCCATGGACAGGGAGGTGTGTGTGTGCTGGGCTGTTGTTCACTTCCCGGTGTGTCCCATGTGGTGATCCATGGACAGGGGTGCATGTGTGCTGGGTTATTGTTCACTTCCCGGTGTGCCCCATGTGGTGATCCATGGACAGGGATTTGTGTGTGCTGGGTATTGCTCACTTCCCGGTCTGCCCCATGTGGTGATCTATGGAAAGGGAGGTGTGTGTGTGCTGGGCTATTGTTCAATTCCTGGTGTGCCCCATGTGGTGATAAATGGACAGGGGTGTGTGTACGCTGGGTATTGTTCACTTCCCGGTGTGCCCCATATGGTGATCAATGGACAGGGAGGTGTGTGTGTGCTGGGCCATTACTCACGTCCCGGTGTGCCCCATGTGGTGATCCATGGAGAGGGTTGTGTGTGTCTCCTGTGTTATTGTTCACCTCCCAGTCTGCCCAATGTGGTGATCCATGGACAGAGAGGTGTGTGTGTGCTGGGCTATTGTTCACTTCCCGGTGTGCCCAATGTGTTGATCCATGGACAGGGAGGTGTGTGTGTCCTGGGATATTGTTCATTTCCCAGTGTGCCACATGTGGTGATCCATGGACAGGGGTGTCTGTGCTGGGCTAGTTTTCACTTCCCGGTTTGTCCCATATGGTGATCCATGGACAGGGGTGCGTGTGTGCTGGGCTATTGTTCACTTCCCGGTGTGTCCCATGTGGTGATCATGGACAGGGAGTAGTGTGCTGGGTATTGCTCACTTCCCGGTGTGCCCCCTGTGGTGATCTATGGAAAGGGAGGTGTGTGTGTGCTGGGCTATTGTTCACTTCCCGGTGTGCCCAATGTGGTGATCCATTGACAGGGGTGCATGTGTGCTGGGTTATTGTTCACTACCCGGTGTGCCCCATGTGGTGATCCATGGACAGGGGTGTGTGTGTGCTGGGTATTGCTCACTTCCCGGTGTGCCCCCTGTGGTGATCTATGGAAAGGGAGGTGTGTGTGTGCTGGGCTATTGTTCACTTCCCGGTGTGCCCATGTGGTGATCCATGGACAGGGGTGTGTGTGTCCTGCGCTATTGTTCACTTCCAGGTGTGCCCCATGTGGTGATCCATGGACAGGGGTGTCTGTGCTGGGCTAGTTTTCACTTCCCAGTGTGTCCCATATGGTGTTCCTTGGACAGGGGTGTGTGTGTGCTGGGCTATTGTTCACTTCCCGGATTGCCCCATGTGGTTATCAATGGACAGGGGTGTGTGTGTGCTGGGCAGTTGTTCACTTCCCAGTGTGTCCCATGTGGTGATCCATGGACAGGAAGTTGTGTGTGTGCTGGGCTATTGTTCACTTCCCAGTGTGCCCAATGTGGTGATCCATGGACAGGGTCGTGTGTGTGCTGGGTTATAGTTCACTTCCTGGTGTGTCCCATGTGTTGATCCATGAAGAGGGAGGTGTGTGTGCTTGTCTATTGTTCACTTCTTGGTTGCCCCATGTGGTGATCCATGGAGAGGGGTGTGAGTGTGCTGGGCTATCGTTCACTTCCCGGTGTGCCCCATGTGGTGATTAATGGACAGGGGTGTGTGTACGCTGGGTATTGTTCACTTCCCTGTGTGCCCCATATGGTGATCAATGGACAGGGAGGTGTGTGTGTGCTGGGCTATTCTTCACTTCCCGGTGTGCACCATGCGGTGATCCATGGAGAGGGTATGTGTGTGTGTCTCCTGTGTTATTGTTCACCTCCCAGTTTGCCCAATGTGGTGATCCATGGACAGGGAGGTGTGTGTGTGCTTGGCTATTGTTCACTTCCCGGTGTGCCCCACATGGTGATCCATGGACAGGTGTGGGTGTGCTGGGCTGTTGTTCACTTCCTGGTGTGCCCAATGTGGTGATCCATGGACAGGGAGGTGTGTGTGTCCTGGGATATTGTTCACTTCCCAGTGTGCCACATGTGGTGATCCATGGACAGGGGTGTCTGTGATGGGCTAGTTTTCACTTCCCGGTTTGTCCCATATGGTGATCCATGGACAGGGGTGTGTGTGTGCTGGGCTATTGCTCACTTCCTGGTGTGCCCCATGTGGTGATCCATGGACAGGGCTGTGTGTGTGCTGGGCTATTGTTCACTTCCCGGTGTGTCCCATGTGGTGATCATGGACAGGGAGTAGTGTGCTGGGCTGTTGTTCACTTCCCGGTGTGCCCCATGTGGTGATCCATTGACAGGGGTGTGTGTGTCCTGCGCTATTGTTCACTTCCCGGTGTGCCCCATGTGGTGATCCTTGGACAGGGGTGCATGTGTGCTGGGTTATTGTTCACTTCCCGGTGTGCCCATGTGGTGATCCATGGACAGGGGTGCATGTGTGCTGGGCTATTGTTCACTTCCCGGTGTGCCCCATGTGGTGATCCATGGACAGGGGTGCATGTGTGCTGGGTTCTTGTTCACTTCCCGGTGTGCCCCATGTGGTGATCCATGGACAGGGATTTGTGTGTGCTGGGTATTGCTCACTTCCCGGTGTGCCCCCTATGGTGATCTATGGAAAGGGAGGTGTGTGTGTGCTGGCCTGTTGTTCACTTCCCGGTGTGCCCATGTGGTGATCCATGGGCAGGGGTGTGTGTGTCCTGCACTATTGTTCACTTCCCTGTGTGCCCCATGTGGTGATCCATGGACAGGGGTGTCTGTGCTGGGCGAGTTTTCACTTCCCGGTTTGTCCCATATGGTGATCCATGGACAGGGGTGTGTGTGTGCTGGGCTATTGCTCACTTCCTGGTGTGCCCCATGTGGTGATCCTTGGACAGGGGTGTGTGTGTGCTGGGCTGTTGTTCACTTCCCGGTGTGCCCCACGTGGTTATCCATGGACAGAGGTGTGTGCTGGGCTGCTGTTCACTTACCAGTCTGCCCCATGTGCTGATGCATGGACAGGGGTGTCTGTGCTGTGCTATTGTTCACTTCCCGGTGTGTCCCATATGGTGATCCATGGACAGGGGTGTGTGTGTACTGGGCTAGTGTTCACTTCCCGGTGTGCCCCATGTGGTGATCCATGGAGAGAGGTGTGTGCTGGGCTGGTGTTCACTTATCAGTCTGCCCCATGTGGTGATCCATGGACAGGGGTGTGTGTGTGCTGGGCTATTGGTCACTTCCTGGTGTGCCCAATGTGGTGATCCATGGACAGGGTTGTGTGTGTGCTGGGCTATTGTTCACTTCCTGGTGTGCCTCATGTGGTGATCCATGGTCAGGTGGGTCTGTGTGCTGGGCTAGTGTTCACTTCCTGGTGTGCCCCATGTGGTGATCCATGGATAGGGGTGTTTGCTGCGCTTCTGTTCACTTACCAGTCTGCCCCATGTGTTGATCAATGGACTGGGGTGTCAGCGCTGGGCTAGTTTTCACTTCCCAGTGTGCCCCATGTGGTGATCCATGGACAGTGGTGTGTGTGTGCTGGGCTGCTGTTCACTTACCAGTCTGCCCCATGTGCTGATGCATGGACATGGGTGTGTGTATCCTGGGCTACTGTTCACTTCCCGGTGTGCCCCACATGGTGATCCATGGACTGGGTTGTGTGTGCTGGGCTATTGTTCACTTCCCGGTGTGCCCAATGTGGTGATCCATGGACAGGGAGGTGTGTGTCCTGGGATATTGTTCATTTCCCAGTGTGCCACATGTGGTGATCCATGGACAGGGGTGTCTGTGCTGGGCTAGTTTTCACTTCCCGGTTTGTCCCATATGGTGATCCATGGACAGGGGTGCGTGTGTGCTGGGCTATTGTTCACTTCCCGGTGTGTCCCATGTGGTGATCATGGACAGGGAGTAGTGTGCTGGGTATTGCTCACTTCCCGGTGTGCCCCCTGTGGTGATCTATGGAAAGGGAGGTGTGTGTGTGCTGGGCTATTGTTCACTTCCCGGTGTGCCCAATGTGGTGATCCATTGACAGGGGTGCATGTGTGCTGGGTTATTGTTCACTACCCGGTGTGCCCCATGTGGTGATCCATGGACAGGGGTGTGTGTGTGCTGGGTATTGCTCACTTCCCGGTGTGCCCCCTGTGGTGATCTATGGAAAGGGAGGTGTGTGTGTGCTGGGCTATTGTTCACTTCCCGGTGTGCCCATGTGGTGATCCATGGACAGGGGTGTGTGTGTCCTGCGCTATTGTTCACTTCCAGGTGTGCCCCATGTGGTGATCCATGGACAGGGGTGTCTGTGCTGGGCTAGTTTTCACTTCCCAGTGTGTCCCATATGGTGTTCCTTGGACAGGGGTGTGTGTGTGCTGGGCTATTGTTCACTTCCCGGATTGCCCCATGTGGTTATCAATGGACAGGGGTGTGTGTGTGCTGGGCAGTTGTTCACTTCCCAGTGTGTCCCATGTGGTGATCCATGGACAGGAAGTTGTGTGTGTGCTGGGCTATTGTTCACTTCCCAGTGTGCCCAATGTGGTGATCCATGGACAGGGTCGTGTGTGTGCTGGGTTATAGTTCACTTCCTGGTGTGTCCCATGTGTTGATCCATGAAGAGGGAGGTGTGTGTGCTTGTCTATTGTTCACTTCTTGGTTGCCCCATGTGGTGATCCATGGAGAGGGGTGTGAGTGTGCTGGGCTATCGTTCACTTCCCGGTGTGCCCCATGTGGTAATTAATGGACAGGGGTGTGTGTACGCTGGGTATTGTTCACTTCCCTGTGTGCCCCATATGGTGATCAATGGACAGGGAGGTGTGTGTGTGCTGGGCTATTCTTCACTTCCCGGTGTGCACCATGCGGTGATCCATGGAGAGGGTATGTGTGTGTGTCTCCTGTGTTATTGTTCACCTCCCAGTTTGCCCAATGTGGTGATCCATGGACAGGGAGGTGTGTGTGTGCTTGGCTATTGTTCACTTCCCGGTGTGCCCCACATGGTGATCCATGGACAGGTGTGGGTGTGCTGGGCTGTTGTTCACTTCCTGGTGTGCCCAATGTGGTGATCCATGGACAGGGAGGTGTGTGTGTCCTGGGATATTGTTCACTTCCCAGTGTGCCACATGTGGTGATCCATGGACAGGGGTGTCTGTGATGGGCTAGTTTTCACTTCCCGGTTTGTCCCATATGGTGATCCATGGACAGGGGTGTGTGTGTGCTGGGCTATTGCTCACTTCCTGGTGTGCCCCATGTGGTGATCCATGGACAGGGCTGTGTGTGTGCTGGGCTATTGTTCACTTCCCGGTGTGTCCCATGTGGTGATCATGGACAGGGAGTAGTGTGCTGGGCTGTTGTTCACTTCCCGGTGTGCCCCATGTGGTGATCCATTGACAGGGGTGTGTGTGACCTGCGCTATTGTTCACTTCCCGGTGTGCCCCATGTGGTGATCCTTGGACAGGGGTGCATGTGTGCTGGGTTATTGTTCACTTCCCGGTGTGCCCATGTGGTGATCCATGGACAGGGGTGCATGTGTGCTGGGTTATTGTTCACTTCCCGGTGTGCCCCATGTGGTGATCCATGGACAGGGGTGCATGTGTGCTGGGTTCTTGTTCACTTCCCGGTGTGCCCCATGTGGTGATCCATGGACAGGGATTTGTGTGTGCTGGGTATTGCTCACTTCCCGGTGTGCCCCCTGTGGTGATCTATGGAAAGGGAGGTGTGTGTGTGCTGGCCTGTTGTTCACTTCCCGGTGTGCCCATGTGGTGATCCATGGGCAGGGGTGTGTGTGTCCTGCACTATTGTTCACTTTCCTGTGTGCCCCATGTGGTGATCCATGGACAGGGGTGTCTGTGCTGGGCGAGTTTTCACTTCCCGGTGTGTCCCATATGGTGATCCTTGGACAGGGGTGTGTGTGTGCTGGGCTGTTGTTCACTTCCCGGTGTGCCCCACGTGGTTATCCATGGACAGAGGTGTGTGCTGGGCTGCTGTTCACTTACCAGTCTGCCCCATGTGCTGATGCATGGACAGGGGTGTCTGTGCTGTGCTATTGTTCACTTCCCGGTGTGTCCCATATGGTGATCCATGGACAGGGGTGTGTGTGTACTGGGCTAGTGTTCACTTCCCGGTGTGCCCCATGTGGTGATCCATGGAGAGAGGTGTGTGCTGGGCTGGTGTTCACTTACCAGTCTGCCCCATGTGGTGATCCATGGACAGGGGTGTGTGTGTGCTGGGCTATTGGTCACTTCCTGGTGTGCCCAATGTGGTGATCCATGGACAGGGTTATGTGTGTGCTGGGCTATTGTTCACTTCCCGGTGGGCCTCATGTGGTGATCCATGGACAGGTGGGTCTGTGTGCTGGGCTAGTGTTCACTTCCCGGTGTGCCCCATGTGGTGATCCACGGACAGGGGTGTTTGCTGGGCTGCTGTTCACTTACCAGTCTGCCCCATGTGTTGATCAATGGACTGGGGTGTCAGCGCTGGGCTAGTTTTCACTTCCCAGTGTGCCCCATGTGGTGATCCATGGACAGTGGTGTGTGTGTGCTGGGCTGCTGTTCACTTACCTGTCTGCCCCATGTGCTGATGCATGGACATGTGTGTGTGTATCCTGGGCTATTGTTCACTTCCCGGTGTGCCCCACATGGTGATCCATGGACTGGGTTGTGTGTGCTGGGCTATTGTTCACTTACCGTTGTGCCCCATGTGGTGATCCATGGAGAGTGAGGTGTGTGTGTGCTGGGCTATTGTTCACTTCCTGCTGTGCCCCATGTGATGAACCATGAACATTGGACTATGCTGGATTATTGTTCACTTCCCGGTGTGCCTCATGTGGTGATCCATGGACAGGGGTGTGTGTGTGCTGGGCTATTGTTCACTTCCCGGTGTGTCTCATGTGGTGATCCATAGACAGGTGTGTGTGTGTGCTGGGCTAGTGTTCACTTCCCGGTGTGCCCCATGTGGTCATCCATGGACAGGGTTGTGTGTGTGCTGGGCTATTGTTCACTTCCCGGTGTGCCTCTTGTGGTGATCCATGGACAGGTGTGTGTGTGTGCTGGGCTAGTGTTCACTTCCCGGTGTGCCCCATGTGGTGATCCATGGACAGGGGTTTCTGCTGGGCTACTGTTCACTTACCAGTCTACCCCATGTGTTGATCCATGGACTGGGGTGTCAGCGCTGGGCTAGTTTTCACTTCCAAGTGTGCCCCATGTGGTGATCCATGGACAGTGGTGTGTGTGTGCTGGGCTGCTATTCACTTACCAGTCTGCCCCATGTGCTGATGCATGGACATGGGTGTGTGTATCCTGGGCTATTGTTCACTTCCCGGTGTGCCCCACATGGTGATCCATGGACTGGGTTGTGTGTGCTGGGCTTTTGTTCACTTACCGTTGTGCCCCATGTGGTGATCCATGGAGAGTGAGGTGTGTGTGTGCTGGGCTATTGTTCACTTCCCGGTGTGCCCCATGTGATGAACCATGAACAGTGGACTATGCTGGATTATTGTTCACTTCCTGGTGTGCCCCATGTGGTGATCCATGGACAGGGGTGTGTGTGTGCTGGGCTATTGCTCACTTCCCAGTGTGTCCCATATGGAGATCCATGGACAGGGGTGTGTGTGTGCTGGGCTGTTGCTCACTTCCCAGTATGTCCCATGTGGTGATCCATGGACAGGGGTGTGTATGTGCTGGATTATTGTTCTCTTCCCGGTGTGCCCCATGTGGTGATCCATGGACAGGGGTGTGTGTGTGTGCTGGGCTATTGCTCACTTCCCAGTCTGTCCCATGTGGTGATCCATGGACAGGGGTGTGTGTGTTCTGGGCTATTGCTCACTTCCCGGTGTCCCCCATGTGGTGATCCATGGACAGGGGTGTGTGTGTGCTGGGCTTTTGTTCACTTCCCGGTGTCCCCCATGTGGTGATCCATGGACAGGGGTGTGTGTGTGCTGGGCTGTTGTTCACTTCCCAGTGTGCCACATGTGGTGATCCATGGACAGGGGTGTGTGTGTCCTGCGTTATTGTTCACTTCCCGGTTTGCCCCATGTGGTGATCCATGGACAGGGGTGTGTGTGTGCTGGGCTGTTGCTCACTTCCCGGTGTGCTCCATGTGGTGATCCATGGATAGGGGTGTGTGTGTCCTGCGCTATTGTTCACTTCCCGGTGTGCCCCATGTGGTGATCCATGGACAGGGGTGTGTGTGTCCTGCGCTATTGTTCAATTCCCGGTGTGCCACATGTGGTTATCCATGGACAGGTGTGTGTGTGTTCTGGGATATTGTTCACTTCCCGGTGTGCGTCATGTGGTGGTCAATGAACAGGGATGTGTGCTGGGCTATTGTTCACTTCCCGGTGTGCCCCATGTGATGAACCATGAACAGTGCACTGGATGGATTATTGTTCACTTCCCGGTGTGCCCCATGTGGTGATCCATGGACAGGGGTGTGTGTGCTGCGCTAGTTTTCACTTCCCGGTGTGTCCCATATGGTGATCCATGGACAGGGGTGTGTGTGTGCTGGGCTGTTGTTCACTTCCCTGTGTGCCCCATGTGGTTATCCATGGACAGAGGTGTGTGTGTGCTGGGCAGTTGTTCACTTCCCAGTGTGTCCCATGTGGTGATCCATGGACAGGGAGTTGTGTGTGTGCTGGGCTATTGTTCATTTGCCAGTGTGCCCAATGTGGTGATCCATGGACAGGGTCGTGTGTGTACTGGGTTATAGTTCACTTCCTGGTGTGTCCCATGTGGTGATCCATGAAGAGGGAGGTGTGTGTGCTTGTCTATTGTTCACTTCTTGGTTGCCCCATGTGGTGAGCCATAGAGAGGGTGTGTATGTGCTGGGCTGCTGTTCACTTCAAGTTGTGCCCCATGTGGTGATCCATGGACAGTGGGGTTAGTGTTTAGATGGTTTTCACATACCGGTGTGCCCCATGTGGTGATCGATGGACAGGGGTGTGTGTGTGCTGGGTTATTGCTCACTTCCCGGTGTGCCTCATGTGGTGATCCATGGACAGGGGTGTGCGTGTGCTGGGCTATTGTTCAACTCCCGGTGTGCCCCATGTGGTGATCCATGGACAGGGGTGCATGTGTGCTGGGTTATTGTTCACTTCCCGGTGTGCCCCATGTGGTGATCCATGGACAGGGATTTGTGTGTGCTGGGTATTGCTCACTTCCCGGTGTGCCCCCTGTGGTGATCTATGGAAAGGGAGGTGTGTGTGCGCTGGCCTGTTGTTCACTTCCCGGTGTGCCCATGTGGTGATCCATGGGCAGGGGTGTGTGTGTCCTGCACTATTGTTCACTTCCCTGTGTGCCCCATGTGGTGATCCATGGACAGGGGTGTCTGTGCTGGGCGAGTTTTCACTTCCCGGTGTGTCCCATATGGTGATCCTTGGACAGGGGTGTGTGTGTGCTGGGCTGTTGTTCACTTCCCGGTGTGCCCCATGTGGTTATCCATGGACAGAGGTGTGTGCTGGGCTGCTGTTCACTTACCAGTCTGCCCCATGTGCTGATGCATGGACAGGGGTGTCTGTGCTGTGCTATTGTTCACTTCCCGGTGTGTCCCATATGGTGATCCATGGACAGGGGTGTGTGTGTACTGGGCTAGTGTTCACTTCCCGGTGTGCCCCATGTGGTGATCCATGGAGAGAGGTGTGTGCTGGGCTGGTGTTCACTTACCAGTCTGCCCCATGTGGTGATCCATGGACAGGGGTGTGTGTGTGCTGGGCTATTGGTCACTTCCTGGTGTGCCCAATGTGGTGATCCATGGACAGGGTTGTGTGTGTGCTGGGCTATTGTTCACTTCCCGGTGTGCCTCATGTGGTGATCTATGGACAGGTGGGTCTGTGTGCTGGGCTAGTGTTCACTTCCCGGTGTGCCCCATGTGGTGATCCATGGACAGGGGTGTGTGTGTGCTGGGCTGCTGTTCACTTACCAGTCTGCCCCATGTGCTGATGCATGGACATGGGTGTGTGTATCCTGGGCTATTGTTCACTTCCCGGTGTGCCCCACATGGTGATCCATGGACTGGGTTGTGTGTGCTGGGCTATTGTTCACTTACCGTTGTGCCCCATGTGGTGATCCATGGAGAGTGAGGTGTGTGTGTGCTGGGCTATTGTTCACTTCCTGGTGTGCCCCATGTGATGAACCATGAACAGTGGACGATGCTGGATTATTGTTCACTTCCTGGTGTGCCTCATGTGGTGATCCATGGACAGGGGTGTGTGTGTGCTGGGCTATTGTTCACTTCCCGGTGTGCCTCATGTGGTGATCCATGGACAGGTGTGTGTGTGTGCTGGGCTAGTGTTCACTTCACGGTGTGCCCCATGTGGTGATCCATGGACAGGGGTGTTTGCTGGGCTACTGTTCACTTACCAGTCTACCCCATGTGTTGATCCATGGACTGGGGTGTCAGCGCTGGGCTAGTTTTCACTTCCCAGTGTGCCTCATATGGTGATCCATGGACATTGGTGTGTGTGTGCTGGGCTGCTATTCACTTACCAGTCTGCCCCATGTGCTGATGCATGGACATGGGTGTGTGTATCCTGGGCTATTGTTCACTTCCCGGTGTGCCCCACATGGTGATCCATGGACTGGGTTGTGTGTGCTGGGCTATTGTTCACTTACCGTTGTGCCCCATGTGGTGATCCATGGAGAGTGAGGTGTGTGTGTGCTGGGCTATTGTTCACTTCCCGGTGTGACCAATGTGGTGATCCATGGACAGTGGGGTTAGTGTTTGGATGGTTTTCACATCCCGGTGTGCCCCATGTGGTGATCGATGGGCAGGGGTGTGTGTGTGCTGGGTTATTTCTCACTTCCCGGTGTGCCTCATGTGGTGATCCATGGACAGGTGTGTGCGTGTGCTGGGCTATTGTTCACTTCCCGGTGTGCCCCATGTGTTGATCCATGAACTGGGGTGTCAGCGCTGGGCTAGTTTTCACTTCCCAGTGTGCCCCATTTGGTGATCCATAGACAGTGGTGTGTGTGTGCTGGGCTGCTGTTCACTTACCAGTCTGCCCCATGTGCTGATGCATGGACATGGGTGTGTGTATCCTGGGCTATTGTTCACTTCCCGGTGTGCCCCACATGGTGATCCATGGACTGGGTTGTGTGTGCTGGGCTATTGTTCACTTACCGTTGTGCCCCATGTGGTGATCCATGGAGAGTGAGGTGTGTGTGTGCTGGGCTATTGTTCACTTCCTGGTGTGCCCCATGTGATGAACCATGAACAGTGGACGATGCTGGATTATTGTTCACTTCCTGGTGTGCCTCATGTGGTGATCCATGGACAGGGGTGTGTGTGTGCTGGGCTAGTGTTCACTTCCCGGTGTGCCCCATGTGGTGATCCATGGACAGGGTTGTGTGTGTGCTGGGCTATTGTTCACTTCCCGGTGTGCCTCATGTGGTGATCCATGGACAGGTGTGTGTGTGTGCTGGGCTAGTGTTCACTTCCCGGTGTGCCCCATGTGGTGATCCATGGACAGGGGTGTTTGCTGGGCTACTGTTCACTTACCAGTCTGCCCCATGTGTTGATGCATGGACTGGGGTGTCAGCGCTGGGCGAGTTTTCACTTCCCAGTGTGCCCCATGTGGTGATCCATGGACAGTGGTGTGTGTGTGCTGGGCTGCTATTCACTTACCAGTCAATAGACAATAGACAATAGACAATAGATGCAGGAGTAGGCCATTCTGCCCTTCGAGCCTGCACCGCCATTCAATATGATCATGGCTGATCATTCCTAATTAGTATCCTGTTCCAGCCTTATCTCCATACCCCTTGACTCCACTATCTTTAAGAGCTCTATCCAATTCTTTCTTAAAAGAATCCAGAGACTGGGCCTCCACTGCCCTCTGGGGCAGAGCATTCCACACAGCCACCACTCTCTGTGTGAAGTAGTTTCTCCTCATCTCTGTCCTAAATGGTCTACCCCGTATTTTTAAGTTGTGTCCTCTGGTTCGGCACTCCCCCATCAACGGAAATATGTTCCCTCCTGCCAGAGTGTCCAGTCCTTTCATAAGCCTATACGTTTCAATCAGATCCCCTCTCAGTCTTCTGAACTCAAGGGTATACAAGCCCAGTCGCTTCAGTCTTTCCGTGTAAGGCAATCCTGCCATTCCAGGAATTGACCTCGTGAACCTACGCTGCACTCCCTCAATAGCCAGAATGTCTTTCCTCAAATTTGGAGACCAGAACTGTACACAGTACTCCAGGTGTGGTCTCACCAGGGCCCTGTACAGCTGCAGAAGCACCTCTTTGCTTCTATACTCAATCCCTCTTGTTATGAAGGCCAGCATGCTATTAGCCTTCTTCACGACCTGCTGTACCTGCATGCTTGCCTTCATTGACTGGTGGACAAGAACACCCAGATCTCTCTGAACAGCCCCTTTACCTAATTTGATACCATTGAGGTAGTAATCTGCCTTCCTGTTCTTGCCACCAAAGTGGATAACCAGACATTTATCCACATTAAACTGCATCTGCCATGCATCTGCCCACTCACCTAACTTGTCCAGGTCACCCTGTAATCCCCTAACATCCTCATCACATTTCACCCTACCACCTAGCTTTGTGTCATCAGCAAATTTGCTAATGTTATTGCTGATACCATCTTCTATATCATTTACATATATTGTAAAAAGCTGCGGTCCCAGCACGGATCCCTGCGGTACCCCACTGGTCACTGCCTGCCATTTCGAAATGGAGCCGTTAATCACTACCCTTTGTTTCCTGTTAGCCAACCAATTCTCTATCCAATCTAGTACTTTGCCCCCAATCCCGTGCGCCCTAATTTTACTCACTAACCTCTTGTGTGGGACTTTATCAAAAGCTTTCTGAAAGACTAACCTCTTGTGTGGGACTTTATCAGTCTGCCCCATGTGCTGATGCATGGACATGGGTGTGTGTATCCTGGGCTATTGTTCACTTCCCGGTGTGCCCCACATGGTGATCCATGGACTGGGTTGTGTGTGCTGGGCTATTGTTCACTTACCGTTGTGCCCCATGTGGTGATCCATGGAGAGTGAGGTGTGTGTGTGCTGGGCTATTGTTCACTTCCCGGTGTGCCCCATGTGATGAACCATGAACAGTGGAATATGCTGGATTATTGTTCACTTCCCGGTGTGCCCCATGTGGTGATCCATGGACAGGGGTGTGTGTGCTGGGCTAGTTTTCACTTCCCGGTGTGTCCCATATGGTGATCCATGGACAGGGGTGTGTGTGTGCTGGGCAGTTGTTCACTTCCCTGTGTGCCCCATGTGGTTATCCATGGACAGAGGTGTGTGTGTGCTGGGCAGTTGTTCACTTCCCAGTGTGTCCCATGTGGCGATCCATGGACAGGGAGTTGTGTGTGTGCTGGGCCATTGTTCACTTGCCAGTGTGCCCAATGTGGTGATCCATGGACAGGGTCGTGTGTGTGCTGGGTTATAGTTCACTTCCTGGTGTGTCCCATGTGGTGATCCATGAAGAGGGAGGTGTGTGTGCTTGTCTATTGTTCACTTCTTGGTTGCCCCATGTGGTGAGCCATAGAGAGGGTGTGTATGTGCTGGGCTGCTGTTCACTTCCCGTTGTGCCCCATGTGGTGATCCATGGACAGTGGGGTTAGTGTTTGGATGGTTTTCAAATCCCGATGTGCCCCATGTGGTGATCGATGGACAGGGGTGTGTGTGTGCTGGGTTATTGCTCACTTCCCGGTGTGCCCCATGTGGTGATCCATGGACAGGGGTGTGTGTGTGCTGGGTTATTGCTCACTTCCCGGTGTGCCTCATGTGGTGATCCATGGACAGGGGTGTGCGTGTGCTGGGCTATTGTTCACTTCCCGGTGTCCCCCATGTGGTGATCCATGGACAGGGGTGTGTGTGTGCTGGGTTATTGCTCACTTCCCGGTGTGCCTCATGTGGTGATCCATGGACAGGGGTGTGTGTGTGCTGGGATATTGCTCACTTGCCGGTGTCCCCCATGTGGTGATCCATGGACAGGGGTGTGTGTGTGCTGGGCTTTTGTTCACTTCCCGGTGTGCCCCATGTGGTGATCCATGGACAGGGGTGTGTGTGTCCTGCGTTATTGTTCACTTCCCGGTTTGCCCCATGTGGTGATCCATGGACAGGCGTGTGTGTGTCCTGCGCTATTGTTCAATTCCCGGTGTGCCACATGTGGTTATCCATGGACAGGTGTGTGTGTGTGCTGGGATATTGTTCACTTCCCGGTGTGCGTCATGTTGTTGTCAATGAACAGGGATGTGTGCTGGGCTATTGTGCACTTACCGGTGTGCCCCATGTGATGAACCATGAACAGTGGACTGGATGGATTATTGTTCACTTCCCGGTGTGCCCCATGTGGTGATCCATGGACAGGGGTGTGTGTGCTGGGCTAGTTTTCACTTCCCGGTGTGTCCCATATGGTGATCCATGGACAGGGGTGTGTGTGTGCTGGGCTGTTGTTCACTTCCCTGTGTGCCCCATGTGGTTATCCATGGACAGAGGTGTGTGTGTGCTGGGCAGTTGTTCACTTCCCAGTGTGTCCCATGTGGTGATCCATGGACAGGGAGTTGTGTGTGTGCTGGGCTATTGTTCACTTGCCAGTGTGCCCAATGTGGTGATACATGGACAGGATCGTGTGTGTGCTGGGTTATAGTTCACTTCCTGGTGTGTCCCATGTGGTGATCCATGAAGAGGGAGGTGTGTGTGCTTGTCTATTGTTCACTTCTTGGTTGCCCCATGTGGTGAGCCATAGAGAGGGTGTGTATGTGCTGGGCTGCTGTTCACTTCCCGTTGTGCCCCATGTGGTGATCCATGGACAGTGGGGTTAGTGTTTGGATGGTTTTCACATCCCGGTGTGCCCCATGTGGTGATCGATGGACAGGGGTGTGTGTGTGCTGGGTTATTGCTCACTTCCCGGTGTGCCTCATGTGGTGATCCATGGACAGGGGTGTGCGTGTGCTGGGCTATTGTTCACTTCCCGGTGTGCCCCATGTGGTGATCCATGGACAGGGAGGTGTGTGTGTGCTGGGCTATTGTTCACTACCCGGTGTGCGTCATGTCGTGGTCAATGAACAGGGGTGTTTGCTGGGCTATAGTTCACTTCCCGGTGTGCCCCATGTGGTGTTCTATGGACATGACTGTGTATGTGTGCTGGGCTATTGCTCACTTCCCGGTGGGCCCCATGTGGTGTTCCATGGTCAGGGGTGTGTGTGTGTGCTGGGCTATTGCTCACTTCCCGGTGTGCCCCAAGTAGTGATCCATGGACATGACTGTGTATGTGTGCTGGGCTATTGCTCACTTCCCGGTTGGCCCCATGTGGTGTTCCATGGTCAGGGGTGTGTGTGTGTGCTGGGCTATTGCTCACTTCCCGGTGCGCCCTAAGTGGTGATCCATGGACAGGTGTGTGTGTGTGCTGGGTTATTGTTCACTTAGTGGTGTGCCCCATGTGGTGATCCATGGACAGGGAGGTTTGTGTGTGCTGGGCTATTGCTCACTTCCCGGTGTGTCCCATCTGGTGATCCATGGACAGGGGTTGGTTTCCTGGGCTGTTGTTCACTTCCCGGTGTGCCCAATGTGGTGAGCCATGGACAGGGAGGTGTGTGTGTGCTGGGTTATTGTTCACTTCCCGGTGTGCCCCATGTGGTAATTCATGGACAGGGGTGTGTGTGTCCTGGGATATTTTTCACTTCCCGGTGTGCCCCATGTGGTGTTCCATGGACAGGGGTGTCTGTACTGCGCTAGTTTTCATTCCTGGTGTGTCCCATATGCTGACCAATGGACAGTGGTGTGTGTGTGCTGGGCTGTTGTTCACTTCCTGGTGTGCTCTATGTGGTTATCCATGGACAGGTGTGTGTGTGTGCTCTGCTGTTGTTCACTTCCTGGTGTGTCTCATGCGGTGATCCATGGACAGCTCTGTGTATCTGCTGGGCTATTGTTCACTTCCCGGTGTGTCCCATGTGGTGATCATGGACAGGGAGTTGTGTGCTGGGCTATTGTTCACTTCCCGGTGTGCCCCATATGGTGATCCATGGAGGGGGGTGTGTGAGTCCTGTGTTAATGTTCACTTCCCAGTTTGCCCCATGTGGTGATCCATGGACAGGGGTGGGTGTGCTGGGCTGTTGTCCACTTCCCGGTGTGCCCCATGTGGTAATTCATGGACAGGGGTGTGTGTGTCCTGGGATATTGTTCACTTCCCGGTGTGCCCCATGTGGTGATCCATGGACGGGGTGTCTGTGCTGGGCTAGTTTTCACTTCCCGGTGTGTCCCATATGCTGACCAATGGACAGTGGTGTGTGTGTGCTGGGCTGTTGTTCACTTCCTGGTGTGCCCTTTGTGGTTATCCATGGACAGCTCTGTGTATCTGCTGGGCTATTGTTCACTTCCCGGTGTGTCCCATGTGGTGATCCATGGACAGGGGTGCATGTGCTGGGCTGTTGTTCACTTCCTGGTGTGCCATGGTTATGGCGGTGTGTGTGTGCTGGGTTATTGTTCACTTCCCGGTGTGTCCCATGTGGTGATCCGTGAACAGGGGTGTGTGTGTGCTGGGCTATTGTTCATTTCCCGTGTGTCCAATGTGGTTATCTATGGACAGGAGTGTGTGTGTGTCCTGGGCTATTGTTCACTTCCCGGTGTGGCCCATGTGGAGATCCATGGACAGGGGTGTCTGTGCTGGGCTAGTTTTCACTTCCCGGTGTGTCCCATATGGTGATCCATGGACAGTGGTGTGTGTGTGCTGGGCTATTGTTCACTTCCTGGTGTGTCTCATGCGGTGATCCATGGACAGGGAGTTGTGTGTGTGCTGGGCTATTGTTCACTTCCCCGTGTGCCCAATGAGGTGATCCATGGACAGGGTCGTGTGTGTGCTGGGTTATAGTTCACTTCCTGGTGTGTCCCATGTGGTGATCCATGAAGAGGGAGGTGTGTGTGCTTGTCTATTGTTCACTTCTTGGTTGCCCCATGTGGTGAGCCATGGAGAGGGGTGTGTGTGTGCTGAGCTGCTGTTCACTTCCCGGTGTGCCCCATGTGGTGATCCATGGACAGGGGTGCGTGTGCTGGGCTGTTGTTCACTTCCTGGTGTGCACAATGTGGTGTGCCATGGTTATGGAGGTGTGTGTGTGCTGGGTTATTGTTCACTTACCGGTGTGTCCCATGTGGTGATCAGTGAACAGGGGTGTGTGTGTGCTGGGCTATTGTTCACTTCCCGTGCGTCCAATGTGGTTATGTATGGACAGGAGTGTGTGTGTGTCCTGGGCTATTGTTCACTTCCCGGTGTGGCCCATGTGGTGATCCATGGACAGGGGTGTCTGTGCTGGGCTAGTTTTCACTTCCCGGTGTGTCCCATATGGTGATCCATGGACAGTGGTGTGTGTGTGCTGGGCTATTGTTCACTTCCTGGTGTGTCTCATGCGGTGATCCATGGACAGTTCTGTGTGTGTGCTGGGCTATTGTTCACTTCCCGGTGTGTCCCATGTGGTGATCATGGACAGGGAGTTGTGTGCTGGGCTGTTGTTCACTTCCCGGTGTGCCCCATGTGGTGATCCATGGAAAGGGGTGTGTGAGTCCTGTGTTACTGTTCACTTCCCAGTTTGTCCCATGTGGTGATCCATGGACAGGGGTGTGTGTGTGTGTGCTGGGCTATTGCTCACTTCCCAGTTTGCCCAATGTGGTGATCCATGGACAGGGAGTTGTGTGTGTGCTGAGCTATTGTTCACTTCCCGGTGTGCCCAATGTGGTGATCCATGGACAGGGTCGTGTGTGTGCTGGGTTATAGTTCACTTCCTGGTGTGTCCCATATGGTGATCCATGAAGAGGGAGGTGTGTGTGCTTGTTTATTGTTCATTTCTTGGTTGCCCCATGTGGTGAGCCATGGAGAGGGGTGTGTGTGTGCTGGGCTGCTGTTCACTTCCCGGTGTGCCCCATGTGGTGATCCATGGACAGGGGTGTGTGTGTGCTGGGTTATTGCTCACTTTCCAGTGTGCCCCATGTGGTGATCATTGGACAGGGGTGTGTGTGTGCTGGGCTGTTGTTCACTTCCCGGTGTGCCCCATGTGGTGATCCATGGACAGTGTGTGTGCTGGGCTATTGTTCATTTCCCTGTGTGCCCCACATGGTGATCCATGGACTGGGTTGTGTGTGCTGAGCTATTATTCACTTCCCGGTGTTCCCCATGTGGTGATCCATGGACATGTGTGTGTGTGTGTCCTGGGCCATTGTTCACTTTCCAGTATGCCCCATGTGGTAATCCATGGACAGGGGTTCCGGCAGCTTTAGACACACCTTTGAACCTTGGACTCTGCGTGTCCACTGAACGCCTGCGCTTATCCCTCTCAGACGATTGTGCTGTCAGTAACAGGAGGGAACCTCTCGAGTATAATTGTAAAAGAGCAGGCATCTAAGTTGTAGCTGAGGGGCTTCTGACTGATTCTTGTTAATGAAAAGTTAGTGGATGGTTTGCTAGAGGTTGTGCTCAGACATTCAGGGAGACCTGAGGATTTGGTGACCCAACTCTGGATGGACCATAGGGACTGTTGTAACAACACCTGCATTGATAAGATGAACAACAAATGGAGCAGAGGCTGCACAGAGAGGAAGATCTGAAACCACGGAGTGAGTGTCCTTGGGGAAAGGGATCTGCCAAATCCACACCGGGTTTTCCAGGAACAGCTTCCCAAGTTAAATTTAACTCAGGCGCAGAGTATGAGTGGACACTGATTGAACAAGGAGCTGGTCACAGAGCGGTGTCACCTCCTTCAACACGATCTGCAGCTTCACACCAGGGGGAGGACGGTGCTGCCAGTGGCTGTTAGGGTCACTGTTTCACTCAGCTTCTTTGATCCCGAACTTTCCAGGCAGGAGTGGGTGACAGATCCATCATCTCCCTGTATGCCGACATCAACATCACCATTTGGAGATGGAGGATATATACATATATGGTGGTTGAGAGCAGTGGGGTCCCTGGGAAAATCAGGAAGATGGAGCAATACTTCCCGTGTCTGATCGGGTCAGAATGAACCCTACAGTACACACTGCATCACTAAGTCCTGTAGTATTTTTCCGTTTCAGTAAAATACTGCCTACCATTTTTCCTAAAGAAAATGACAGATTATATATAATCTTTAATCCCATTTGCTAAACTCTTATCCATTGACTTCACCTGTCCATATCCAATTACAGACTCTCCACCTTCCCTTGATAATTTAGTTTCCTGTTTATCTTAGTTTAATCGGCATACATAGTTACAGTACATTTGTTCCACTCCTGATCATTGATTCAGATTGGAAAGAGCTGTGGACCCAGCACTGGTTACTGTGTGACTCCACTGGTGACGTTCTGTCAAACTGAGTAAGGCTAATTTATCCGGAGTGCCTGCTTCCTGTCTGATAACCAGTCCTCCCCCATTTATATGTAACACATTCAAAGCGCTGAATAAGAACGAGGAGCATCAGTTCAGCAATCCAGCCCCTCAGGCCTCTTCAGACATTGAATACAATCGTAGCTGATGTCATTGTGGCCTCAGTTCCACGTTCTTGTCCGATCTCCATATTCCTTCACTTACTCAATATCCCAGCACCTACCGCACTCTGGGGCAGTGCATTACACTGATTCCCAACCCTGTGACAGAAGTATGTTCTCCTCATCCCTGTTTCATTTCTCCCCCACCTCATCCTAAAACTATGGTTTTAGGATCCTTCGAGATTGTCCCACATGAGGAAATATCAACTTCACATCTTCATTGTAAATCACCTTTAACATCGTCCAGACATCCGAAATCTTCTCTCATTTTTCTATACTCCAGGCAGTGTTGGCCTGAACTGCTCAATCTCTCTTCAGAGGACAAACTCCACATCTCTGGAGGAAATTGAGCAAACCACTTCTGAACTGCCTCCATGGCAAATACATCCCTCCTACAGTCAGGAAACCAAGACTGCACACAGTACTCAGTTGTGATCTCACACCTCCCTCCCTTTATTATCCATTGTTTTAGAAATAAGTGCCAAAGTTGCACTTGCCTTTCTCATAATCTGCTGTATCTACATCGGAGTATTCTGTAGTATGGACGCGGGCAGCCAGATCCCTCTGTACCTAATCATTCTGAAGTCTCTCTCCATTTGGATAATAATTTGCCTTTCTGCTACACTGATCCAAACGGATACACTCATCCTTTTCGTTGTTCAGTTTCTTCTGTCAAATGTTGCCCCAACCTATCCATATACATTTTCTAACTTCTTACGTCTTCATTGCAATTTCTCACCTGAGTTAGTGTCATCTGTTAATTTGGTTAAAACATGTTCTATCCTCTCAACTACTTAAGACTATAGATTGTAAATAATTAGGGCATGGGGACCAAGACATATGGTTTCCTAAAAGTTGAATTTCGCCAACAGAAAATTACCCATATTTTTCCATCTCACTGCATTTTGTTGCTTCACTAAGCCTGTACCAAGTTGATAAATTACTTTTACCCATAAACGATCTTATTCTGCAGATTAATCATTTGTGCAGAGCTATTCAATGCCTTCTGGAAGTCCAAATATTTCATCTCTCGGATCCCCATGATTGAAATCATGTTGATTCTGATGGATTGTGGTTTGACTTCGCAAATTTCTTGTCATTAATTCCTGAATAATGGACTTTACCAATATTTCTTAAATTTGAACAGTTTTCTCACTACTATATTCCATCGTGATGTTGATAATTCTAAATTCTTACCTCTCTATAATCTCTTCGTTCGCTCCAATCCTGTATAATTGGCACATGGCGTGAAATGACCTGCTCTGATTGCTCTGTAAGAGGTCGGAGTCGCTGAATGGACTCATTCTCTTCCTTGTGCACAAAATCGGTGGGCTGATGTCTTTCTGGTGTTCCACATCACAGTCTCGATGGTCAGCCTTTCCTCCTCCTGTTGATGCGTAAGAGTCGTGAGGGCTTATGCGACCTTCCTGTTACTGTGTCACAGTTTGAGGGGCTGAAAACACCTTATCATATTCCTCCATCACAGGCTGGAGACACTGAACGGTCTCTCCTGATATAGGACAGAGGGAATGATTGGCCTTCTTCTGTTCCCATACACCAGACACGTGAGGTAAACTTCTTTTTCCTTTCCCATAAGAAATCTTATAGGTTGCATCCTTCTCCAATTCCCATGCAACAGACTCAATGGAACTGAATATCCTCCTGGTATCCCAGTGCACCAATCTCCAGTCCATCTTCCAGTTCCTATGTTACAGACTTGAGGAGGCTGAATAGATTGATCCTATTGCTGCATAACAGGATACTGGGGTGCATGGCCTACTCTGGGCTCAGTGTTATCGACTCGAGGAGCTGACTGGCCTCCTCCCGTAACTGGATATCAGGCTCCAGGGGCTGAATAGCCTCTTCCTGTACTGGTGTAACAGGATCAATGTCCTTTTGAGACACTACCTCCTAATAAATGACAGAAGACGCTGAACGAGAGTGCCCGTACTCTGAAGCACTCTCGTCTCCATATCTGACTTACAGAGACGAACCATTAATATAGTCTTTTTTTCTGTATCAAGTCCTGAAGCTGAAAGTAACAAAAGAGGTCCCTCCCAGATACCTCATATTCCTGGCTCAGCTGCTCAAAATTCATCATGACCTACCTGTCAAAAAATTCTCCCAAACAGGAAATTCATCTGGACTGCCAGAGCCTAAAGCCAGAATCCATAAATCCCACTGGATTCCTACCAATCCTACAATGGGAGTGAACGCCGAAGTTTTTGCTTTGTAAAGTGCCCTCAACTTGTTCCACCATTCTCCATGCTTTCACTGTGTTAGGGACAATCGGTTTCTGCAATTCTCCATACAGTCCTCATCTTGTCCATGAACAACAGATTAATGAGGGGACAATTTGCCTAGAATGCCTCGATGGCCAGCCAAATTAACCATGGGTCCTGACAAGTCAAATCAGCCACATCGGAAAGCAAGGAACTTTGTTTGTATTTCTTAAACTATGGAAAATCTACACTCCCCCATTCACTGTGGAAGCTGCAATTTGTCCAGGTTAATAGGAGGCCACCTGTGACGTCAGATGACAGATCAAAGCCAACTGATAATCCGACGTAGCGCCTGCCTAGGCAGCGTCAAAGGGAGAATTGGCATGGGGTATCATAAACAAGGAAGGACATTCATTTTAACCAGAGCTAACCCAAACAGAATATTGGATGATTCTGTCTTATATTCTCTAGCAACTGCACGAAGTTAGCTTTATATAATTAATCGAAGGCTTGGATGATAAAAACACCTAAACCTCCTTGTGACCATCTGGACGGGAATCAGATTCCACCCCAAGGTCGGGTACTCTAATAAGACCCCCAACAGGGATGCCTCCGATTTCATAAAATTAATTTTATACCCTGAGAAAGATCCAAATAAATTAATCATTCGTATTAAACAGGACACAGATATCATTGGGTTAGTTAGAAAGAGAGGAACGCCATGTGCTTAAAGGATGATCTTATTCCTTCCTGGTCCTACCTCCTTGCCAGTGATATTGGCGTCCCCCCCGGATGCCAACGGCTCAATCATTAATGTAAATGGTAACAGTGAAAGGGGGCAACATTTTTGGCTGCCATTGTCAATAATAAAATTATCAGACCTATACCATTAGTGAAATTCGCTAATTTCAGGTCACTATATAACACTGCCACCCACCTGGCGAAGACCCTTCAAGACCAAACCATTCAAGGACATAAAAGATGCACATCCACTCCATCCGGTCAAATGCTTTCTCTGCATCCAGGGAGACTACCGAACCTGGAATCGAACCTTGCTGGCACACTGGAACCATATTTACCACTCTTTTAATATTATCAGAGGACCTACGGCCCCTAATAAAAATGGTCCTCTTTCACAATGGACCTTCAAAGCCAGCATTTTCGACAAACTTTTGAAGTCCACGTTTAATAATAAATAGGCACATACAAAGTGCAATCGTCTGGAACTTTCCCTCTCTTGAGAATAAGATAAATATTTCCTTCTCTCAAAGAGGATGGGAGGCAGTCCAGACTGTACGAATAATTGTACATATCCAACACTGGTCCAGCCAGCATGTCTATGAACTCCTTCTAAATCTCACTCTGAATGTCCATCTGGGCCGGGGGCTTTACCACTCTGGAGCAGCTTCATTGTCTCCTGTATCTCTCTGATTATGAGAGGGACATTCTTAAGAGACGCCTGCTCTGAAATTATACCTGGGAGGTTCAAGGTCTTAATAAAGGACTCCATGGTCGCCAGTCTGTCCTCCCAGCCCGCTGACTGGAACAACCCAGAGTAGAGCTTCCTGAAAGCTGCATTAATCTTTTTGGGATTGCGGGTGATAATAACAGCAATCTTCTTTCTGGACAAGTACGCCTCATATCTACCTGGTTATCACCATGCTCGAATAACTTCTGTTTCATAAAGGAAATCTCTCTCTTTGCTCTCTGGGCGAATGCAGCATTCAGAGCAGTCCAGACGGCTGTAATCTGCTGCAATTCAGTTATAGACGGTCTAACAAAATGTGGTGTGTCAGCTGTCTTCAGCCGAGAACCAAGCATACGCTACTGTTCTCCCTCCTGCCGCTTCTGAGTCACCAAGTAAGAAATAATCAAATCCCTTGAATAGGCTTTGGCAGTCTCCCAGAGCACCATCGGATTACTGGTCGTGCACAAGTTCATGTTCCAAAACAAATTAAATTCCCCCGAAAAATTCTTAATGAAGTTGCTATCCTTCAGGAGGAAAGGATACCAGTGCCAGTGCCGTGAGCCTGTCCCATCGCCACCATCCTTGACCTCCATGTACACTGCCACATGATCAGAAATCGTTCCCAATTCTAAAGGACAGCATCGAATTTAAAAATACCAATGGGCAAACAACATGCCAATCCTCGTAAATCATTTATGTGGGTTAGAAAAAAAGGTGAAGTCCCTATCTTCAGGGTGAACACATCTCACACATCCACCAACCCAGCTATCTGTTCAGGTCCACCAGTTGCCTGGGTGGCGGGGAAATACCCGCGATACCCCTCGACATCCTATCCACCTCGGGGTCTATACGTCAGTTAAATTCTCCCCTTAATTATACGACGTGCTCCACGTCTCAAGAAGCTTCCAGCATCTGTTGTTCTCTATCGTGCTGGAGTTGCACAAAGACTGGACAGGGATACTGGTCCGATCCGGACCTGCTCACTATGACCCGGTGGGCCCGCTCGACGCTCCCCCAGTCTGCTCTGACTTGCAGTTTCAAAAATTGTGTAAGCCATTGTTCCAAGAAGCTGACGAGCTGGCATTCTTGTTCCCGTTCCGGCAGCCTGACCAAGCTGATGTTCTTCTGACGGCTCCAATTTTCGAAGTCCTCGACCTTCTCTACTAAGGCCTGGACCTACCATTCTAGGGCTTGGACCCGAACAACTGACGATTCCGCCATGGTTTCCTAAGCCGCATCCCACTCTTGCACCTCCACGACATGTGGCCCGAGATGCTGGATCTTCTGGTCATGCTTCTGCAGCTTGGCTGAGATCAATTCCAGCATGGTTCAGATCTCTTCCATTGCTGAATAACCAGGGTAAAATTCGGATCCATTTCGAAACCAAGGGGGTAATCAGTATGTGAAACTGGGGAACATTGATAGACTGTAACACGAGAGCTTCACATTTGTTTTAGTTGGGATAAGGAAGATGCAGGTACAGAATTCAAGAAGATGGACTGGGAAACTCTCGAACAGTTTGAAAAAGATGCAAGTTGGGATTGATGGATTTGGATAATGTAAAGTCCAGATGAGTTGTATCGCAGGATGCTGTTGGAGACAGGAGAGGAAATGTCCTGACCTCAATGTTTTAGTCGAATCTGACCACACAAGGAAGGTGCTAGAGGACTGGAGAACAGCTATGTGGTCCCAGGTTACTGGAAAGGTGGTAGGGTTAGACCAGTGTCTGGTGGTGTACCACAGTGAGCAGTGCAGTGTATCAAATTATTTGTGGTATTCATAAATGATGTAAATGTGAATGTGGAGGGGATGGTGGGGGGTGGGGGATAAGCATAATAAGTAATTTTGTGTTTGACACAAAGATTGGCCAGGTGGTTGACAGTGAGGAGGAATGCCTTATGTTACAGGAAAATACAGGTGGAATGGTCAGATGGTCAGATCAATGGCAGATGGAATGGAACCCTGATAAATATGAGGTGATGCACTTTGTAAGAAGTAAACAGACAGGGGAGAATTCAATGAATAGCAGAACACTAGGGAGGTCAGAGAGTGTTTCTCCACACATCCGTGAATGTGACTGGACATTATAATAGCCAGTTAAGAAATCACACGGGACTATAGGCAAAATGTTTATTCATCAAGGTGACAAAATATGAGTTAAACATGCCATTGGTTAGGCCATAGATAGAATACTGTGTGCAGTTCAGGCAGCCACATTACAGGAAGTGTTTTGGTTTCTCAGTAACACCAGAAACTATTGAAGTCTCCACAGAGTTGGACGCTTCAGTGGAAGTCTCCTGGGTGCAACTTTCTCTAAATTTTCACTTGATTTGTTTTCCCTCCTCGATTGGAGAACTGCATCTGAGAAACTGTGTCTGATCTTTCCTTTTTGCCAAGTACATGTATCAGAACACTTAATTATTAATAGAGTCGAGGCCAATGCCTTCAAATATTTTTGAGGAGCTCTGCTGTCATCCATTACACGTGACTCCTTCACTTCCTGTATAATTGGTTGGAGGCACTATGTAGGCTATCTCTACACTTCTCCAATAATTTCAATGAGCTGAAAGGCTTCCTCATATTCCTGTGAAGCTAGCGCGAGGAGCTGAATAATCTCCTAATTTTATCTGTGGAAATGTGCAGTGCCCAGCAGCACTGCTGCATGAATGTTACCGATACTTCCAACAGCACACACCTGAATGTTGTCCAGGTCTTGCTGCACATGGACAGAAGCTAGTTCAGGAGCTGAATGGGGACATTTTTTCCTGAATATTGTGTGATCTTCTGTGAACACCTCCACTTCTAATCTTATAGTGGGGACAAGACAGTTATAAAGCAGCTGACGATGTTTGTGCTGAGGAAGCTACCTTGAGGAATGTTTGCAGATTTGTCCAGGACTGCATGGATTTTTGTCCACAAACCACAATCATTGTGCGTTATGCTTTAAATCACCCTAACCAGGGAAGTTTACAACTCATTCCCATTAAGTGCAATCTTGGTCAGGCTCCTTGAGACCATCCTTAGTAAAATGATGCCTTGATGTCAGGGCCGGTCACTCTTCCCTGAGCCCTTGTGTTCACGTCTTTTGCTCATATCAATTGGGCACAGTGTGTGGCAGGGAGTGCTTTTTGACCAGTCAGAGTTGAGGGCTCAGACACGAATTGGACACGAAAGAGGATATTAGACCTTATGATGTTATTGTGGGAGAAGATCTGCTTGTGGGTGTGGCGGAGGGGGGAGGGTGGTGTGTGGATGAATGGCATATCCCTGTTTGTGGCCTTCTCACGTTCTATTATTGGAAAGTAGAGGCTGTTATTTTCCTGGAAGGTCTATTATTGAATATTACCAGATTGTCTTCACCATCTCTGGGTGAGGAATGGGGTCTGTATTCACAGTGAAACTGGGTCTACAACTTGACCAACAAACGAAACACAGGTTGCAGAAAGGGGAAGCTCAGTTAGGAGTGATGAGGACCCTCTTTCATAGCCCTGCCTGGGTTTTCCTACTACATTTTAAAACCAGACCAAACTGGGTTTGACAGTTTTGAGGGGCTGAATGGTCTCCTCTGTTTCTGTGAAAGGAGTAAATAGCCTCTAATTGCTCCTGTCTAGCAGGTTTGATGGGCTGAATGGAACACAGAAATATGGCACTGAGGAGCAGGAGTGGGTCAATGGACACTTTGAGCCTTCTCTACCAGGGACTAAGATTGTGGCTGATCAAGTTGTGGTCTCAGGTCCACTTTCCTGTCTGTGTGCTATTATCCAAGAATCACTTCTCTATCCAATATTTAACGAACTCAGCATTGAATAAATATAAACAAAGAGACATGTCAAACTTGTGGGGAAGAGAATTCTCACTTGAAATGCCTGTTTAGAATTTCTGCTCATCCCTCTTATAGAGTCATAAAGCACGTAAATGTGTTCGTGCTGACCAGATATCCCATGGTGATCGAGTCTGATTTGAGAGTATTTGGCTCATATTCATCTAAACCTCCTTGTTCAGATACCCATCAAGATGCCAGACTCCACCACTTCCTCTGGGAGATAATTCCATATGAACACCTCCCTCTGTATGAAAACATTGTATCTAAGTTCCCTCTAAATTATTTCCCCTCGTACCTTAAAACAGTCCTCCAGTCTGAAAAGCAATCCTCTACCAACCTCTGTCTCCTCCTTTCAATCTAATTTTGTATTCAATTGGCTTGGGTGCGCTGGTTCCCATGTAACCTAACCTTACTAACTTGCCTAATATGCAGAATCTTGTCGAACAACTTGTTCCAGTCTAAATGGAAAACATCTACAACACTGCCTTCATCAATCTGCTTTGTCACCTCTTTAACAAACTCAGTCAAATTCGTACAACGTGATTTCTCATGCAAAAAGCTATGGTGACTATCCCCAATCAATCCTTGCCTTTGAAAATGCATGCAATTGGCTATCCCTCAGAGTCCCCTCCAACAACTCACCCACCACTGATGTCAGGCTCACTGGTCCAGCGTTCCTTGGGTTGTTGGGTAAGTGTTTTATTTTCTACAGCCACTCTTACATTGGTCACAGCAAATTATCGGTATAACCATTTTGATGATATGGCCAATGTTATAGGTCTCACATTGGATCAGGGTCATCCTAAGAAGAGGTCAGGTTGATTTCCTTCATTTGTTAAAACAACAAATTCATGACGAAAACAAAGTTCCTCAAACTATGATGGCAAGGTGAATGTCAATCAGAATAGAAATTAAAAAAAAATGTACATTGACATTTCCATTTCTGAAAATACAGAGGAGCACAAACATACACAGACACACACACAGATACATACACAAACAAGCACACTCAGACACACACACACACAGACATATACACACAGACACACTCAAACACACAAAAACACAGACACAAAAACACGGACACACGCGCACAAGTATACACACAAACACAGACAAATGCATGTACCGTAGAATGTAAATAATTACAGTAAATAATTGTAAATAATTACAATAAAAAGGCCATTTGGCCCATCCGGTCTACTGAGCTATTAATCATAGCTGACATGCTTTTCAAGCCAATTCTCCTGCCTTCTCACAACAAGCCTTGATCCCATCATTAAGCATAACTTATCCAGTTATATCCTAAAAATGCTAATGTGTCTGTGTGTCCGTGTGGGTCTGTGTGCATGTGTTGTCTCTCTGTGTGTCCCGTGTCCTGCCCTGTACTCCATGTTGGAGAGTGGGGTTTTAGCAGTTTTGAGGTACATCGTTGTAACTTGCTCTGTGCCTATCCATTGAACGCCTGCGTTAATCATTCTCTGCTGCTCATGTGCTCAGTAACATGAGGAATCCCCACAACTGTTCGTGATTCAGACCAGGCTTCTCACTTGCATTTTACTAACATTTGACTTAACTCTAGTTTTTGTACGCTCGTGGAAGTGCTGGGGATGGTTTCCTGGAGGCTGTGTTTTAAACTTTGGTGACCCAACTCTGGATGAAACATGGTGACTGTAGTTACAGTATCTGGATCTGCAACATGACCAACAAATGGAGCAGAGACTGCAGAGAGGGGAATCTCTGTAAAATGGAATGATTGAATCACAATCAGATCAGCCATGGATTTGAAGAATGTTGGAGCAGGATTGAATGGCTTGCTCACGCAACTTATTCAGATATTTCTGTTAGTAACAAGCCAATTTCCCTTTTCTCCCAGTGTCCAAGACTGGTGGGTAGTGAGTCACCTCCTCCTGTTCCTGGGGAACAGAAATCTGGGGCGCACTAGCTTCCAGATTTCTCTGTATCCCTGTCTCAAGCAGTTGAGTGACTGCCTCCTGTTCCTGTGTCTCAGTATCGAGCAGTTGAGTGACTGCTTCCTGTTCCTGTGTCTCAGTATCGAGCAGTTGAGTGACTGCCTCCAGTTCCTGTGTCCCAATATCGAACAGTTGTAAGACTGTCTCCTGTCCCTGTGTCCCAGTATCGAGCAGTTGAGTCACTACCTCCTGTTTCTCCCTGTTCCTGAGCAGCAGTTTGAATGCTCTGAATGATGTCACAAGTTTAAGAAAGGACTTGATAACAGGAAATTTCAAACTTGGAGCAGCATTGACAAAGGGATCTAGAAACTTCTCCACCAAACATTTTATGCAGCCCGTCTGTTATTTTATTCCTGCCCCCTTTTATAAACAGGGTGAATCATATACAACAGTGCAGTGTTCCGACAATACTCCCACATACAGGGAAGACAGATTAAAATGATTAAAAGATTTATAGTCTATCCCTCAGCAACCCTCATCCATTTCATCCAAACCAAGGCTGCATAAATCTTCAAACCGTATATTGTAATGAATTAGTGCAGTAAATGTCAGACTTTAAAACTACAGTCACTGACTATAGCCCTGCACCTCTCACCAAGATCTTCTTCAGAAAGCAGGCGAGCTGACTGACCACGTGATGCCGATGCGGAATTCCAGTTCTCTCCAAGATATTCCCCTCCGGGTTTGAAATTAATTTCCTTCTAAATGTAGACTACAAATCCCACATTCAAGCTCAGTTGTAAGGCTTGCAGAGCAGATTATATTCCTGCTTTAGCTGAATACATTGAGAGTGCATTTGGCAGACAGAGGGATCCTGAGGCTGGGATTTACTGTTCAGCTGGTGCCAGAGACGGACTCCCATAACAGTGAATGGAAACTCGCTTTATAAAGAAAGGGGCACAATTCACTAATTGTGTTGCAGCGAAATTGCATTTAATAAACACACTTTTATTGGATAACTGCCTGTATATTGAATGGAGGATCAAAATTGATGGACCAAAGCGATTACAATAGATCCGATTTTATATGTTCCAATGTTTAAACATACTAAAGGTTACGAACACTGTGTGGGGAAAACTGAATTGAGGAGATTTTCACCATGAACTAGAATAAAGGATACTCAGTGTGTTGAATGACCTCTTCCTTTCCCGATGATTCTGTGCAGTCTGTGGGAAAGCTCTGTAAATCCTGTCACCTGCTCTCAGATGTTAGGAAGGAAATCTCTGCAGAGTCAATACGGTAGTATTTGCCGTTCCAATACTGAGGCTGGTGCCGGGTGATCTGTAAAGTTTTATCCTTTAAGACCCCGGAACAGTTTGACACAAAAGAGTGTCTTGCTTGTCCGTTTCCGAGACCATTGAAGAGTCTATCACATGTCTGTATGTCTGGAGTCACGTTGAGGCCAGACCAGGAAAGCACGGGCGATTAACTTTCTGAAAGTTCATTGGGGAAGGAAATTGGTGTTTACAATCGACATCTCGATATTTTACATCTCGATATTTTACATCTCGATATTTTATTAATTATAACGTCCATCAGCTGCCACAGCGTTAGCCTGGTCTGGATTAGTAATCCAGTGACTTTTCCACAATTGCACCATCTCCACATGGGGACCTATCTGAAACCACACTGAGCTGGTTATTTCTGTGTTGCTTGACAGCTCTATCGTGGGCGGCACGGTGGCACAGTGGTTAGCACTGCTGCCTCACAGCGCCTGAGACCCAGGTTCAATTCCCGCCTCAGGCGACTGACTGTGTGGAGTTTGCACGTTCTCCCCGTGTCTGCGTGGGTTTCCTCCGGGTGCTCCGGTTTCCTCCCACAGTCCAAAGATGTGCAGGTCAGGTGAATCGGCCATGCTAAATTGCCCGTAGTGTTAGGTAAGGGGTGAATGTAGATGTAGGGGTATGGGTGGGTTGCGCTTCGGCGGGGCGGTGTGGACTTGTTGGGCCGAAGGGCCTGTTTCCACACTGTAAGTAATCTAATCTAAAAAAAAACTCCCACCAATGTGACTATCGCGACGGGACTCAGGGTGTGGTAAATGGTCAGACTGCAGTTGTTCCGTTGTTATGGGATTGGACATAGCTGAGTAATTTTCCACATTGCCAGGGAGATGTCAGAGTTGTAGCTGGAATGAAACAACTTCCCCAGGGACACGGCTTGTTGTACAGCACAAGTTTTCAGTCCCATTGCAAGAATGCTGTCAGGGCCCATTGCCTTTGTCGTATTTACTGTGTTCAGCTGTTTCTTCATGTCACATACAGTGAATCAGATCGATAAAAGACTGGCATCTGTGATTCTGCTGGCAGCATGGCGAGGGTGAGGTGGATCATCAACTCAACACTTCTGGCTGAGTACGGTGCAGATAATACAACCATGTCTTTTACACTGATGTACAGGGCTGTCCCGTGATTTAGGATGGCGATATTTATGGAGTCCTCTCCTCCAATGAGTTGTTTAATAGTCCATCGACATTTATGTCTGGATGTGGCAGCACTGCACAACGTCGATCTGATCTGTTAGTCTTGCGATCATTTCGCCCTCTGTATCAGATGTTCGTCCTGCTGTTTCGAACGTAACCAGTCAAGTGCGGTAGCTTTAATGGATTGTCATCAGCTTCAGGTACACATGGTTCTGACCCTATCATGTTCACCCGCACTCATCACTGAACCATAGATCAGCTTGATGGTAATGGTAGGCTGAGGGATTATCCTGGGGAAAATGTAACAGATTGTAGTTGAATACAATTCTGCTGCTGCTGTGATTCTACCGCACCACATGAATGTGCAATTTGAGCTCCAATATGTTCACTTCAATTCTACTGACTATCCCCCAATTTACACCAAGACCCATTCACCCATCAGCCCTGTACTCAATGTCTTAATCTGGTTTCTGATGTGGTAGCACTTCCATTTTCTTATTCTCATTCTGCTGAAGGTCTCTCCCTGGTGTCACACCTCCAATTTGATACTTTAGTCAAACCCCTTAACGTTTGCATCGGAATCTTTTCCATTCCCCCAATGCCTTATTCTATGTTTGATGTGAATGTGTTCCCCTCTGTTTCTCTTCCTGAGCATGATAAGAGCTCTGCAGTGTCAGTGATGCCAGCCTTATGCAGTTTCAGATCAAGGAATTTGTGCACCTTGCATTATCGGTCAGTTCTCAGTGCACGGCTTTCCGTGTTAGGCATGTCGTTTGAACAGCTTTAACACACATGAAAGGAACTTGTTCAAAAACAGAAATTGCTGAAGAAACTCAGCAGATCTGGCAGCATCTCGTGGAGTGAAAGTAGACTTAAACTTTCAGGGCTAGTTACCCTTCTAGAAAGCTCCGATTTTCTCCAGCAATTTTTGCATTTTCATTTCCAGTATCTATAGTTATTTGTTTAATTGAAAATTTGTTCTGAGCCTATTCATTTCTGGAGAAACTCAACAGGTCTGACATCATCTGCAGAGACAGAGAAACAGAGTTAGCGTTTAAAGTCCAGTATGACACTTCTTCAGAACTGAAAAGGATTGGAAAATGAGCTTTATAATCCCTTGACAGATGTGGGGAGTGGGTTGACGAGTAAAAGAGGGTGTGGCAAAAGATAATCATGCTTTTAGTAGGGGTGAACGAGATGATCATGTGAAATAGCTTTAAATTAAGCTGTGAATGGGGAAAAGGGATTCTCTCTATTGAGTGAAAGATAAAGACACAACCAGACAAAGGTCATTCGGAGGCCAGGAGGGAGAAAGTACGGAAACTGGAGAATAGCTATAATGTGGTCAGACTGTGAAGTTATGAAATTGTACATTAACGTCTACTGGATATAATGTAAGAAATATTAAAGGGAGTTGTTACTCGAGCTTGGGTTGTGCTTCCTTGGAACATTGCAGCAACCCAGGGCCGAAATGTTAGCATGAGAGCAAGGTAGGTTATTGAAATGGGAAGCAATGAGATGGTCAGGGTTAATTCTACAGACAGAGTGAGAGTGTTCCTCAAACCAATTTCATGTTTGGTCTCGCCAATATAGAGAGACTGCATTGTGAGCAGCAATGATAGGAGACCAGATTGAAAGGTTACATGTGAAATGCTGCTTCACCTGGAAGGTATGTTTGGGGCCTTGGGCAGTGAGGAGGGAAGAGGTGAATGGACAAGTGTTGCAATTTCTGCAATTGCATGGGAAGGTGCCATGGTGGAGTTGGAAGTGTTCAGGGTGATGGAGGGGTCACTGAGGGAACGGGCCCTGTGAAATACTGACAGTGGGCGGGAGAGGCAGATGTGTTTGATGGTGCTGGCCTGTTAGAGATGGTGGAAGTAATTTTGATCCTCCATTCTCGGAGGAAGTGTGGACAAGGAGGAATCTACCATTGTTCTGGGATGAACGGGACGTATTGAGGGCAACAACCTGGGAGATGGGACAGTGACAGCTGAAGGCCTTGGCCACCAGAGTTAGGGGGTTTCTGTTTGAAGGAAAATGAGGTCACGTTAAACGAAGCTCACATAAATGTTGCATCATCAAACAGAAATAACAGAGATGGAGAAACTTGGAGAATGGGGTCAGCCTCCGCTGATCATGTGTTCAGCCACATGCAGAAGCTCCCCCTTGAAAAGAACCAGGATTTCTGCCTCACATCTGGTCTGAAGCAGAATGTGAAAATAGACCCAGTGGAAGGCCAGTGAGTATACGTGAGCAGCCATTCAAGCAGATATCCCAAACCGTTCAGTAATTATTGTTTCTGTTCAAAAGAAGAACTCAATAAGCAGGTGAACCACCCATGGTTGACAAAAGCTCTCAAGGATACTATTGATGAGCATTAGTGGAGGTCCAGATTTATAATATTTATTTCAGGGACGATAAGCTGATGTTAGGCATGGATTTCAGTTGTGCTTCCTGATTTACCCCGCAGAAAACCCTGCCATTGCTGCTCCATCCTCTTCCCTGCTCGTCTCCACTTCCTGATTCCAGGAGCTTCCTCTCAAATTACAGAGTACATTCTCTCACATCACGGTCCCTACCCACTTCACTTGAAACTCTTTGATCAAGTCCACCTACTCTGCTGTAGCATCAAGCTGCGTTTTGTGCTGCCACTTTGCTCTGGTCTCAGTGTGGCTCGGCCTCTCCATTCAAACTGTTTTACACCTCCCACTCACATCTCGTTCTGGAAAGTTTCCTTCTTCGCGTAAACCTTATTGAAAACACCTCTCCCCCTTTGCACTGAATTCACACTGTGATCCAAATTTCAAAATGTATACTCAGCCTTCATCTCACACTGCTAAAGGGAGACGCTGACCGTGTGGTACAAGAATTCCCCTTCCTATATGGTTCAGGCCAGAGATGCTCCTCTGTATTTTTGTGTGTATATGGAATGAGCTGTCAGAGGAAGAGTGGGAGGTGCAAGTACAACTACAACATTTACAACTCATTAGCACAAACATAAGAATGGCAAAAGCTAAGAGGCATAATGACAAAATGCAGTCGTTTGGGACCAGTTTAGTTTGGAAAACCTGGTCAGCATGGACAAGTTGGACCAAAGGGTCTGTTTGTGCGCGATATGACTGTATGAATCTCGAAACCGAGGAAAGGGGGAGAAAAGACATGATGTAGTAAATTGGCAAGAAATACAAAAACAAGCAGCACGAGCTTTTCCGAGCATATAAAAAAAATTCAAGATGAGTGTGTGACCTTAGGTAGAAATTAAAGCAGGAAAGTATATTGCGCATAATTGGAGGTTGTGACTGAAGAATTGGGTACATGGAACAGACAGATAATTTACACCCATGTTTTGCATCTTTCCTCACAGGGGGAAGGTAAAGTAAGTATTTCAATGATGTAAACAAAATGGTCATAGGAGGGAAGTTCTTGAACCATCTCTAACAAAAGGAACAAGGATTTTTCTAACAGATAAGAGTAAGAGTAGACAGGCCAGCAGTAATTCATTGCTGGTTTTAAAAGAAGTGGTCACAGTCTTGGGATCATGGCGCCCTCTCTATCAGATGTTCGTTCTGTTGTTTGTTAATGTAAGCAGTAAGTGCGGCAGTTTGAATGGATTGTCCTCAGGTTTAGGTACACACAGTTCTGACCGTGGCATGTTCACCCACACTCATTAGTGAACTGGAGATCGGCTTCATCGTAATGGCAGACTGAGAGATTATATTGTGGTTGAATATAATGCTACTGCTGCTGCTGCTACTACAGCTGCTATGATTTGTAGTATCACAAGAATGCCCAGTTTGAGCTGCAATATCTGCAATACAATTCTGCTGCCTGTCCTCAATTCGCATGGGGACCCGGTCACCCTTCTCCCTTGTACACAGTGCCCTATCCAGGTTTCTGATGTGGGAACGCTTCCATTTTTTAAAATTCTCATCCTGTTATGGTAGCTTTATGATGCCATGCCTCCAATTTGTCGCATTCCTCAAAAGCATTTAACGTTTTAATCTGAATCTTTTCCCCTCCAGTAATGCCATCTTCTGTTTAAAGCGAATGTGTTTCCCTCTGTTTCTCTCCATGACCATGATTAAGAGCTCTGTAGTGTCGGTAATGACAGCCTTATGTAGTTTCAGAACAAATGAATTTGTATACCTTGCATTATCATTCACTACCCGTTGTATGACGCTCCATGTTGGACAGGGCGTGTGAGCAGCTTTGACAAACATGTTTGAAACTTATTTAGAACATAGAACATAGAACAATACAATTATTTAAAAACAGAAATTGCTGAAGACACTGACAGGTCTGACAGCATCTGTGGAGTGAAAGCAGAGGCAATCTTTCTGGTTCTGTGACTGTTCCTCAAAGCACCCAGTGAGCTCTATTGAAAATGTATTCTGTAAGTTTTCATTCTTGAAGGAACTCAGTGGGTCTGGCAACATCTGCAGAGACAGAGAAACAATGTTAAAGTTTCAAGTCCAGTGCAAATCTTCTTCAGACGTGTAAAGGATTGGAAAGTGAGCGCTTTAGTACCTTGGCAGAGGTGGGAAAGAGTGTTTGGAGGCCCAGTGTGAAAGACAAATGGGCTTGAAATTGTGGTGAAAGAGACACAGATATATAATGGGTATAAATTAATGTGTAAATATTAGAAATTGATTTTCTTTGTTGAATGCAACATAAACAAGACACGAACTTAGGGAGCCCAGGAGGGAGAGTGTACAGAAAATGGAGAACAGCCATAATGGGTTCAGGCTGGGAATTTATGGAATTGAATATTAACTCCTACAGACTGTAACGTACCAATGTGTAAAGTGAGGTGTTACTTGAGCTTGGGTTGCGCTTCCTCTGAGTAATTTTTGATCCCCTTGTCAATCAAGAACTTATCTAAGTCTGTTTTAAGTATACTAAATAGAACATAGAACAGTACAGCACAGAACGGGCAGGTTGGACCACGATGTTGTCCCGAGATTTAATCCTAATGTAAAATGTAGTAATTTAACCTACGCACCCCTCAACTCACTGCTATCCATGTGCAGGTTCAACAGTCGCATAAACGTTCCCAATTAATTTGCTTCCACCAACAGAGCTGGCAATGCATTCCATTCATTCACAACTCTTCATAAAGAATCTACCTCTGACGTCTCCCTTTTACCTTCCACCTAATATCTTCAAACTATGACTTCTCGTACTAGTCAATCCTGCCCTGGGGAAAAGTCTCTGGGTATTGACTCTCTCTATTCCTCTCATTATTTCCTCGATCAGATCTCCTCTCTCCTCTTTGTCTCCAGAGAGAAAGGTCCAAGCTTGCTCAACCTTTCTTCATAAAGCATCCCTCCAGTCCAGGCAGCATCCTGGTAAACTTTCTTTGCACCCTGTCCAAAGCCTCTGTATATTTCCTATAGTATGGGGTCCACAAGTGGACACAATATTCCAAGTGTGGTCTCACCAGGGACTTTAGAGCTGCAGCAAAACCTCACTGCTCTTAAACACTATCTCTCGTTAATGAAAGCCAAAACACCACATGCTTTCTTGACACCCTATCCATTTGGGTGGCAACTTTGATGGATCTATGCACTTGCGCACCCAGATCCCTCTGTTCCTCCACAGTGCCAAGAATCCCGTATTTAATGCTATATTCAGGATTCGAATTTGACCTTCCAAAATGAATCACTTCGCATTTACCCAGGTTGAACTCCATCTGCCATTTCTCAGCCCAGCTCTGCATCCTGTCTATGTCGCGCTGCAGCCTACACAAGCCCTCAATACTATCGACGACACCTCCAACCTTTGTGTCATCAGCAAATTTACTAACCCACCCCATAACCTCCTCATCTAAGCCACTTATAAAAACTACAAAGAGCAGAGGCCCAAGGACATAGCCCTGTGGGATCCCTGTCAACACTGTCCTCCAGTTGAATTGGACCCAGTATTCTGGTGCTGTGAGGCAGCAGTGCCAACCACTGCGCCACCGCGCCGCCCCGTAAAGATTTTTAAACATTCTAAATCCTGGAACAACAAGCAACCATCCCTACCCCCGTGAAACCTACGTCTCAGTTATGGCCATGACATTGTAGCCCCAAGTACTGATCCATACTCTAAGTTTGTCACTCTTATTTCAGACATTCCTTGCATTAAAGCAGCCGCACTTTACCTGATCCCTTTGTTTCATCGCGTGAGAAATCTTCCTGATAGGTTCAATATACCCTGTCACTGTCCCGTCTGCAACTAACTCCGTCTCAGACCTGTGGCCTGATTCCTACCCCCCTGCCAAACTAGTTTAAACCCGCCAGAATCACACAAGCAAACATCCCAAACAGGTCATTTGTGCCCCTCCAGTTCAGGTGCAACCCGTCCTTCATGTGCAGGTCCCACCTTATCCAGAAGGTATCCCGATGATCTAGGTATCTGTAACCCTCCCTCCTGCACCAGCCTCACAGCCATGTGTAAGTCGGCATTCGCTGAGTGTTCCTCATCTCACTAGCTCGTGGCCCTGGTAGCAAACCAGAGATCACTACTCTACTCGTCCTGCTCTTCAGCTTCCAAACTAACTCTCTGTAGTCACTTTTCAGATCCTCAGTCCCTTTCCTGGCTATATCGTTGGTGCCAAATGATCGGGTTACCACAGCCTTCTGTGGTAAGGAATTCCACAATTTCACCACTCTCTTGCTAAAGACGCTTCATCTTATCTTCATTCTAATGGATTTTCCCTTTGCTCTAAGCCTGTGTCCTCCTACCAGTGCAAACGGCCTCCCAATTTTGTCTGTATCCAATTCATTCAGTATTCTGTAAGTTCCAATTGGATTCCCCCTCATCCTTCTAATCTCCATCGAGTATAAAGCCAGAGTCCTCCAACGTTCCTCATGTGTTCAGCTTTTCATTTCTGGTGAACCTTCTCTTGACACACACCAAGGCTCATACATCCTTCCTGAGGTATGCGGCACAAAATACTGGAAATGTGGTCTGCCCAGAGCCTTAGAAAGCCTCAGTATCCCCACCAGTATATCCTACTCGTCTCCAAATGAATGACAACATTGCATCTTCCTTCTTAACTGACTCAACCTGCAAGTTTATCTAAGTCCCTTTATTACTCAGATTTCTGATTTTTTTCCCCATTTAGTAAATAGTCCATGCCTGTATTCTTCATATCAAAGTGCATTTCCTCACACTTTCCCACATTGTGTTCCATCTGCTACTCCTTTTCCCACTCTCCTAAACTGTCGAAATCTTTCTGCAGGCTCCCTGCCTCCTCAATACTACATGCCCCTCCACCTATCTTTGCTTCATCTGCAAACGTAGCCAGATTGCCTTCTGCCCCACCAACTCAGATCATTAACCTATAAAGTGAAATGTTGTGGTCCCAAAATTGGCTCTTGTGGAACACTGGTAGTCACCGGCTGCCGTCCTGAGAGGGACAATTTTATCCTCACTCTGCATCCTGCCAGAGAGCTAACCTTTTATCCATCCTAGTACCTGGCCTCTGACGCCATGGGTCCTTAGGTGACTCTGTAGCCTTGTGTGTGGTACCATATCAGAGGCCTTCTGGAAGTTCAGATAGGTATCTCTCTCTGGTCCAACCCATCATTAACTTCTCAAAGAATTCTCATAATCATGAGAGCAATGTAGGTTATTGAAATGGGGTGCAATCAGAATGTCAGGGTCATTTCTACAGACAGAGAGGAGATGTTCCTCAAAACAGTTTCTCTTTAGGTCACTAGTATAAAGGAGACTGCATTGTGAGCAGCAATGACAGGAAACTGGATTGAAAGTGTACACGTGAAATGCTGCTTTACCTGGAAGGTGTGTTTAGAGCCTTGGACAGTGAGGAGGGAAGAGGTGAATGGGCAAATGTTGCAGCTCCTGCATTTACATGGGAAGGTGCCATGGGGATGTGGGGAAGTGTTCGGGATGATGGAGGGTGCCACAGAAGGAGTGGTCCCTGTGAAATGCTGACAGTGGACGGGAGGGGAAGATGTGTTTGACAGTGCTGTCCTGCTGGACGTGGTGGAAGCGGCGGAGGATGATTCAGTGAATGTAGATTCTAGTGCAGTAGGAAGTGAGGACAAGGGAGATCTATCATTGTTCTGCGAAGGAGGGGACGGAGTGAGGGCAGAAGTGAGGGAGACGGGACAGTCACAGCTGAAAGCTCAATCCATTCAGAGTGAAGGGATTTCTCGTTTGAGTGAAAAGGATGACATGTATGAACCTTCCCAAAGGAATGCGGCATCATATTACAGAAATGGCAGAGGCAGGGAAACTGTGAGAATGGAGACACCCTCAGCTGATCATGTGTTCAGCCACATAGTAGGTTCCCCCTCAATGATTGAAAAGAGCCAGGCATTTCAAATGCAGGTATATGTCATATATCTCTGTCAAACACTGAGTGTGAAAACAGACAGAGGTGAAGTTGAGCAGATGTGTGTGTGTGTGCGCGTGTGGTGGGGGGGAGCATTTAAGCAGGTACTGCTTAATAATGCTCAGTAACGATTGACTCCTATCAAAAAGAAGATGATATGAAGATGTGAAGATGAACCACCCATGATGTACAAAGACTGTGAAGTATGTTAATCAATCACAAAGAAGAATGCAGATTGGGGCGCTCTGGCGTCGGCCACATTTGGGAAGTTTACTTTTGAAACCAGAAGCAGATAGTATAAAACAAAATACAAAGAAAAATATTCCAAAACTGGCAAGAAATATGAAAAGAAACTAACCGCAAGAGTTTTCCCATATCAAATAAAAAAAACCTTTATGATATATGTGTGACCCTTGGAAGAAAGGCAGGAAAGAATATGTGGGACACCGGGAGCTTGTGACTGGGGAACTGGTTTCAGGCGACAGGCAGAGAATTTAAAACAGTATTTTACATCGTTCCTCACAGGGGAAGGCACAAAGAGTTTCAACATTATAAACAAAATTGTAGTCAGATGAAAGTTTTGTACTGTCTCTAACAAAACGTACAAGGCCTTTCTCAAACAGAAAAGACCAAGGGTAAACAGCTCACCAGCAATTCATAGCTTGCTTTAATAGAAGTGGTTACAGAGTGACTGATGGCATTGTGTGAAATATTACATAACTCTCAAGATTACAGGAGTGTTCCAGTGAAACTGGCTATAACTCCAGAGTGGCGCCTGTCTTCAAGAAGAGAGTGAGTCTTCAAGTGTCACTATTCTTTGTCTGAATAGTGGAGCATATTTAAGAGGCTTAATGGACTCATGAGGCACTTTCATCCTGAGTGATTTAAAATAAAGTAAAACTCTGCTCCTTCCTCTGACGGGTTACATACTGAGGGATGAACAGTTTGCTAAAGTTGAATTATATTGAAAATTATCTGGAACATTGTACAAATGACATCATCCAGAGAATTCTAGAAACTGCACTCATAATAACATTATATAACCATGTCGGGGTATTGGGTAGGTGAGAGAGAGAGAGAGAGAGAGAGAGAGAGAGAGAGAGAGAGAGAGAAGGTGCTGCATTGCAGTGGTGAGAGTGATGGAGCCTTATTCTGGGGAAGGCGCGAACAGATATACAATGAGTGTGAGAGAGTTCAGAAAATACAGTGACCCTTATCCTGACAGAGCGGGGAAGGTTATTGATGGTTTTCCTGTATTGCTGGACTTTTATTCGGACCTCAGATACTGCACTGAGCTGAGTGGTGTGCTCAGATCATGCTCGATGAGTCTGGTGGTGCGGATCCCTCTGGGAAGAGATGGTCCCGCTTTATACCAGACCATTCACCCAGCCCTCCGTGCCCCTGTTGAAGAGCTGTGGTGTAATTTCCCTAATCTGCCATGCTCGGGGTAAACTGTGAAGGGCAGCTCCAAACTGACAGAGTTCAACCGTGTGCCCAATGTCCTTTTATAGATGGCAGCAGTGCCAGGGATCACTGAATATCCAGGGGTACCTGGGCGATGGTGTGTAACTACAGCCATGATGGGTGGGAAAGTCAGGCTGGTATTGAATGAGAGGGACACCATGGGATGCGGTGGGTAGTTAATGAGGTGAGTTCGATAAGATAACACCAGGAAATTAGCTCGGCCTCGTGCAGACATTCCTTGTGTCGCACTCAATGAAAATGGCACTGAGACAAATTATTGTTCGATTTTGTCCAATGAGTCGAAGACTCTGCTGATCCTACTCCCAGTTACAAAGTTGCAGGACAAATGTTTATCCAAAACTCTCCATCATCTTAACTTACACCAATATCCTGCTCACCCATTATTCCTGGAAACAGTAACCTATATTACAAGATGCTATCGAAATGTTTTCATTTCGTAATTTTTAAATACCATCAGATCCTTCTGTGAAATTCTCTCTCAATCTCCCCCTCGCTTTAAACCAAGCTCCTGCCATTTGTTGGTATTAAAACTGATTCCCCCCGCCATCTATCTCTGAGCTGCAAGTTTCCCCACTCTGGGCAGTGATCTAACACAGTGTTACTGAGCAATGCAGTGATTGGTGTACACAGCTGTGTACGCTGGGAAGGTAACTGCTCCAGATTAATAGATAAATTCACTGCTATTCACTGCACAGCTCCACATACTGCACAGATATCCAGTCTGTGTGTATAGAACAATGCCTTTGTGTGTTCTGCACAACGCCCTGTGCTGAAAAGATTATCTATCCAAGTTTATAGCTCAGTGCACTGTTGGACCGATAAGTAGTGTAACTGTTGAGTTCTTAACAGTGTTCGATCCTGGACGGATTGCTGAGCAGTACACCAGCCTGGTCTACGCAGTGCTTCATGCTGAGCAGGTACCTCATCTGGCCTTATACGTGTCCAGGCTGGGTCTGAGAGATGGATTGAGTATCTGATATAATTCTTGACATGACTATCACTCCTCCAGCTTGGCCCATTCCGCTGGTAAATGTGAGGTGATATGTTTCAGATAAAATTTACTTGGTCAAACTATTCGACATTAAGCAAAACACAATTTATTCGAATACTGTCGATAAAAGACAACAAAAGGAAGAGGAACTTCCAATAACTTAATTCTGTTGGAAAACTTAGCAGAATAATAGTTTACTTAATAGCTATACAGTAACTGCTCCAATATGGTATCGTCCAATAAGCACACAAATGTCAAAAAACAAATACAGGAAACAGATTGTCTCACATGCAGTTCCCCAATCCCGGAGGAAAGAACATCAAAAGACAGTTCCGAGAGAAATCACACAGAGAGTGTGTAGCGCCCGGGAGAGATTTCCTGCCTTCCAACTCTGCTGAGACCCCAGCAATAACTACCGAAAGGTAAAACTAAGAATCCTGGTTCTATGAGTTTTTGACCATCACTCCACAGGACCGGACGTGGCTGCAAGAACACAAGGAATGGACTGTATCTACATCGTCTATGGCTCCGTAGGTGTCTCTCAAAAATGCTTAAACCCACCTAAACCGTTAAATGCTGGACAGAAGACATAAATAAATAAAACGAAAAGATGCAGCAAGCCTGGTGATCAGACACAGACGGCCTCAGGAGCCCAGCAATTCCTACGCTGCCAAAAAACACAGCAGAATCATTGAGCTTGTGAAGAGAAAGAATTATCTCCCTCCCTCATCTCTATGTTTACAACTGGAGATATGCTATTTGACCAATAATCAGTGATATCAAAATCCCACACACACCAAGTATTATTGTGATATATCAGAGTTGCCGTGAAATGGGTTAACTGGAGCTGTTTGTTCAGTGACTGTGATTAATATCCGTCTTCCTGGACCTAACTGGGTCACTGGAGGCTTTCCCTCTTCTATAATTAGGGACTTCTTTCAACTTGTTATGCCATAGTATTCGGCGCAGAGTCAAACTCAACAAGATTGGGATCAGCAGTTACAGAGAAAGAGAGAAAAATCAGAATCTGAGAACATTATAATGGTCCAACAATGGATTTTAATCTGAGAACATTAGGCTGGAATGTTCCAAGAATGGATCAGAATCTGAGAACATTAGACTGGAATGTTCCAACAATGGATCAGAATCTGAGAACATTAGACTGGAATGTTCCAACAATGGACAGGAGTTTATCCTGGGGTCTTTACTGGCTTTCTCAGGATTGGCCACGGTTAGAGTTGCGGATACGAGCCGTACTAATGATTATTCAAGCTGGGTACTATCCCATCCTCGCTATTATTGGTGTTCCTGGTAAGTCTATCTCTGTCAATTCTATAAATGATGCTGAATGTTATTTCTATTCTGGTTGATTATATGTAACAACTGCATAAACTTTCAGTCACAAACGCCACTTCCTTCTCATGCATTTCCAAAGTGCTTACTCATAAGCATCTGAGAAGGAACAAGACTGTTCGGAACGTTGAGTCCCTTTTTACCATGAACTGTTTTATGTCACCATATTCTCTCGGTCATCAAACCTGCTGACACCCCCTTCATATTATCCACAATTTCCAGCTCTGCCTGAGTTCTGTTGCTGACTTCGCCATCACCTACCCCTTCGTTAACGACAGATTTAATGGCCCCAGTTCTCTTCTGGCCTCTCTTCCCGTTACAAAAAGTTTGACCACAAACTTGTTCTTGTCTGTGCAGTTACTTCACAACAGGGACTCTTAAACTGAGTAATAATATCACTGACTGTGTAATTCAGAGGCACGGGTTATGACTCTAAAAGCATTGTCTGAATCCTACCACAGTCGATGACTAAATTTAAATTCCAATGTCAAAAATTGGAATGAAATCTAATTTAATTCATAGCAACCATAAACCATCAGGATTTCTTTTCTTATTTTATTAATAAACTTTGGTAAAGAAACCTAACATGTTTGCCCTGTCTGAACTAAGTGTCACCTCAGATCCACAACAATCTGGTTGTCTTCATATTGTCTTGACAAATGGCCGCGTGGTCAAGGGCAGTCAGGATGGACAAAAATGCTGCCCTTGTCAGTGATGCTGGCATCCCGCAAAACAACAACATTATGGGTGAAATAACCAAGGAAATGCGGATGCTGGCGATCTGCAATAAAATTCTCCACTGTCTGAAAGAATGTTGGAGAATCTCTGCAGGTATGGTAGTCTGTCTGAAGAAACACAAATAGTGTTTCGAGTTCAGTGACCCTATCAAAACTGAATGCAACTGAAAAATAATATTATGATATCAGGGATGGTTGGAAGGGTGAGCGGGCGGTTTGTGTTGAGTGGATGATGTCCAGCAAGAGAGAGAGAGAGAGAGAGAGAAAGGAAAAGCACGCGAAAGGATTGCTGATGATGGATGGAAGGAAAACAGAATGGGATGTTATTCTAACAATTCCCCTTTTGACATATTCCTGAATATCATATTTATTATGGGATGTCCCTGCTTACCGTGAGTTATGTTCCTCTATCTCTCCTCTCTGAGTGTGGTGATCAACTCCATCAGCAATACTTATAGTCGCTGAGTTAGAGAGAAACGTAATGTTCCATTGTCAACTGCTTCTTTGGAGAAAGGAACTGTGCGACTGTGTGGAGATGTAACAGCTTTCTCAGCCAGGAAAAGAAACTGAGGAGACCGAGGCATTTCCAACACTGAGTGAATGCACTGTGGGTGTGGGGAATTGACTTGCTGCTGTCATCTAGAAAGTCAGTGGAGGGTCTGTGGATGGTGTTCTCAGGATTGTGATGTCAGCTACTGGGTTCATTCAGGGAACCCCGAGGGCCTGGGGACCCCACTCTGAATACTGCATTTACAGTGTGTCTGGGTCCATGGTGAACAAATGGAGCTATGACGACAAAGAAGGGAAGCTGTGTAAATAGGGAGGAGCAGGGCACTGTACTATACTCTCTGGGAATTCCAGGAACATTTGTCTATGCTGCACCTATTCAGGTGTAAAGTATAAAACCAGCTTGTCTCAAAATTGAGGTGTCATTGAGCTGTATCCTGTCCTTCAGTATAACCTGTCGTCTCACACCAGGGACAGGACTGTGCTGACACTCACGATGAATTAAACTGGATTGATTCTGGAACTTTGCAGGCAGCAGTGGGGAATATATCCATCTCCGAAGTGCAGTCCTCCAATGTATTCACAAGCGGTCAGAAACCACCTGCCTGTTGAGAGGAATGCATTGGTTCGATCTCCACAGGGGAGGGTATAGAAACTAACTTGCAGAAATATTAAGGAACGGAGTGATTGGTAAAAATAGGAAACTGCAGGAATTTCAGAAGTAATGAAGAGTATGTGATTGAAATTCCAATTGAATTGAAGTTTCATAAGTTGCTGCATATGATGAGCTCCATCCCAGAGTGATTGAGATCAGAACAGAGCTAATGAAAGAATTACTGATTATTCTTCAAAGCTAGTTGGATTCTGGAAAGGATGCCGCAGACTGGAAAACAACTACTGTAAACTTAAATATTTCAAACAGCAAGGAGAGTGAAAACGGAAAACTAAATAGCTTGATATCAGCTGAGGGAAGAAAAAATATTGGAACGTTTTATAAGGAAAGTGACAACTACATACTTGGAGAATAATGATTTGATTTGGTTCATTCGGCCTAGATTCAGGAAAGGGAAATGATCTTTGATAAACCTGTTTGTGGACATTGTCCGTTGTGACATTGACAGTTGCGAACCAATGGGATTGGAGTATTTGTATTTTTAGAAGACGCTTGACATGTTTGAATACAGATGAGTGGGGAATGTTAGAGTCCATGGGTAGGTAGGCTGGAATATATACCACGTGGATTCAAAATTGGGTAATAGAGATACGAGAAGAATTCTGTTTTTCTCTGGACTGAAGGATTGATGGGTGGCAGCAGGATCAGTGTTTGAGCAATAGCTGTTCACAAGGTATAAAAATGATTCATATGTGAACAACAAATATCATCATGTAAATTTATATTTATTAAATGGTAGAGAGGTGGGCGAGTGCTTTTGTTGAAAAGGACCTGGATGTCCTTGGTCATAAGTCACTGACAGAATTCATACGGGGGCAGGAAGTAAATGATATGTGGTTCTTCATGCAAAATGATCGAAGTACCAAAGTTATAATATCTTTCCAACTGATCGTGTTTTCTGAGAGAGTATTTGGTGCATTTTGTAAAGATTTGGTCTGCTTTATAAACAATGATCCCTTTGTCACTGAGAGAGTGGAAAGTATTTTGACCAGACTAAACACTGGCATGATGTTACCTTGAGGAGAGGGTGCAGTAACTGTGTTTAATCTGTAGCGCTGTGAGAGAATAAGAAGTTGAAGCTTGATGGATATGGACAGAAATTCATTATGTCCCAAACAGCTGAATAGCGTGAAAATGCTTTTCATTAGATGTTTGATTCACGACATCTGCATCTGCAGAGCCGCCATGTCGATTGACAGCGAGATACAGGCTCTGAATGAACTCTGAACACTTTAATGCACAGTTACTGTGTGACACTGCATTGAGTGTCACTTTGTACACAATCCTGTCAGCAGCCAAAATACCTTCATTCTGAAACAGTTATTTATTCCCTAACGGCTTCTGACCACGGAGACCATGGGTCTGTCTTCTTGGAGATGGAAGGTAACTTCGAGAATGGCTAAAAAATGTTGGCTTCATTCCGACTGCCAGAAACCCATGTTAAAGTAACATATATGTACCATGAGTAATTAAGCCATGTGGATCAATTTGGAGCAGTCTGTCTGTGTAGCCCCTGCTCCATTTGTTTGTGATGTTGGAGCATCTCTGACACTTTCCTGTTCCTGCCTTAGTGGCTTGACAAGCTGAATAACCTCTTCCTGATCCTTTGTAAGTGACTCCGGGTGTGAAATGGTTCTGTCTGTTCCCATGTATGTGACATGTGGGAGAGTAGACTCCCTGACTTCCTGTGCAACAGGCAAGAGGGACTGAGTGGTTTTGATGGGATGGGATGAATGGCTTCCTCACATTCTTGTGAAACCAGATTGAGGTGCTAAATGAGCTCCTCCTCTTACTGTGTAAATGTACTGTGTTGTTACAGAAATGTTACCCAGACATTAACAGCACGATCTTGAATGTTATCCAAGTCTTGCTGCACACGGTCACAGATTGTTTCAAGAGCTGAAGAGGGACAACTTGTCCTGAAAACGTTGTAAACTTCAGTGAATGCCCCCTTGTCTGCTGGCACCGTGGCTCAGTAGCTTACACTGCTGATTCACAGCGCCAGGGTCCCAGGTTCGATTCCAGCCTTGGGCAACTGTCTGTGTGGAGTTTGCACATTCCCCATTTGTCTGCATGGGTTTCCTCTGGGTGCTCCGGTTTCCTCCCACAGTTCGAAGATGTTCAGGACGGGTCAATTTGCCATGCTAAGTTGTCCAATATGTTAGGTGCATTAGTCAGAGGGAAATGTGTCTGGGTGGGTTACTCTTTGTAGGGTCGGTATGGACTGGTTGGGCCGAAATGCCTGTTCCCATACTGTAGGGAATCTAATCTGCTCAGTTTGGACTCAATGGGCTGAATAGCCTCCTTCCACACTGTAGGGATTCTATGATGACAAACTGGAGATGCCTGGGCTGAGGAAGCTACACTGAGGATCTCCTGCAGATGTGTCCCATGGCTGAGATGATTGATGCCCACCAATGATAATCATCTTCCCTTGTGCCATGAATAACTCCAAAAAGTGTAGAGGTCTTAGTTAATTCTCATTAAGTGCGATTTACCAGGAGGAGATTTATCGGGATGCTGCCTGGACTCGAGGGCAGGTCTTATGAAGAAACCATGAGGGAGTGAGAGCTTTTCTCACTGGAGGTGTACAAGATGATGAGAGGCATAGACAGTGAATAGCCAGAAGCATTTTCCCAGGGCAGAAATGTCTGTGACTAAGTGGCATAATTTTAATGCAATTGGAGGAAGGTTTAGGGGAGATATCAGTGATAGAGTTTTTACACAGAGAGTGGTGGTTGTGTCGAATGCACTGCCAGCGGTGGTAGTAGAGTCAAATACGTGAGGGAAACTTAAGAGACTCTTGGATAGGTACATGGAACAAAGTGAACAGAAGCATGTAGGTTAGTCTGATCTTAGAGTAGGATAAATGGCACAACGTCGAGGGTTGAAGGCCCCAACTGCATGCATACATGTAGAACTCTGAGCTCAAAAACTGCATGAATTCATGTAGAACTGCATTATCTCACTTTTTAGATTAGAATCAAACTAAACATCATGGCCTACACAGAGAGCACAGGGGGCAACACCTTCACCATATTGTCTAGCTATCACCATTGACAGCAGCTAACCTGAGAATGCAACTTTAAAAAAAGGTTTTTGTGATTTACATATGAAGGAAGTGACATTATCATGGTATTCTAACAGATGAAAGGCAAAGCAATCAATTTTCCAATGTATAATTTCAGTTACATTTCACTGCAAATTTCTGATATAAATTCTGTGTTACGATTGAGCCCTCCACTATCACCTGATGAAGGAAAGCTAGTGTGCTTCCAATTAAATCTGTTGGACTATAACCTGGTGCTTTGTGCTTTTTAACTTTGTACACCCCAGTCCAATACCGACATCTCCAAATCAATACTGTTCTGTATTCTATGGAAGTGCTCAAGAAGACTTCGACATTGAGGAATATTTAAGACTTGGAGCAGGTCATCCTCGATCTTAGTGAAGGGCAAGGCAGGCTTCGGATGTGAATGACCTGCCCTGCTTCTGATGTTCTCCCATTCTGTTATTGGAAAGTTAGTTGGTGTTAGTTTCCTGGAAGGTCTTTTATGGAATATTGCAATCGGGGAGACCAACAGATTTTGTGAGGCATCGCTGGGTGAGCCTTTGGAGCTGTATTCACAGTGAATCTGGGTCTACAACATGATCAACAAATGAAGCACAACGTACAGAGAGGGGAAGCCCTGTAAAGAGAGATGAGGGACCTCTTTTATATCTAGCCTGTGTCTTCCACTTACATTTTCCAAAGCTCCCAAACCGTGTGGGACAGTCTGGAGGGATGAAATGGTCTCCTCTGTTTCTGTGCACCATGCTATAACAGTTACTGGACTCCAATAGCTCCTGTCTAGCCGGTTTGAGGGGTTGAATGGAACGCAGAAACATGGGACTAAGGAACAAGAGTGGGTCATTAGAGAATTTGAGCCTTCTCCACCAGACATTAAGATTGTGGCTGATCAGATTGTGGTCTGAGCCTCATTTTCCTACCTGTGTCCCATTATCCATGAAACACTTCTCTGTCAAAACTTTAACTAACTCAGCTGTGAATACTTGTAATCAGAGAGGCACCACAAACTTTTGGGGAAGAGAATTCCCATTCGAATGGCCCTTTTAGAATTTTCCCTCATCCCGTTGGGAGAATAAGAGAGTCATACAACATGGAAACAGATCCTTTTGTCCAAATTGTCCATGCCAATCTGGCATCTTAATCAGATTTCCTCCCACTTGTCAGCATTTGGCCCACATCCCTCTTAACCATTCCTATTTATGTACCTTTCCAGATACATTTTAAACGTGTAATTGTACCCGCTTTCACCACTTCCTCTGACAGTACACCCACCAGCCTCTGTTTGAAAATGTTTCACCTCAGGTCCCTTCTAAGTCTTTGCCATTTCACCTTCACACTATGCAGTCTAGTTCTGTACACCCCTACCCATTCAGACTATCCATGCCCCTCAGGACTTTTTTAAACATCTGTCATATCACCATTCAGCCTCTGACAGTCCAGGGGGAAAAAGGCCTCATCCTGTTCATCATCGTCCTGTAGCTCAAACCCTCAGGTTCCAGAAAATCTTTGTAAATCTTTTCTGCACCCTTTCAAGCTTAACAACATCCATCCTTTAGCAGAGTCAACTGACATGTACGCAGTATTCTTAAAGTGGCCTCACCTACGTCCTGTACAAGCACAACACGCTACCCCTACTCCTATACTCAATGTTCTGACCGATTAAGGCAAGCATGCCAACTACATTCCTCACCACTCTACCGACCTAAACTACACTTTCAAGGAACTATGAATCTTCACCCATAGGTCTCTTTGTTCAGCAACATTCCCCAGGGCACTACCCTGCTTTAGCTTACCAAAATGCAAAACCTCACAAATATCTAAATTAAACTCCATCTGCCAGTCCTTGGCTCATTGATCGTGAAGGATCCCGTTATATTCTTCACTGTCCACTGCACCACGTTGGTGATGTTATCTGTCAGCTTCCTAACCATGCCTCCAATAATCACATCAAAATTGTTTACATCCGTGATGAAAAGCAGTGAGCTTACCACTGATTCTTTCAGTACACCGCTGGCCACAGGTCTTCACTCTGGAAAACAATCCATTACCTTCAATCCAATTTTGTATCCAATTGGTTAGTTTTTCCTAAATTACATATGACCTAATCTTAGTAATCTGCCTACGATGAAGTACCTTACTAAATGCCTTGCTGAAGTCTGTGTAAACAATATCTACTACAGTGTCTTCTTCAATCTTCTTTGTCACCTCTTCATAATACGCAATCACATTTATTAGACATGATTTGCATCACACAAATCCATATAGACTATCCCTAATCAGTCCTTGTCCTTCAAAATAGATGTAAATCCTATCCCTCAGAATCCTCTCCAACGAACGCCTCGGCACTAACGTTGGCTAATTGAGTCGATAGTTCCCTGTGTTGTTTTGGCTTACTTCTCCCTTTTCTAGCCCCACTCCTCCACTGGCCACAAAAAAAAATATATGACTAAGTTGGTGATATGGCCAATGATATAGTTCTCAGAATGTTTTCTTTAATATGCTGAAACAACACGTTTATGACCAAAACAAATGTACTCAAACTATGATGGAAACGGGAATGACGAGAGGATATTGCAAATATGTACATTGATATTTTGCTGAGAAACACACACAGACACACACACGCACGCGCGCACACACACGGATTGTCGATAATAAACTGAAAAGTGAAATATCTGCAAAGTTAACTTGAAAGAACATTGTCCAAATATGATTCGAACTCATGACCAAAGGAAAAATGAGAGTTTGACCCAAATGCTATTCTATTTGTAGAGTCATCACGTCCTACTGCATGGAGAGAGGCAGAGAGGTCCTTTGGCCGAAACTCATCCATGCTGACCCAAATATCCAAGCAAACTAACCTCATTTCCCAGCACTTGGCCCTTAGCATTCTCGACCTTTCCTGTCCATACTTCCCAAATGCCGTTTAAATATCGTTAATATAAATGCTGCAACCACGTCCGTTGGCAGCTCATTCCCTTTGTGTACCACTCTCTGTGTAAAACAATTTCCATCAGTTTCCCTTTTATTCTTTCCCCTCTCACCTTAAATTGATGCCCTCTCCTCCTCGATTCCCCAACTCTCGGAAAAAAAGGCTGGATCTATCCTATCCATGTAAACTTCTATAAGATCCCTCTCAGTCTCCTATTCTCCAAAGAAAAAAGTTCTCGCTTGTCCAACCTCTCCCTACAATTCATACTGTTGAGACCTGGCAATATTTTTGTAAAATCCGTCTGCACACATTCGAAATTAAAAACATCCTCCTGATCGCAATGTGACTAAAACTGAACACAGCACGACAAGGGCAGCCTCACCAACTTCCTGTATAACTGCAACATAACTTCCCAACTGCTCTCCTCCATGTCCTGTCCGATGCTTGATAGTGTGGCAAAAGCCTACTTCACTACCATGTCTAACTATGACCCCACTTTCAGAGAACGGTGCACCTAACCTCCATGGTCCCTCTGCTCAACTACACTCCTTAAGGTCCTACCAATCACCATGAAACTCCTACCTTGATCTAACGTTGCCAAAATATTCCTCGGCCCACTTCTCCAGTTTGATCAAGGTCCTGCTGCAATTTCTGATATACGTCCTCACTGTCCACGATACCACCTATTTTAGTGTAATGTTCAAGTTTCCTAATCATGCTTTGTACATTCGCAAGAATATCATTGACACAGATAACAAACAACAACGGGCCCAGCAGCGACCCCTGAGGCACTTCATGTGTTAAAGGCCTCCAGTCTGAGAGCATCCTTCCACTATTACCCTCTGCTTACTACCATGAAGCCAATTGTGTGTACAATTTGCAGCTCCCATGCGATTACAACCTTCCAGAACAGCCTATCAATGGTAACCTTGTCAAAGGCCTTAGTGAAAACCATACAGACTACGTATACCGCCCTACCCTCATCAACATTTCTGGTCACTTCATCAATGAACTCAAACAAATTTGAGCGGCATGATCTCCCACTCACAAATCTTTCCAGTCTAAAAACATCTATTAATGATAATTACTAAAATTAATAATAACATACGAATTAGTAAATAATAATAAGATGACATTTTCAGTGGAGAATAAATTATCCATGGTATGTAATATTGGAACGTGCATCATGGATGAAGGGCAGAATAGATTTTGTACCTGTGTCATTGAACTGTGTTGAAAAAGGTAAAGCTGGCATGGTGATTCCGTAGTTAGTACTGCTGCCTCATAGTATTATGGATCAGGTTTGGTTCCAGCTTCGGGTGACTCTCTGTGTGGAGTTTGCACATTCTAACTGTATTTGTGTGTGTTTCCTCTGGGTGCTCCATTTTCCCTTCTACAATCCAAAGATGCATAGGTCAGGTGAATTGTCCATGCCAAGTTACCCGTAGTGTTATGTGCATTCGTCAGTGGTAAATATAGGGCAGGGGAATGGGACTGGGTGGGTTTCTGTTTGGAGGGTCGGTGTGATCTTGTTGGGCCAAATGGCCTGTTCCCATACTGTAGGGAATCTGTCAAAAAACTATTTCTAAACACACCTTATCTTTCAAAATGCATGTATATCTCATCCCTCAGAGTCTTCTCAAGTCATGTACCTACCACAGTTGTTAGGTTTGTTGGCCTATCAATCCCAGATTTTTCTTTGCTTCCCTTCTTGAATAATGACACAACATTTGCTAATCTCCAATATTTTGGAGCCTAAACTGTAGCTAACGATGATGCAAAAGTATTTACCAGGGTCCCCGTAGTTTCTTCTGTAGCCTCTTGCAGTATTCTTGGATGCATCTGTTTAGGACCAGGAGATTTATCCACCTTCATACATTCTAATGCATCCAACACGTCTTCTCCTGTGATATTGACTCACCCCAAGATAACACTTCTACCTTTGTTAAGCTCCCTAGTCTTCATGTTTTTCTCCACGGTAAAGGCAGAGGAGAAATATTCATTGAGAATCTCGCAAATCTCCTACAGTTCTAGACGTGCATGTCCACTTTGGAACTTGAGTGGTCATATTCTCATTTCGTTATTCCTTTTTCTTTAATATACTTAAAGAACCTCTTTGGATTCACCCTAATCTTCTCAGCCAAAGCTATCTTGTGTCCCCTTTTCGCACTCTTGATTTCCTTTTTCAGTAAACTACTGTATCCCCTGGATACCTCCAGGTATTCCCTCGATCCCAGCTGCCTGAACCTGAGCCACGCCTCCTTTTTTTGCTGGTCAAAGCCTCAATATCTCCAGATATCCGACGTCCCCTCTTCCTACCAACCTTGCCTTTTACCCTCACAGTAACATATAGACCTTGAACTGTAGACATTTCACTTTTAAAGTCCTCCCACTTGCAGGAGGTCCCTTCGCCTGCAAACAAACTCCTCCAACCCACCCCTACAAGCTCCTGTCTCATTCCACCAAAATTCGCCTTGCCACAAGTTTGAACTTGAATATGTGGAGCAGTTTTGTCCTTCTGCATAACTATTTAAAAATTAATAGAACTATGTTCGCGGGTCCCAGAGGGCTCCCCCACTGTCACCTCAGTCACCTGTCCTGCCCTAGATCGTAGAGTAGGTCACGCTTCGTCCCTTCCCGAGTTGCACCCTCTACTTACTGCTTGAGGAAACTATTCTGAACACACTTTATAAATTCACCCCATCTCAGTCCTTAATTCTGTGTCATTCCCAGTCTATGCTAGGAAAATTAAAATCTCCTACTAATGCAATCCTATTGGCCCTGCAAGTCTCCCCAGTCTGTCTACATATTTTTGTTCCCCTAATTCCTTGTTTATTATTTGGGGGCCTATAGTACAATCCAAATACTATCACCATTCCCTTCTTATTTATTAGCTCCCCAGACAAATCCTCACTGGATGATCCATCAGTTATTTTATCTCTGAGTACTGCTGTGTTACTCGCCTTAATCAAAAATGAAACTCCCTGTCTCCTCTTTCTACCATCTCTGTCCCGCATAAAGCACCTGTACCCTGATACTTTAAGTTGCCGGTGCTGTCCCTCCCTTAGCCATGTTTCAGTAATGGCTATAATATCCCAGTCCCACGCACCGATCCATGCCCTGAGTTCATCGCCCTTACCTGTCAGCCATCTTGCAAAAATGAAACAGTTGCAATTTAATCCAACAGGCATTCCTTGCTCCCTGTCCTTGTCTAACCTGACCTGTCTTTGCATTTTACTGTTTCTGATTACTGTATCTCCTTCCAACCTCGCAATTGCCTCCCTGCTGTTGAGGATCCCACCACTCCCCAACTCCAGCCAATCTAGTTGAAATCCTCCTTTGCAGCAGTTGCAAACCTGCCTGCCAGGATATTGGTCCCCTTCCAGTTCAGGTACAACCCGAACATGTCACCTTGCCCCACAAAAGATACCAGTAATCCAAAAATCTCTGCCCCCTGCACCAATTCTTTAGCCAGTCCTTCATCTGCCATATCCTCCTGTTCTTACCTTCACTAGCACGGAGCACTGGAAATAAACTGGATATTACCACTGTCATGGTCCTGTCTTTTCACCTTTTCCCTATCTCTCTACAATCACTCTGCAGGATGTCATCACTATTTCTACCTGTGTCACTCTCTCCTTTGTACCACTGTGCACAATGACTTCTGGCTGCTTCCCGCTCCGCTCCCCCACCACCCCCAACCCCCCCGCCACCCCGGGTGAGAACGTTCTGCAGGCGCTCTGAGACATCCTGGACCTGGCATGTGGGAGGCTACACACCATTCCGGATTCCCATTTGCAGCCACAGAATCTCCAATCTGTTCCCTTCACTATCGAGTCAGATAATTACTTCTGTAGTTATTCTACTTGCACTGCCTTCTGACAATGGGATTTCTTCATGAAACAGTTGAATTTGGCTGAACTGTTTTGCTTCAGGTAATGGGGAGATTCTAATGAAACCTCATCAGGAATCCTCCATTAGTGGGAAAGACGACTGGGCTTTTTTCACTCCACACATTGCTGTGATGAGCGATAGGGAAACAGAAAGGGAGCAATAGAATGTTTCTCCACAGATAGGCTATATTTTCCATCTGTAAAAATAAGCGTTTCATGTCTTCACAATATCTGTGTTAAAATGAATATTCTGAAACATATACAGTAATTGCTGGAAAAGCTCAGCTTTCTGTCAGCATGTTGGAAGAGAATTCATAGTTCAATTTTTCTGTCCAGTGACCTTTCCTTTGAAACTGACTTATTCTTAAAGAATTTCCCCAGTTTTATTCTCTTACACAAGAAGAAATATCCATCCAGTATTAACCAACTGTACTCTTCTCAAGATCTTATATGGTCAATAAAACATCCCTCATTCGCAGGCCGAACAGTTAATTCTTCATAACGTAATGTCTTCATCCCAAGAATGCGTAAAGAGAAATACCTTTGACACATTTCGAAAATAATTTTGGATTTTTTTATTTTCAATTTAGACAGTTATAACTACACATAGTACAACAGATGTAATCTCAGCAATGCCCTGTACTGATGCAGAAAACATCGCTAAGATCATACCCAACACCCCTTGCATGAAACAGAATCACGACATTTACCTTCCAAATCACTCGGTACATCTTCAAGTTAATTTGATGTGATTAATGCACTAAGACACACAAATCCCTCTGTAACACTGAGTTCTGCTTTCTCCTGGCATTTAAATAAATTTCTGCTGTTTCGTCCTTTCCCCAAAAGAGAAAATTTCCATCATATATATTGTACTGCTTTTTTTCTGCTGAAGCTTTGCTCACAGCCATCCTCTGTCTGTATGCCATTGCTTGTTGCTGTGCCCTCTCCCAATCTGTGTCCCATTGCAGACGTTCTGCACTCCCACTGTCTGTGTCCCATTGCAGACAATCTGCCCTCCTCCGTCAGTATCTCATTGCCGATGCTCTGTCTCCCCATCTGTATCCCATTGCAGACGCTTTGCCTTTCCCCTGTCTGTATCCCATTGTAGATGTTTTGCCTTCCCCTGTCTGTATCCCAGTGTAGACGCACTGCCTTAGCTCTGCCCTCCCCTATCTGTATCCCACTGCAGACAGTCTTCCCTCCACTGTCTGTATCCCACTGCAGATGCTCTGCCCTCCCCCGTCGATATCCCATTGCAGACATTCTGCCTTCCTTCGTCTGTATCCCATTGCAGATGATCTGTCTTCTCTTTGACTGCGTCCCATTGCAGACCCTCTGCCCGCCCCCGTCTGTCTCCTTTCGCAGATGCTCTGCTCTCCCCCGTCTGTGTCCCATTGCAGATGTTCTGCCCTCCTCCTGTCTGTATCCCATTGCAGAAGCACTGCTCTCCCCCGTCAGTATCACATTGCAGATGCTCTGCCTCCCCGTCTGGATCCAATAGCAGACGCTCTGCCCTCACCCATTAGTATCCCGTTGCAGACGCTCTTCCCTTCCCCTGTCTGCAGCCCATTGCAGAGGTGCATCCCTCCCCCAGTCTGTCTCCCATTGCAGACGCTCTGCCCTCCCCCTGTCTGTATCCCATTGTAGACGCACTGCCGTTGCTCTGCCCTCCGCTCTCTGTATCTCATTGCAGACGCTCTGGCCTCCCCCCTGTCTGTATCCCATTGCAGACGCTCTGCTCTCCCCTATCTGTCCCCCATTGCAGATTCTCTGCCGTCCCTCTGTCTGTATCCTATTGCAGACGCTCTGCCCTCCCCCCCATCTGTATCCACTTTCAGGTGATCTGTCCTTCCCCTGTCTGTATTCGATTGCAGACACTCTGCCCTCCCCCTGTCTGTATCCCATTGCAGACGCTCTGTCTCCATTTGACATCTTATTGAATGACTATCCTGGTGCATGATCAAACTGAGCTCCATCTCCTTCATCCGGTTCATTAGAATAGATTGTGGGCGGTATGGTGGCACAGTGATTAGCACTGTTGCCTCACAGCGCTGGAGACCGGGGTTCAATTCCCTCCTCAGGCGACTGACTGTGTGGAGTTTGCACGTTCTCCCCGTGTCTGCGTGGGTTTCCTCCGGGTGCTCCGGTTTCCTCCCACAGTCCAAAAATGTGCATGTCAGGTGAATTGGCTATGCTAAATTGCCCGTGGTGTAAGGTAAGGGGTAGATGTAGATGTAGGGGTATGGGTGGGTTACGCTTCGGCGGGGCGGTGTGGACTTGTTGGGCTGAAGGGCCTGTTTCCACACTGTAAGTAATCTAATCTAATCTAAAAAATTGTAATTTGTTGATGACCTCATACAGATCCCTGAAGAATTCCACTCATTACAGCTTTCCAAACACAAAATGAGTAATGATCTCTACTCTGCATTTTCTGACAGCTACCCAGGGCGCCCCTGCTTCTGCATAACAGCCTGGAATGGTTATATAGCGTTCCCCCTGTGATGTGTAATTTACTGAATGCTTCATTCTGTTTGGTGGGGTCTGTTTGGTGCAGCCCATTTTGCCGCAGACCCTTATAGACGCAGAACTATTTCAGCGCAGCTCGTATTTATTCCTTTTCAGGCTTCGAAAAAAGCATTAAGCTAAGCAATAAAAATAAAAATAATGTTTATTCCATTTAGTAAAAATGTTAAAAAGACAGTTGAGTAAGTGTAACATTGACTCAGAGCTAAAATGATAATTGGTCTTGCATTTATTCAGATTGAAAACATTCATGAAGCTATTGAATATTTATCTGATGCGCTTCCAGATGAACTGCAACCGCTGCTGGACTGGTTCGAGGATAACTATGGAGGTAGAAGATTATGCAGAGGAAATGGACGGCGTCCACCGCTTTTTCCAGTTGGAATGTGGAATTTATATGAAAGGACTTTAAACAATGAGGACAAAACAAACAATAATGCAGAAGCTGCCCACAGGAGATGACAATGCGAACTTGATGTGGAACATCCAGTTATTTGGAAATATATTGACAGTTTACGAAAAGTTCAGAGAGGAAGGGACATTTACTATGAGCATCTGATAGCAGGGCACGATATTCCGTTGAAATTAAAGAAGCAGACGCAAGAATACAAACACTCGTAAGAAGTTTTGGTGAGAGAAATTATTTCGAGTATTTATGAGGGAATGCCCATAATTTTGAATGAACGTCATATTTTAGATTTTTCTTACTGAACTTATTCCGTTTACTTTTTTTCTTTTTAACATTTTTACTGAAGAGAATAAACATTATTTTTATTTTTAGTCTTTCATTAATGCTTTTAACTAAGCCTGAAAAGTGAGAGAGATGAGATTGGAAATGCCAGCAAGTTTAAATTGAGAATTGCTCTTTGCTGAACATTGCTGCTTACTTGGTTGGTGGGATGTCGATGTTTCAAAATCTCCACACAAGGTGTCCTGGTCCTCGGTGGCTCTTTCCAGGATCGTCTCCACATGTCGAGGTAGTGGGTGAGGGAACAGATATCGGTCATTCTAACACCCAGCTTGGCCCTTTATGTCCTATTCCAGGCCGTTTCTCCTGGAATTGGTGAAGAGGAGGAACGGAGTGAGGGTGGGAGTGGGTACCCCTACTATTAGTGCTGGTGTAGTGGAAGGGGGAAGGGTGAGATGTACGGATGAAGTTTGACCACAGTGTTGTATCCATGCAGTGGTATTAGTGTGCGGGGCTATTGCGTCAGTGACAGAAAACGTCGGGGAGGGAAGGTGCGAATTCAACAGTGAGTTTGGTCGTGCTTGAGCCTTATTTGGAGATAGAGTGTGAGCCTTGGTCGGGGGTAGGTGTTATAACAGATGTACAGTGAGTGTGAGGGAGCAGAAGAATATGGTGACACTTATCATGGCAAAGTGGGGGGAAAGAATGTTGATGCTTGTCCTGTACTGCTGACCAATTCTTCAGATTATCTCAGAGTTGAGGTGAGCGTCCCTGAACGTCTTGTCCACGTCTATCAGTAATAACGCCTCAGACCCTTTCCATCACTTCCCACAGAATCAGTTTGGGTGGATCTCACAAATAACAATGTGAAGCAAACATTAGTGTGTTATATATCAAACCCAAATCTATCACGCAAATACTTTACAACATATGTTCTGGAAATTAGGTGTGTAAGTATATGCAAGGGAAAGCAATGACATAGTGATATTATCGCTGGGCTCTTAACCCAGAGACCCAGGTAATATTCTGGGGACATGCGTTCAAATCCTGCCATGGCAGATGGTGGAATTTGAATTCAATATGTATCTGGAATCAAGGGTTTATGATGACCAGGAATCCATTGTTGATTGTTGGAAAATCTCATCTGGTTCACTGATGTTCTTGAGGGAAGGATATTGCTGTCCTTACTTGGTGTGGCCTGCATGTGACTCCAGACTCAAGACAACGCAGCTGACTCTTAACTGCCCTCTGGCATGGGCAATAAATGCTGGTTATCCAGGGACGCCCTCATCCTGTGAATGAGTAGCAAATAATCATGGGTGCTGCAGTAATACTGGATTGTCTCAAGTTGCACCGAAACTGCATTAACTAAGTGACTACTAATACTGTGAACAATAACTTCTGTAAGTGTGTACCAGGTCGGTTGAACAGTATGTTGTGAACCAAACTAGAGAGCAGGTTATTTCAGATTTGGTGTTGAGTGGTCAGGAGGACTAATTAATAATCTTGCTCTGAAGCAGCTTTGGAGGAATAGTGACATCAATATGTTGCATTTTTACACGGCGTCTGAATACAATATCGAATGTTTGAACGTTCTGGTCACGCATCATGGAAGCCCGGAGACTAGAGGGTTAATTACGCTCCAGTGAATTGGGGAAGTACAATATAACATTCAATGGGAGAAGCAATGATTGTGAGAGTCATACAGTCCGACAGCACGGAGACAGGCCCTTCAGCTCAAACTGGTCCATTCCGAATGAAATGTCCATTCACATTAACCCCATTTCCCTGCCCTTGCCCCATATCCTTCTTATTCTTTCCTATCCGTGTATTTGTCCAAATGCATTTTAAATTTTGTGAATGTACCCGCCTCAAACACTTCTGCTGGCAGCTCATTCCATGTGCATACCATCCTGTGTGTAAAAGAAATTGCCCCTCAGGTTCCCTTTTACTCTTTCCTCTCGGATCTTAAATTAATGTCCTCTGGTCCGTGGTTGCTCAACCCTGGGGAAAAAAGACAGAGTGCATTCACTCTATTCATGCTTCCCATGATCTTATACACTTCTATCAGAACCCCCTCAGTCTCATACACTCTAAAGTAAAAACTCCTAGCTTGCCCAAACTCTCACAATAACGCAGACCATTGAGTCCGGGCAACATCCTTGTAAGTTTCTTCTGCACTATTTCCAGTTTAATAACATCCTTCCTATAGCAAAGTGAACAACACTGAACATAACACTACCAGTATTGCATCACCAGCATCCTGTATAACTGCAACATAACTCCCTAATTTCGATACTCATTGCTCTGACTAATGAAGACCAGTTTGCCAAATGCCTTTTTCACTGCCCTATCTACCTGTGACTCCACTTTCAGAGGACATTGAACCTGAATTCCAAGGTCCCTTTGTTTCAATACCCTCCTAAAGACCCTGCTATTCACCATGAAACTCCTACCTTGCTTTGACTTTCTAAAATGCAAGAACTTACACTTATCTGTATTAAACTCCATTTGCCATTTCTCGCCCCACTTCCTCCCCTGATCAAGGCACTGCTGTAATTTCTGAAATTCCTGATAGTCTTCCTCAATGTCCACGACACCGTCTATTTTAGTGTCACCTTGAAACCTTTAATTCATGCCTGTACATTCTCATCTAAATCATAGATGTGTGTAATATGTAAATATATATACAATATACATGCATAAAACAAACAGTAACAGTCCCAGAACTGACCCCTGAGGCATTCCACTCATCACAGGCCTCGAGTCCGACAAGCATCCTTCCACTATTACCCAATGTTTCCTACCATCAAGCAAATTTTGGATTTAATTTACCAGCTCCCCCTCAATTCCATGTGATCTAAACTTCGAGAGCAGCGTACCATGTGGAACCTTACCGAAGGCCATACTGAAATCCATATACACCAGGTATACCACCAAGTTACTTGTCATTTCACCAAAGCACTCTACCAAACTTTTGAGACATGATCCCCCTTGCACAAAGCCATGCTGACTGCTCATAATCACACCCTGCCTTTCCAAATCCATGTATATCTTCTCTCTCAGAACTTATCAAGAAACATAGCTACTAGAGATGTCAGGTTTATTGGTCTATAGGTACCAGGTTTTTCTTTGTAGCTCTTCTTGAATAAGGGCACAACATTCGCTACACTCCAGTCCTCCGGGACCTCACCCGTTGGCTACCGATGATAGAAAAGTACCAACCAAGGCCCCCGCTATTACTTCTCTGTCCTCCTGCAGTGTTCCTGAATATATCTGGTCAGGACCAGGAGGTTTATAGAAATACTGATATGTCTACTTATTTCAGGTGAAAACACCAAAGAGTGAGAAAGTGACTTACTGATGATTAAAATAACAAATTAAAGAATATATTAATCACAGGAAGTGACTTCAGAAGAATTCCAGACTTTGTGAAATCCTGAGAATTCTCAGAAAATTGCAATACAGAAAAGGAGGGTCATGAAACTGATCAGGAAATCAAAAAACGAACATGCATGCAAACAAGCAGGAACACAAAGACTGCAAAAATCTACGATCTATATTTCAAAGGAATGAAAAACATAGTCAAATGTGGAAATTTGCAATCGGGAGAGACGAGTTTCTGGTGGATAACAGGGAAATTGCAAAACAAATGACCAGTTACTTTATATCTGTCTTAATGGAGTAAGATCCAGAAAATCACCCAGAAATACGAAGTGATCGTATGTCTTGTGGAAGTAAAGACATAAAGTCAATTCATATCAGTAACAAGGCAATATTAAACATGCAGCTGGATTGAGCATTGCTAAGCTTGACAAACCAGATGTACTTCATACCAAAATCTTCAGAAATAAATCACAAATAGAAGTAATGATTGCATTGTCGATGACTGCGTTCTATTTTCCTGTACATTCTGCAGAGTCTGGAAGCTGGTGTAGATAAATGTACATTAGTAAACATGATCCAAGCACGATAGATGAATGGTAGGGATCCAAGCATCTACAAAGGGAAGAAGAGATAGTGTGGAGAACTGCTGACAAATTAACTTGACATTTGTCGGGAAACTGTTGGAATCTATTACATAGGATGTGATATTGGATACTTAGACATTAACAGCAACATTGGAGAGACTCAGAATGCATTTCTGAAAGGGAAATCATACTTGATAAACTTTGGAATTGTTTGAAGTTGATTCTTACAGCATAGATAATGGGGATCCAGTAGAATTGGCATATTTTAGATTATCAGAAGGCTTTCTATAAGAACTCACACAGTGAGTTCGAAAATGCAATGATGTGAAGGGTATTTGGAGGAATATATGTAAATGGAAATTTAAAGTTTGGTTTGCCTTCCTTTAAGGGAGTCAGAATATAGATGTAAAGTCATGTTGAAGCAGTTTCACAGAGTGTTGGTGAGATTGTGCCTGGAATATTGAGAACAGTTTTGGTGACCAAATCTGAGAAAGAATATATTGACCACAGAGTAAGTGTAATGGACATTATCCAGATAAATCCCTCAGATAGCGAGATTGCGTGATGAGGAAACTCTGCCTGTGTTCTCTTGAGTTTCAAAGAATGAGAGTTGGGTCACTGTCAACTTTATAAAACTCAGAAAACATATGACAAGTTTGAAATTAACAGATGTTTATCAGGCTGTCTAATCCACATTCAAGGCAAATAATGGCAGGATAAGGACAGACCATTGAACACTGAAATAAGGAGGAAATTCTGCACGTGGAAGGGACTGACTAACACAGGGGCAAGGCAGGGCAAGATTACGGAGAATCCCCAGATAATCTATAAGTGTGTCAAGCGGAACAGAATAACCAATAAATAGGTAGGCCTCATTAGTGACTTGCCAAGTTGCATCTAAATCAACTTTAGTAGTAGGAGAAAGAGGGGAGTGTAGAAGGCTGTTTGTGTGACTGGAGGCCAGTGTACAACAGGCATCAGTGCTGGGTCCCTTATTATTTGTGATTCGGAGGTGCTAGTGTTGGGCTGGGGTGGACAAATCTAAAAATAGCATAACACCAGACTATAGTCTAACAGATCTATCTGGCAGCACAAGCTTTCGAAACACTGCTTCTTCATCAATGTGCACAACCACGTGATGTAACTGATGTTGAGAGATTTTAACCTTATTATTTGTGGTATGCATAAATGATGCAGCTGTGAAAATGGATGAGGGGTGGGGTATGTAATAAAGAAGTTTGTGTTTGATACAAAGATTGGCCGGGTGATTGGCAGTGAGGAAGATGGCCTTATGTTACAGGGTGATACAGATGGAATGGTCAGATGGGTGGATCAATGGCAGATGGAATGTATCTCTAATAACTATGAGATGATACACTTTGGGAGAAGGAACCAGACAGGGGAGTACTCAATGAATGGCAGCACACTAGGAAGCTCAGAGGGTGCTTCTCCACATATCGCTGAATGTGATTGAACAGGTTAATACACAATTTGGGGAAGGATAGGGGAATATAAACACAGCCTTTATTCATCTAGGCATAGATTATAAGAACTATGCAGAACTTTGATGAGGGCAAGATGGAATTATGTGTGTAGTTCTGGGAACAACATTACAGGAAGTATCTGATTGTACTGGAGGGGGTACAGAGAATATTCACCAGGATGTTGCCTGGGATGAAGCATATCAGCTATGGAGAGAGACCGGATAACCTCAGGTTGTTTAGTTTGGAGGGGAGAAGGCTGAGAGGTCTGTGATTCAGAAGAATAGGATTATGAGGTACATGGACAGTGTGGATTGACAGCAGCTGTTGTTTTTAGTCAAAGTGCCCCACTTTTAAAGTGAAGGGTTTGCGATTTAGTGAAGATTTGAGAATTGTTTTTCAACCAGAGGGTGTTGGGATCTGGAATGCACTTCTTGAGAGTGAAGTTGTCATGGTAACCTCAACCCATTAGAAACGACACGGCTGTACACTTCAAATACTTTAAGATTCACGGCTAAGGTCTTGTGTCGGAAAGTGGGCCTAATGTAGACCGTGCTGTATATCTGGTAGTACAGAGACTTTGCTTCTGTGATTGTATGACTGTGGAAGGTCAATCATTGAGTAGCTTAAGGTAGGAATTGATAGGTTTCTGAAGAATACCTTAACACAGTTGATAAGAGAGAACTTGAAATATTTTCTGAAAATATGTCAAGGGCAAAATTAATAGCAAAAAGGTGCAGATTTCTTACCGTCTGATACCAGATAATTGGGGACAGGGAAATAGCAGAACAATGGAGCAAATACTTCAGTTATGCCTTCACTGAAGAAAATAAAACAAAAAAGAAAACTTCCTAGTAATACGAGGGAACTTTATTCTGGTGAGTAAAAGGGAATAGAATGAAATTAGCAGCTCAACAGTTTAGAGAAAGTATTCGACTGAAATTAATGGGCATAGAAAAAGTCAACAGAGATTTATAAAACGGAAACCATATTTGAGAAAGTGGCTTTTAGTAAAATTATGTAGAAGGTATCAATGCCATACGAACGGAATCTCAAAAAGAGTTTTGATAAAGTCCAAGCCTATTCTGCAAATTCGAATCCTGTGGAACTCAGGCTAATATATGATCATAGATTTAGAATGGGAGAGCTGACAGGAAACAGTGAGTAGGAATTAAACAATGTTTTTTTTTAAATGGAAGGCTGGGAATATATAGAAAGGATCGTATCTTGGGCTCCAGCTATTCCCAATGCACATCATATCTTTGGGTGTGGAGTGCAACTGCAATATTCCCAAGTCTGCTGACAGCACTAAACGATGTCAGCCTGTAAGTGAATGACGAGGATGTAAAAAAGTTCCAAGGTGATTGAGACAAGTGGAGTAACTGGGCAAATACGGGGCAGATGGAGAGTAATGAAGGAGATGAAATGTTGTGTACTTTGATGGGAACAATAGAATGGCAGCCTCTCATTTGAAAAAGGAGTGGTTGAAAAATGTTGCTCTATGAATGAACTTAAGCTGCATTTTTGTTCATTTCTGCATAGCCCTCCGAGTCCATGTAGGGCAGTTAGTTCTGATGCCAGAAGTCAATACTGGGAATGGCATTGGCACGCTGACTATTGTATATAGGTCCAGCAATTGGAGAACTGTAACTTTGAAAGGAATCTGGATCTCCCTGTAGACCAGTCACTGAAAGCAATATCGCAGGAGCAGAAAGCGGGTAGGAAGATAAATGCTGTATTCACTTTCATTTCAGGGGGATTTGAGTACAGGAGTAAGTGTATCTCATGCAGCTGTACAGGGCCTTGGTGAGACCCCATCTCGAACATTGTGCAGTATTGTGTGCAGTTTAGGTCTGTTTTCCTAACAGAGGACAAACCTGTCATTGAGGGAGAGCAGTAAAGGATGACCAGACTGATCACTGGGATGACAGACTTGTTGTGGGAGAAGAGTTTGGAGCGACCGGACCTGTATTCCATGGGATTTAGGAAAATGAGTGGAAATCTCAGTGAAATATAGAACACTCTGACAGGGCGAGACAGATTAAAAGCAGGGATGGTAATTCCCCTGGCTGGGACGTCTAAAGCAAGGGGCCACAATACGAGGTACAGACAGGCCACTTTGCATTGAGATGAGAATAAATGCCTGCACTCGGAGACTGGGGAACCAGGGGTACTCTCTCCCAGATGAGGCTGTGGAAGTCAAGGGCCTGAATATAAATAAGGCTCTCTGGAAACTAAAGGGATAGGGAGAGAGCAGGAGTATGGTGTGAAGATAGAAAATCAGCTATCATTCCAAGTTGTTCTCTAATAATGCAGTAACTGTGTTCCTTTGCAACAGTATGTTGTAGAAAATCGTGCAATATTAATAATGGGGTCTATGGATAAAAGAGGGTAAGTGCCGAAGCCCGAAAAATATCAGTAAAAACCAAAAATTAAATTTGGTCGAACACACACTCGGACAGTCTAAATAAATCTTTAACTTACATGTTGTAATGGAACAGTGCTGTAAATGTAACGCTTTCACATGACAGTCACTCACTAGAGCACTGTACCTTTCACCACAATCTTTGCCAGGAAGTGCGCGGGGGCTGACTGACCATGTGATGCCGATGGGGAATTCCAGTTCTCCCCAAGATTCTCCCCACAGTTTGAAATAAAGTTGTTTCTAAATATAAACTATAATTCCCAGTTTCAGGCTCAGTTTCAAGGTCTGCAGAGCGGATTGCATTCCTGTTTTAGCTGAACACATTGATTGTGCCTTTTGTAGATAGAGGGTTTCTGAGGCTGGGTTTGCTGTTCAGCTGGTGCCAGCCAAGGAATCGCGTCAGAGTAAACGCCAGTTCACTTTTTAGAAAAAGGTTCATGAATTGCAATGCAGCCGAATTGTATTGAATCAACACGTGTTATTGGTGAACTGCCTGTACATAGAATGGAGGCGCAAAACCGATGGGCTGAATGGACTACAGCAGTTCTCATTTTATGTTTCACAATGTTTAAACATATTAAGGGATATGTATATTGTATGGGGAAAACTGCGTTGAGGAGATGTTCGGCCATTAACTAGAATAGGGAAAGTTCAATGAGTTGTAAGATGTATTCCTTTCCAGATGCTTCTGTGCAGGGTGTGGGAAAGCTCTGTAAATGTTGTCACAAGCTCTCAGCTGTTTGGGAGGAGGTCTCTGCAGGGTCGACAGGATTGTGTTTCCCATTCCCTTTTCTGATAACGAGGCTGGTGCCGGGTGTTCTCTCTGGGTTTATCCTTTAAAACCTCGCAGCAGTTTGATACAATTGAGTGCCTTGCTTGGCCGTTTCAGAGACCATTGAAGAGTTTATAACATGTCTGTGTGTCTGTAGTCACTTTTATGTCAGACCAGGAAAGCACGGGAGATTCACTTCCTGAACGTATACTGGGGAAGGAGATCGTCATCTATAATCGACATTGAACAAATGATCACTATTACTGACACCAGGTATTAGATCTCAATATTTTATTAATTGTTTTTAACTTGCACCAGTTGCCAGAGAATTATCCTGGTCTGGATTAGCAATCCAATGACAATTCCACAAGAGCACCATCTCCACATGGGGGCCTATCGTAAAACCACACTGAACCGATTATTTCTGTGCTGTTTGACAGCTCTGTCAAAAATAACCCCAACCAATTTGATTATCGTGATGGAACTGAGGGCGTGGTAATTGGTCCAATTGTAATTATTCCCTTCTTAGGGGATGGGACATAGTTGAGTAATTACCCACATTAGGAGAAAGTGAGGACTGCAGTTGCTAATTACCCACATTGCCAGGGAGATGTTAGAGTTGGAGCTGGAATGAAACAGCTTTCTCAGGTACATGGCTTGTTGTGTAGCAAAAGTCCTCAGTCCTATTGCAGGAATGGTGTCAGGGCAAAATGCCTTTGTCGAATCAAAAGGCAGGCTGTTATTTAATGGAGAGGACTTCCAGAAAAGGAACAGTAAAGGGTTTGGAGTCTTCCTAGGTATGAAACTTAAAGTCAGCATGCTGATGCAGCAAGTAACTCGGTTGGTTCATTCGGCGGTTTCCTAGGATGAAAGGGTTGAGTTATTGAGAATCTCTAAGATGGTGAGGCGATAATTCATTGGGGTTTAAATGAATGAGGAGTGATAATGCTGAAACCTACAAGACACAGAAGGGGTTGGAGAAGGTAGATGTTGAGAAGTTGTTTCCATTGTTGGGCAAAGTGTTGAACTCGAGGATATAGATACCGAATAAGGAACATCGATTTCAATCTGAGGTGCAAACCGATGTCTTCTCTCCGAAGGTAGTGAATGTCTGGAATTCCCTAACCCAGAGTGGTGTGGAGGGATACAAGGAGTCGGCAAGAGTGTTGAGTTGAGCCCTGGAGTAGATCAGCCATGTTCTTATTAAATGACAGGGTTAGCTTGAGGGGCCGATTGACCTACTCCTGTTGCTATTTCTTAATTTCACATGTTATGCTTTTGGAAAGTAACGGGTTATTTTGCTGGAAATAGTGTTGTACAATGTTGCATTCAGGGAGAGCAGAGGATTTGTTGTTTTAACCCTAGGTGGGGTATGTAGCTGTATTCCCAGCGTATCTGGGTCTGCAACATGACCCACATCTGGACCAGAAGTTACAAAGAGGGGAAGCCTGGAAACAGGGATTGGGGGTGGTGGTGGTGGTCACTTCCTGATCCAGTCTGGATTTTCCAAGTACATTTCCAAAATTCCACCTAACCATCGGAGTGGCCTCGATCGGCCCCTGTTTAGCATGTCCGAGGGCTGAATGGAACATCAGAACATAGGGCTGAGGGACACAAGTGGGCCATTCGGCCCTTTGACACTACTCCACTAATAAATAAGGTCATGGCTCATCTCATTGTGGTCCCAGCTGCACTTTTCTTTCCATGCACCATTATCCCTGATTCACCTGTCCATGGAAAATCAGACAAAGCCAGCTTCGATATAATTTAAAGATCCAGCCATCCCAAACTTCTGGGTAAGAGAATTTCCACTTGACTGAAATCCTACTTTGTGTATTTCTCCTAATTCCTGCTCTGATGGAGGTTGGAGGGTATCACTGTTTCCTTTTCTCGTCCCATTCCTCCACTGCTGACACCAAATTTTAAATGTAACCTGGTTGGTGATATGGCCGATGATAAAGTTCTCAGACTGAGTCGGGTTCAGTGACAGGAACAAGTCAGGAAGATTTCTTTAGTCAGCCACAAGTAAGTAATAAAATTAACGGATGTGCATGGTGGATCTGCGGTTAGCACTGCTACCTCCCATCACCAAGTAGCTGCATTCAATTACAACCTCGGGCAACCCTCGATGTGGATTTTGAACATTCTCCCCACGTCTGTGTGGGTTTCCTCCCAGTGTCCAAAGATATCCAGCTTAGAGTGGATTGTCCATGCTAAATTGCCTATAGCGCCCAGTGATGTGTTGGTTAGATGGGTTAGTCATGGGAAATGCAGGGTTACATGGATAGAGTAGGGGGGGGGGGGCAGGTCCGGGGGGTGGGATACTGTTACGAGGGTCAATGTGGACTTGATGGACGGAATGTCCTGCTTCCACAATGTCGAGAGTCTATAAATACAACAAGAAATTTTACTATACAAACACCCAGTGGGTATCTATCTGATCACTCTCCTCTAGGTTTTGTATGTTTCAATAAGATCACCTCTCATTCCAAGAGTAACCTGTTAAAGCCTTCATAATATAAGACCCTCATCCCTGGAATACATGAAGTGAAATATCTATGAACTGCTTCCAATTTAATTATATCCTTTCTCAGGTAAGGAAACAAAAATAATCTCATATTCAGATGAAGTTAATTTTAGTTTCTCAATGGTGAGAGTATTTGGAACTCTCTTCCCTGCAGAGCATTGGAGGCAGAGATATTGAATATGTTTGAGGCACAGACAGAAGGTTCATAAAGAATAACAGAGTCAAGGATTATCGAGGAATGGCAGGAATGTGCAGTGTTGGGGAAATGCTGACAGTGGTAAAAAAAATCACATTGCTCCAGAACATCCAGGAATATAATGCAAAATGAAATGATAATATCGATAAAATGTTAATGGGAAATTCAAGATGGTCGTGATCTGGAAGGTCTGCTTTGTTGGGCTCTGCATCACAGCACGGGCAAAGTGCTTCCCTAACCCACTCCATCACAGCCATTTACTTAAAATGCTTAGTTGTGGAAAGATTTGAGATTTGGCAGTTGTAGTAGTTTTAGTTTGTGTAGTTTTTAAGTTCTATGAGACTTTGTTTATTAATGATCAGTAATTCGAGTTCTTCGTCTCTCGAGTTCAAATGTTGCTACAGTGTGTTCTGGGTAAATGATGTGCTTAAATGGTGTACCCGGAGCATTAAGGGGAGCCATTAGCCAGAAAAGAGGAAACATTTATTTTCTAGTCTTAAAAAGAGAGGATGGATGTTGTCCTATTGCAGGAGATGCACCTTGATGACGAAGAACATTTGACTTTCCAGCAGATCGCGTTTGATCGGGTTTATTTCTCCTCTTTTAATATTACGAGTTGGGGAGAAGCCATAATGGATAAAAAGAATCTTCCATTTAACCTACTAGATTGTATTTGATACTCACGGGAGGCTCATAATCCCCAAAGCCTTGAACTATGGTAAATAATACAGTGTTTTGAATGTTTATTGCACCCCCTACCCACCAAACCCCACCCCCCCCAACCCCCGTCCCCGTCCCCGGCGCACCCTCTTAAAATCCTGGTAGATCCATTTTCCAAATTCAGTTATCTTGCATCGTGGCACATTATTGTAGAAGTTTTCAACTGTCTTATGGACCCCACGGTGGACAGAATGTCCTAAAGTGCCCCAATACCCTCGTTATAATGTAAGCAATTAGTGGATATGTGTGCAGAAAGAGAGCTGGTGGATGTCTGGAGGCAGATCTACCTCACAAGTAAGGATTTTATTTTCTTCTTTAACCGGCATAAATGCCACACGAGGGTTGATAACTTCCCCATTCCTGTAACAATCTTAGATTCGGTAGCATCCTGCACAGTTAGGAATATTAACATTTCTGACCATGAAGCAGTATACTTATTGATTAAGATTAAGGGCAATATAACAGCTTCGAGACACGAGCGGATCAATCTCTTTAGTATTAAGACTAGTTGGTTAATTGAGTATTTAGATTAGATTACTTACTGTGTAGAAACAGGCTCTTCGGCCCAACAAGTCCACACCGACCCGCCAAAGAGCAACCCACACAGACATCTACCCCTTTACCTAACACTACAGGCAATTTAGCATGGCCAATTCACCTAACCTGCACATGTTTGGACTGTGGGAGGAAACCAGAGCACACGGAGAAAACCCACGCAGACACAGGGGGAATGTGTAAACTCCACACAAACTGTCACCTCAGGCAGGAATTGAACTGGGGTCTCTGGCGCTGTGAGGCAGCAGTGCTCACCACTGTGCCACCGTGCCACCCACTGCAATGAATTCAGATCTTTCTTAGCCATTAATTCAGATTTAACCAGTAAACCATCCATTCGATGCGAAATTGCTAAGGCTTCTGCCGAGGGATTAATTAATCCTTAGGATGTCGCAGAAGGGGGAGCAGGAACGCTGGTTTGAGGCAGAGCTGAGGCCAGCCAAGAGGGCATACTGTGATAGACCCTCAGTGGCTAAGCTGCAGAGGATCACAATGCTTCGGTCTACGGTGAATTCCACGCTCACACAGACAGCCAGGAAGGTACTAACCTTTGCAAAACAAAGGCTGTTTGAACATGGTGATAAGCCTGGCAGGTATTTATTCTATCTTGCCAGGAAAACGAACGCCCCTCTTAAGCCATTACCTCAATTAGGGAAGGCACTGGGATCCTTACCTTCAATTACAAAAAGATTAATGCCTCCTGTCCGAGATTTTTCACCAAATTATTTCAGCCTGAACATTTTGAGGATAGATGGATTAAGATGGAGTCATTTTTCAAGAACCTGGGTCTTCCAGGAGTAACCCCTGAATAAGTGTTGTGCCTTAATGCACCATTGTCAGCGCAGGAGGGTGTGAAGCAACTTCAGAATGTAAAGGGGCACGTTCCTGACGGATTTCTGAGGGAACTTTATAAATAATTTATAAACCTATTGTCAGGGCTGATGTTTAAAATGTTCTGTCACTCATACATTCACAAACTCCTCCCTCCATCCTTAAGAGAGGCTCATATCTCTCTGATGCTGAAGAAATGAAGACCCCGGAGGATTGTGCTTATTACACGCCAATCTCACTTTTAAATGTTGGTCTCAAAATCCCGTCTGAAACCCGTGCATTAAGGCTGGAAACTTTGCTGCCTTCCATTACCAAAGAGGACTAAACAGGCTTTATAAAGGGCGGCAGATTTTCCTACAATGTTAAGTGGTTACTCAATATGATCCAAGAGTGTCAACATCAATCTGTCCAGGGATTATTGATCTCTTTAGATGAGAGAAGGCATTTGATTGGGTTCAGTGGCCGGATATCTTCTGTACATTAGAACGGTTTGGTCTACGCAAAGTTTTTATCAAGTGGGTGAGGGTCATTTACCGTGATCCTCTGGCTGCAGTTCTCACTAATGGTGTGGCCAACCAGAAATATTAATATTTCTCCAGGCAGCCGACAAGATTGACACCTTTCACCATTGTTGTTTTCGTTGGGGATTGAGCCACTGGCGGAGGCCATCCGTAGTATGTCAACATATTTGCCCCAGAGGTGGGATAGAAGTCACGAAAGATTACATTGTATGCAGATGAGGGTCTTATGTTTTTTGTCAAATCCCACAATTTCGGTAGGTCATGTGATGCAATGCATTGATTCGCTTGTTGTCTTTCCGGGTGATATGATTAATTTTACAAAGTTGGAGGCCATGCCTATGGGAGATCTTAGGGAAATACCTGATACTGAGGGCAAATCCTGGTTTCCTTTTAAATGGTCATGGGGGTGGTTTCCCTATTTCAGTATATTCATTACATTTGTCTATCATCATTTATTTAACGTGAACTATGTCCATTTGTTGGACAAAATTAAACAAGACCTTCAAAATCGGAGGCATTTCCAATATCCTGGCTAGTTCGGATAGCTGTTAAAATGAATGTCCTTCCTCATTTCCTACCTCCCATGTGAATACTTTCTTTGATGTTTCCCAGACAAATGAGGCATGTGGGCTGCACTGTGGCACAGTGGTTAGCACTGCTGCCTCCTACTGCCATTCACCCAGTTCACTTCCCACCTCAGGCGACTGGCTGCATGGAGTTTGCATATTCTCCCCGTGACTGCGTGGCTTTTCTCTGGGTGCTCCGGTTTCCTCCCACAGTAGAAAAATGTGCAGGTCAGGTGAATCGGCCCATGCTGAATTGCCCATAGTGTTAGGTGAAGGGGTAAATGTAGGGGAATGGGTGTGGGTGGGTTGTGCTTCGGCGGGTCGGTGTGGACTTGTTGGCCCGAAGGGCCTGTTTCCACACTGTAAGTAATCTAATCAAAGTATTTTTTGGAAAAAAATGGCTGGTTTAGCTCTTTTATTTGGCACCATATTCGATTCTTTATCAAGCTAACAAAATTGCAACTGCCCCAAAGATTGTGGGGAGTTGATCTCCCCAATTAATAGCAATCAATTAAGTTATTTTTTCAACGTATTTCAGTACCTGGGCCCCTTTGGTCTTGGCGTCAATATGGCTAGACATTGAGCCCTCTCAGTCAAAGTGAACCCTTTTAGTCTGTCGTTCTTAGATAAATTGACAACGTTTATGGAGTATTGTCAGAAACTAATGATGATCAATGCTGTTAAAGCATGAAGGACAATCCGTCAGATTGAGGGCAATACAGCCAAAACCATGTTTCTTAACACCTGTAATTGGTATACCAGGTTGTCAACCAGGGATAATGGATTCCAGATGTAAACTGTGGGTAGCGAGGGGGATAACTTGCTTGGGTGATTTCGAATTAGTAGAAGCCCTGCAGTGTGGAATCAGGTCCTTGGGCCCAGCAAGTCCATTTTGACCCTCTGAAGAGTGACCCACTCAGACCCATTCCCCTACCATGCTATATTTACCCTGGTTAATGCCCCAACTTACAGATCCTGGAACACTATGAGCGATTTAGCAATGACCAATTCATCTAACCTGCACATCTGCGTGACTGTGGGAGGAAACCGACGCAGACACAGTTGAGAATATACTAACTCCACACAGCCAGTCACCCAAGGCTGGAACCAAATCCATGACCCTGGTGTTGTGAGTCAGCAGTGCAAACCACTGAGCCACCACGTGTTACTTGAGGGAGAAAAAATTATATCAGTTGGTCAAATAATTCGTAAGTATGGGCTACCGAGTAGACACTCCTTCTGTTTTTTTTCCAAATTAGAGATTTGATTAAAAAATTACTTTGAACAGACACTTATAGATCCGATATAGAGAAGTGGGTTCTTACTGTTAAGAATACGCTCTGTCAGTACCCTTTATCGTTAGTTGGATAATGTCCGATCAGACAAGACTGTGCAGCTTTGTGACGTCTGTGCGAGAGAGTTGGGGGTTTACATCTCTTCAGAGACATGGGAAGATATTTGTGAAAATGGTCTAAGGATTTTGATCTGAAATAGGACCCATTCCATGCAGTTGAAAATTTTTCACATGGTCTATCTGACCCCAGATTTTCCCTCAAAATTCAAAGTGGGATTATGTTCAGCTTGTCCTAAATGCAGAATGACTACAGACACTCTTCCTCATTGCATGTGGTCCTGCTGCAGGCTTCGTATATATTGGAGCTCTGTGTTAGTTGTACTAGAGTGGGTCTTGGGGACCGAATTGGAGATGGACCTGGTTTCTCTTTTCCTGGGCCTGCCCAGAGTTTCTTACACAGATGCACATGGGAAAAAAATATATCCTTACTTTCTGGGCTAGGGAAAATATTATGTTGTGTTGTATGTCTGAAAACTCCCCGGATCTGTTAGGACTTTGTAAACGCATCATTGAGAATATCCCTTTGGACTTTCACACCAGCATGGTGCAACAAAAAAACAGAGATTAATATAAGTCAGAGTCATAGAGTCATAGAGATGTACATCATGGAAACAGACCCTTTGGTCCAACCCGACCATGCCGGCCAGATATCCCAAACTAATCTAAACCAACCTGCCAGCACCCGGCCCATATCCCTCCAAACCCTACTTATTCATTTACCCATCCAAATGCCTCTTAAATGTTACACTTGTATCAGCCTCCCGACATTACCTGGCAGTTCATTCCATACATGCACCATTCTCTGTATGAAATAGTTGCTCTGTAGTTCTCTATTATATCTTTCCCCTCTCACCCTAAACTTATACCCTCTCGTTCTGACGCCCCGACCCCTGGGAAAAGACTTTACCCATTTACCCTATCCTTGCCCCTCATAACTTTGTAAAACTCTATAATGTCAGCACTCAGCCTCCGACGCTCCAGGAAAAACAGCCCCAGTCTGTTCAGCCTCTCTCTGTAGCTCAAATCCTCCAACGCTGGCAACATCCTTGAAATCTTTTCTGAACCCTTTCAAGTTTCACAACATCTTTCCAATAGGAAGGAGACCAGAATTGCACGCACTATTCCAACATTGGCCGAACTAGTGTCCTGTACAGCCGCAACATGATCTTACAACTCCTGTACTCTAAACTCTGACCAATAAAGGAAACGCCTTCATCACTATCCTATGTACCTGCAACTCCGATTTCAAGGAGTTTTGAACCTGCACTCCAAGGTCTCTTTGTTCAGCAACACTCACTGCGACCTTACCATTAAGTGTAAAAGTCCTGCTAAGATTTTCTTTCCCAAAATGCAGCACCTCGCATATATCTGAATCAAACTTCATCTGCCACTTCTCAGCCCATTGGCCATTTGGTGAATCTGAGGTGACCCTCTCCGCTCTCCACTGCACCTCCAATTTTGGTGTCATCTGCAAACTTACTAATTGTACCTCTTATGCTCGCATCTGAATCATTTATGTCAATGACAAAATGTAGTGAATCCTGCACCGATCCTTGTGGCACTGAACTTATCACAGGCCTCCAGTCTGAAAAACAACCCTTCACCACCACCCTATGTGTTCTACCTTTGAGCCAGTCCTGTATCCAAATGGCTCGTTCTCCATGTATTCCACGAGATCTAACCATGCCATTCAGTCTCCCATGGGGAACCTCATCAAAACCCTAACTGAAGTCCATATAGATCACATCTACCCCTCTGCCCTCCTCAATCCTCTTTGTTACTTCCTCAAGAAATGAAATCAAGTTTGTGATAAATGATTTCTCACGCACAAAGCCAAGTTGACTATCCCTAATCAGTCCTTGCCTTTCCAAATACAAGCACATCCTGGCCCTCACGATTCCCTCCAACAACTTGCCCATCACCAACGTCAGGCTCACTGGTCTATAGATCCCTGGCTTGTCCTTAACACCCTTCTTATACAATAGCACAGCGTTAGCGAACCTCCAGTCTTCCGGCGCCTCACCTGTGACGATCCATATTACAAATATCTCAGCAAGACGCCCAGCAATCACTTCTCTAGCTTCCCACAGAGTTCTGGGGCCACCTGATCAGGTCCTGGGGATTTATCCACCTTTACCCACTTCAAGGCATCCAGCACTTCCTCTTCTATAATATCGACATTTTGCAAGGTGTCACCATCTATTTCACTACAATTTATATCTTCCATAACATTTTCCACAGTAAATACTGATGCACAATACTCCTTTAGTATCTCCCCCATACTTTCTGTGCTCGGAGAAATATTCTGTTGTTTTGGATGTCTGAAAACCCCCCGGGTCTATTGGGTGGTTGTAAGCTCGTCATGGAGAATATCCCTTTGGACGTTCTTATTAGTATGGTGCACCGAAAAGCAGAGATTTATATAAGATATGGCAACCCTTTCTGGATTACCGCGATGCAGGCTTATTTACCACTATAAAAAGGTCTTTTATATAGCCATGACGATATTGTCTAATGAATCACATGTTAGGAATTATGAACGTATGAATGTGTATCAGTTGATGCTCTCGAAGAACGAGAGCTATCACTTTGTCATTATTTATTTATTATTTATTGTTTACTTTTGTTTTTCTTCTGTCCGTTTAGAGACTTTAACTTATTTTGTATATACATGCACATGGGTGTAATTTTGTTCAGTTATTTGAGTTGTTTTGTTATTGGTTTAATATAATAAAAATATCTTTTTCAATTAAAAATATTGCTAAAATTTAAAATGCTAATATGGATAGATTAGAGTCCCAAATAACTGTCATTAGAGACCACTCGTGGTGGTTTACGTTGAAGGTCACCACACGGGTGATAGGGTAAGGTTGAGAGAGGATCCCCTTCATGGTAACCTCTGGGGAATTGTGGGGAATTGAACCTGCGCTGGTGGCCTCCCTCTGCATCACAAACCAACCATCCAACCAACTGAGTGGGAGACTGTGTAACTGTTACACACAGAATCAGCCACAGAAAAAAGGCAAGAGAAATTTTAATGACAAGGAAAAAGGTGTATTTGATACAAAAATGTTCTCTGCTAGAAATTGTATTTTATTATGAGACAAGTGTTTGGAAGCTGTCTTTGGCTGAATACAATAAGGTGAGACAAGTGAAATAACCAGAATGACTAATTGTGGTTGAATACCGATAGCCATAAAATAAGTGCATGTTTTTGATTGGTCTGTGGAAAGCATGCTGACTGTTGCATGAATTTATAAATCAGATGAAATATATTGTAAGGAGAGTCTGTCCCCATGGGAAATTCTTTCTGAACACATGGTGGAAGAAACCCGGGGTATGAAGTGTCTGAGAATCGTCTGCTCAGTAACAGGAACCTGGGGGTTGAATGACTGGAAGTTCCTGTAACATGGAGCTGAGAAAACCATCAGATCACCCCCAAACGTATTGAATGTTGGAGCATATTTGAAGTACTGAATGGCCTCATGATGGTTTTTAATTGTGTGTGATTTGAAAAACCTACATCTCTACTCCATCCTCTTACGTGTTACACACTGGGGCACAGCCGTTTTCCTGAAACTGGGAATAAGTTGGAACAATACCTGGAACATTCCATAATTGGCATTCCCCAGAATATTCTATAACTATGTGGGGGGCATTAGAAAGGCAAGAGAGAAAGAGAGGGAAGGTGCTGCATGCAGTAGTGAGAGTGGTGGAGCATGAGCCTTGTTCGGGGGTCGGTGCTATAACAGACATACAGTGAGTGTGAGGGAGCAGAGAGAATATGGTGACCCTTATCCTGACAGAGTGGGGAAGGTTATTGATGCTTGTCCTGTATTGCTGGACATTTCTTCAGACCGTAGATACTGCACTGAGCTGGGTGGAGAGAGCAGCCCATGCTCGGTGGGTCTGGTAGTGTGGCCCCATCGGGAAGAGAATGGTCCCCTTTTGTACTTGCCCATCCACCAGGACCTCCATGTTGCTGTCGACAAACCGTGGTGTAATTTCCCCTTCGCTGCCATGCTCGGGGAAAATGTGCAGGGCAGCTCCAAACTGAGAAAGCGCAACCGTGTGCCCATCGGCCTTTTAAAGATGGCACCAGTGTCAGTGATCACAGAATATCCAGGGGCATCCAGGCGATTGTGAGTACCTCCAGTCATGACGGGTGGCAGAATCGGGCTGGCATTGTATGAGAGGGACACTATGGAGTGGGGTGGCTAGTTAATGAGATGAGTTTGGTAAGATAGCACCAGGAAACTAGCTCGGCCTCGTGCAGACAACCCCTCTGTCAAACTTAATTAAAATGTCACTGAGACAGTTTTTTGTTAGATTCAGCCCAGTGAGGCGAATACTCTGCTGTCCTCATTCGCAGTTACAAAGCTGCAGAACAAATGCTCATCCAAAACTCTCCATCGCCTGAACTCACAGCAATATCCCTTTCACTCATAATTCTTCGAAATACTGACCAGTGTAGCATGATACTATCGAAATGTCTTCATTCTGAAACCTGTGAACATATCCTTCCATGACATTTTATCTCAGTCCCCCCCGCCTCCCCCGCATCCTACCTCCACCCCAAAACACACTCATTTACAGTCATATTGCACGAGACTGCCAGTATGACTGGTCATTTGGCCTAGCTGTTCCATGGCAACCAAAATGTACATCCAGACCCACCCCATTTCCCTGCCCTTGGTTCTGTATCCCTCTAATCCTTTCCTATCTGTGTATTTGTCCAATTGCCTTTTCAATGTTGTTATTGTACCCACCTCAATCACTTCCACTGACAGGTCAGTCCATATGCGTACCACACTCTATGTAAAAAAGTTGCCCCTCAGTTTCCTTTTTATATTTTTTACCCTTTCCAAACATTAATGGATGTCCTCTAGTCATCGATTCACCAAACTTGTGAAAAAGTGAAGTATTCACCCCATGCACGCCTCTCATGATTTTATAAGGGCTATATTTCTATAAGAACCCCCTCGGTTTCCTCAGCTGTAAAGAAATAAGTTCTAACCTGTCCAACCTCTGTCTATAACTTAGAGCTTTTAGCCCAGGAAACATCTTTGGAAATTTGTTCTGCATAATTTCTAGTTCAATAATATCCTTTCTAGAGCAAGATGAACAAAACTGAACACAATACTCCAACTGCAGCCTTACCAACATCCTGTACAATTGCAGCATAACGTCCCAACTTCTATACTCAATGCTTTGATGAAGGCCAATGTGGCAACAGCCTTCATCACTGTCCTGTGTATCTGTGACTCAAATTTCAGATAACCGTGCACCTGATCTCCAACGACCTTTTGTTCCACTACACGCCTTAAGGCACTATCATTCATCATTAAACTCCTACCTGGATTTGACTTTCCAAAATGCAAGACGCCACACTTATCTAAATTAAACTCCATTTGCTATTTCTCAGCCCACTTCCCCAGCTGATCAAGGTACTGCTGCAATTTCTGATAATGTTCCTCACTGTAAATGATGTCTCCTAATTTAGTGTCATCTGCAAACCTACTAACGTTGCGTTGTGCAAAATGGTCCAAATCATTGATATAGATAACAAACAGCAATGGGCCCAGGACCGACCACTAAGCCACTCCACTAGTTACAGGCCTCCAGTCCGACAAGCATACCTCCACCATAGCCATTTGTTTCAGAACATTAAGCCAATTGTGTCGCCAATTTGCCAGTTTACATTGGAGTCCATGCGATCTAACCTTCTAGAGCGGCCTACCATGTGGAAACTTATCAAAGGCCTTACTGAAATCCATATAGACTATGTCCACCATCTTTCCTCGTCAACCTTCCAAGTCACTTCCTCAAAAATCTCGATCAAAATTTGTCAGGCATGATCTGCCACGCACAAAGCTATGCTGAGTGCTCCAAGTCAAACTCTGTCTTCCCAAATGCATCCATATCTTATATCTCCGAACCTTCTCAAGTGGTTTCCAAAACAGATGTGAAGCTTACTGGTCTATATTTCCCAGGCTTTTCTTTGCAGCCCTTCTGAATAAGGGCACTACATTTGCTACTGCCCAGTCTTCCGAGACCTTGGCCCTGAACTACCTTCTCTCGCCTTGTGCAGTGCTCTTAGATATATCTGGTCAGGACCAAGAGATTTATCTGACTTTATGCATTCTAATATGTCCAACAACACCCCTACTGTGATATTGACTGTACCAAGATATCGCAACTAACTTCACAAAAGTCACATGTCTTCATGTCTTTCTTCATGATAAACACAGAGTGGAAATTGAGGACCTCACTCTCTTGAGGTTTTACACATGCATGCCCATTTTGGATTTTAAGGCGTCCTATCTCTCTCGAGTTGTTATTTTTATTTACTATACTGAATTTGGATTCATCTTAATCTGCTCAGCCAAGGCTATCTCATACCCCATTTTAGCCCTGCTGATTTCCTTCTTCAGTAAACTCCTGTAACCCCTGTGTACCTCCAGATATTCCCTTGGAACCAGCTCCCTGTACTTGAGTGACACCTCCTTTCTTTCTGGTCAGAGCCTCAATATCTCTTGTCATCCAGGGTTCTCTCTTCCAGCCTCACGTTCCCTTCACCCTCACAGGAACATGCAGACCTTGAACTCGAGCTATCTCACTTTGAAGCCCTCCCACTTGCCCTTGATCCTTTTATCTGGAAACACACTACTCCAATCAAGCCCTGCAATCCCATGTCAAATTTCAACAAAAAAATTGCCTTGCCCCAATTTAGAATTTGAATCTGTGGGCCAATTTTTTTCCCTACCATACCTATTTTAACATTAATACATCTCTGGTCACTTTTCCCAAAATGCTCCCCCACTTTCCCTCCGTCACCTATCTTGCCCTGTTTCCCAACAGGAGGTCGAGTTGTCCCTTCCCCTGTAGTACCCTCTACATGCTGCTTGTGGAAGCTTTTCTGAACACACTTAACAAATTACGTTCCATCTAAGTTCTTAACCCTCTGGAAGTCCCAGTCTTTGTTAGGATAATTAAAATCACCTATTATGACAACCCTATTGCTCCTGCAAGTCTCGCCAGTCTTCCTGCATATTTGTTCCTCTAATTCCCATTGATTATTTGAAGGTGTATAGTACAACCACTATAACGTCACCAACCCCTCTGATTGTTTGCATCATTTACAAAATCTCATTGGATATTATCTCAGTTATTTCATCTTTAAATACTAGAGTGATACGCGCTTTAATCAGAACTATTGGTATTTAAATTGTTTGCATTTACATCTCTTCCTCGCAGTGACTTTCACATTCGCAGCATCCCTTGTCAAGGCACAGTGGAGATATGGAGCTGTAAATGGATGGGAGCTGCACATCCTGTCAGTTCCAACATTGGTTGCAAGTTTCCCCACACTGAGCTGTGATCTAACAGTGTTACCAAACAATGCAACAATCTGGGTTTATATATGAATGAACCAGTGCGCTCTGCACAGCCCCCCCACGCTGGACATTTAGCTCAGGATTATAGTCCCGCATTGGTGTGGGCTGCACAGAGTTTCACTCTGGACAGTGCTGGGTTGCATTCAGCAGTACACTAGCCGGATCTACACAGTGCTCCATCCTGAATTTGTAATGGTTATGTGAGTTAGATTGTGAATGTGAGAGAAATAAACATCCGGCTATGCCTTTATTTTTGTTTTAATTCTTGTGATTGGACTCTTCAAATCCTGACTCGTCCAGTTAGCCCCGACCCTCTGGATGAGTCATGGTGACTGTTGTTACAGCATCTCTGTCTGCAACATGACCAACAAATGGAGCAGAGGCTACAGAGAGGACAGTCTCCGTAAAATGGAATGAGGGAATCACCATCAGATCAGCCGTGGTCTTCGTGAATGGTGGGGCAGGATTGAATGGACCACTGATGCAACTTATCATATATTTCTGTTTGTTCCAAGCAAACTCCCCTTCTCTCCCAGTGTCCCATACTGGTGGGGAGTAAGTCACCTCCTCCTGTTCCTGCGTCACAGGATCCTCGGGCCTCACTAGCCTCCAGATTTCCCTGTGCCCCAGTTTTGAGCAGTTGAATAACTGGCTCCTGTTCCAGTGTCCCAGCCTCGAACAGTTGAGTGACTGTCTCCTGTCCCTGTGCCCCAGTTTCAAGCAATTGAATGACTCCCTCCTGATCCCAAGTTTGTGAAAGTAGATGTCCTCCTCCTGCTCCTGAGTAACAGGCTCCAAGAGCTCTGTGCTCACCTGCTGCTCCTGTGGAATGGAGGTGAGGGACTGAATGGCCTCTTCACATTCTTTACAGCTTTTTCTTGACTAAAGGCCCTTCCCCGTTTCTGTAAAGCACCATCAAAATCTGAATGATGTATTTTTGTATTTGACTCTCTGTGATTGAGCAAACAAGACGATTGGCAAAATTCAGATGCTGAATAGCCTCCTCCTGTTCCCGTGTTATACACTGAAGAGTCAATAGACTCTCAGAGATGTGCAGCACGGAAAAAGATCGTTCCGTCTGGTCATCCATACCGCCAAATATCCTAAATTAATCTCGTCCCCCTTGCCAGCAGTTGGCCCATCTCCCACTAAACACTTCCCATGCATGTATCCATCCAAATGCCTTTTTGAATGGTGTACCTGTACCTGCCTCCACCACCTCTTTTGTCTGTTCAATCCATACATACAGTGGTCTCTGTGTGAAAATGTTGTCCCTCATTTCCCTTTTTAAATCTTTCTCCTCTCACCTTAAACTTTTGTCTTCTAATTTTGGGCTCGCCTATCCTGGGAAGACATTGACTGTTTACCTTATCTGTGCCCCTCATGATTTTATAAACCCCTTTAAGGATCCCCCACCCACCCAGCCTCAACACTTGAAACTAGCCCCAGCCTATTAAAACTCTCCCTGTGACTCTAACACTCCAACACCTGCAACATTCTTTTAAATCTCTTCTGCACCCTTTCAAGTTTGACAACATCTTTCCGACAGTAGAGAGACCAGAATTAAAGGCAATATTACCAAAGTGGCCAAACCAATGTCCTGTACAGATTTAACATGTCATGCAAACGCATAGACTCAAAGCACGCACCAATAAAGGGAAGATCACCAAATGCCTTCATCACTGCGCTGTCGACCTGTGATGGCCTTTTCAAGGAACGGAGAACCTGCACCACGAGGCTAGCTTTGCTGCCTCACAGGGCAGCGACCTGGGTTTAATTCCAACCTTGAATGACTCGCTGTGTGGAGTTTGTACATTCTCCCCGTTTCTGTGTGAGTTTCTTCCGGGTGCTATGTTTTACTCTGACAGTATAAGGATATACAGGTAAGGGTAGATTGGCCATGCTAAATTGCGCACCGTACTCAGGGATGTGTAGGGTAGGTGGATTAGCCATGGGAAATGCAGGCTCAGAGGGATAGAGCAGGTGTTTGTCCAGTGGGATACTGTTTAGAGGTTCGGTGTGGCCTCGATGGGCCAAAAAGCCTGTAGGGATTCCATAATTTCAATGGAGTTCTCCTTCACTGGCAGCTTTCGACAGGGCACTACCTGTAAGTCTTACCTTGATTTGTCTTGCCAAAATGCAACACCTCATATGCAACTAAAATATACTCTATCTGCCACTCCTCGGTTCACCTAAAAAGGTCCCATTATCGTCTGAGAGATCATTCTTCACTGTCGACTACACCACCAAATTTGGAATTATCTACAAACTTACTGCCCATACTTCATATACTCAAATGTAACTGATTTGTATAAGTGACAAAAGGCAGTGGACCCACTATTGATCTTTGCGGCACGCCACTGGTCACAGGTCTCCAAGTTTAATGGACAAATGTCCACTGTCACGCCCTGTCTCCAATATTCAAGAAAATTTCGGATCTAAATGGCGAGTTCTCCCTCGATCCGAGGAAGCCTAACCTTGCTAACCAGTCTACCATGTAGAACATTTTGGTTTTCTTACTGAATTCCATAAAGACAACATCCACTGGCCTGCCTTCATCAATCATCTTCATCACTTCCTCAAAAGATTACACCGAGTCAGTGAGACGTGATCTCCAATGTACAAAGCCCTCTTCAGTCCTTGTCTTTTCAAATGCATTTACATCCTTTCCAACAAAATCCCCTCGAACAATTTAGTCACCATTGACGTCAGGCTCACCGATCTATGGTTACCTGTTTTTTTTCCTTACCTTTCAAATAATGACACTATGTTAGCAGCCCTCCAGTCTTTTGACACCTCAACTGTGGAAATCAATGATAGAAATATATATCAGCAAAATGCTGACCAATTTCTTTCCTAGCTTCTCACAAACATTTGGTATACAACTGATCAGGTCCCAGGGATTAGTTCAGCTTTATGTGTTTTAAAATGTCAAACACCTCCTTGTAATATAGGCACCATTCAATGTTTCACTATATATTTATTCACTCTCTCACTCTTGTAACCTCCTTCTCATTAAATCCTGAGGAGAAAGTTTTGTTTCATATCCCTCCATTCTCGGGTGGTTCCACGCATAGGGAGTCTTAATGATCTTTAAGGGGCCCAGTTCTCCCCCAAGTTAATATTTTACCATTAAAGGATTTGTAGAATTTCTTCAATGCCTCGTTAACCCTATTTCTAAAGCCATCTCATGTCCACATTTTTCTGGCCTGATTTCCCCATTGACAGTACACTTATTGCCCTTTTTCCTCCTCTCGGGATTCACTTAATCTCAGCTCTGTTTACCGGACATATGCCTCCTTCCCTACCTTGACCATAACATCAATATATCTAATCATCCAGCACTCCCTGCACCCACCAGCCTTGCCCATCTCACTAATAGGAACACGTTGGCTCTGGACTCTCTGAAACCACGTTTTGATGGCCTTGCATTTACCAACCATCCCTTTATCTGTGAATAGGGTACCCCAATCAACCTTTCATAGGGCTCACTTAACATTTTCAAAATTGGCCTCGTTCAAAGTTAGAACTTTAATGTTGACATCAGGTATTTCCTGTTCCACAACTAACTTAAAACTAATATTTATGCGAAACAGACTTGAAAGTTAAATCAACACTTCCTGCCCCTCTACAACGGGCTCGAAAGTCTGACTAGCGTCCTCCTGTCCCTCTGTAATAGACTCAAGAGGCTTACTGGCCTCCTCCAGTTCTTCTAAACACACTCGAGAGGCTGCATAGCCTCCTCCTGTCCTTGTGTAACAGATCCGAGACACAGCAACCCATGGATTACGTGCAGCTGTTAAACTGTATCTGATGGAGTTCCATCCTTTCTCAGATACAGAAATACAGACAACACAATGTATTGCAGGTGCTCTCTCAGTTACACTTTATGCAGCTGCAGCAACACATCTCTTTCTTCTGAATGATTCTGTTGACAAAATGTGCCAATATTCCAGCTTTCCACCTTTTCAAGTAGCAACAGGCTAATATGGGCTGATTGGTCTTCTCTTCTCCCTCTGTAAGAGGCCCATTGGGACAGAATTTCTTCGGCCTGTTCCTGAGCAGCAGTTCCAATGCTCTGTCTCAAGGTTATGAAAGGATTTGACAACAGGGCATTAAAACGAGGAGTGGCCGCACACTGGTCAATAATCACCGTGCTTTGTGTTCAGGTACCTAGAAACTTGCCCACGCCCCCCCCCCCCCTTTTTATGCAGCCGATCTGTTATTTTATAACTGCCTCCTTTCATAAACAGAATGGAACATATATAGACCCCTGCAGTGTTCTGTTAATACTCTCATATACAAGGAAAAAAAGATATAAAATATTGAAAGATTTATGGTCCATCCCTCAGCAACCCTCATCCATTGCATCCAGTATATGAAAAGTGATTGATTGAACTGGTTAACTGAGCCTATTTGTTCAGTGACTGTGATTAATGCCACTCTCCATGGATTCTAATTATCCCAGTGGAGGGTTTCAATCTTTTAATGATAAATGGGCTCCGTTCAATGTGTCAACCCATAACATGAGCGGAGCATCACCGACAGCACTGATAGGGATCAGCAGATCCAGCGAGAAGGGGAGGAGAGTTCAGAATCTGAGAACATGAGACTGGAATGTTCCAAAAATGGATCAGAATTTGAGAACATTAGACTGAAATATTCCAACAATGGATCAGAATCTGAGAACATTAGACAGGAATATTCCAACAATAGACAGGAGCTTAGCCGATTATGTTTGGTATCTTTCTGCATTTGATTGGTTGTCATTATAATTGCGGATCTATTACGCTCTTCTCATTATTCAATACTTTTATTATCCCTTCCTGGTTATCGTTGATGTTCCTGGTGAGTATCACTATCCAGATTTTGTTTTCTATAAAAAAGTTATGACTTTATTATTGTTATTTCATATCATCTACACTTCCTGCCACTATTATTGTTCCAATCCAATCCAATCTCTCAATCTAGATATTCACTCTACAGACCACTGCTGACTGCATCAATGAAGGTGTTCAATTACTGTCTCTCTCTCTCTGCTCTGGCAGTGTTACTCACGGATCTCAATGTTGAACTATTCAGTTTCAGGGGAGAATCATAATGCATCGTATCATTGCCTTTGCTGTTAAGAGCATGGAGGTCACCGTCTACTGTTCTGGATACAAACTCCACTTCCTTCCACTGTTTCCATCCCATCCCTGGCCAATATCTGCAGTTGAAGCAGACAAGTCATAACTGTGGGAGATCCCTTTGACAATGAGCTGATTCTTGACACCATTCCCTGACATTTCTAACTTGAAATACTCACTACTCCAGAATATATCTCACTGGTTTATTCCATCTGCTGTTTGAACCTTGAGCTATGAAGTACAGGCTTAATGAAGCCAATAATCTGCTGCTGACGCTCCCGTCTTCAAACCTGCCGAAGCAAATCTGATTCGAACTCACACCAAACTCCCATCCATCTGTCATTCATGTGCATGCGGATGTATATTGCTGTTTTGTCTGGCAATGCCTTTATTTTTACATTCTCAAACACTTTACCACATCTGTCCATGAAACTTCCCTCGTTCTCTCTATTGATAATCAAAAAGCCTGCCAGCTGTTCTTATTTAAAATTGTTTTCTCCATGTGCATTCCTTCTCAAACAATGAGTTTCGCATTCAACCACGCCTATTGCGCACACTCTCTCAGTCTCTGATGAACACACAGAGAGAGCAAACCTTCGCATTATAGGCAGTAATCTGATGCGAGTATAGTTAGCATATGTTAGTAAAGTTTGCAATACTCTCCAGATAGTGCAGTTCACTGAGCAACACACTAGCATGGTGTGCACAGCTCTCCATGCTGGGCTGTCATCTTCTCCCAGTTTATGTTTTTTTGTGGTGTTCTGTGAAGCAGATTCAGAATTTGATGTAACAAACCATTCCAGCTGATCTGACAATGCATGTATTCAATGTTCTCATTCTTGTAGTTTTCCTCACGAAGATCTCACTTCTGCAGTTAGTCCCACTGCCCTGTCTTTTTCCCCATATTTCCACAACATCTTTTCGGTTAATTAACTGCCTGTTTCTGTCTTTAATGTGAATCTCTCTGTCCCTTTGTATCTTTCCCTGGCCTTGGGTTTTGTCTCCCTAGTGTATCGAGTGCTGGCATTGTGTAGCTCAGAAATAATGAAATGGCGTGTGTCAGACTGTTGTTCACTTCCGGTATGTCCCATGTGATGGTTCATGGACAGGCATGTTTCAGAAGTTATGAGAAACATCCTTGTAACTTGGTGTGTACCTGTGGCTGTCCCTCTCAGGTGACCATGCGATCAGTAACACGAGGAAGACCACTGAGTAAAGGACCAGGCATCCAAATTGCCTGACAATGCTGTCACTTTTTAATAAAAGGTTATTTTCTCCCTTTTTTAGTAAGAGGTCTTAAAGGCCAAACTTCCTACTGAAAATGGCTCAAGTAAATAACTTACGGGGATTTTAGGGTTTTTAATAAATAGTAGTAACAATGGCCAGCTCGCATAGACCAGGCTTTCTAGGTTTCTTTTCATTGTAGCAATAACAATCACCAGGTGCTTGGGGTCCCATAACAGGTGGAAGTTTTAGTAAATTATCCCTAGCTGCTATTCTCTCTGGAAGCTCACTTGATGCTCTTTCCTCCTGGATTGGAGACCTGTATGCAAGAATGCATGTTTGAATGTTCCTTTTTGCCAAGGGGTGTGTTTAGGTGATTGAAGTATATTGGAACAGTTCATTTGTAGAAGGTACTGTATCCATTATTCTGTTATGGTTTCCAACAGTTAAGTTAGTCTAAATTCCTCTTCATTGTGTATGGATTTTGATTAGAGTGTTTAAATACATTGTGTTTTGCTTAATGGTGAGTGGTTTGACAAGTACCATCACATCTGGAACACCCACTTCACATCTTCCTTTAAAATAAGAAAAGGTTCGCATCCAAGCTACCTCCTTAAAATAGTTTGAGGCAGTCCGGTTGGTCTATAGTAAACTGGGGTCTCTTGTCTGGTTCTAAATCGATAATACCAAATTGGGTTTAGAATTACAATCCCTACAGTGTGCGAACAGGCCATTCGACCCAACAAGTCCACACTGACCCTCCGAGAAGTAACCTACCCAGACCCATTTCTCTACCCTATTCTTACACATTTACCCCGACTAAGGCACCTAACCCACACATCCCTGAAAACTACAAACAATTTAGGATGGCCAATTCACCTGACATGCTCACTTTTGGATTGTGGGAAGAAATTAGAGAATCCAGAATAAGCTCATGCAAACACTGGAGAGTATGCACTGGGAGGCTATTGGGTTCAAAGGTCGCGTATGGTAGTTGTTAGTGTCTTTGGTTCTGGATGTTGAATTCGGATGTTTTAAACAGTGTGTTTAGTATAAAGACAATTTCAGTCACTAAGAGTTCTCTGGGTGTGGAAAAAGTAAAGTTAGGGGTTTTACAAAAGGTAATGAAGGGAAGCTGTAGGAATTGGCAGACAAGCTGGAGTTGGGGTTGTGTTTGTCTGTGAGAAAATGAGAGATAATTACAGCTAGAGCTTGGCAATTACTTGTGGTGGAAACGCCATCAGAGTCTTTGGAAATGCCTAGAATTCAATTTCAAATGAGGTGCCTTGAACATGATAAGGAATTGAAACAGTTTGAATTATGATGAAAAGTAGAAATAAAAGAAAAGGAAATGAAGAAGAAAGAGACAAAAAGAAAGAAGAAAAGCAGAGAGTTTCAACTTCAAAAGTTAGTAATTAGAGAGGAATGTTGACATAGAAGGTGGAGATGAAGGCAGACAGTCGGCTGGATAAGGAGGATAGTGAGGATAAGCAACCCTATATAGCCAAATGTCTGATGGGGATCTGTTTAAATACATCCAGGTATTATCTAAATTTGATGAGAATGATGGAGGGAGCCTTTTTAATATCATTTCAGAAAGTGGCTAAACAAATGCAGTTGCCAGAGAACATGTGGATTTAGTTGATTCAAGCAAAGCTGATCAGCATTTGCATCCCTATCAGAGGAGGTATCTGCTGAGTATGAGGAGGTAAAGAAAGCCATTTGAAGTGCATATGAGCTTGTGCCAGAAGCTGACAGACAGTGTATCAGGAATCTAAAATAGCATGCCTGGTTAAACGCACGTTGTGTTTCAAAGGATCAAACAAATTTTGAAAGGTGGGGAAGGGTATTAAAACAGAGCAAACCTATGACCCTTAGAGAGATTCTTATTTTCGAGATGTTCAACAATTTACTTCCTGCAGTCATGAGAACTCATGTGGAAGAGCAGAGAGTAAAATGGGCAGGTTCGAAGCTAAAATGGCTGATGATGATGATGATTGAGTTCAGAAGTCAAAGTTTGGTTTCTGTGAGAGATTGAGAAGAACGTGTGAGATTTTCTTAGAACATATCCCTGTGAGAATAAGGTTTACTGGCATAGGCCAGGAGTAGCAGGTAAAGAGGTTACAGCATTAAGAGGTAAAGAAGGATGTAATTCTTTTATGCTGAGACATGAGGAGCTATGTCATTCAGAAGGACTATTGGAGAGATGAGAAGTGCTCCATTACGTAACGTGTGATTGGAGTGTCTAATGGAAACATCAACAGATTTATTCCACAATGGGGAAGGAGGCCTTGAGCTTGGTGTTGGTTTTACAACATTTCAGCATTTAAATTGCAAATAACGTATCTGAGACAAATCGTTTTCACTGATTGTGACCCCTTAAAGTTTTTGGAGACGTTTTGGGAGAAAAATACCAGTCTGTGTCGACTGAGCTTATTATTTCCGCCATTCAATATGAAATTATACATGTGACAGGGTTAGAAAACCTAAGTTTTGACACGTTGTGGAAACTTGAGTGAAGAAAGACAAAGGCATTCTGTGGCAGGATTTAAAATGACTGAAATCGAATCTCGTGAACATTTGTATGCTCAGAGTCAATGTAATATATATGCATTGCAGTCAATAGACAATAGACAATAGGTGCAGGAGTAGGCCATTCTGCCCTTCGAGTCTGCACCACCATTCAATATGATCATGGCTGATCATTCCTAATCAGTATCCTCTTCCTGCCTTATCTCCATAACCCTTGACTCCACTATCTTTGAGAGCTCTATCCAACTCTTTCTTAAATGAATCCAGAGACTGGGCCTCCACTGCCTCTGGGACAGAGCATTCCACACAGCCACCACTCTCTGGGTGAAGACGTTTCTCCTCATCTCTATCCAAAATGGTCTACCCCGTATTTTTAAGCTGTGTCCTCTGATTCGGCACTCACCCATCAGCAGAAACATGTTTCCTGCTGCCAGAGTGTCCAATCCTTTCATAATCTTATATGTCTCAATCAAATCTCCTCTTAGTCTTCTAAACTCAAGGGTATACAAGCCCAGTCACTTCAGTCTTTCAGTGAAAGGTAATCCCGCTCTTCCCACCAGTCTACTCATAGAGGAAGATTAGGAGGTCTAAAATGATTCCCTTTTTGTATATTGATGGATCATTTTATTAAAGGTGGAGTTGTGAGTATACTATCACTATAAAAAGGTTATTTTATCTTGGAATTTTTTTTTGGAAGAGAGGTTATAAAGACAGAGGTGCAGAACTGCTGTCTGAAAACAGTTTAAGTAAATAATTGAGAAAGCCTTTAGGTTTTATTAAAACATTGGTAACAATGGAAGGGCAGCGGCCAGCTCTCCCAGACCAGGTTTTCTTGGTTTGCTTTTAGCTGCAGATTTCAGAAGCTGTTGGGGATCCCGGAAAGGGTTGGAAGTTTTAATACATGATCCCCAGCTGCTTTTCTCTCTGAGATCTCTGTTGATGTTGATATCTCTTCGATTGGAAAACTGCATGTAAGGATCTGTATTTGAATATATCTTTGTGCCAAGCACTGTTTACCAAGAAGGTACGGTATCTATTATTTGTGTAAGTGTTCAAACATATAAGCTATTTCAAAATGTTCTTTTCTTTAATTGTATTTTAACTAAAGCATTTGAATAGATTATATTTTGCTTAATGTCGAGTGGTTTGACCAGTCACAACATATCTGGAACGCAAACTTCACATCTATTTTTAAAATAAGGAAAGGTTTGGGTCTAAGCGACCTTCTTAAAATATTTTGCAGGGATCTGGTCTGGTCCACAACACTTATAGATGAGGAGTTTCTGACTGACTCTTCTTGAAAATTTAGTGGAGGGGTTGGGGGTGGTTTGCTGGAGGTTGTGCTGTGAGCTGCCTGAGACATTCAGGGAGACATGAGGATTTGCTGACCCATCTTTGGGTGGAGCCTGGGGACTGTAGTTACAACATCTGGGTCTGTAACATGAGCAACAAATGGAGCAAAGGTTACAGAGTGGGGAAACTCTGAAAACACAGAGTTAGTGTGTGTGTGGAAAGGGATCTGTTGGACCCACCCGAGTTTTCCATTAACAGCCTCGCAAGCTACACATAATCCAGGAGCAGAGTGTGAGGGGACACTGATTGAACAAGAGCTGGTCACAGAGCAGTGTCACCTCCCCTCCTTTAACGCATCCTGCAGCTTCACCCCAGCGGAAAGGACGGTGCTGCCAGTGGCTGTTCGGGTCACAGTTTCATTCAGCTTCTATGTTCTTGAACTTTCCAAGCAGGACTGGGTGACATAGCCATCATCTCCCAGTATGTTGCCATCAATGTAACCATTCGGTGATGGAGGATATATATGGTGGATGAGGTAAATACATCGTTTCCCTCACAGCAGGGAGGTGCCGGGTGTATCCAGTATAATGGGATTCCCGATGGTGTACATGGCATCTGCAGAGTACCCATGTCAATGGGGAGAGGTAGAGGAACTGAAGGAGCTCTCTCACTGTTAATGTTACCGTGTGTCCATGCACAGTACACTATGTTGGTGAATACCTCTGTCCTGACAGCAGCCACAGTTCCTTCATTCACAAGCAGACAGCATTCCCATCGTCTTCGGGTCTCCATGTAGAAATGAATGAATGTATCTTGGATAAAGGCCGTCCCCTTAATACATGTTTGAAAACAGCATCCCCACCACCAACCAAACACTTCAAAACATTCCATGTGTACGGAGAGCAATGGGGTCACTTGGAGTGTCTGGGAGCAGATGATCAGGGATGGAGCAAAATCTCCCATGTCTGAACGGGGCTGAGTGAACCCCCCAGTACACAGTTTCATTAATCCCTGTAATCCCTCTCCATTTCAGTAACATACTGCCTTCCATTATTCCTGTAAATGAAATGACAGGTTATATCATGTTATATCGCACCTGCCAAATTATTCTCCATTGCCTTCACCTATCTTGATTAATTTAATCTCTTGCTTATCACAGCAACATGACCAAACTCAGTATCTCTATATCTGTTCCATCCTTCTGATCATTGATATCGATTGTAAATAGTGGAGGACCCAGCACTGGTCACTGGTGACGTTCTGTCAAACTGATTAAGACTGATTTATCTGGAGCGCCTGCTTTCTGTTTGATACACAGTCCTCTCCCATTACTGTGTAACACAGTGGAAAAGCTGAATATGAACGAGGAGAATCAGTCAGGAATCCAACCTCTCAAATCTGCTCCGCCATGGAATACAATCATGGCTGATGTCATCGCGGCCTCTGCTCCACATCCCTGCGATCTCTCGATCGTCAAACTCTAGTCTCTTGTTGGAGATTGCGGCTGATGAAAAAAAATCCACTCCACATCTACACTTTCAATTATATTTCTCATCTTACAGACCTCAATGAGCTCTCCTGTCGTTCTTATAAAATAGAGAGTATAGGCCTGAACTGCTCAATTTCTCTTCATGAGACAAACACTTCAAATATGGAATCATTCTAATGAACCTCTTCTGAATTGCCTCCAATGGAAATACCTCATTCTGCAGGACACTCAAACTGTACTCCAGTTGCAGCCTCACTAATGCCTTGCATAGCTACACCAACACTCCCTACCTTTCTACTCTATCCTTTTACAAATAAACGATGATGTTATGCTTGCATTTCTCAGTATTTGAAGTACCCACAAGCAAGTTCTCTGTGATATGCAAGCAGGCACCCAGATCCCTCTGCACTTAAGCACGTTGAAGTTTCTCTCCATTTAGATAATAATTTGCCTTTTTATTAGGCTGGCCAACTTGAATAACCCCATATTTATCCACTTTAATTTTCATTGCCAAATGTTTGCCCATTCACCCAACCTATTCATATAGTTTTTAAATCTCTTGCATCATCATTCCGAAGTAATTTCCCACCAATGTTAGTGTCATCTGAAAATGTAGCTATTGTATTTTCTATCCCATCAACCGAGTAATAATATCGATCCCAAATGGTTGAGGCATGAGAACTGAAATCTATGGCACCGAACAAATTGCATTTTCCGATATAAAATGATACATTTAATTCATCTGACTGCATTTTGTTAGTTAACCAAGCCTCCATCCAAGCCAATAAATTACTCCTAAACTGATGCTGTCTGATCTTACCACTCACTCTTTGGAGAAGCGACATATCCAATGCCTTCATGAAGACCAGATATATTCCATCTCCAGGATTCCCACTATCCACCTTGTTTGTCCCGTCTTTAAATAACTCAAGAAAACACTTCAATCATGGTTTATCTTTTGTAAAACCATGTTGAGTCCGATGGAATGTGGTTTACGTTTGCAAATGTCCTCAACAATGGATTCTAATCATTTGCCTTAAATTACAATACTTTATTGTTACATTTTACTCCCTAATTTATTCAGTTATTATAAGTTCTTCCCTTTCTAAAACCTTTACGTTTTCTTTGAATTCCTGTTTGATGGGCTAAATGTTTTAAGAGATGTGCTCCAATTGCTGCATAAGTGGTATGTGTGGCTGACTGGACTCATCATCCTGCTGGTGTACAAAATCGATGGGATGAAGTCTTTCTGGTGTTCCCATGTTGTCATCTCCAAGGCCAGAATGACCACCTCCTGTTGATGCGTTAGAGGGGTGGGGGATTATGGAATCTTCCCGTTACTGTGTAACATTTTGAGGGTCTGATGGGTCTTCTCATATTCCTCCATAATCGGTGGAGATACTGAACGGTCTCCTCATGTATCCCAGAGATGGGACGAAGGGAGCGATTGGTCTTCTCTTGTTCCCATACAACAGACACGTGTCTGAATTACCTCCTCCTTTCTCATGAAAAAAGTCTCAGATAGTTTTTATCCTAACACATTTCCCTTGCAACAGACTCGGTGGGTCTGAATGACCTCCTGTTATCCCAGTGTAACAATATCCAGTCACTGTGTGACCACTTCCAGTTCCTATGTTACGGACTTGAGGAGGCTGAATGGACTGATCCTGTTGCCGTGTAACCGGATACTGGTGCAGCATGGCCTACTCTGGGTCCAGTGTTATAGATTCGAGGGGCTGATTGGCCTCCTCCTGTAAATATACATCAGGCTCGAGGGGCTGAACAGTGTCGTCCTATTCTGGTGTAACAGGCTCGAAGGCCTGAATATCCTCCTGTTGTTCCTGTGTAACAGGCTGGAGAACGGAATGGATTCCCCCACTATCTGTGTAATTCTCTTCAGTTGTTGACTCCTTCCTGTCATCTATGTTGAAATAAGATCATCCTTTATTTTTGTAAACTCCAATGGCTATTGGATCAACCTGATCATCCTTTCATTATAAGCTAGCACCTTCATTGCAGGAATCAGCTGAGGGAACCATCTCTGAGCTGCTTCCAATATAACAACATCCTTTCTTCATTGAAGAGACTAAATCTGTACAAACTTCTCCAGATGTGATCTCACTAAGATCCTGTACAGCAGCAGCAACACTTTACCAGCCTGCTGTAAGGTTCCCACCCAGGTTAGAGCAGTCTCAGCTCTCTGGGGAAATACAGAGCACTTATGAACGACCATTGTCTTTCTCTACTCCATCAGCATAACGGGAGATCTGGAGAAAGTGTCACAATGATGCTTAAGAAGATCATAAATGATGTGGTGAGATGATCTCTACCATTAATCTCCCCAAATCCCACATCGCTCAGATTCTCCAGAATCTAGTAAGGTGGAGTGCAAAAACAGCAAGGAGAAGGAAAAATTGATGGGAGTTATATATCAGAGTGAAAGCTGCAATGCAAATGCTGGACATGTTATAAAACGGGAAATGAGATATACACATTTGTGGCTACTACAGTAATAATGTACTGTTTACATTATATCTAAACTGAGTTAACCCAACTGAATGCTAATGCTGGGAAAAATGGATTTCATGAGCATGTGTTAGATGGTGGCATTAACATTTTGTCGAGCACTGAGCTAGAGATCAGGTTATTTAGAAATTGATGTTGAATGATCAAAAGAACTAATTGAAAACTTTGCTGTAAAGGACCTTTTGGGAACAGTGAGCACAATGCATTGGTTTTCTTTTATGCTGTTTGAGTACATGGTAGTTTTTGTTTTATTTGAAGTAACTGTCATAAATCTGAATCATGCAAGCCCTGAAGGTGTGAGGAGAAATTGGGGACTGCAGATGCCGGAGATCGGAGTCGAAGAGTGTGGTGCTGGAAGATCAGAGTCGAAGAGTGTGGTCCTGGAAAAGCACAGTCAGGCAGCGTACTAGGAGCAGGAGAATTGACGTTTTGGGCATAAGCCCTTCATCAGGAATGAGGCTTATGATGAAGGGGGCTTAGAGATAAATGAGAAGGCGGTGTGGCAGGAGGGAGGTAGCTAGGAATGCGATAGGTAGGTGAAGGTGGGGTTGAAAGTGATAGGTGATGAAGGGAGACAGAACGCCTCATCTACTACATACATTAAAGCCAGTGTGGTCTTCTCTACGTTGGTAAGGCAGGTGGATCATTTCAGAGAACATATCTGGAGTAGCCACATTGACCAACTCCACCGCCTTGTGGCTGAACACTTTAACTCCCCTTTCCACTCTGCCAAGGACGTGAGAGTCCTGGGCCTCCTCCATCGCCAAACCCTAACCACCCCAAGCATGGATGAAGAAAGGTTCCTCTTCTACCTTGGGACCCTCCAACCATAGGGGATTAATGTAGGTTTCACCAGTTTCCCCATTTACCCTAACTCCATCTTATCCCAGTCCAATCTTCCAACTCAGCATCCTCCCCCCTTTTGAACGATCCTATGTGTTCATCTTCCTTCCGATCAATCTGGTCCACCCGCCTCTCCGACCTAACCCTTTCAGCCTCACCTTCAAGTATCTATTAGATCACAGGAATTAGCTTAGAATAATGCCAAGTACCGCAGTAAGCCAATGGATTCGGAGAAATATAGGACCCAGCAACGGATGACCAAGAAAAGAAAATCAAAAAGCGAAAAAGCATACAAACAAAAGAAAAACATAAAGACTGATAAAAAAAGTACATCAGTATATGAAACAAAAATAAAAACAAGGTCAAATATGGAACAGTGGGTGTGCGGACAGAATAATTTATTGAAGACAACAGAGAAATCGCAGGGAAAAGAAACAGTTTCTTTGTGTCTATCTTCAAGGCAGAATATCCAGAAATTCTCCCAGAAATACCAAGTGACCATGGGGCTTGTGTAAGTAAAGTCTAAGATCATTCTTATAAGTGTTGAGTTCATGTTTTAATAGAAAGCTGGATTGAGTATTTATAAATCTGACAGATCAGATGTACTTCATAAAAGAATTTCAGAGGAAGCAGCAATAGGCATATTGATTGCATCGCAGATTATCACGTTGTTTTCCAATGCATTCCCGAAAGATATTTAGCCAATCTGGATAAGGCAAAGGTTACAAATATTATCCAACAGTTTAAGAAAGGATGAAGATGGAGAGTGGTGAACTACAGATCAGTAACTTGTCATCCGCGGTCGGGTGTCTGTTGGGCTCGATTACAAAGAACGTGTTCCTGGATATATAGAAGGTAATGGGAAAACTGGGGAGGATGATAATGCATCGATGAAACGAAACCCATAAGTGGCATACATTTTTGGAATGGTTTGAAGATGATTCTTGTGGACGTAGGCAATGAGGAGCTAATGGATAACGTATAGATGGATATTCAAGAGGATCTTTTTTAAGAACTCTCCCACTAACCACATAAGAAAAGTTTAGGTGAAAGGAATTGGGAAGAATTGGGCGGCACAGTGGCACAGGGGTTAGCACTGCTACCTCACAGCGCCAGAGACACGGGTTCAACTCCCGCCTCAGGTGACTGACTGTGTGGAGTTTGCACATTCTCCCCGTGTCTGCGTGGGTTTCTTCTGGGTGTTCCGGTTTCCTCCTACAGTTCAAAGATGTGCAGGTCAGTTGAATTGGCCATGCTAAATTGCCCGTAGTGTTAGGTAAGGGGTAAATGTAGGGGCATGGGTGGGTTGCGCTTCGGCGGGTCGGTGTGGATTTGTTGGGCCGAAGGGCCTGTTTCCACACTGTAATGCAATGTAATCTAAACACAAGCAAATAGGAAACGAAAAATTAGGTTTACATTCATGTGAATGTAATTGAAATATCGAAGATGTCATGCGCCAGCTGCACAGAGTGTGGCTGAGACTAAACTGAGAGTATTGTGTACCGAATGGAGTCCCAATCTAAGATAGAATATACTACAGACGAACTGCAAAAGGTATTCTCCAGATTAATCCCTAAAATGGCAAGATTGTCTGATGTGGAAACTCAGCCTGTGATCTCGAGTTTTAAAAGATGAGAGGTGATTTTACTGAAACTTAGAAACATAGAGGGGAGAGAATAACCGAGGGACATGAAGAAGTGCCAGCAGGAGAGATGAGGGAGAATCCCATGACATTCTACACGGACAAGTAGAACAGAATAATCAGCAACAGTTAGTGTCCATTAGAAACCAAAGGGGCAATCAGTGTGTCAACCCGGAGAACATTGATAGATTGTTACATGTAAACATCACATTGGGAGAAGGAGGATGCAGGTACAGAATTCGAGAAGATGGACTGGAAAGCTCTTGGAAAGAGATTGATGTAAAATACGAGCGGCGGTTTGAGGCTTTGTCTGGTATAAAATTGGACCAATCTGCAGGTCTGGATACTGTTGGAGTCAAGGGAGGAAAGACGCTGACTGGAAATTTTAATTAGAATCTGACAATAGGGGAGGTGCCAGAGGACTGGAGAACAGCTATTATGATTGCACTTCACAGTAAGGGTGGTAGAGATAGACCAGGAAACTATAGACGAGCGAGTATTAAATCACTGTTCGGGAAACTACTGGAAAAAATAGAGAAGGAGAAAATTGAACTCCAATCAGAATGGCAAGGTTTGATCAGGGATAATCATCATGACTTTATCAGAGTGAAGTCACACTAATGGAGTTGATTCAATTAGTTTGAGGAGGTCGCTTATTTAGTTTTGATGCAATGCTTTTGACAAAGTTCCGCATGGGAAACTGAAAAAAAAAATTGTAAAATCTCAGAGTATCAAGGATAACTTGAAAAGTTACAGCGAAAATTGTCTTAGTGTCAGGAGGCAGAGGGTGGTGGGAGAAGGCTGTTTGTGTGATTGGAGACCAGTGTCCCCTGGTGTACCACAGGGATCAGTCCCTTATTGTTTGTAGCATTCATAAATGGTATAGATGTGAATCTGGAGGGGGAGTGGGTGGAGGGGTGGGAGTTGTGATAAGTAAGTTTGTGTTTGACACAAAGATTGGCCGGGTAGTTGGTAGTGAGGAGGAAGTTCTGATTTTACAGGAAAATACAAGTGAAATGATCAGATGGGCAGATCAATGGCAGATGGAATGTGATCCTGACAAATATGAGGTGATGTACTTTGGAAGGAGGAACCAGACATGGGTGTACACAATGATTGGCAGTACACGAGGGAGCTCAGAGGGTGTTTCTCCAAACATCACTGAATGTGACTGAACAGGGTAACGGACTAGTTAAGAATTGAACCTTGGGTGTAGCGTTTAATAATCAGGGAGTAGATTATAAGTGTTATACAGGGATTTGTTTAGTGCATGATGGAGTACTGTATGTCGTTCTGGGAGCCACATTCCAGGAAGAATGTGATTGTACTGGAGGGGTTTGCAGAGGAGATTCACCAGGATGTTAACTGGGATGGAGCATATCAGCTATGGAGAGAGGCTGGATAAACTCGGTTTGTTTACTTTGGAGCAGAGAAGGCTGATGGGGATGTGATTCAGAAGGATAGGTTAACAAGGGGCATGGACAGGGTGGACAGACAGCAACTGTTCCTTTTAGACAGAGGGTCAAGAACAAGGGAGCACACTTTTAAAGTGAAGGGTTTGACGTTCAGAGAGGATTTAAAGATGACTTTTTCTTCACCCAGAGGGTGTTGGGGTCTGGAAAGTACTTTCTGAGAGGGGAGTTATCAAGGTTAACCTCTCAACTGTTAAAAGTACTTGGACAAGCACTGAGTGGATGATCCATCTCGGCCTCCTCCAGTGGCCCTCAACAATTCAGTTACCAGTCATCAGCCAATTTGATTCACTCCACACGATATCCAGATTCAGTTGGAGACACTGGATACCTCAGAGGGTACATACCCTGACAACATTCTGGCAATAGTACTGAAAAGTTGTTCTCCAGACCTTGTTACTGCCCTCACCAAGCTGTTCCAATACCGTTACAACAACATTTCCACGATTACATGGAAAATTACCCCAAGTATCTCCTGTATATAAAAAGCAGACCAAATCCAATCCGGCCAATACCATCGCATCAGTCTACTCTCGATCATCAGTAAAGTGGTGGAAGGTCTAAGTGCTTTTAAGCAGCGCCTGCTCAGCAATACCCTGGTCAATGACGCCCAGTTTGGGCTCCACCAGGGCCACTCAGCTCCTGACCTCATTACCATGGTTCAAACATGGAAAAACGAGCTGAATTCCAGAGGTGGGGTGAAAGTGATAGCCCTTTAAATCAAGGCTGCCTTCGACCAAGTGTGGTATCAAGGGGCTTTGCTAACACTGGAATCAATGGGTATCAGGGGCAAACTCCCCGCTGGTTAGAATCATACCTGACACGTAGGAAGATGGTCATGATTGATAAAGGTCAGTCAACTCAGCACCAGGATAAATCTGTAGGAGTCCCTTGGGCAGTGGGCTAGGCCCATACATCTTCAGGGCTGCTTCATCAATGACCTTGCCTCTATTTTAAGGTCAGAAGTGGAGATGTTTGCCAATGATTGCACAATCATCTGCAACATTTGTGGCTCCTCAGATACTGAAGCAGTCCATGTTCAAATACAACAAGACCTAGACAGTATCCAGGCTGACAAGTGGCAAGTAATAGTCACGTCACACAAATGGCAGACCGTGAACATCACCACTAAAATACAATCTAACCTGCCCCTTGGCATTCAATGGTGTTACTGTCACTGAATCCACAGTGGACTGCAGCGGTTCAACAAGGCAGCTCACCACCATCTTCTCAAGCGGCAACCAGGGACAGGCAATAAGTGCTGGCCCAGCCAGTCACACCCAGATTCAGGAAATAAATATCATTTTAAAAAAATAACAGAGGAAGGTTTCTGGGATATCACAGAGATCTGTGCTCAGGTCCCAGTTGTTCACAATATCCATAAAACATTTGGTTGCAGGAATCAAATACAATATATCCCAACCTGCTGACAGAACTAAAGGATGTTGGATTGCGAGTGGGTGAAAAGGTTGTAAAAAAGCTTCAAGGTGACTAAGACAAGTGGAGTGAATGGGCAAATACGTGGCAGATGGAGAGCAAGGTGGGTTGAGGTGACAGTGTGCCCTTTGGTGGGAACAAGAGATTGGCAGCTTTTCGTTTGAAAAAGAATTGTTTGAAACACATTGATCTGAAAAGCGACGTATGCGCCTTTTAGTTGTTTCCTTCTGCGCGGCCCTCCGAGGTCCCTGCAGCACAGTGAGGTCTGAACCCACAAGGCAATACTGGGAATGGCATTCACACGCTGCCCAGTGTACAAAGACCTACCAAGTGGGGAGATGTAACATTGCAAAGGATCTGGATCTCCCTGTAGACCAGTCACTGAAAGCAATATTGCAGGAGCAAAAACCAGATAGGAAGATCAATGATGTGCTGACCTTCAATTCAGGGGGATTTGAGTCCAGGAGTAAGCGTGTCTTACTGCAGCTGTCGAGGGCTTTGGTGAGACCCGATCTCAAACACTGTGCAGTATTCTGCAGATTTGGTCTCAGTACATAATAAAGGACAAACCTGACATTGAGGGAGAGCAGTGAAGGATGACCAGACTGATCTTTGTGATGACAGGCTTGTTGTGGGAGCAGAGTTTGGGGCGACTGGGCCTGTATTCCATGGGGTTTAGGAAAATGGGTGGAGATCTCAGTGAGATATATAAAGCTCTGACAGGGTGAGACGGATTGGAAGCAGGGATAATAATTCCCCTGGCTGTGGTGTCTAAAACAAGGGTCCACAGTATTAGGTACAGACAGACCATTCTGCAATGAGATGACAATAAATGTCTGCACTCAGCGACTGGTGAACCTGGGGAATGCACTCGAAGCTGGAAGCCAAGACACTGAATATAAATAAGGATTTAGAGACAGTAAAGGAATGGTGGGAGAGAAGGAGAACGATATGGAAATAAAGGGCCAGGTATCATTATATTCAATTGGGTAGTAAACTCGACAGACCAAATGGACTACTGCACTTCCTATTTTATAGCTTCCCAAGGTTAGTCACAAGCTCTCAGATGTTAGGAAGGAGGTCTCTGCAGGGTCAACAGGACTGTGTTTCTCATTCCCTTTTTCCGATACTGAGGCTGGGGCCGGGTGTTCTGTCTGGTTTTATCCTTTAGACCTCGGAATAGTTTTATACAATAGAATGTCTTGTTTGGCGGATTCAGAGACCATTGAAGAGTTTATCACATAGCTGTGTGTCTGCAGTCACGTTTAGGCCAGACCAGGAAAGCACGGGAGATTTACTTTCTGAGAGGACATTTGTGAAGCAAATTGGTGTGTACAATCGACATTGACTTGAAGGTCACTATTTACGGACACCAGATTTTGCATCTTAATATTTTGTCAATTGAGTTTAACTTCCACCAGCTGCCAGAGCATTAGCCTGGTCTGGATTAATAATCCAGTGACCTTTCCACAGCAGCACCATCACTACATGGGGACCTATCTGAAATCATACTGAGCAGGTTATTTCTGTGCTGCTTCATAACTCTGTCAAAAAGAACTCCCACCAACTTGACTGTCGTGGTGGGACTGAGGGGGAGGTAACTGGTCAGATTGTAATTATAATCCTTTTAGGAACTGGACATAGTTGAGTAATTTTCCACATTACCAGGGAGATGTCAGAGTTAGAGCAGGAATGAAACAGCTTCCCCAGGGACACGGCTTGTTGTGCAGCACAAGTGTTCAGTCCTATTGCAGGAATGGTGTCAGGGACCATTGCCTTTTTCGTACGTACTGTGTTCACCTGTTTCTTTATGTCACGTACAGCAAATTGAATTGGTTGAAGACTGGCATCTGTGATTCTGTGGGTATCATGGTGAAGGTGAGGTGGATCATCAACTCAACACTTCTGGCTGAGGTTGGTGCAGCTACCACATCCTGGTCATTTACACTAATGTGCAGAGCTGTTCGATTACTGAGGATGGGGATATTTGTGGAGCCCTTTCCTCCGTCATTTGTTTAATCATTCATCACCATTTATGTCAGAATGTGACAGGATTGCGGAGCTTCCATCAGATCTGTTGGTCAAGAGTGGCAGCTTTAATGGGTTCGCGTCAGGTTTAGGTTCACGTAGTTCTGACCCAGTCATGTTCACCCACAGTCATTACTGAAACATAGATCGTATTGATGGTAATGGCAGGCTGAGGAGATTATTCGAGGCTAAAAGTTACAGGTTGTGGTTGAATGCTGTTCTGCTTCTCCTGCTGCTGTAGTCTACAGCACAACATAAATACGCAGTTTTCACTGCAATATCTGCATTGCAATTCTGCTGTCTGTCCCTTAGTTCACATCGAGACCCATTCACCCATCAGTCATGTACTCAGTGACCGACTCTGGTTTCTGATGTGATAACACTTCCATTTTCATACTGTCATTCTGCTGAGGGTCTCTCCCTGGGTCATGCTTTCAATCTGACACATTGTGCAAAACCAATTAACTGATTTTAATTCAATTGTTTAATTCACCTGAATCTTTTTCCTTGAGTAATATCATTTTCTGTGTTTAAAGTGAATGTGTTTCCTCTGTTTCTGTCCCTGACCATGATTAAGAGCTGTGTTGTGTCAGTGATGCCAGCCTTATGTAATTTCAGAGCCAATGAATTCTCTGGATTCCCAATCATTTTCACCACATTGTATGTTTCCTCTTTTGGTTTGATTCCTTATTATTCATGGTTGCCTTGTCCTCCCATGAGTATGTTTCATCTCCTTTGGGAGAACTTCTGATATCCTCGGAAATATCCCCAGAATTTCCTGCTTTTGCTGCTCCATGATCTGCCCTCCTCGGTTGCCCTTCCAATTGACTCTGGCCAGCTCCTCCCGAATGTCTTTGTACTTATGTTACTCAATTATAATCACATTACATCAAGAAGTGAGCAATAGATATAAACGGAAAGAAGGCGTTTTGAGAGAAGAGACGCAAATAATAATTGGTAAAGTTCTTTGCTAGATACAAAGAGAGAAAGAGTGAGACAACATAGATGAGGAAAAGTGAAAAAATGAGAACTCTAGATCATCAAAAGGAGTAGATGTACATCCCTCAAGATTTTGGCAATTCCTGTGTGCTGTGGTCCTTGTACAGTACATGGACAACAGAGTAACGTGTTCAGTTGCTGGGTGTGATGCCAGAATTTTTATCTCCAATAATATGACAGACACTAGCTTTGAAAAGAACCCAACAGGCCAATATATTTAATTCTGGTAGAGAGGGGATTAACTGAAATAAGTTGAGACATGAAAAGCAAGAATTTATAACGCACATCCTGATAAGAATGAGAGATTGGAGTAGAGGATTCCAGAAAAGGAGGGAACGTTGAGAGAAGGGGAACATATCATTTTAGATGAAAATCAAATGATGTTTTAATGTTTTATAAATTTTATACATCATATGCACCACTTTTTGTTAACTGTGTCTCCGTTGTTCATTTAGAATGTGTTGTGTACATATGAAAAATGTTACATATCTGCACACACACATTCATTAAACAGTGTATATAAAATCATTTTTCCGCCATTGAAATGGTTCTGTGGTCACGTTACCAGGATACATGAACACCAACTGGCCACCAAAAGACATGACCCATTATCACAATGTTCCATACATACAGACAAAGAAGGGCACCACTTTGATTGGGACAACGCACACACCTACTAAGACACGCAAGGACGTTCTTAGAGGAATGGCATTCTGACCAGAAGTCCATCAATAAATTTAGATCCATCTACCTGCTCTTGTAAAACAAAGAAACCGAAAATGACATCACCCATCTTAAGAATCCAAGACCTATAAAAAGAGAGGTGCGACATACCACCAGCACTTCAGCAGAGACTCTCACTGATGATGTTACCTAGTCATAGTGTCGAAACATCTGAAAACACACCTTCAAGCACAGCAAGCTAACTTGCATACATACAAACTGTTATTTTTCTTTTATTAGTGGAATTTGGGACCTGATTGTCACTCAGGTATTAACAGATTATGATGTGAGGTGAGCTTTTCTGGGTGTGTGGTTTTAATCAACAGAGGGGCTCGACATTGATGTCATAACAGTTTGGGGCCTTGCCGTGTGGGATTTGGACCGACTTGAACAGATTTGGGGTACAGAAGGTCCCAGCAAATTCCAACTCATTGCAATTAGTGACTTTTATCTTCAAATAAAACCAAAGGGAAAATTTGTTTAATTTTGTTTACTGGTGGTTGGTTAAATTAAAAGTGAGAGAAATGGCTTTTAACATTACTAAAGAGGTTCCCAAAATTGCTAAGAAAGTTTAGAAAGACAGAAGCAGGACATATTTTAGAATTCGCAAATAGGTTGGAATTTGGTTTAAACAGGGACAAAATGAAACTAGAGATTATAATGGAGTTGGTCAAGCACTTTGATGTATCAGAGAAACAGACAAATGCAGTAGAGTTATAAAATATTTAAATTGCAAACATGGCAACTGTAGTTAGAAGGTAAAGAAAGAAACGGAAACAGAGAAAGAAGACAGAGAGAGAGGAAAAAGAAAGAGACAGAGAATTTGAAATTCAGAAGTTGGGAATTAGACAAGAAAGTTAAATTAACAGGATGGAACCGAAGGGAGAACGTAGGGATGTATGCAACTATGTTAATATCTTGTCATATTTCGGTGAGAAAAATGTCAAAACCTTTTTTATTTCATTTGAAAAAATGGCTCAGCAGATGGTGTGTCTTTGAACTTGTGGATAATGCTCGTTCAGACTAGGCTGGTGAGCACAGCTGGTGAGGTATGCGCAGCGCTGTCAGATGAGGGGTCAAGAGATTATGCAGATGTCAAATTGGCTATTTTGATTGGTTATGAATTGGTGCTAGAAGCATATAGACAGAGGTTCATAAAAATAGAGACGGAACCAGGTCAGACTTATGTTGAGTTTGAAAGAATTAACCACAGTCATTTTGATAGATGGGTGCTAGCCTTAAAAATAGATAAGACCTGTGAGGCCTGAAGGGAGATTATTCTGCTGGAGAAGTTTAAACATTCACTTCCAGAGATGGTAAGAATTAATGTGAATGAACAGAAAGTTCAAGAAGTGAGAAACGCGGCAGAAATGGCAGGTAAATATGCATTGATGCATGCGATGAAATTTAGCTTCTGGGAGGATTTTCCTCCTGTGAGGGACAGAACTGGGAGAAAGGAAGATCACACACTACAAAGTGAACAGGAGCGCATAATACTTTACCACAGGTGAAAAAAGAAGCCCAAAGGTTTGAAAGGAGGTGAACAGCCTCAGGAGTTCTCACTATAAGGGTGTGGAACACAGAAAATTACAGTGCCGATGGTTGAAGAAGGGCACTGAGAAAAGGTGGTTTCACTGCAGTAAGCTGGGACACACAATGATGGGGGTTGACGGAAGGCACTTTGGGGAAAGATGTGGAAAAAAAAGTTTAAGCCAGTGACATAAGTGAACCTGGTAAAGGAGACCCCAAGTAGAGCCGAGGAGCTGCAGGAGAGTGCACAGCCTCGACAGGGGCTGGGTATGGAGTCAGTGCCTGATCCCTATAAAGAATTCGCCTCTGTAGATAAAGTTTACTGAGAAAGAACAGGGGGAGAAGGACAAGAAGTTATAATTTTGTGAGATACGGGATCTGCCCAGTCTCTAATAGTTGAGAAGAGATTAACATGCCAGAAAGAGTGAAAGTACTTTCATCTCTTACTATTAGAGGCCGAGAGAAAGTGAGGGCTGCAGATGCTGGAGATGAGAGCTGAATAGTGTGGGGCCGGAAAAGCACAAAAGATCTGGCAGCATCCGAACAGCAGGACATTCGAATATCAGGCATAAACCCATCGTCAGGAATATGGTGAGGGGACAATGGGGCTGAAAGATAAATACGAGGATACGAGCTGGGCTGGTGAGAGGGTCACTGGGAAGGCGATTAGAGGACATAGGTGGGAGTGATAGAGATATGTCGGAGGGGAGGGTGGAGTGGATAGGAGGGAAGGAAGATAGACAATTAAGACAGTTCAAAAGGGCAGTGCTAAGTTGAACGGTTGGATCTGGGAGAGGTTGGGAGGGAGATTTGGAATTTGGTGAACATAGAACATAGAACATAGAACATAGAACATTACAGCGCAGTACAGGCCCTTCGGCCCTCGATGTTGCGCCGATCAAAGCACCCCTAACCTACACTAAGCCACTATCCTGCATATACCTATCCAATGCCCGCTTAAATACCCATAAAGAGGGAGAGTCCACTACTGCTACTGGCAGGGCATTCCATGAACTTACGACTCGCTGAGTGAAGAACCTACCCCTAACATCAGTCCTATATCTACCCCCCCCTTAATTTAAAGCTATGCCCCCTTGTAATAGCTGACTCCATACGTGGAAAAAGGTTCTCACTGTCAACCCGATCTCACCCCCTAATCATCTTGTACACCTCTATCAAATCACCCCTAAACCTTCTTTTCTCCAATGAAAACAACCCCAAGTGCCTCAGCCTTTCCTCATAGGATTTTCCTACCATACCAGGCAACATCCTGGTAAACTTCCTCTGCACCCGTTCCAGTGCCTCCACATCCTTCCTATAGTATGGCGACCAAAACTGCACACAATATTCCAGATGCGGCCGCACCAGAGTCTTATACAACTGCAGCATGACCTCAGGACTCCGGAACTCAATTCCTCTACCAATAAAAGCCAGTACGCCATATGCCTTCTTCACTGCACTATTTACCTGGGTGGCAACTTTCAGAGATCTGTGTACATGGACACCAAGATCCCTCTGCTCTTCCACACTACCAAGTAGTCTACCATTAGCCCAGTAATCCATCTTTTTATTACTCTTACCAAAGTGAATCACTTCACACTTAGCTACATTGAACTCCATTTGCCACCTTTCTGCCCAGCTCTGCAGCTTCTCTATATCCCGCTGTAACCTGTCATATCCTTCCTCACTGTCTACAACTCCTCCGACTTTCGTATCATCCGCAAACTTGCTCACCCAACCTTCTAACCCTTCCTCCAGGTCATTTATAAAAATGACAAACAGCAATGGTCCCAAAACAGATCCTTGCGGAACACCGCTAGTGACGGCACTCCAAGATGAACCTTTGCCATCAACTACTACCCTCTGTCTTCTTCCAGAGAGCCAATTCCTAATCCAAACCTCCAACTCACCTTCAATGCCATATCTCTGTATTTTCTGCAGTAGCCTACCATGGGGGACCTTATCAAACGCCTTACTAAAATCCATATATACCACATCTACCGCTTTCCCCTCATCTACCTCCTTAGTCACCTTCTTAAAGAATTCAATAAGGTTTGTGAGGCACGACCTGCCCTTCACAAAACCATGCTGACTATCCTTGATCACATCACTCTTATCCAGATGTGCATAAATCCTATCCCTTACAATTCTCTCTAAGACTTTGCCCACAACAGAAGTGAGACTCACTGGCCTATAGTTACTAGGATTATCCCTACTCCCCTTCTTGAACAAGGGAACCACGTTTGCTAGCCTCCAGTCCTCTGGCATTACTCCTGTCGACAAAGAGGACACAAAAATCAAGGCCAATGGCTCTGCAATCTCCTCCCTTGCTTCCCAGAGAATCCTAGGATAAATACCATCAGGCCCAGGGGACTTATCTATTTTCACCCTTGCCAGAATTTCCAACACCTTTTCTCTACATATCTCAAAGCCATCCATTCTACTTATTCGTGCCTCAGTATTTATATCGACAACAATGTCCTGTTCCTGAGTGAATACTGACGAAAAGTATTCATTCAGCGCCTCCCCAATCTCTTCAGCCTCCACACGCAACTTCCCATTACTATCCTTGATTGGACCTATTCCTTCCCTAGTCATTCTTTTATTCCTAACATACCTATAGAAAGCCTTAGGGTTTTCCCTAATCCTACCAACTAAGGACCTTTCATGTCCCCTCCTTGCTGCTCTTAGCTCTCTCTTCAGGTCCTTCCGGACTACCTTATAACTCTCAATTGCCCCTATTGAACCTTCACGCCTCATCTTTACAAAGGCCGCCCTCTTCCGTTTAACAAGGGATTCCAACTCCTTATTAAACCACGGCTCCCTCACACGACCCTTTCCTCCCTGCCTGATAGGTATGTACTTATCAAGGACACTCAATAGTTGCTCCTTGAACAAGTTCCACATATCAATTACGCTCTTGCCTTGGAATCTACTTTTCCAATCCACACATCCTAAGTCATGCCTCAACGCATCATAATTTCCCTGCCCCCAGCTATAACTCTTGCCCTGTAGTACACACTTATCCCTCTCCATCACTCGAGTAAAAATCACCGAATTGTGGTCACTGTCCCCAAAGTGCTCACCTACCTCTAGTTCTAATACCTGGCCTGGTTCGTTACCCAGAACCAAATCCAGTATGGCCTCACCTCTTGTAGGCTTATCTACATATTGTGTCAGGAAACTCTCCTGCACACATTGCACAAACACTGACCCATCTAACGAACATGAGCTATAGCTTTCCCAATCAATATCAGGAAAGTTAAAGTCTCCCATAACAATCACCCTATTACTGTCGCTCTTCTCCTGAATCATCTTCACAATCCTTTCTTCAACGATTCTAGGACTATTAGGAGGCCTGTAAAAGACTCCTAACAGGGTGACCTCACCTCTCCTATTCCTAACCTCCACCCAAACTACCTCAGATGGCAAATCTTCGTCCATCTTCCTTTCCACCGCTGTAATACTATCTTTGACAAGCAAATCCACACACCCCCCTCTTTTGCCCCCACCTCTGACCCTACTAAAACATTTAAACCCTGGAACCTGCAACAGCCAATCCTGTCCCTGATCTAGCCATGTCTCCGTAATAGCCACAACATCGAAGTCCCAGGTACCAACCCACGCTGCGAGTTCACCTACCTTATTTCGTATACTTCTGGCATTAAAGTACACACACTTCAAGCCACTCTTCTGTTTACAGGCACCCTCCTTTAAGATTGATGCCATATTCCTAACCTCCCTACACTCCAGGTCCTGCACCCTAAAGCTACAGTCTGGGTTCCCATGCCCCTGCAGAGTTAGTTTAAACCCCCCCCTCCCCCAAGAGCACTAGCAAACCTCCCCCCAAGGATACTGGTGCCCCTCAGGTTCAGGTGCAGACCATCCTGTTTATAGAGGTCCCACCTTCCCCAGAAAGAACCCCAGTTATCCAAGTACCGAAATCCCTCCCTCCTGCACCATCCCTGTAGCCACGCATTTAACTCTTCTCTCTCCCTATTCCTCGACTCTCTATCACGTGGCACGGGTAACAAACCAGAGACAACAACTCTGTTCGTTCTAACTCTGAGCTTCCAACCTAGCTCCCTAAAAGCCTGTCTAACATCCTCAGCACTCCTCCTACCTATGTCATTGGTGCCAATATGGACCACGACTTCAGGCTGCTCCCCCTCCCCCTTAAGGACCCGGAAAACACGATCAGAGACATCACGTACCCTTGCACCTGGGAGGCAACATACCAAACGTGAGTCTCTCTCGTTCCCACAAAACCGCCTATCTGTGCCCCGAACTATCGAGTCCCCAATTATTATTGCTCTGCTCTTCACCACCCTTCCCTTCTGAGTAGCGGGGACAGGCTCCGTGCCAGAGGCCTGAGCCCCGTTACTTACCCCTGGTAAGTCGTCCCCCCCACAAGTATCCAAAACGGTATACTTGTTCTTGAGGGGAACGACCACAGGGGGTCCCTGCACTGGCTGCTTCCTCCCAGTCCCCCTCACTGTCACCCATCTATCTGCCATCTTTGGAGTTACTACTTCCCTATAGCTCCGATCTATGACCCCCTCTGCCTCCCGAATGATCCGAAGTTCATCCAACTCCAGCTCCAGTTCCCTAACACGGTCTTGGAGGAGCTGGAGATGGGTGCACTTCCTGCAAGTGTAATCAGCAGGGACGTCCATGGCATCCCTCACCTCATACATGTTGCAGGAGGAACATTGCACTGCCTTCACTGCCATCCCTCTAAAGCTAACCTTTATTTTAAACAAAAAACTGGGTCTAAAGAATACAACAAGCAAAATTCGGCACTTACCTCCTTACCACAACGGATCTTATTATTAGGTTAGAGAAGGAGGGCGGGTGGGAGGCACTACCTCCGTAGTGCCTCGGGTTCTTCAGCTGCGCGCTTTTAAAGGGGAAACAAACCTACCCAGGTAAGCTTACGCTCTACCTGCTTCCGGGTCTAGGCTGCCTCTCTGGTCGTCGTCACTTCCCCCTGCTGCTCCCGCTCTTTCTGTGAAAGAGAGTGAAAAAAAACACCGCTGCCCGCTACCGGTAAGTACTTTTAAAACAAACAGTCTTACCTTAGCTGCTGCTCGCACTCAAAATGACCGTTAGCGTCGAAGGGTGAGTATTTATACTCACTGCTTTCCTTCCCGGCTGCCTCTCTAGTCGTCGTCACTTCCCCCTGCTGCTCCCGCTCTTTCTGTGAAAGTCAACGTTGATGCTGTTCAGTTTGAGGCTTCCAGCTGCCCTACCATCTATCCACTTCACCCTCCTCTCCGACTGCTCACCAACTCACCCCACCTGCATGAACCTATCACCTTCCAAGCTCCCTTCCACCCAGCTCCACCCCACCCTCCTATTTATTTCTCAGCCCCTTCCCCCTCCCTTACCCCCAACTTTCCTGATGAATGACTTGTGCCTGAAACGTCAACTCTCCTGCTCCTTGGATGCCACCACCCTGCTGTGCTTTTCCAGCCCTACACTATTCAACTCTCATCTCCAGCATCTGAAGCCCTCACTATCTCTCACCCTCTAATAGTAAAAGAGGAACATGTTTTCACTCTTTCTGGCATGTTAATCAAGAGCGTGATAATTTGTAGAATGGGGCCAGAAATTAAGCATTCCCTTGTGTAGCATCAGGATGGAATGCCAAATCAAGGTTGGGGAAGTAACAGTGACAGTGAGTAACAGAGTGTCAGTTCTCGGAATACAGTTTGTTCTTGGGAACGATTTAGCAGGAGGCGAGTTTGGAGACTCACCCCTTTTGGTGGAGAAGCCAACGGAAGACTAGGGAATTGGGGTGTTAAAAGAAAAATACCCAGGAATTTTTCCAGAGTGTGTAGTAACAAGATCCCACTGTCATAAGTTACAGCAGGAAGGAAGAACGAACGAAAAAGACAAATGGGTTGATGCTCAGTGAACTGATCCCCTGTTTGATGTAACGGTGCAGGAATAACCTGAACAGGCAGAGGATCAGGCAGAGGGGTTTAGTCCAGAAAAGCTAATGGACTTACAACAGATATATACACACACATTCACACACACATACACATGCACACACACAGAAAAGGAATCAGAATATATTGTTGAACGTTATTAACTTAAAGATAAAATCCTAAAGTTAAAATGGAGACCCCGATAGGTTAGTGCAGAAGGGAAATGGGTCGAAGTGCACCGGTAGTATTGTGTTACCAGTAGTATACAATGTTATGGCTAGCACATAAACTAATTGCAGGTGGTCACCTAGGTGGACAGAAGACTCAGGCCAAGGTACAGAAGCATTTCTAGTGGCCTGGAATGCACAAGGACGCTGTTAATGTTTTTTTGTACGTGACATACATACCAAATGGAGGTAAGTAACAGGCAATAATAAAACCAGCACCTTTCGTGCCAATTACTGCATTCGCAGAACATTTCACGTGGGTTATGATTAATTGTGTAGCTTCCCTTTCTAAAATAGAAGTGGAAAACTATATTTGCTGACCATAATGAATGTGTCCACCAGATTTCCAGAGACAATTCCATTACGGAATGTTAAGATAAACAGGGAGGTGGAGGGGTTGGTAGCTTTCTTTACTCGCTGTGGGCTAGGCAGTAAGATTCAGTCAGACCAAAGATCTCATTTTACTGCTCAGCTGTTTAAGGAAGTCATGGATAGCTTCGGCATGCAGCTGTTTAAATCAAGTGCGTCAGATCCTGAATCCCAGGGAGCCTTGGAAAGTTAGCATCAGACGCTGAAGACCATGTTAACAGCGTACTGTTATGATTACCCGAATGATTGGAATAAAGGTGTCCCATTATATTGTTTGCAATTAGAGAAGCCCCAAATACTTCATTTGAGTTAATATTCGTTTGTGAAGTGAGAGGTCAATGAAATTAATTAAATATAAATTGACAGGACCGAAGTTGGAAATCTCACACTAGGATTATGTGTGTGAGGTGACGGAGAGAGTAGATGGAGTAGATAAGTTTGCTAAATAGTATCTGAAGGGCACAATATAGAGTGAAGCAGGTGGCAGATTAAAAACTCTGAAACTTTGAGGATTTCCCGTGGAGATAATGTCTTATTATTGCTACCAGTGGGAGGAAATCCCTTCAAAGCCAGGTTTAGTGGCCCCTTTCAAATTAAAACAACATGTTGAATCTGTTAAGCTATCTAGTAAAGATACTGGAGATGACAAAAAACTTTATCGAGTATTTCGTATGGATGAATAATGAACCAGCCACAATTAAGACTCAGGAATAGAATTGTGGCCAGATGAACAAATTGTGTAGTTTATCTGTATGAAGTAGTGATCTTTAGCAGGTGATTGAAAGCTCACATGTTACAGTTGGCAGAGCATGTTGAACGATTACAAGAAGCAAACTTGGAAAGAAATTTAAAGATAATAGAATTCGCGAAGGCAGATGTGACGTTGTTGGGACATTACATTGGACATGGGAGGTTGACCCCATGGAACACAAAGAAGAAGGGCTTTGAGGAATTTCCACGACCATCCTCGAAGAAAGTTCGATTTTTGGAAGGGAGAGGATTCTATCAGAAGTTTGTTCCAAACTTCAGCAGCGTATTGGCACCACTGATGGATTTATTAAAGAAGAACACAGAATTATGGTGGACAGAACAATGCCAGGAGGCATTTGAGAATTTTAAAGCAGGATTAATCACCGCATCAGGTTTAGCGACACCAAATATTTTGAAACCCTTTGACAATTGTGTTTGATGCTCGGGATATCGGGGTCGGAGATGTATTGATACAGAAAGAAGATGATGGAATTGAATGGCTATTTGGCTAGTTGTTGAAAAAACTCAATATCCACCATTAAAAAAAAACAAAACCTCCATTATTGAACAAGAATGATTAAGTTTGGCACTGGCGTGACAATTTTTAATGTTTATGTGACAAACAAATTGGCAGAGATGGTTGTGGGCAAAGACAAACCTCTCGCACTTTTTTGGAATGTTTAAAGACCAGAATATGAGAGTATTTCATTCGAGTCTTATCTTACTGACTTTAAACTTAAAAAATGTACATGCTGTGGATCTTAAAATGTGATAGCAGATGTGTTATCACGGATTTTATGGAAAAAGTGTAGATAAGATTTAACTTATTCCAATGTTTTATTGGTGTGCAGAGAGTTTGTGCAAAGATTTGTAGCTTGGGTGCTCATTGTTGTGGTTCTGTTCGCCGAGTTGGGAATTTGTGTTGCAGACGTTTCATCCCCTGTCGAGGTGATATCCTCAGTGCTTGGGAGCCTCCTGTGAAGCGCTTTTGTGATGTTTCCTCCGGCATATATAGTGATTTGTCTCTGCCGATTCCGGTTGTCAGTTCCAGCTGTCCGCTGCAGTGGTCGGTATATTGGGTCCAGGTCGATGTGTTTGTTGATAAAATCTGTGGATGAGTGCCATGCCTCTAGGAATTCCCTGGCTGTTTTCTGTTTGGCTTGTCCTATAATAGTAGTGTTGTCCCAGTGTTCGACTCCACTCTCAGGGAACTGTGCACCTGAACCCCAAGGTCTCTCTGCCCACTACACCCTTTAAGGCCCTCCCATTCACCATGAAACTCCTATCTTGAATTGAGTTTCCAAAATGTGAGACGTCACGCATCTATATTAAATTCCATTTGCCATTTCTCGGCCCACTTCCCCAACTGATTAAGGTCCTGCTGCAATTTCTGATAAAATTCCTCACTGATCATGCTCCCACTTATTTTAGTGTCACCTGCAAACTTGCTAATCCTGCCTTGTACGTTCTTAACCAAATCATAGATAACAAACAGCAGTGGACCCAGCCTTCAGTCTGACAAGCATCCTGCCACTAAACCCTCTGCTTCCTACGATCAAACCAACTGTGTAACCAATTGGCCAGTTCCCCCAGCATTCCACGTGATGGAATCTTCCAGAGCAGCCTGCCAGGTGGAACTTTATTGAAAGGCCTTACTGAAATCCATAGAGACTATGTCTACCGCTCTGTCCTCATCAACCTTCTTGGTCACTTCATTAAAGAACTCGAACAAACTTGGGAAGCATGATCTCCCAATCACAAGTCTATGCTAACTGCTCCAAATCAAACCCTGTGCAAGTAATGGGTGCAGTCAATGATATGCTGTCCTTCATTGTAAGATAATTGGTGTACATAAGTAAAGCCATCTTCCTGCTGTTCTAGAGCCTTGCTGAGAGAGCATTTGGGGCATTCTCTACAGATTTGATCACCTTTATAAGGAATGATCTCCTTACCACGGACACGGGTGATGGTAACATGAGGATAGAGTAAAGAAGCTGAGTGTTTAATCTGTAGATCTGTGAGAGACGAAGAAATGTTAATGCTGAAACACGAGGAGTTGGAGCGATCACTTATTTCCAAAACAGACATTAACAGGGAGAGAAATTCCATACTTTACCCAGGATTGATTGGTTTGATTTATGTCACGTGTACCTCAGTACAGGGAAACACTTTATGTATGAGCAGTGGAGACAGATCATAGTAAGCATGGCCAGGCAGATCATAGGGTGGAAATAGGCTTGGACAGAGTAAGGCATACAGGATACACTGAACAGGACGTGCACTAGCCAAGATCAACATGAAGGAGACCACCATTATTTGAACTTAGAGGGTACATTCATCAGTCTAACGTGACTTTCCTAATAGTTTATATGCCTTTACGAACTCTCCCCATGTTATTGGGCAGTTGGCGTGTGAACCCTGTACTGAACTTTATGTTGTTCACAATCCCCAACAATCCCCAACAATACCTTCCATCTGAAACAGGTAGCCATTCCCACCAGCTTCCACCCTACATAGAGAACACCAGGCTGGCTTCTCAGAGATGGAAGGTGCCTTCTTGAGACTTCACACAAGACATATGGCTTCCCTGCTCACCACTAGAAAACCACGTTAAAGTCCCACATGTGTATCATAAGCAACGGAGCCACGAGGAACAACGTGGAGCAGTCTGTCCGTGCAGCCTCTGCTCCACTTGTTCATCATGTTAGAGCATCAGTTAGGAGACAGTGAGTACTGCCGATGCTGGAGATCAGAGTAGAGAGTGGATTGCTGGAAAAGCACAGCAGGTCAGGCAGCATCTGAGGAGCTGGAGAATCGATGTTTCGGGCATGAGCCATTCATCAGGAATCAGCATCAATTACCTCATTCTATCCCTGTGTAAGTACGTTGAGGGGGGAATGGCCTCTAACTTTCCTGTGAAAGTGACTCAAGGGGCTGAATGGCTTCTTCCTCGTCCGATTGGACAGGGCAAAAGGCTTGATTGGGTTACCCCTGGTTCCTGCTTGACAGCTCGATGTGCTGACAAGTGTGATGATGCTGCAGCTTTAAGAGGTTATTTTGTCCTGGTTTCTTTTAAGAGAAAGATTGAACGACCGTTACCAAGCTGGTTAGTTATGACCACTTGAGTAAACAACGAGGGAGGCCTTTATTTTAATGCAGCCTTAATGGGTATGGCCAGCTCTCACAGATTAGGATCACTGGGTTTTGGTATCTCAGTAACATCAGAAACTATTGGGGTCTCCACGGAGTTGGAAGCTTCAGGGAATGTCTCCTGGCTGCTACTCTCTCTGAATTTTCTCTTGATACTGTTTTTAATTCCTGGATTGGAGAAATGTTTGTGACAATCTGTGTCTGAATTTTCCTTTTTGCCAAGGGCTGTGTTTATGGGAGTTTCCTATATTGGAACCGTTCATTAGTAATCGTTCCACGATCTATTATTCTGTTAACTTGGCTAATAGAATTAAGTTATTGTAGATTCCTCTTTCTTTGGTTTCATTTTATCTTTCGTGTTTAAGTAAATGGTGTTTTGCTTCACACCGAGTAGGTTGACCTGTCACATTGCATCTGGAACAGACACTTTACATTTCCTTTAAAATAAGAAAACATTAGAGTCTAGGCTATTGCCTTCAAATATTTTCGAGGGCTCTGGTATGATCCATCACACTAAACTCCTTCTCTTCCTGAGTAATAAGGTAGACGCACTGAATGGGCTGTCCCTGTTCTTCTCCAATAATGTCAATGGGCTGGATGACTTCCTCGTATTCCTGTGAAACCAGCGTGAGGTGCTGAATGAACTCTTGTTTTACTGTGGCAATGTGCAGTGTCAGGCAGTGCTGTTACATGAATGTTACAGACACGTTAATAGCACAACTCTCAATGGAGTGGGTCTTGCTGCTCATGGACACAGGCCAGTTTAGGAGCTGACGGGGGACAAAATGTTCTGAACATTGTGGAATCTTCACTGACCATCCCCACTTCTGATCTTATGGTGGGGAGGGTGGGGAGGGGAGACATTGAGGAAGCAGTTGAAGCTGTTTGTGAAGAGGAAGCTACCCTGAGGATCTTCCACAGAGCTGCCCTAGGTCTGAGATGATGAACATCTTCCTTTGTGCCATGTTTGACCCCAAACACTGGAGAGGTTACTCTGATTCCCATTAAGTCCAGTTTTGTTCAGCTCCTTGATGTCAACAGAAGTCAACCATTGCCTTGATATCGGGGCCAGTCATTTTTACCTGAACCCTTGTCTCAACCTCTTTTGTTCACATCAATAAACCATGATATAGGAGCAGCAAGTGTTTTCTTCAAACAGGTGGGATTGAATGTCAGGATTTCTCTTCTCAAGAGTGTTCGGGGAGCAAGTTGACTGAAAGTATTTGAAGAGGAGGTAGATGGATATTGATCTGTCAGAGAGATGAGGGCAATGATGAATTGGGTATGAAAGAGGATTTCAGACCGAGAGCAGATCAGTCATGGTCTTAGTGAAGGGCAAGGCAGGCTTAGGGAGTGAACGACCTGCCCCTGTTTCTGATGTTCTCACATTCTGTTCTTGGAGAGTTAGTGGGTATTATTTTCATGGATGTCTGTTATTGAATGTTACAGTCAGGGAGACCAGAAGATTTTGTGGGCCATCGCTGTGTGAGATATGGGGGCTGTATTCACAGTGAATCTGGGTCTACAACATGACCAACAAATGGAGCATAAGTTGCAGAGAGGGGAAGCTCTGTAAAAAGAGATCAGAGGCCTCTTTCATACCCAGCCTGGATTTTCCAATTATGTTTCCCAAATCACTTCAAAACGTGTGACAGTCTTGAAGGAATGAATGGTCTCCTCTTTTTCTGTGTAACAGGTTATAGGAGTCAGTGTCCTCCAACTGCTCCTGTCTAGCAGGTTTGAGGGGCTGAATGGAACACAGGAACATGGGACTGAGAAGCAGGAGTGGGTCATTAGATACTTTGACCCTTCTCCACCAGGCCCTTAGATTGTGGCTGTTCAGGTTGGGGGTCCCAGCCCCACTTTACTGTCTCCATCCCATTATGCATGACTCACTTCTCTGTCAAATATTTAACTAATGCAGCTTTCAATCAATGTGAACATAGAGACACGATAAACTTCCAGTGAAGAGAATTCCCACTTGAAAGAACCTTTCAGAATTATTCATCATCCCGCTTAGAGAGTTAGAGAGTCAGAGAGTCATGCAGAATGGAAACAGACCCGTTAGTCCAATCTGTCCACTCCGATCGGATATCAAATCTGATCCAGTCCCTTTTGCCAATATTTGGCAAATATCCCTCCTCTTTCAGATACTTTTTAAATGTGCGATTGCAGCCACCTTCACCACTTCCTCTGACAGCACTTTCTGTAAACACACCAATCTCTGTGTGAAACATTTACCTTCAGGTCTCTTCGAAATCATTCGCCCTCTCACCTTCAACCTATGCACTCTTGTTCTGGACTCCCCTATTCTGGGGAGCAGAACGTGGCTATTCAGAATATCTATGTACCTGATGATTTTAAAAACCTCTATAATGTCACCCCTCAGCCTCTGACACTCCAGGGGGAAACACCTCAACCTAATCAACCTCTCCCTAAAGCTCAAACCCTCCAGTCCTGGGACATCTGTGTAAATCTTTTCTGCAGACAATCGAGTTGTGCGCAGTATTCTTAAAGTGGCCTCACCAACATCCTGTACAGATACAATATACCACCACAACTCCTGTACTCAATGCTTCGACTGATTAAGGCAAATGTGCCAAATGTGTTCTGTCCCACACTGTCTACCTGCAACTCCACTTTCAAGGAACTATGCACCTGCAGCCCTCTGTCCATTTGTTCCACAACACGCCCCAGGACCTGAAAAGTAAGTGTATAATTACTGCCCTGATTTGCCTTCCGAAAATACAAAACCTCGTATTTATCTTAATTAAACGTCATCTATTACTCCTTGCCCCTTTGTCCCATCTAATTGTGGTCTCATTATACTCTGAGATAATCTACTACACCACCTTTCTGATGTAATCTGTAACCTTAGTAAATATGACCCCAATATTCACATCCAAATCCTTTACATAAATGATGAAATGCAGTGAACTCAGTACTGATTCTTACACACACTGCTGCTCACAAGCCTCCAGTATGAAAAATATCCCTCTTCCTTCAAGCCAATTGTGACTAGCTTCCTCTGTATCCCTTGTGACCGAACCTTACTCATCTGTCTACCAATCAGAATGAAATACTAGCTATGAAGAGAGGCTGAGTAGGTTAGGTTTATTTTCACTAGAAAAAAGGAGATTGAGGGGGGACCTGATTGAGGATTACAAAATCATGAAGGGTATAGCCAGGGTGGATAGAGACGAGCTTTTTCCCAGGGTGAGGGATTCAATAACGAGAGGTCGTGCTTTCAAAGTGAGAGGTTGAAAGTTTAAGGGGGATACACGTGGTAGGTACTTCACACAGAGGGTGGTGGGCATTTGGAACATGTTGCCAGCAGAGGTGGCAGAGGCAGGCACGGTTGATTCATTTAAGATCCATCTGGACAGATACATGAGTAGGTGGGGAGCAGAGGGATACAGATGCTTAGGAATTGACCAACAGATTTAGACAGTACATTTCGATCGGCTCAGGCTTGGAGGATGAAGGGCCTGTTCCTGGGCGGTAAATTTTCTTTGCTCTTTGTTCTTTAAATGAACACCTTGCTGAAGTACATATAGACAACGTCTACCAAACTGGCTTCATCAATCTTCTTTGTCACCTCTTCAAAAAAAACAACCAAATTAATGAGGCATGCCACGTTGTCTACCTCGATCAGACCTTGCCTTCCCAAATGTATGTGAATGCTAACCCTCAGAATCCCCTCCAACAACTTACCCACCACTGACATCAGGCTCATCGGTCTATAGTTCCCCGGCATTTGGGGTCACTGTTTCCTTTTCTAGTCCCACTCCTCTACTGCTCACAACAAATATTAAATGTAACCCGGTTAGTGATATGGCCGATGATATCGGTCACAGACTGGGTCAGGGTCAATTTTAGGAACAAGTCAGGCTAGTTTCTTTAATCAGCTGAAACAGCATGTTTATGATCAAGAGCAATGTTACTCAAACTATGGTGGAAAGATGAATGGCAAAGGAATTAAGGGCTACAGGGAGAATGCGGGTAAGTGGAGTTGAAATGCCCATTTGCCATGATTAAATGGCTGAGTGGACTCGATGGGCCGAATGGCCTTATTTCCACTCCTATGTCTTATGGTCTAATATTTCACTTTCTAAACACACACACACAAACAAACGCACACGATACACACAGACAAACACACACATGCAAACACACATACACAAACACACACAGATTAACAGAATTTCTGCAATTTAGTTTGAAAGAACTTTGTCCAGATATTATTGGAACTCATGACAAAAGTAAAAATTGAGATTGTCCAAAACGTTATTCTGCTTCTGAAGATATTGTACTCACACAGCTGCTAGCAATGGGATTTTATACTGGGAGAGTTTGGATTTGGCTGAATTCCCTTTGCTTTAGGCACTGAGGAGATTCCAGTGAATTCCGGTCGTGATCACCCAACGGGTAGGACGTTGGGCAGCACTGGTGCCTCACAGCACCAGGGAATTGAGTTCGATTCCAGCCTTGGGTGACTGTCTGTGTGGAGTTTGCACATTCTCCCCTTGTCTTTGTGAGCTTCTAATGGGTGATCCAGTTTCCTACCATAAACTGTGTAGGTTCGGTGGATTGGTCATGCTAAATTGTCTGTAGTGTTCAGGGAATTCTAGGTTAGGTGCATTAGTCAGGGGCAAATATAGGGAAATGGGTTGGAAAGGTTGGTATGGAGTTATTGGGCCGAAGGGCCTGTTTCAACACTGCAGGGATTCCATAAAAGTAACAATGACTGTAGAGTTTTCTTTTTAGCTCGCACACATTGCTGTGATGAGGAACAATGAAGGAGAGAGAGTGCAATAGGCCGTTCCTTCTCAGGCAGATTACATTTTCTCCCTCTCTGAGCTGAATCACACAGTAATGTCATCCTCTCCCAAACTGGACCATGCGAGGTCTCCTTGTACATTGTCCAAACTATGTCTCCATCACATTCCCTGTTCCATGTAGGTGCATCTTTGCTGCTGTCATGCACAGAGCCATACCCTTAGCAGAAAATGGTCTCGACTGATTTGAAATATCTTTACATGGCCCTGCGTCATTAAAAAATAAAATATTTAATTTATTCAGAATACCTGTGTTAAAATGACTGCATTTTTTAAAAAAATGCAGGAATTGCTGGAAAAGCTTGGCAGGCCTGTCAGCATCCAGATGCCTTTTACATGATGTCGTTGTACCAGCCTCCATCACTTCCTCTGGCTGCTCATTCCATACACACACTATCCTCTGTGTGAAAAGGTGCCCTTTAGGCCTCATGAAAACCTTTCCCCTCTCACTTTCAAACAATGCCCTCTAGTTTTGGACGCCCCTCACCTGGGGACAAACCCTGACATACTCACCCTATCCATGACCATTCTGAATTGATAAACCTTTACTGCTGTGAAATGTGACTTCAATCAA